>NC_091133.1:56049831-56673581 GCF_040183065.1 Periplaneta americana
AACAGTTTGGTATAATAATTTATAATTTAAATACGCTAGGATTTCGAAATTCAGCTTTCAGCTGTATGTGACAGTCTTTTCTTTAGTCGAGTTCAGTTTTCATGTCAATGCAGTAATAATAATAATAATAATAATAATAATAATAATAATAATAATAATAATAATAACAATAATAATAATAATAGGGTAAACATTGGTAATTTCGTGGCTGTGGTTATTTCGTGATACTTTTTCTTTGCTCTTTCGTAAACCAACCAATGGTGTTACGAGATTCAAATTTCCTCCAAGGGATTGCATATGGTGTCCGGTTTCCGGAAACATACAGCTACGCTTTGTGTGACTATTGTAGCTGCTTCAGTGAGCTTTTATGTTTGGAGAGAGCAAGTTAGCGTCGACTTCTCAGGCATACAAATTTTGTGGATGTTTGTAATTACATTACGGGCTTATTACTAAAGATAAGCATATGATATTTGGTACAAAGATTTATTGTATCTTCATGAAATTTTAGGAAATATTTTTGGAATTTTAGATACAGCTGTAGCCGCCATATAGGCTTAGCTTTACCGATAGAAGTCTTAGCTGTTTGAGGCGAAATTTTGTTGAGCATTAAGCGTTACATTATATACTATTTTAAAAATTATATTACAATACGAATTTTAGAAATCTGAAGATAAGATGTGATAAAAAAGAAAAGGGGGACGCAATGGCTTTAGTGTAGCTTCTGTTTGATTTGTTATCACGCTAAGTGCCAATGATAAAAGCTAGATGACTTACTTGCAAGAATTGTGACAGAAGATTAATCATGGGTCCACCATTTTGGACCGGAGACAGAGGCAGACAATGGAGTGGCATCATGCAAATTCACCAAAGAAATATAAATTCAAAAGTGCACCTTCGTAAGGAAAAGTTATGGCTACTGTGTTTTTCGATTCAGAACTCTTGCTTATGGACATCATGCCACACGGAACCACCATTAATTTTGACGCGTATGTGGCAACTCTCAAGAAAGTTCAAGCTCGACTGAGTCGTGTTCGACGACATCGGAAGAAGCAGGATGTTCTGCTATTACACGACAACGCACAGCCATATGTCAGTCACAAGACCACAGACCAGATCAGAAATTCGGATAGACAACATTGAAACATCCGCCTTACAGTCCTGAACTGGCACTGTGCGATTACCATCTCACGGAACGAGGTTAGAAGATGACTCCCTTGTGCACGCTGCTAAAGAGTGGCTCACAAGTGTTGGTCCAGACTTTTACTTTGCTGGTCTTAGGCCCTCGTTCCTAGGTTACGTAAGGCAGTTGAAAGGGTCGGGGGATTATGTGGAAAAGTGACATTTTGTTCCTAAGGGATGTATCTACATTCTGTGAAAATAGCAAAGCTGTAGGATAAAAATATAATTTTTAAACAAATGTTACGCATTACTTTGATTTGAAACTTTTGGAGTTACCCTAGTAATATAGGCTATAGTAAAGTCCGCAATAATCGACTTTAATGAATTTTTACACAATTCTTCTACCTCTCACGAAATTATCAATGTAATATCACGAAATTATCAAGGTTATCACGAAATAACCAACCTTTTAGCTTAAGTTGTAAAAGAGGTTTTTGGTACTTGTTCAAGAACGTGTCCAATCTTTCATGTCTCCAGATTTGTACAGCAAAGTATCGTCTTTTAGATGAAAAAATCGGAATAAGGATATATTTATAGATTTGCATTTTACATTAATTTTCATGAAATTATCACGAAATTACCAATGTTTACCCTAATAATAATAATAATAATAATAATAATAATAATAATAATAATAATAATAATAATAATAATATATATTTTCAGGACTCTACACCTACTGCCGTCTTCCTGTGCAAATCCTCCAAAGCCTTCTGTCTTGTGCGTCTTCAGTCCTCAACCTCCTCTTATGCATGACCTCCATTACTTCGTTGTCCCAAGTTCTTTTTGGTCTACCTCTTCCTCTTCTTCCTGGGGGTTTCCACCTCTTCCTCTTCTTCCTGGAGGTTTCCACTGGTAAATTTGTTTAGGCCATCTATCTTCGCCCATTCTCATGAGATGACCAAACCACTACAAACTCTTACTTTCTATTCTATTTAACACTGTCTCTTCAGCATCCATTCTATGCCTAATTTCTTCATTATTTATTTATTATTACTATTATTATTACTATTATTATTATTATTATTATTATTATTCGTAATTAATAAAATTTCATTCCGTTCATTAGAAACATAAATATTACAGTAAGTGATATCTACATTTTTATCCCAAATCCATTACCCTAATTCTTGTACAGATGTTGCACAAAATCGTAGGGAATTCCTCAAATCCCTGTCACATTTTCCCATGTCTCGGCTTCCCCTCACTATCCGTACAGTGGACTTAAACCGTGCCGCCACTGAGATCAGAGATTCTAAAATGAGCAACTTAACGAATTCATTTCTTACTGCGGGAAACAAATATTTCAGTGCAATCGGACAATAAAACCGAAGTTTGTAAGAATCACCATGTTTTCCGCAAGAGAAGCAAAGTATATGCGCAAGACATTTCAGAAATCTCGATAAGACAAAAATGAGCCCTGCTTGTCTGCATTGCCTAGTTGTATTCCGTTCTTCAGTTACAGAAGAACTATAATGTGTTCATGAGGGCAAAATTTGTACAAGAACACTGTTTTCACGGAGTCCCACTGCTAAAAAGGCCGTAAAATCGAAGAGGGACTTCTATACAAAAATTGCACCATCCACCACATGAATAATGACATCCTGCTGTGTTAACATAACAAAACAGTTTTATCCTGGTCGCTTAGCAACATCACAGAGGCCGCGATGTTCTGCTGTTACTTGGGAGGAAACATAATTGGAAAGGAGTCAAGGGGAGAGGAAGTGAGAATCTGAAATGGAAGTCGGAAGAATCCAATAAACGCGTGTTCATTCATAGAAAAGATGAAAATAAAAACGGTACATGCTAGGAAGCCATTTTATTTCAGCTACCCTCCGCTGCCCCCTGGCGGCAAGAAAAAAAAAGGCCCCACAATCTCAACCTCCTAGATCCTACAACCCATGAGGGACCGCAGGAAGATATCGGCAGTCAATTCCCGCTTTCTCTTCAACGCCAGATTATCATCTCTTTTTTATCGTCGAGTCCATTCCGTTCCTTTCTTCCCCTCGGTCACTGAAACAAACACATGGACGGAACACACAACTGGCTAGAAGCCAGCGGCGTGTCAACAGTCAGCCATTTCAAAGCACCATGAACGTTTCTTAGCAACTGAATAACAAGAGAGCGTCGATCGGTTTTGCTTCGGCAACCCACATAAAATACGATTTTACAACGTAAACCGGTCTTCAATGAAAGCTGATGATTGTAGATCAAGTCAATTTTCATGGAAATAGCAACGTCGCCCATCTGTAAGAGCGAAAGTAAAATCTATAATGAAGTATATAATAGTACTTACGACAAAAATACTCAAGTTCGAGAACATAAAAATATTTAATTTATTTGAAATTATGTGAAATTTAAATCTCTATCTGCCAAAAACAACAAAAAAACATCGAATGTAAGAATTAGATGAAAGTTGTATTGGCACAATTTTTAAGGTAATTTATACACGCTTTCATATCGCGTGTTTAGAATCTGTGGGTACCGGTATACAAGTATGCCGCTAACACTGTTTTTGAGTTCCTGTTTCTATTGTGTGTTGTAGACGACTTTGTGTTCATGAAACTAATTATACATTTTGATTAATTTTATATTAGTGATTCAGACGGTGATGAATCATGGAATGTAAATTTCCTATCCGGCAATTGTCTTTATGATAGAAGGAAACCATGAAAAAACCACAGTCAGATTGGTCGGTCACAAGGTTTGAACCCGAGACCTCCAGAATACGAGTCCCAAACGCTTACCGTCTGAGCCAATATGCTGGGTCGACAAAAATATTGATAGAAAAAATATGAAAGAAAAACTAAACAATATGGGAAAAGATGGTGGTGTAAAATAAAAATAAGGATACATATCTTTGAAGTACAGAAATGAGTTTCAATAAGGACCACACGATGGTATTACAATTACCAATTTACTACATTTCAAGAAGATTAAAATTTCAAGGTGAAACATGAATTTAAAAACGCAAAACAATGTTAACATTTGAAGAGAATTTTTTCCGGGAAAATATTAATTTGGGACTAATATGATAATATAATTTTTTCTTGTATTCTACCGAAGAAATAAGCTGCTAAAATCTGCACAATTAAGTCTATATTACTTCCATCCTGTATATATTTTCCTGTGATAATTCTGATTTTCCGTAATAATTTTTTTTCATATTGGCCCTAATTCCATAATAATGGGAGAAATCGGCAATAACAACGAAAAATCCGCAATAATTAGCACCTCTGTTCCTATAATGAGGACTCGAAGTAGTTCATTCTGTATCGCTAGTTCAAGAAATAACGCCTTTGACCACGCAGCTACGGCACGGGATAGAAGGCATACGACTTCTGAAATCACTATGTTTGTGTATGTCATTCGTTCTCTTAGAAATAAGATAAAAAAATCGTAGTGTTTTTAAACTTTTCCAGCACAGTAAGTCAAAAAATGAAAACAAAATATAATTTTTTTATGTTTTTCATAGCATGGATCATAACAAAGCTTCGATCATTTTTTTTTCAAAATTGTAACCCTAAACACAATTAAAAAAATGGTCGCTCTAAGCGACCACTATATCACAATAGGAATACTGATATAATATACCAATATAGCATAATTTGACATTTACTACAATGATATTAAAATGTATTATGTATTACTGTTGCTATTTTTATAGCTGAGAAGCACAATTCATTCATTACTTTTGATGATACAATTTAAAACAGTTCTTTTTATCGTTCAAGCACAGTGCCACTTTGCACGTTGAACAGAGATGGCACTTCTATGTATCCTCAAGAGGTGGTTGCATGGTGGAACATCTGTGCTACAATTGTAGAGAAAGAAAGAAAACTGTGTTTTTCTGAACACCCACTATGCTGCAAAGGGTTAAGACATTACCAAGGTAATTTTAAATTTCATAATTTAGTATTAAAATAGAAACTAGTTTTTTGCAAAAGAAAATAAAAATTTCGAAGTAAATATAGCAAACATATAGAAGATACCACGGAATTCTAACGTATGACACAGCAGAAATCAAACTAGCCGCCACTGCGAGATGATTCTCTGATATTCTATCGCTCCCCTCGAGAGGAACAAAGAATCCAATCAAGATCACTAACATCCACTTAAAGTCTAGTCAAAACACTGAAGAACGTTCTTCAGGAAGATTAACGAAGATCATGAATCGTCATAGAAAGCAGCACTCCGAGAATCTAACTAAAGTCACTACCCGCCACTGAAAGATATCCTTTACGAGAGTTAAAGATGGAAGTCATTGCAAGCGTGACCAGCCAATACAACTGGTCGCACCTGCAAAGTGATCCCTCGCGAGTGTAGCAAAGATCACGAGCCACCACTGCAAGCTATTCCCACGAGAGTCGAGACAGAGTGATGGGCCTCAGAGCCCTGAGATGGGCCGGATGCCATGTTTCTTGCTCTCAGGACAGGACAGGCACATCCAGAGAACTCTCACCTATAAGGCAGTATCAGTATAGGACCTTTCAGAAGCAAATGAACGCAATGACATTGTTGGAAAAATGGCAGCAGAGGAAGCCGAAGTGATCGTACAAGGCCTGCAGACTTCCCCCACGAGTCATACGATCTGTCCGTGACAGAATGTGGCCGTTTGTTGATGGAAATCTGTCAGATTCACTAGAATACAAGGGAAACCATTAGGAAGGAAAACAGTCTAAAAGTGGGCCTAGTCGTTAGTTTTCTGCAACAGAGGAGTCTCTAAATTATAAATTACATGGAGTGACTACTAATTCACGTCATCAAATTTGTATGCGGTTGCATCCAGACTGCATTTGTACTTCCTGTATTGATTAATAAATATTTCAACCTCTGTTTTAATTATGTATAATTCGCTTGTATTTCGCAATTAGTACACAACTATAACGAACAATTGAATATATTAGCGGTATCTCAACACAGCTATATGAAGCTCTCCAACATAACCCAACAGTTCATTTATTTCGTGGTAGGGATAGTTTTAATAAAAAAATTCGTAGCAGGGATAGTTTAAACAAACAGTTCGTGGCAGGGATAGTTTAAACAAAACAGTTCGTGGCAGGGATAGTTTTATTAGCTATTAGCTCAGTCATTCCAGGAGAACTGGGAATTCCAATAAAAAAGTCTTTTTAAGAAATATTTATTTATTATTAGTGTAAGATTTAGATAAAGCTTTAAATTTAAGTATTATGATGTTTTATTTATAAGTTTTATGAGCATTTAATCTAAATGGTCTTGGTTGGGTAATGGGTACTTTTGATTCCCTAAAGTTTGCAGCACCTACTCATGAGAACTTAATGGTTTATGTAGATTAAAAGAGCGTTAGTTTCTTAACCGCTCGAAATCGAACATAAGTACATTCCAAGATATGATCTTTTTTCGTGAATCATTTCGTATAAAAGTGTACACACACGGAGGTAAGAAAGTAGATAGGTAAGTAGTATATATAGTAATATACTATCTACCAAAAAGTAATTGGGCACTGTTTTTGCCCCTTTAGAACCTCGTGGTATCACCTCTTGTTGCTATAACAGCAGCCACCCTGTCAGGCATGCTCTCTCACTAGTTGATGTAGGATATCCACTGGAATGCGTCGCCATTTCTCTTGCAACATGGCACTCAGTTGGACACTGGAAGTTGGCCCCATGTTTCAACGGCTACTATGCAGTGGTATGCAGACAATAATGTTCACCGGTTGGACTGGCCTACACATAGTTCTGATCTCAATCCCATTAAGCACCTTTGGGACGAATTGGACCGGCGAATGAGGTCTCGGGAGATGCGGCCAACTTCCAATGGATATCCTACACAAACTAGTAGAGAGCATACCTGACAGGGTGGCTGCCGTTATGGCAACAAGAGGTGGTACCACGAGGTTCTAAAGGGGCAAAAACAGTGCCCAATTACTTTTTGGTAGATAGTGTAGTTATAGTATAGTATATATTTATTTAATTTGGTAGAGATAAGGTCATGATTTACAATTACAATAAAAATCAAAGTACTAAAAGATAATACACAGATGGGGATTTAGGTACATAGGACTGCTGGTTGGTAGATTCACAAACAAAAAAGGAACGTAGATAGGTAGATATGTAACTAGGGAGATAGGCATAAATAGGTATACACTTAGATTGGTAGGAGAGTATAATATAATCAAAATTCGTATACATTGTAATGAAACACGATAAGAAAAGATCAGTTATATTCTACAAATATTCAAGCTTTATGAGCTGCGTATTAAGTTGTGGTTGCAGATAGTGCAAACAAAATATCTCGTATTATAAAACATCGGCGCTGCGGAAAGTTATATTGTAAATTCTTCATTGTCCAAGTAAGCGATATAATATCTTATGTTACAAATAGAAGCAAAGTAAGACCCTTGCTAATAACTCTATTAGTAAGCAATCTTTTTATGAGATTGAAAGATGTGTATTACTTTCTAACGATACATAATAGTAATATGCGTTACAAGAGCGGTATGTTGATGTTTTCATGTTCGAGGAAAAGACTGAAAAAGCGAAACGTAGTTGAGCTTTTTTAATTTCCGAGAACATGAAAACAAACATACCGCTCGTGTATCGTACATTATTTTATGCGAAGATCGTTTATTACATACCTGAAAGAGGAATTTATAATTGGTTGCAATGAAATCTCCATCTTGGTTTCTGTTCAATGACGGCAATTTTGGAAAACAAAAATATCTCTCTTCAACATTGTTGCTATAAAATGTTTTCTGTGTTTACTATATTCCAGCAGGCCGTGATATACGTCTGTCTTCCCCCCCCCCCAGTCTATAAATGCGAACTTAAAACAAACGGTAAGGTTATGTAATGATTTATTTTTCATTTCAATATTTTAACAATATTATTTATATAACATATTGCAGTAATAACTCGGCATCTGGAATCTTGTTGATTTTTTCACGGCTTCCTTAATATTACTTGCATCACGAATGCAATAACTTTAGTGGAGTAGTAGAGTTCACTTAATTTTTGCAAATATTTAAAAACAATAATTAACAGTGCAATTTAGGTGAAATTGCAGTGGTAAGTTTCCAATTTATAATTATTACTATGTTAAACGTCTCTAAAAATCATATGTTAAAAGCCTAAAGCAGTAAAATGAATATGTCTCTTAAGCGGTAAGAAGAGGGAAATTGTTATGTGTGTTACGTTGGGAATACTGAATGTGGTATTTCACACTTACCGCGTATTGGTTTTGTGCGGAAAGCAAGCAAATACGCACGATCTCGCAATACATGTTATGCAATACTACTGAAACCTAATAATAATAATAATAATAATAATAATAATAATAATAATAATAATAATCATCATCATCATCATGAGCTTTCATGTATTAGGTTAGTGAATCTGTTACGGTATCGTGCCAGCGTTCTTTTCTAGGTCATCCTAATTTCTTCGCCCTCTTGGGACATAAGATTTGTTTGGGCCATCTAGTAGGATCTGTAAGTTCTTTGAGAATGTCTTCATTCCGACAGTGGTCAAGTAATGACCATCCTGCTGTCTTTAGCATGAATCGCATTTCGGCTGTTAACATTCTCTCATCACACGTCTTTATCGTCCACGCCTACCATAAACAAGAACTGATCGTGCAAGGGTTTTATGTATGTCTTTGTACTTGGGGTGATTTGTATACATTGTTAATAATTCCGGTAATTTTTATAAATTTAGAAAATATTTTGTTAGTTATATCATAATTTTTGTATAATAAATTAATTATAACCTAAATAATTAAATGATTTCACGCTTTCTACTAAAAATGTATTATTTATAATAATTTTGCCTGTAATTGGATCTTTTCCTAAAAATGCCATCACTTTAGATTTTTTTCGGTTGATATTTGCATATTAAATTTTGAAGCGGTTCTCTGTAAGTTGTAAACTACTCTTTGTAAATCATCATCTGATTTGGCAATAACAACTTGGCATCAATAATAATAATAATAATAATAATAATAATAATAATAATAATAATAACAGTTACACTAATATGAAGGAATCAAAAGGCAGTGATCAATTGTTTCGGCGTGCGAATAAAGAATGTGTTTAGATAGATTGTCATTTGCAAATTTATTACAGCATATTTATATTATTTTATTTATTATAGTTCGTCAAAACTCATAATGCAGGTAACTATGAACGTTATACGAGGGAGGTAAAACGAAATCTGCAATATTTTTTACCTTGACAATTCTTATTCCATGAGGAAATGGTAAAGGAGACAAGAGACGCCTTTATGACAATGTTTAGGCAATATGCAGAACAGCACTGTCAAAGTAGTTGCCGCACGATGGCGGCGTTCTTTCCGCTACATATCGTGAATAATAGGATAGCTCTACAATAAACATCATTTTGCATTTTTGTTCAGGGAATTTACAAATTACAATTATTAAAAAGTGTTTATTCATTATTTTATTTCAGTAATATTTAATTTTAGTAGATGCATGTTTTCCCAACAAGATAGTGTACCATTTTAAAATAAAAAATAAACAAAATATTTTCACGAAAATATTATGGTGCTGTAAAAAATCTATTTTCACCAAATAAGTTTTCAGAATTTGAGACAACGAAACAATAAAATTATTTTCCGCATACAGTCTGCCTACCTGTGTATAGCGATTTCTCTTTAACTCTCAGACTGATTTTCTTCAATATACAACTAAGGCAAGAGCAATGCACATGATGAACAAAAATACTGGCGAAACTGCACTTTATGTCCAGTAAGAAATTTTCTAAGTGCAACGATGTCACACTGAGCATGGGCAAGACATAGATAAGTAACGGAGCTGGCAATGCCATAGGCAAGGCTAGTGAGCAACAGTAACATGTACTTAAACCGTTTTAGCAGGAAACTTTCACAATGGCTGAACGTAACAAATGCGGCAGTTATGTTGAAGGGTTTACGGTTTCGTCTTTGGAATCGCAGACCACGTAGTTCGC
Source organism: Periplaneta americana (assembly GCF_040183065.1). Classification (NCBI taxonomy): domain Eukaryota; kingdom Metazoa; phylum Arthropoda; class Insecta; order Blattodea; family Blattidae; genus Periplaneta; species Periplaneta americana. Next base: position 56,059,973 of record NC_091133.1, read on the forward strand.
CGGGTTGGAGGGTGGGAAAATTATAAGTACAGTAATAATTTGAAGCCAGTGAGGGCATTATTTCCTGAGTTCGAGCCCCGTAAATGTGCAATTCTTTATTATAGTTACATGACATAGCTAGAAAAATCTAAAAACTTGTATACATAATGCACCTCTTCCGTTAAATATCAGTAAGTAGTATGAACCCAAAAAATTAACGGTTTTTATTTACAATTACACAAATAGGATATCAACTTGAGTCAGAGATTTACTTGAAACTGGTTGTAACTGTTTTCTTCCGCCCCCATCACAAAATAATCACTAAGTCCACGTTCAGGTGCACGTAAGCAAAAGGCTCTCTTTCATAAAGGATTAGCTGTCGCTAGTTCTGAACTCCTTGGTATAAGTGGGTACATGTCCAGAGAACCAATTAATTCTAAAGCGTACTCTTCTTATTATGATTTAATATTAATCCTAGAAAGGCATATGTTTTAATTTCACTTATGGACCACTAAAACTTTTCACCACCACCACCACCACCACCACCACCACCACCACCACCACCACGTTCTGAAGGATATAGAACCAAGATTAATCTGTTAAAGGGTTAGAACTCACCCGTCAGTTTGTTCACTGGTGAGTCGTGCTCTCTTCTTTAATTTGGGCTACATTTCATTATTAATTTCGATAATTTTTAACCTGATCATTCGTTTATATATCTACTACAATTCGTTTTAAATGTTGCTATTTTTTAATGGAGGTTACAAAAATTAGGCGCAGCCCTTTGATTCCTACATGTCTCACTTGTAAAGTCATATGAATCTCTTTTATATGCAAAATTTATATTTTCCGAAAACTATTCAATGTATGCGATAGATCACCCTGTATACAAAATTATCCGCCGTCACAAGACTAATAATAGAACATTTTATATGAGCAATATTTAACGTCTTTAATCCTGCTGAAAGCTGTCGTCACAACATGTCAGTGAAGACAATTCTAGAGCCGATTGGGAATAGTTGCAGACTTAATTAAATCTGTATGTTTACCGATATTTCAGTGATTCATCAGATAACATTCTGCATTACGTCGACGCTGGATTATCCAGAAATATCCTTTCTCCAATAATTAGTAGATTAAGTTCATAGGAAAGTCACGGAACAACTTCTAGAAACGTATGCTGCAATCATCTGACAAATGATTTCCGATATTATAATTACCTTGAATACGTTCAAGTTTATATACATGTAATTCCCTTACATGAACAGAATTTGTTGCCATGGACGAAGTATGCCAAGTATGAGAACAATTCTTTCTCTTCTTCTCTTCAAGGATTAGGTTCTTTAACCTGTTCCGGTGCCCATTTTTTCCTCGGTATCACCAACTCCTTTCTTTCCTTCAGAGCATATCTCATAGCAACGATCGGCAGTCTGTTTTCTGGTATTATTTCTAAGTGTTAGCACTACTTTTCTAATATCTGACGTTGTTGTTGTTTAGCCAACAGGTTTGAACCTCATAAGTAGGACCAGGAAGTTCATGCATTTGCATATATTTTTCCATTCGCTGTAATTAATTGCTGATTAATTATTATCTTCACGAATCATCAACATTTAAGCTTATCAAACTAAATTTTATGTTCCCATATATATTTGCATATTTTGGCCTTTTTTATAAATTGCATAATATTTCATGATATGTAACTTATACTATTGTAGCATATTTTCGCATTTAAGCTCCTTGAAGCTGATGTTACGTTACATAAAATGTATAGCTTGGATTTTTACAATAGAAGCATCATATTTTATTTTTGAATACCGGTACTGAATGAAATTATTATAATTAATTTTACTAGAAAAGTACTGAAAGTTTCGCGGCACATCTAGTGAATCTCACGGCACAGTAGTGTGCCTAAGGCAGTAGTGTCAGAGTTGTAAGCTCCGAAACCGGTTGTGGTGCTAGAGACGTCCAGTCGGAGCGTGAACTTGCTTATGTCTGTGGAAGCACCGGAGCTCGCAACGAGTTATAGTGGAGCGCTCCGCTCCGTTTAGGCTGTGTCTGACAACCCTGGCCTAAGGCAATCACGTCCTTGGAAAGGGAAGGCATATATTTAAATGTGGTATTGCAAGTGTTTGAAGAAACAATATCCAGCCTAAATTCCATCCCTGGTAGTAAGGGGGGAAAAACTTAACGATAAAATAAGTTATATGTTGTCAAAAAATCCTGGATACGAACAAATGTGCAAAATTAGAGACACTTTAAACGGAAAAACCTCCGCGCCGTGCAAGAGAAAGTATACCCGTCACCAGCCGCGGCTGAACGCTGGTGCTGTAAGAGACCTGCGGGTAAGAGACCCTAGCCCGAGAGTGCACTATGCTGATGACCACTGGTTTACAACATGAACAATTTCATGACTGAATAAAGTACCGGACAAATACAGTCAACTCTGGATATACGGTACTCTGTTATAGTGAACATTCGGCTATAGTGAAACTAAATCGTTGGTTCCGACCCGCATACATTAAAAAGTATATTAATATTTCTGTTTATAGTGAACCCTCGCTTCGGTTATAGTGAACTTGTATCCTGACAAACTCTTATTTGAAGTCAGACCTTCTTGTATAAAATTCAAAGAATGTGTTGAGAACAACATTCTAAGTTTCTTAGGCCCGATTGTATAAACCATTTAATCTTAGATCAGAGGTTAAGTTGATCCTTGTTTTAGCTGAACTTGGCATTTTGTGTTGTATAAAGTCTAATCTGAGATTAATTTGTCTCAAACTAAAGTCAACTTTGACTGAAGAAATTTCTCCGATTAAGGTAGATGATCCAAGTTCAGTTATTTATTTTCTATTTGAAATATACGAGTGACAGATTGTGCAAATAAAATATCCATTATTATTAATATTAATAGATATGGTAGGTACATTTACATATATTTCTTTCAATTTCTTGCCTTAATACACAAACAATCTTATATTTTATAAGGCTCTATCGTGTTTAGCAGTATCAAATAACATAACCTATAATTATATTATGTTTATAACAACCATTAATTATTAATGGATATGATAGGTACATTCATAAATTTTCAATTAACTGTATTAGTAAACGAAAATTGTCGTTTTATAAAGCTTTATTATATTTAGCAGTATCAAACACCATAACATGATAACAATTTGGAGAACAGTCAACCTTCTTATTATTGTCCGCCATTATTTACATTGCAAAAAAAAAAAACAGTGTCTATAACACAGTTTACGGAAAGTCGCCAAAAAGTAGTTGTAAAGTCGGTAGATTTCTCATTATCAACGAAGAAAGATTAAATTTTGTCACTATGGGGTGCTAAAAAGGTCACTAAATCCCAATTTAAGCAATATAAAAGTTAAAAGAAATTGTTGTCGAAAAAGAGTTAAAGTCGCTAGATTGGCAACACTGAACAAACCTGTATAACATTGTCCGCGCATCACGTATTTCACCTGTTTATGCGATGTTGCCAAATCCTTTTCACGTGAACTTAGATTGCATTTGAACCAAGGGAATTTGATCGCAGAAAAGTTTTATACAATAGAAGAAGTGTCTGAACTCGGTTCACTTTTCGATCTTCGATGAAAGTTGATCTTTAGTCAGGGAGTTTGATACAATTGGGCCTTACTCTTTTAGTCAAAAGAAGGATTAGTGATTCCTAGACAATGAGCTGTACTGTAAATTCAGGCAATGCGTGACGACCTTGCCTCGCTCCACCGTCGAAGGGCTAACATTCTGTTCTCAGGCACACTACTTTACTGTTATTTCTAATCCTCTACTGTCAAATAGTTGCCTTTTGTTCTCAGAAACATTTCCATTAAGACGGATAGCATCGAAACAACGGAAAATCAAATTTCCTTCTTTTATTAAAAGGAGATGTACATTATGTCCAGAGCATAAATGAAGGTAAGATTTCGATGGCTTTCAAACGGGAAATTCCAAGGCTGAGTATACCATAACAGAGTTTATCATTTGTACCTGATCAGTCTGTTTCTAGTGTTCCAACAGTGAATGTACTGTACGAGTATAAAAATGTCGAAGGGTAAAGTGTTTTCTTTGGAAGATTAGGCGAATATTATAAGTGGTCTTTCGCAAGCGGACGTGGGTCGACATGATAGTTTAGGTAAATCAACTGTAAATAACAGTATAGAGTATAAGTTACAGTGTAATCCATTCCACAAAAATGAAATATTTTACTTTCTTGTTCACAATTTCATTCATTTCTGTCATTTAAGGTTAGGGAAGAGACACTTCGGATTTAGTGAACCTCGGATATAGTGAACGAAATATGCAAGTCCGCAAAGGTTCACTATATCCAGAGTTGACTGTAATTTCATTTTTATCTTATTCTTAAACAAGGTAAAACAATTTAAAACAGAACAAGTTAGAATCGAGTTCGAGTTTATCGCCATTTTTGTTTTTTAATTAAAAATGTATCAACAAGTATGTTTCTATATAAAATCCTGTACCTAGACCGGATCCTGTGATATCGAGCGAAGCATGGACTCTCCGGAAGAGAGAGGAAAGCTGATTAACAGCTTGCGAGTTGAGGTTCATGTGTCGCACAGCTGGCTACACCATATGGGACCGGAAGAAAAATGCAGATCTGCTACAAGAACATAATATATCACCAGTCCCAGATTGCATCTCCAGGTATCAGCAGAATTCGAGGAAGCACGTCATGAGAATGAATTCGTCCAGTTCCCCTAAGACACTAATGAAATATCGTCCCATAAAAATGGCATGAAAACCTCTTTGTTAGGCCTTAACACTTGTCGTGGGCAGGATGATGATGATGATGATGATGATGATGACTATGATGATGCTGTATGATTTAAAATATTATATTTTACGTGCACTGTTCTCGAATAAATTGAATCGTGACACTGAATATGAGAAGACCAGTCTAACAGTTTATGAGAAATTGCTACATACAGAGAGAAAGAGAGACAAAGACAGATAGAAAGAGACAGACAGACGGTATGGCGAAAACCACATTTCCAGTAACAGTGATACGGAAAACATGCTTTAGCGAAAATCTCGTCTAGGCCTATATTTTTGTAGCGTTAGAATACTTTCTATAATTATAAAGCCGAAAAAGAAATAGTTTTCCACAATTTACAATGACATGCATTAGCAAGGAGATGCACCATCACCTTTACTTTTTAAATTTTACTCTAGAATAGCGTATGCCATTAAGAAAGTCCAGCAAAACGGAGAGGGTTTGAAATTGAACGGGTTACATCAGCTGCTTGTTTATGCAGATGACGTGAATATGTCACGAGAAAACCCACAAACTATTAGGGAAAACATGGGGATTTTACATGGAGCAAGTAATGGGATAGGTTTGGAAGTAAATCCCGAAAAGATGAAGTATATGATTATATCTCGTGACCAGAACATAGTACGAAATGAAAATATAAAAACAGGAAATTTATACTTTGGAGAAGTAGAAAAATTCAAATATACATGACACTGGGAGGAAATTAAACGCGGAATAAATATGGGAAATGCCTGCTATTATTCGGTTCAGAAGTTTCTGTCATCCGGTCTGCTTTAAAGAACTGAAAGTTGGAATTTATAAAACAGTTATATTACTGCTCTGTATGATTGTGAAACTTGGACTCTCACTTTGAAAGAGGAACAGAGGTTAAGTGTGTTTGAGAATAAGGTGCTTAGGGCAATATTTGGGGCTATGATGGATGAAGTTACAGGAGAATGAAGAAAGTTACACAACTCAGAACTGCACGCATTGTATTCCTCACTTAACATAATTGGGAACATTAAATCCAGACGTTTGAGATGGGCAGGGCTTGTAACAAATATGGGTAAATTCATAAATGTGCATAGAGTGTTAGTTGGGAGACCCGAAGGGAAAATACCTTTGGGGAGTCGAGACGTAAATGGGGGGATAATATTAAAATGGATTTGAGGGAGATGGGATATGATAGTAAGGACTGTATTAATTTTGCTCAGGATAGGGACGGATGACGGGCTTATGTGAGGGCCGCAATGAACCTCCGGGTTCTCTAGAAGTCATTGTAAATAAGTATGTATTACCAGTAATATCTATCTGTCAAGGGAATTTCACGCCTTAAGCCAGAATAACCCTAATCCATTTGGAGTCAACAAGATGCTGAGTCTGTTCTTTTTGCTATTGAGTTTATTGAATATAATATCTGTGGTCCTGCCAAGCATGGATTTACAGCTGGTTCAAACTTAATACAGTAATTAATTTTAGAGCAACAAATTTTACATAAGAATGTATTGTATAATATGATCATACATTTCGACAATTACAGAATGTAAATGTTTTGTTATTCATTCTATATTAGTAGGTTATTTTACGACGCTTTATCAACATCTTAGGTTATTTAGCGTCTGAATGAGATGGTGATAATGCCGGTGAAATGAATCCGAAAGCACCGAAAGTTACCCAGCATTTGCTCATATTGGGTTGAAGGAAAACTCAGAAAAAACCTCAACCAGGTAACTTGCCCCGACTGGGAATCGAACCCGGACCACCTGGTTTCACGCCCAAACGTGCTAAGCGTTACTCCACAGGTATGGACTATATTCAGTCAAACAATAACCTAAATAAAATTGGAACATCCCTCTGAAACGCACTGTATATGCAGAGCGTCGAAAAGACTATTGATGAGATGATGAGACGAAAAAAATCGATAATCGAAAAATCGAAAGAGAATTGGGAGGAAAAATTTTAAAAGGTACGCAAAACGCGTCCTTGCAAGGGGTTGGGGGCTGTACAAAACTAAATATGTGAGCTCCAAGCCTGTTGGCCACTAGTCTCACTCCGGGTTACGCTGCTCCACTGAAGGAACTCTAGAAAATTTTGAAGGGGAAGCCGAAATTGGACGTAACCTCTTAGGTACCACATACGCGAGGGGGACAGAGATTTGATCAAGTGATCACGGAACGGGAAGAGGAAGAGCTGGCTGGTGTTTGCCGTTAGGATGGCAAGACGCTGTCATCTGTTGTTCGATGACAAAGAATGTGAAGGCCGTCGGAAGAAGCGCCGTGAAATCTAAATCTGCAATTTGAGAGGTCCCTGTCCTTTCAATTTGCGACTAATTGAGTGACCTCGTATATTTAATAGACAATTTATGTGTTCTGAACTAGGGCATACGTCGTTTATAATAAAGAGGAATATATATGGGGAAGGGCATATAGGTCCGTGGCCCATTTCTTATAGGGCTCATCCCGACATTTGTCTTACGCCTGAGGAAAACCACGGAATACCTTAGGCAGGATGAGTTGTCTCATATAAGAGACTAGCCAATTTGGCTATTATGTAGGAGGTGATTGTTGTCATGAGCCTTGTTGATTTGTCTCAATTTCGAGACCAGCCATTTGGCTATATGATGGCTCAATTGCGAAGAAGGGGGAGAGATGTAATTGTTAATTAATTTAGAGTTAATTAGGGAGATTCATGGGGATATGAGTACAGGTCCGTGGCCCATTTCTTTTAGGGCTCATCCCGACATTTGTCTTAGCGCCTGAGGAAAACCACGGAAAAACCTTAGGCAGGATGAGTTGTCTCAATATCAGAGACTAGCCAGTTGGCTCTTAGGTTGAGTGACTATGAATCGATGGATCTATACTAGCCAATTGGCTCTATGATAGTTCCATCGATCAACAAAAGTAGATATTGTTAGGGAGGGATTTTGTTTAGCCCAGTTAAGACAAGGTCATTTTAAAGCGGTTGCACTATCCAAAGAGTATCATGGAGTTGAGTCAAGCTACCAAAACCTGGGAGTAACGCCAACCTCCCTGTCCTCCTGTCTCAATAGTATAGCTAATGGACCTGTCTGGTGTCTACGCCGTAACCTAGGATCATATTGGCCGAGGCCAGATATGAGCGGGTTGGGGTTAGCACGAGCTTCCGCATACTGATGGCAAGGGTGGAGGTTTTATACCCATCGCTGCAACTTGGTATCAACCCTTAATTTCCATTGAACTTATTATTTTCGCTAAGATTAAAGCATGCTGGTGTCCAAGAAGTTCTACACCACCTTCTCATATAAGCCTAAACAAAGTTCAACAGAAATAATGCAACTTTAAACTTCCAGGGCTTTTAGAACGCGGTGGGTAATAATTAGATACTTGCACCGTGTCGAATATAATTACCCAATGTTAGGTAGCTACAAATTGGCTCTTTCATTTAGGAAGTAAAGAAAACAGGGATGTATTTGTTTCATCTTTAATCAACGATTATTCTCTAAGATTGGACCGATCCAACAGGTAAGTTCTCTTTTCCCTTTCTTCCTTAATAAGGGAACAAATACCTACCTCTGAGTCTTTATATGTTCTGTAAGTACGACATAAGCATGAGCCTATACTTATGTAATGTGAATCAGATTCGTCAGACAACCACTTAAGACAACGGACAAATCACATTAACGAGAAAACATTCATGTCCGACACAGGATTTGCATCCACGAATGTACCTTCAAAGCTATCAATTTTATTCTTATGCTTATGGTACATCGCACTCTTAAATTATCATCATCATCATTATTATTATTATTATTATTATTATTATATTTCGTAAAATTAATAGTTTGGCTGATCGTCAAATTCTTCAAAATGACATTATTTCAATTTCACGATGGTCTGTTGAAAACGGAATGAAAATTAATCAATTCAAAACTTTTGTCATTTCCTTCTCACGGAAAACTACTTACCGGTACCTAAAATTTAATTATTATCTTAGTAATGTTCATAATTACTAAGAAAGATTTTATCAGATATCTTGGTGTCTTACTTGATTCTAAACTATATTTCCATGATCATGTGCAATATATTTATACCCATTCATTAAGATTGCTTGGTCTAATTAGATCTAAGGTAACCGGAGGTAATAAGGCCTACCTAAGGAATGAAACGTTCTTTCTTTGAAATGGAGACGTTTAACAATTTTTAAATAATGAAATAGCATACTTTTATAGTTATCCTACAATATTTTATTTCAAATAAATATTCAAACAGACCATAAATGCTGTGAGCAATGAAAATTAACATCATGTCACTGGGCCTTATATCCTGCTGTGACAGATAATAAGGCCCACAATAAAGAATATAAGTATTGAACACAATTTGGGTATACAAGGTCTTCAGTTATTTCCTCAGTGAGACCTACACATTCATCGTGCACCCAACATTCACAAGAGACACACACATGCATATTTACAACAATTTTCTTCGCAGACAGAACACATCCGCGTCACCTGGATGTTTATAAATCCTGAAGTTGATGGTTCATCCAATGCTCTTTCTGCATTAGGAATTGTCAGTCTTTCGTTTGTTTAATTTCTTGCAAAAAAGATTGTGCTTCAGAGTTTGAACTTTATAGTTCAGGGACTTCTACGAACTTGTGGGCGTTTCCTTGTATTTATTTCATGGGCCTTATTTCCTGCTCTGTTACTTCGCGCCAATTTTAATTTATGGAGTGCTCATATGCTCATTAGCAGGGAACGGATTTATATGGACTAAAAATATATGAAATATGTAAATATATATGTAGTTATTTTTACCAAAATATGGAATTAAATATGGATTTTTACCAAAATATGGAATTAAATATGGACTTAAAATTATAAAAAAATGACTATGTACGTTAAATATTGGTACATTTTAATCAAACTAAACAAAAAATATAATGGACGTACCTTATCTTCCAATGTAGTTTCAACAAAACACAATTTTTATTGTCTGTTACCATAACAATAGGTTACAAACATTTCTTTCAAGTGCCGAAAAGTGAATCTTCTTCTATTGTCTCTGAGGATAGATTTATACTGACTAAAAGAGCGTTCGACGTCACAAGAAGTAACTGGTACATAATTCAATTTCACAATGTCTGCTGGGGATAAGTCCAAGTTAATCTTCACTGTTGATTCACCACTCATCACAGCAACAACCTTTTGTAGTTCTTCATATCCAGGGTTTTTTGAAAGTACAGTGTCCACCTTAGCTCTTACTGCATCTGCAACTTTACCTCTACCACGATTCAGTTGTTCCACAGTACTATTTATAATTTCAAAACTTTCAGATAGTGAAAGGTGCCTATTTTGGAGACTTTTGAGCGTTTTTATGATGCATGAAAATGTATGCTGAATGTGAGCTAAGTCATTCTTCACACTTATGTCACAGGTAACTGTTTTCGCAGTATCAATTGAGACTGCATCTTCAGAGTCCAATGCAAGGAGAACATTGTTAATAGAGTCTATATGTTCGGCATAATATTCAACTGCTTCTAGCCATGTACCCCATCTAGTTAAAATTGGCTTTGGTGGCAATGGAATTTCAGGGTACATTTCTTTCAACACGTTAACTCTACTGGGAGCTTTGAGAAATACTTTTTTCACTGATGAAATCAACAAATCTACTTTAGGGAAATTGTCTCTGACCACTTCTGCCACACGATGAAATGCATGCGCCACACAAGTAAAATGAGTCAATTTAGGATATACAACAGATAATGCTTGTCCAGCTTTGACCATATAAGGGGCAGCATCGCTAATAAAGAATAACACATTATCGTACATAATACCCTTTGGCCACAGGATACCCATAGCTTCGTTGAACAGTTTAACTATAGTTTTGTTATTGCACTTTTCTAGAACATCACAATGTAAAAGAATTCGTTCAGAATATTGTTCACTTAACAAACCGATAACTACATTACCAACAAGTCTACCTTCTTTGTCGGGAGTCTCATCAATGGAAACCCAAATTGAACTATCTTTAATTTCATCTCTTATCTTCTGTATTGTCTCATCGTAGATGGATGGAGCATACGTCTTCCTAAGTGTTGACTCATCCGGGATTGTATGTTGAGTATATTTTTCAAGGAATTCCCTGAAGACCTTATTCTTTAGTTTGTAGAGAGGAATATCAGCAGAGATGAGAGAACGGCACAGGTCGATGTTAAACTCAGATCTTACATTCGATGTTGTTGGTTGTGTTAAAAACAATTGTCTCTGCTTGGAATTTAGTTGTTTGTTGGCCTGATGTTTACTAGTTGTAATGTGTTGTTGCACCAGGAACTTTTGTGTAGATGATACTGCACACTGACACAAATTACAAAATAATATTTTATTGTCAGTTGATAAACCATCTTCTTTAAATTCTGAAATGTAACTTGTTAGTTTTGATTTTAAATTGACTGAATGACGTACTTTTGGCATATTTACCGTCTTTATAGTATGATTTACAAAACTGAACCTATGTGTACTCTGACTGGCATTTAACTGTTGAGCTGCACAACTGAAGTCTGTTAAAAATTTTAAATTAAATCAATACAGTTTTGTAACTTACTTTCCCATTGTTGATAGGACTGCTAATTTTCAAATAACTCTGATGTTAAAGGGATTACTGAACATGTGTTTAAATCTCTATTGTTGAAATGTATTTTTAAAAGTTAATGGAATTTTGTTTTGTTTTATTGTTAAACCTAATATAATATGGACTGTTTTATATGAAATATGGAAAATATATGGAAATTAACGAAAATATGTACTAAACTCTAAAATATGGAAAAATATGGAAAATAAAAGTAGGATTTTTCAACCCTACACATTGTGAAACATAAAGATAATGCAAAATATAAATTATATTAGCTTTATAAGTAAATATGTATTTACATATAAATCCTTTCCCTGCTCATTAGCGAAAGTTTCACGGTAGCCCAAAACTTCTTAATGTTTACACAGTAAGTGCATTTAATATTATATTAATAACACATAGTAAAACGATTAAATATCAACTTAAAGTTTGCAGAATTTTATGAAGAAGGCAGAAATAATCACACATAACTTGTTGCCACTAGTCAGCTACAAACAAGAATGAGAATCTAATTTCTTTATACCTCACTCGAATGCAAGAGGAATTAGTTCTTAAGAGCTGTTGCTCTCTCTTGCAAAAGTGTATAACTAATGGAAAAACTAGGTAGTGGGCCTTATAACATGCTGGGCCTTAATACCCCAGGTACATTATAACTTATTCTTTTTCTACTCCTATGTGCCTATTAATATTATACTAACTTATACGTTGGTCAGATCCAAGCTTGAATATGAATCTGTTGTATGGAACTCCATTACTTCCGCTGACTCGGCCAAATTGGAGAATATTCAAAGAAAATTTATTTCCTTGTGCTCTTATAGATTTTTACCTAATTCCGATTATAAATCTGAAATTAACTGCAAATATTTTAATTGCCGTAGTTTATTTGCCAGACGTCAAGATCTTGATTATTTATTTTTTTGTAAAATCATTAAGGGTGATATTGATTGTGAATCATTCATAAGTAATATCAGTTTTCGTATTCCTGCCAAGAGTTTAAGATTTCATAAATTTTTTAAAACATAAATTCTAAATCTCTCTCTTCGGTCTGCAGATGTATAAAATACGCTAATTTGCATGGATTGAACTTGGATCCATTTAATGTGTAGTAGGGTAAACATTGGTAATTTCGTGATAATTTCATGAAAACTAATTTAAAATGCAAATGTGTAAATATATCCTTATTCCGATTTTTTCATCTAAAAGACGATAACTTGCTGTACAAATCTGGAGACATAAAAGATTGGATACGTTCTTGAAAATGTGCCAAAAACCACTTTTACAACTTAAGCTGAAAGGTTGGTTATTTCGTGGTAACCTTGGTAATTTCGTGATATTGCATTGATAATTTCGTGAGAGGTAGAAGAATTGTGGAAAAATGCATTAAAGTCAAATGAAATTCTCATTTATTGTTACAAGACTTCAAACATAGTGATTCCGTCTAATATTCATAGCAAGAAAATATAGAAATACATATCAACACATAATAAGAATAAAATCAAAGTAAAAATTGAAATTGAAACGGGATCTTCTTTGCCCTGAAAGGGTGAACACTTTTATTGCGGACTTTACTATAGTCTATATTACTAGGGTAACTCCAAAAGTAATGCATAACGTTTGTTTAAAAATTATATTTTTATCCTACAGCTTTACTATTTTCACATAATGTAGATGCATTCTTAAGGAACAAAATGTCACTTTTCCACATAATTCCCGTTCCTTTCAACTGCCTTACGTAACCTAGGAACGAGGGCCTGTAGACCAGCACGGTGAAAGACTGGACGAACACGTCTGAGCCACTCTTTAGCAGCGTCCACAAGGGAGTCATCTTCTAACCTCGTTCCGCGAAGGGATCCTTCAGTTTACCAAAGAGATGGTAATCGCACGGTGCCAGTTCAGGACTGTAAGGCGGATGTTTCATTGATGGCTATCCGAATTTTCTGATCTGGTCTGTGGTCTTGTGACTGACATATAGCTGTGCGTTGTCGTGCAATAGCAGAATATCCTGCTTCACCCGATGTCGTCGAACACGACTCAGTCGAACTAGAAGTTTCTTGAGATTTGCAACATACCCGTCAGAATTAATGGTGGTTCCGTGTGGCATGATGTCCACAAGCAAGAGTCTTTCTGAATCGAAACACACAGTAGCCATAACGTTTCCTGCCGAAGTTGTACTTTTGAATTTCTGTTTCTTTGGCGAATTTGCATGATGCCACTCCATTATCTGCCTCTGTCTCCGGTCCAAAATGGTGGAGCCTTGTTCCATCTTCTGTCACAATTCTTACAAGTCATCTAGCACTTATCATTGACACTTAGCATGACAACAAATCAAACAGAAGCTATACTGAACCCATTGCGTCTCCATTTTCTTTTTTGTTATCACATCTTGTCTTCAGATTTCTAAAATTCCTATTGTAATACATTTTATACTATTTTAAAAATTGTAACACTTAATGCTCCACAAAATTTCGCCTCAAACAGCTAAGATTTCTATCAACAAAGCTAAGCCTATATGGCGACTACAGATGTATCTAAAAGTCCAAAAACATTTCCTAAAATTTCATGAAGATACAATAAATCTTTGTACCAAATATCACATGCTTACCTTTAGTAATAAGTCTGTAATGTAATTACAAACATCCACAAAATTTGTACGCCTGAGAAGTCGACGCAAACTTGCTCTCTCCAAACATAAAAGCTCACTGAAGCAACTACAATAGTCACACAAAGCCTAGCTGTATGTTTCTGGAAACTGGACAACATATGCAATCCCTTGGCAGAAATTTGGATCCTGTAACACCATTGGTTAGTTCACAAAAGAGCAAAGGAAACATATCACGAAATAACCACTGCCACGAAATTACCAATGTTTACCCTATATACTTTTTGAGTTTTATATCAGATGTTATTAATTTATGCCTTTTGTTTAGATATGTATTATAATAATATTCTCGTCATCTTGTATATCTTTGTAATACTATTTATATGATTTCATTCTTTATTTATATGATTCCATTGTTTCATTTGCAATTATTTTATTTTATTGCCATTATTTTAATTATTCCATTGTACTTTTATTGTAATTTATATCATTCCTAATGTTTTTGTTATATTATTTGTGCTGAACTATAATAGGCCACTGGTTATTGTACAGCACATTAAGTATAAGTAAATAAAATAAATAAATAAATAAATAAATAAATAAATAAATAAATAAATAAATAAATAAATAAATAAATAAATAAATAAATAAATATGTTATACGCTGGCGATGTAGTCCTCAGTTACTTGAAGCAGAGGTAGACTACATTTGCGAGACAGAAAATAATAAAACTGCTCTTAAGAAAAATAAAACGAGTACTAAACAGGACGAAACGTTTTATGTTTGACATCAAATGTTCTTGAACGACGTCTGTAATGAAAATACGTACACGGTATTTATTACTCCCCATTCCCCACAAAATGACTGGAATTAATGAGAGAAGTTTAAATAATTCCCAACAGAACAAATGCGATTTAGGGCAATAAAAATCAGTAAAGTCACGGGACATTGTTTTATTGCGCTGTCACTTGTTTCGGAACAACGAAAAAAAAAAAAAGTACACTATGCTCCTGTAACACCATTCTCTAATAACTAAGCCCACGAATATTGATTCAATTTGCTATACATAACAGGTAATTACCTGACACATGTTCATTATTCTCTACTGCCCCCACAGGAATACCTGGAAGTCGACAACACAGCTAGCTGCTGTGCCGACACTATCAAGAGGCGTGTTTACAGAACAAACGAAATGCTGGTATGACATTGCAAGGCCATTAATGCGAGCGACGATACACGCTGCTTGCTTGTACAGTGCCACTGGCTGGTGTCTCATGAGGAAGGAGGCAGCGTGCTGAGTTTCCAGCTCATCACGGCACTTTTCTGCTAGGACTGCCATTTTGAGACTCGCCGATACTTAAACGTGAGTCTCCGGAGTGGAAGGCCGACGCCTCGGCTTTCGGAAGACGGTGGGCTACGCTGCGGGCGTATTTCTCACAACTCGCAAGACTGCCTTCCCTGCTTCATCGATCTGAAGCGTGCGCAACTTGTTTCACTCTTGCTTTCCATCCCCCGTTCCGATATCTTAATTATATTTTGTTCCCTACGCTTTGTTCCGCTCCGCCCCCTCCCACTTTTAAGCGCTTTATCCCGCTCTTTGCTACACTTGTCATGATATTCAACGTGGGAGTAGCAACCATCGTAATTTCGCTAGGTATTATATTTGAAGAAAGAAAAAAGTACAAGAACCGAGAGAAAAAATTAATATAGACAATGGAGACAGGACGAAGTGAATAAATAGAACGGAAGAAGAAAGAGGACGATGGAGAATTATGGAAATATGAATATCGAAACAAGCGAAATATGGCAGTTGAAAAAACATACGAAAAGAGAGGAAAAAAGAAAAGTAGAAGGGAGCGAGGGAAGGAGAGGATCAAAATTAGATATGGGGAGGGAGAGGGAGAGAGAGAGAAGACAGAAGTGGAAAAAAGAGAACTGAAAGGAAATAAATGAAGAGAAATTGAGGAAAAAAGAGAAAAGAGAAGAGACAGTGAGAGAAAAAACAATAGTGACAAAAAAGTGAGAAATGAAGAAAAAACAACAGACAGAATAGTAGAAAAAGAGAAGCACAGAGAAAGAAAAAGGAGAAAGCGAGAAAAGTAGAGAGAAATGAAGAAAGAAAAATTGAGAAAAAAGTGAGAGATGGAGAATAGACAGAAAAAGAGAGAAATGTAGAGAGAGAAAAATGTAGAGAGAGAGAGAGAAAAAAAGAGAAATGGAGAGAAAAAAGAGAGAAATGCAGAGCAAGCAGAGAAAAATGAAGAGAAAAGAGAGCAGTAAAGAGGAGAAGAAGAGAAAGAAATAAAGAGAAAAAGAGAGTAATGGAGAGAAAAAGAGAAATGGGGAGAAAAGAGAGCGAGGTGGAGAAAAATGATAAAGAAATGGATAGAAAAAGAAAGAGAAATGGAGAGAAAGAAAAAAACTGCAGCTATAAAGACAGAAAATTAGAAATGTAGAGAAGGAGAATATAATGGAATGAAAAAGAGAAACGGAGAGGAAAGGAGAAAGAATTGGAGAGAAAGGAGGCAAAAAGAAAGGTAACAAAGAAGAGAAATAGATATATAAATGAAGAGAAAAATGTGAGAGAAATGAAGAGAAAAGGAGACATAAATGGATAAATGGAGAGAGAATGAGAGAGAAAAGGAGAGAAAAAAGAGATTTAGAGAAAAAAGAGAAATGTAGCGAAAAAAGTGGCAGAATATAGAGAAAAAAGTTAGAGGAATGTATAGAAAGTATTGAGAGAAAAGAGAGAGAAATGTAGAGAAGGAGTCAATGGGAAGAAATAAGAGAAACATATATAAATACGAGAAAGGAATAGAGATAGAAGAGCAAGGAGACAGAAATAAGCTAGAGAAGAAAAAATTAAACAAAAAAAAAAGAGATATGAAAGAGAAGCAGAAGAGAAATCGTAAACAAAAGAGAAGAGAAACAAAGAGGTAAAAGGCAAGATAAAGGAGAGAAGAGAAAATACGAAGAAAAACAGATCAGCAAAGGAAGAGAGTCTGGAAAAACAAGACCAAGGGAGAAAAGAAAGAAGATGGTTAAAGAAATAAAACAAGAAAATGAAACAAAAATTTAATAAATAAATAAAGAGAAAAATGAATGTTCAAAGAGAAAAAAGAAAACACAAGAAATGAAAGGTAAAATGAAAGGAACAAATGAAAAAAGGAAGAATAAAGAAGAAAAGTGAATTAAGTTAGGAATTGTATGCGAAGAAGTAAGAGAGAAAATTACAGAAAGGATATTATTAAGAAATGATTGTATGAGGGAAAGAACGAAAATTAGAACTGAAATAAAACAAGAAAATGAAACAAAAATTTAATAAAGAAATAAAGAGAGAAATGAATGTTCAAAGACAAAAAAGAAAACACAAGAAATGAAAGGTAAAATGAAAGGAACAAACGAAAAAAGGAAGAATAAAGAAGAAAAGTGAATTAAGTTAGGAATTGTATGCGAAGAAGTAAGAGACAAAATTACAGAAAGGATATTATTAAGAAATGATTGTATGAGGGAAAGAACGAAAATTAGAACTGAAGAAAAGTGGTACCACAGTCTAATATATACAGTCACGAAGCTTGAGTTGTGAGTGTGCTAGGAACAATAGACTGTGCCGGTACTATTTCTCATTGTCTGTAATGAGGCGATAGTAGCGATCTTAGTGGTTAGCAACTATCTATGGATGCATATTTACTACGTATTGAGCTTCGTGACTGTCTATACTAGACTGTGGTGTTACTATGTTAACCTAATTTCTTGTTCATTCGTAAAAGATTAAAGATCTTAGAAAGAGACGATGCGGTAAAACGTAGCTTACAAGAGGGTAAAAAACAACTCCGTTCCCGTATTTATGTCTTTAACAACTAAATCAGAAGTTAACGAAGTCTAGTATTTTGTCGGTGAACGTCAGGAAACGAAAAATGAAAGTTGGTGGGTCAACTTCGAAAAGAAATTACGATCTATATTACGCTGAAGTTTCCTTACGTAGTTGTATGTAAAAAATATGACGCAATAAAGTTATCTGAAGTGGTTTTCGCAACTAAGAAAATCAATAAACATGAAGATGGGAGTTTGCGAAGTCTTCTTTTTTTACGCTTATCCAGTAGAAGCGAATTTCCAGCCATAGTGTATGTGCAATCTGTCGTGTGCAGGTGTTAATTTCTGTTCCAGCTAATTCTTACCAATTTCACAGCGGAATGTCGGAAGAGTTTGAATTACGGACTCGAAAGACTTGAGTATCTAGCAGCACAGCAGAACTAAAAAAGAATAATTACCGGTACTGTCGCACAGCTGTTCAAGTCGAATTTAAGTCAATGTTTAGAATACAGAATAGCCAAACGTAAGTCACGTGTAGCCTACTGTTTAAGCAGTAATAACATTACAAGAAAATTCGAATTAACATGTTAATTGTCAAATAAAAAAATTACCTTCCATAAAAATATATGCTTAACAAACACACAAAAACAGACATAAATATGAACTTGCTAAAAAAAAAAAACTTGAAGAAAATTATCTGAAGGAGCACATACTTGCCAAATAAAAATTTAGAGGAATCATCATCAAACTGAGTTTAAAGTTTATAACTACAGTTACTGACGCATTTGGAGGGAAGAACAACTTCAGCAAGGGAGGGGAAATATTTTCGTGACTTCATTTGAAAAAAATAATCAGTAGTCTCGTTTAAAATCCAATATAATATAAGAGGGGTTAACTTTACTTTTCATCAGTCTAATAAGGCTATGATTCCATGGTTACTTATCTCTTTATGGTTCTGAGTTCAGAAATATAATTCAGAAACGTATCCAGAATTCTGTGTTAAAATCAATAACTTACTAACAAGAAATTGTGCAATTGTGTACGTAATTAGAAGAATAACAATATTAAGTACACTATATCAATTGCGTAACTTATGAGTGTAATTGCGTAACTTATGAGTGTATTTTACTTACTCTCTGACAAACACTTTGTTTATTTTTGGCAGTCTTAGACGGCCACGAAATCGTGATAATGAATAAAAAAGGCTGTGATTTCATGGATACTTATTTTTAAATAGTTCTGAGTTTAGACGGCGATGAAATAATGAACATATAACTGCTCCAACTTGAAATATTTATTTAATGTACATTTTGCTATAGTAGAACACCTTTACGAACTTGTATAATAAATGAGGTTACTCTCGTCGTTTACAGCACTAAAAAGTCTTACATAAACCTGTATTTGACCATTTTAGACAGTCATATATTCTATAACTGCTGTCACATAGCATATTATACTTTGGATGAATAAGCATTAATATCCGAACCAGGATTCGAACAGCTGTAATGATTTTCCATGCAGTGTTTAACATGCATGTTTTAGGAGTAGCGTAACCACACTATAATGAATTATTGTTGATATAAACTTGTCCGATATTAATAGTTCTTGATTACACTGACGAAATCATTTGATTACAACATCTCTGTAACACTGTTTTAATGCCATCTTTACCTTTTCTTTTAAACCCCCTACAGTTCTGTTCTTCCTCAGAGCGAGAGGCCATTTGCCTCACACGCATAACAATCACAATTCCTGTAAACACTTGTTTGGATGTCTCCAGGGTGCTACGAGAATTTTGAAGCAATTTTGTTTTTGTTGCGGAAAGATATTTGTCCAGGACGCTGCATACCTCCCAGGGGGTCGTCCCGGCTACAAAAAACAATGGCCGTGTCGACTCTTACAACCCACCCTCTCGCAGGGGTTACCCACCTCCTCCCAACCCTTTGTTGCGACAAGAGATGGAATACATCAACCAAGATTGCCTCACAGAGCCGCAAAAATTCGGTAGGGTCTGACCCATAGTTTACACGTAAGACAGCAAAAAAATAACATAGGCGCGTTCAGTTCGGATTGTACTTCAATTTGGAAGTTCTAGTTCCGAAGAATAAAGAAATCATTCAGAATTGATGACATGATATTGTAGTAGTGATTCAATTAAAATTGTGGAATTATGAACAGCCCATGTGTTTATGTTGAAATAATGATTTAAAACAAGGAAAGAATGCTGCAGTATTCTTTATTCACCAAATTTCTCCTAACATCTTTCAGTTATAAGATAATGTATTATTTAATACATCAGTCAACAACTTACCGTATTATGAAGTGAAGGTTAATAACTTACCATCTCATAGTACATATTAGTTTTCACTAGTGGAATATAAGTTGTTGAATGAGGTATTAAATAATAAATTCGCTTACATATTGACAAACTTATCTGAATAGCAGAAATAAATAAATAAAATAAATAAATAAATAAATATAGATAAATAGATAAACAATATATAAATAAGTAAATAAATATAGATAAATTGATAAACAACAAATATATATATATATATATCCTTCAAAATCTTTCAACTTGTTGAAAGGAGTCTTGAAAAAAATTTAGGTTCGTTTTAAAAAACGAAAAAGAATCCAGCAATATGGTTATTAGTAGGAGGCGGATGTTGATAAAAAGTCGTCATCTTATTTTTCAAATCAGGTCGATGCATATTAATACAGAAATCCTTTCTATGTTAATATCAACGTAAAAAAGTTATTCCTTATATTACATTTTTTGACATTTTTGAACTAATAGGTCATTTTTATATTTTTTCGGCATTTTTTGGTCATTTTTAATACTTCGAAGAACTTTTAGATCATTTGGAATGCATTTTACTTTCTTCTTTACCGATAGGTGTGTTAAATCATTTTCTAACCAAATAGGTCAATAGTAATTACCTACTGAATAAGTGAATAACAGTGAAGTTTGAGTTTTATAGTTTGGAACAGACTCTGAAGTCCATCCCTCATTGCACTGAAGGCTTCACTTCACACAACGGAAGTAATATAAAATGCTTATTCTTCTCTGGGTATCTTTCGCCGATTGTTCACAGCAGTCCAATTGCATCTCTTTTACTGTTTTCCTTCCTGAATCCAAAATTCTCTTCTTTCAACTCTTCTGACTATTGAAATATATCGGTTTTTGATTAAATTCTACGTATAGGCTATGTGTCTACTTTAATATAAACATTTTTATTTTAAAAATTACGTTCCTTGTTTTTGTTTTTTTTTTTTTGCTTTATTGAGAATGTAATTCATGAAAATTTGCAGAATCTGAGTTATCTACATATATTATGATTATTGTCATGTTCTCCTTCAAACCTGTCTTTCTTTAGTTGATCGGTAGGCGACGCTAATATAAGTGAAACTTTTCAGAATAATTCAATAACTGTTATTGTCGAAGAAAGATTTTTTCTTCAACCTGAATCGCTGTAAATAAAGAAATCACGTTAATTGTAACTTTACTGACAGAAAATTGATGTAATCTCTCACGCAGTTCTTTCAGCAAATAAACCGTACTTTAAACGTGGGCCTGCCGTTGTCAATATTTCATTGAATGGATGTGTGGATAAACTGGTATTTTATCGAACTTCAGCTGGGTTGCAGAAAAATAAACCGATAAATAAGTTATTCTATCGTTAAATATAGTCTTTGAACCACTAAAGAGTAGTGACATTTAAAGGACAGTCGGTTACAGTTTCATTAATCCATTCGAGTCTCTATTTTAAGAGAACCAACGTCGCCGGATACAGTCACGTTTCCACAAGATATTCCATCAGCGAAATATCCAACTGAAAGCAATACGTCGATAACCTAAATCATACAAACAAATACCGTCACAGATTTCTGATTAGATATGGATTAAAGAGCTGCAGAACAGCTCATAGAACCGGTTTATATTCGACCGGTCGGAGAACAACAGACGAGGTTGAACATCCGACTCCTTAAGCGATAGCGCCTAATGTTTTGTAGGCTAGACAGAACACCAGAAGCATTTCACCATACAAGAACTCTGATATTTTCTGACTACACGAATGGAGTAACAACTGAAGGAAATCTACTTTTCCCAATTAAAAAAGTGTTAGCTTGAAATACGCCTAAAATTGATTGAACATTTTGGTACATTTATCTTCATAACTAATCAACTAATGGTAACCGGTAACAACAAAGGAAATAAGCGTAATGTATAGATGAAATCTAACATGTAAACAAATTCAAGAATAAAATAAGTTACAATTACTTACAAAATAGAAGAGCAAATAAGTACACACTTACTATTGTAACGTTCATACTTAAAACTAAAAAAGCACAGGTTACCTCTAAAAGAGTACTTAATATGCCTATGCCTTTTCATTATTCTAAGTGGATGTATTAGGCCTATTATTCCATTAATAAATCATTTTTAAGGAGATAAAATGTTATTAACAAAAATAAAAACACACTCACGCTATAATGATTGTAGCTTCATGACACACACTGCTGTTGCTACTGACTATACATAACTGCAATACCTGGATTGCTGAATGAATGAATGAATGGAGATCAGGAAATATTAATTGAAAGGTACACGATGATAGTCAGGTCCTTGTAACCAGCGTATTCCGAATCTCACCAGACCGGTGGACAAAATGACGTAATGCTGCAGCGGAATAGGAACAAAACTGCTGGAAGAATCGATGGCTGTCATGGCGACTGTGCAAGTGGTTATCTGTGCTACGCTAGCAAAATTTTGCGAAATTTTTGTACTCCCATCTCGTTCAAAGAAAAGATAGCATAAACAATTTATTTCTTGAACCGGTAGTAATAACTGGTCCGTTGACATGTTCGCTCATAAGCCATTAACATATTGTTTTTACGTTGTCCTCATTACAAACAATACAGCAGAACTAAAGCAGAACACACCGCCATGACACAACAGTGCACGATGTCATTAGTCTGCTAATTCCCGCCCTATACAAGAACCAATCAGATTCACTGATGGTGGCTGATGGAGACTGCCACCACCTCTGCAAGCTGATGGCACAGGTGCGACACCGGTGGAGCATCAATGACGTCATCGGTGGAATTCGGAACACCGTGATGCCATCGGATTGCTCACCGGTGAGATTCGGAATACGCTCAACATTCTTGAAACTCCTGGATGGCTCAGTGTCGTCTGCCTTTCATGACCCAGAGCAGTCCATCCAAGAAAGACTCGGGCATTCGTTAAACCGAACATTGGATCACTCCGCGAGACGGAAGAGCTTTGCATACTGTCTATAGCGCCAGGCGTTCTGTAGCAATATATTATTTCTATTTTTCATAACCGGTTGTGCACGACTTTAATATGAGTACACCTGAAGTTAACTGAAAATTAGCTGACTGTCTTGGAGCATGTCATTACCAATTACGGCAACAGATGTCAGCATTGCCTGTCCGTGAACGACTGTCTGTCGTAGTATAGTCTATGTCGTTTTTCATGAGGAGGGAAGGTTCTCGCCAAACTTCGATTTAATTAGCTATTGACACTGTCACGAATTCTTGTAATTTCCACACACTCAGCTTGACACAGTGGCTTGAAAGTACTGTCCTCGATGGTCAATTTCTTATCTCAGCCGTTTTTTCAAGTGTTATGATTGCTATTATAATCCCGTCGCTCTAATTTCCGGCAGCCAATAACGTTGCAGGTCGGCTACATTTAAACGTGTGCGTCTTGTGATTCGCTGATGATAACGTCATGCAGTTCCTAAAGCTCGATAAATACTTAATATAATCGCCCGCTATTTTGACTCTTTCGTTGGCGTTCGCAGAAAGCACACGAGGACGTTATTTGCCGCTCAATTATTTGCTGAATTATAGTGCGTTTGATTTATTATCATAGGAGCTACGACATGATAATGTTTAACGGTGTGGCAAATAAATTCCTCATCTGGTAGCTCGGCAACGAAAGAACAAAAATGGCGAACGATACTACCTACCTAGACTTTATAGAGCCTTCACTTCCTAAGACGTAATCAAAGACGAGGAGTCACGCCGGGAATAATAGCGTCGCGGCTATAGTATCACGAAACAATTGCAATACACAGATAATAGCCTTAATACTTGATTTACTAGTGTTCGTGATTTTGATCTTATTTAGTAGAGAGGAAAGGAACTCATGTCTATTCAGACACGAAACAAAGTGGCAGGTTCAGCGTATTTTCAAAGTGAATAGGAAGACGCAAAATTTCGTAGACCTACGGTTCCAGTGAATCAGGGACATAAATGTCTAGGTCTCGGACATTATCGAAAAGTGCGTTTACGTAATAAACAAAAGGAGATAAAACTAAAAATTTCCTGGAAGTAATTTCAACGTGATTGTTTTGCGACTGATATGGACCAATTCCATCAAGAGACTCTGAACTAATTTGGGTCAAGATTAACCTTAGCTTTATCAAGATAACTTTGTGACGTGGATTACCAAAATTTCCCACTAAATTAAATTTAAATATATTACTTCTACTGTAACAATGTATTATTATAATACTGTATTATCATTGAACAATTACTTTCTTTTTTAAAGATGTAAAATACGTTCAATTAAATTTTATCACCAAAAAATTTTACATTACTTCAAAAAATGCACATCAGTTTTTCATTCTAGTGTTTCTACATCATTTTTTGAGCAAAATGATTCAACACACAATTTTAGTATCTGAATCCTTTTACATAAATCAAGTCCACTTTTTCGACATCTGACATTGGTTTTGGTGACAATACGAAAAGCTTTCTTGTTGACAGCTAGAACTTGAACTACCAGAACTTGATTCACCTTAACCAACCACTATAGTATTATCTTTACCGCTGCCACTTTCTTTCTCTAACTCCGCCGGTAAATGAGTTTCCTATAGCACTATAATATCATTTTAATCCAAAACATTATGCCTACTACGAGTATTATCCACTAAACTACTCATGTTTATGTTCTGCATCTCTGAATACAACTAGATTTGAATAAACACCAATAAAGAAAGTGCCAATTTACTAACTCAAAAGCTTCCACGCTGCAAGAAATTGGTGATGTGAAGAATTGGAACAATCAACATTTCAATGGCATTGAAAACAGTTAAAACAATGGACAAAAATCAAGGAATTCAAACTGGAAAATGTTTAAACATTTAGGTCACATGAAATACCAAGGTGGGTAAAATCTGCCCACCAACAAATACTTCAATTAAGCTTGTATTTCCAAACCTAAAACCAGAACAAAAGTGTACGCTTACACTTTATCATGTTAGAGACAAATAACGGGATGATGAAAACTGCCATATTTAATTTATTGCAAAAAATTTTGGAAAATAAAAAGGGTGGGCAATTTTTGCCCAACCTTGATAATGCTAGGATTAAAGCATTCATTCATCCCCAAAAACAATATATTTACCATGAAACATGTTACAACTGTTTTCAACACAGCTATCTCATTTATCGAAAGAGATAAGTGGACGAAGGCCTGAATACATGCGAAAGATGTTAGAATATCTTTGGAAATGGGATAATTTAAACGACACCGTCTCATATACTTTGTGATATACCTCGAAAGCGATGACGATGACGATAGCGACGAAGATGACGATTTAAACAACTTCACGGAGGACAGTCCTGAAACAAATCCATCTTAACTTCTTTAGTTGTAAACCCTTCCCGCGTGACACATTCGTTATGTTTCCTTTGACCTATTTTCCTATTTTGCAGTGAATTTTTTATTTCAAACATCATAAATCGTTGCTCCACCTTTAAGAAGGAAGAGGACGATTTTGGCGAGAACTTTCCCTCTATAGAAAAACAATGTATCACAAGAGGAGCAAGTAACATCACATGTTTTCGTAAATACACAATTTCCGTATGACGACGATATATTGTAATATTCGTTTTATCATTTATGCTCGAATGCCCGTTTGTTTCCTATTTGACCTCAAAAAAGTAATTCAAGCCTTACTATTTTCAGAAGATAGTAGATTATTTATAACTTGTTAACCAAACTGTGATCTCTTACTCATTACAGAACCACTAATGTTAGCGGGTGTTCTTATAACTCTACAATAGCACTTAAGGATTATTAAAGGTAAAAGAACCATCCCAGCATTAATTTTAATGTTCCCCGAATGTATAATCTTCTGGTTAATAGCACTAAAATCTTTAATATTGTCGTATACACTTCTTTAAACTCGTTAATTAAAATGATTGTATTGTCTTCTACATACTGATAATATCAAATGCATACTAGACGCTTCATGTGCCACAGGGCAATTGAGCTGGCAGCCATAAAGCAGAACAGGAAAAAAAAAAACTGTGCTAAATGCTTGAATACTGCTGTACTTACAGAAATGACCATTTCAGAAGTTCATTGAAACCAAAGCTATTTCTGGAACTTACCTGAAACAAAAAGAAACCACAGCTTAGCTATACTTCAAATCACAAAAAAATTTCAAATCAATATAAATATTATTATTATTATTATTATTATTATTATTATTATTATTATGTTAGTTGGGAGACCGGAGGGAAAAAACTTTTGGAGAGGCCGAGACGTAGATGGGAGGATAATATTAAAATGGATTTGAGGGACGTGGATTGTAGAGACTGGATTAATCCTGCTCAGTACATGGAACGATGGAGGGCTTATGTGAAGGCGGCTATAAAACTCCGGGTTCCTTAAAAGCCATGAATAAGTAAGTAAGTATTAATATTACATTGTTATATTATTATTATTATTATTATTATTATTATTATTATTATTATTATTATTATTACTCGTGGCCAGAATATTGTACGAAATGGAAATCCAAAAAGTGGAGATTTATCCTTAAAAGATGTGGGAAAATTTAAATATTTTGGAGCAACAGTAACAAATATAAATGACACTCGGCAGGAAATTAAACGCTGAATAAATATGGGAAATGCGTGTTATTATTCGGTTGAGTAGTTTTGTCATCTAGTCTCCTGTCAAAAAATCTGAAAGCTAGAATTTATAAACAGTTATATTACCGGTTATTCTGTATGGTTGTGAAACTTGGACTCTCACTTTGAGAGAGGAACAGAGATTAAAGGTGTTTGAGAATGAGGTTCTTAGGAAAATTTTTGGGGTTAAGAGGGATGAAGTTACAGGAGAATGGAGAAAGTTACACAACTCAGATCTGCACGCATTGTATTCTTCACCTGACATAATTGGGGACATTAAATCCAGACGTTTGAGATGAGCAGGGCATGTGTCACGTATGGGCGAATCCAGAAATGTATATAGAGTGTTAGTTGGGAGACTGGAGGGAAAAAGATGTTTGGGGAGGCCGAGACGTAGATGGTAGGATAATATTAGAATGGATTTGAGAGAGATGGGATATGATGATAGCGACTGGATTGATCTTGCACAGGATAGGGACCGATGGTGGGCTTATGTAAGGGCGGCAATGAACCTGCGAGTTCCTTAAAAGCCATTTGTAAGTATTATTATTATTATTATTATTATTATTATTATTATTATTATTATTATTATGTTAGGAGACCGGAGGAAAAAAGACCTTCAGGAGGCCGAGACGTAGATGGGAGATAATATTAAAATGGATTTGAGGGAGTGGGATATGATTGTAGAGACTGGATTAATCTTGCTCAGGATAGGGACCGATGGCGGGCTTATGTGAGGGGACAATGAACCTGCGGGTTCCTTAAAAGCCATTTGTAAGTATTATTATTATTATTATTATTATTATTATTTGTTAGGAGACCGGAGGGAAAAAGACCTTTAGGAGGCCGAAACGTATATGGGAGGATAATATTAGAATGGATTTGAGAGAGGTGGGATCTGATGATAGAGACTGGATTGATCTTGCACGGGATAGGGACCGATGGCGGGCTTATGTGAGGGCGACAATGAACCTGCGGGTTCCTTAAAAGCCATTATTATTATTATTATTATTATTATTATTATTAGTTAGGAGACCGGAGGGAAAAAGACCTTTAGGAGGCCGAGACGTATATGGGAGGATAATATTAGAATGGATTTGAGAGAGGTGGGATCTGATGATAGAGACTGGATTGATCTTGCACGGGATAGGGACCGATGGCGGGCTTATGTGAGGGCGACAATGAACCTGCGGGTTCCTTAAAAGCCATTATTATTATTATTATTATTATTATTATTATTATTATTATTATTATATTATATTATATTATTATTATTATTATATTTAACGTTTGCAACTGCAAATATATAACTTATGTATTTATATATGTATACAGTATATATTTTCCAACGACGAAAAATGTTGCCTAGAACCTTCGGCCAGGGAAGGATTTCTTACCTACTGTAAATCTATGATATGCGCCATAAAATTTTACTTCCCTCATGAAGAAGGACATGCTAACGATTTTATACTCCTTAAATGATAGAGTTAAACAGAGCGACGAAATTATATTATCAGGAATTTGAAAAGAAAATGAATTTCTACCAATCCGTCAAATTTTACATTTTGGCCTAAGATGGTTACCAGGCAATCAAAATCAACACTTTTTTTAATTTCCCTGTATGTTCACTCCTCTTGTTTCTCTGTGCAAACCTTTGCCGAATGCAAGATATCAGCCTAAGATTGAGGATACTAATATAAACAGAGACTGCATTTTGACACCCCACTGTATTCTTGACTAACCCCCTCCCTCCTCTACCCTTATTCCAGCTCTGCAGAGTTGGAACCAGAATTCAACAAGCACTGAAGCAGCTACTGTCCATGCCAGCCGGGGCCCTAGGGTCTAGAATCGACGTCCGGTGGAGCAAGAATGTACTAAGGAGTAATCTAAACCCTGGCGACATACTCCATTTTCGTAAGTAACTGCATAGGGGATCTAGAGATGTAAAAAAGCAGAAAACTTGTGAAGCGGAGCTGCCAATTCCCCCAGATCGCTCTGCTACCCGCTCGACTCAATATGCTAAGCGCAACAACGATCTAACTGCTATCATCACTGACATAAAACTGAACTCCTTGATAACCAAGGTAACTATCATTCAGTATCTTTTCTAAAAACAAGGGAAATATACAAAGTTACAAAATCGCAGTTACTATATTCTTGCATTTTAGAAGGATTTTATGACCCTTAACTGGGGGGAGCCCAGAAGTGCAAAGCAGAGTGGATCATGAAGGCAAGGAAAGCTATATGCTGCATGAGGTCTTGTGAGTAGAGTTATCTCCAAACAGGCGAAGAAAAGGATTTTCCAAAATACAGTAAAAAGTATACCGACCTATGCGATCTATGTTGAACGTTATAAATCCAAGATCAAAGAGTGGAAATGGAGGGCCCAAGTGTGTAGGTTAGAGAGGAGAAAAAATGAAGATGGGTTATTCGAAACAAAATTTAAAGTAGCCTACCACAAATCCAAGTTCGAACATTTTCAATATTCCAATGTAAGAATGTCAATAGTAAATAATTAAACGACCCTATATGAAATTTATATGGTTAGTGGTTTAACTGCAGTGATGGACGAGATATTTGGAGGTTAAATATTTTGAAAATCTTATGTTTTGTGGCATCGACAACGAAATCTGTGCCAAAATAATAATGAAAATACACATTACAAGTTATTATTAATTTATTAAGGAATTTCACTTTGAGTATATATTAAAAGTGACTACGAAATAGAGCAATATTGGTATTTTCAAGCTGAATACTTTTTTCTTTACGGTGAGATAAATATATTCTTTATCCTATCACTTAAAAATCTACAACGGAAACTGGGAAACTTGATAATTATTAAATAAACAAGTGTAAATATTGTGTTTAATGTTGAAAGTCGCGTGCCATGTACTGATAGCAGACCACCCACGCGTCTAGTTTCAACGCAGAGAAGTTCTCAGCAGTGACAGACAGTAGACCAGTACTAGTAGATAATTCACAAATCAATTATAAAATTGTATTATGGAAGCAATAGCAACAAACGTTTATGTAAAGAAAACAATCATAGGATAGCATAGATGTCCAAACACCTATAGAACCAGGAGATATTGCACGTCAAGCATGCTCTGCTAAGATCGATAACTTTCCAAATATAAAATAGGAAAAACGACCTTAAAGAATATGCGATGCGGGTTGCTTACGCCAGGTGTTACCTCGTACGAGTTACAATATTGGAAATTATGATATAAAGTATTTCTGGCATAGTTATAAAACAGGAAAAGTCTAAATCGTTTTAATGTACATTTCAATAGGCCTATTGATTATATTAAATGTAATATTGTTTATTAAAATGTTGAAATCCAGTTGATATTTACAAACGATGTTCAAAATAAGCTCATTATAGCAAATTCATTCTAAAAGAGAAAATGTTTTGACAGTCACACAGAGAACAGATAAAAGTAAGTTTTCGGAAATTACATTTCAGGAAAAGTATCGCTATTCAGGCTGGTGTGGTACTAATAATTTAAAAATATACCGGTATATTCAAATAAGAGAATCTTTCCCTGATTGGAAATGATCACAAGACTGTCTTCATAGAAGTCGGGGGAAAAAACCCAGAAGGGGGGAAATTGCCAAACTTCCTCCCTTCAACTGACTGATTTAACGAATATTTTTAGAATAGAAATTCTAACACGTGAAAATAAATACAGTGGAAGACCGTTAACCTGAACTAATTGGTACAATGATATGTTAGGATTAGAAAATGTTCATGTTATCTGAAATCATTAACAGAATATAGCAGGCCAACATACGGTCACAAAAATAAATGGCAAGTAGACAGTACACCTGTCTGGGAAATCGGATTGTTACGCATGTACACATGTATATTTGTAACTTACTGATCTGCAAGTAGCAAAAGAACAAAGAGCATTTATCTTAAATGGTAAAAAACTCTTTTTTTTTCTTGAAATTAGTGTAATTTCATTTTTAAAAGACAATATTAGGTTTTAGGTTTTTTTTACCTTAAAGAAGGAAATAAAGCCATATTTCATTGTCACATATTCTTTTTTTTTCTTCCTTATTTCTCTTGACTTTATAAATTTGAGGAATTTTTCCATTTCGAAGTTTTGAATCGGATTAGCAGGGTCCTACTCTAAACAAATATAGGTAAAGTATATTTCGCTAGTTCAGCATTAAATTCATTCATTTAAAATTACAATGCAATAAATATGAAATACCGACAAATTCGATAACAATCAAGCAACTACGTACATACAAAACTAACAGTTTTATTTCATTTTAACTATTTGTAACCAATGTTTTCACTGTAATCAATGTGCTCTCATTTACAGCTTATCTATGCATTGTATTCAAATTGTAATTAATTTATACATACGTTCGGTACATTTGTCATAGTGATTATGTAAATTCAATGTTAAAATGTAATTCACAAAGCTTTCTATCCCAAATATAACAGAAGAAATACAAATAAAATAGTCGATAGACTTGGTCATACCCACTGGGACCGTGATAGTTTCTATGGAAACATTTAAATGTGGAACCAGACTGGGAACAAATCAAAAACAGTATTTATCATGAATATAAACAAATATGTGACAATTTCTCTTTCTTTAGTTTTAGCTTATGTTTTAAAAATAAGATAAACATATGTCTTTTTTTTCTTTTGTACGGAGGAGGGACCCGAAGGTTTACACTGCATCCTGAGGCTTATTGTGCTCACCACTCCTATTCTGTGAATGATAGGGTAGCCGAACGGCCGCACTCTTGTACAAGTACAGTACTCTGCACCGTGAACTTAACCCGTGCTATTGTACTGTATGGATGATGATATGTGAATTAATGATGGCGAAATGAATCCGAGGTCCAACGCCGAAAATTACCCAGCAATTCTGCTTCATTTGGTTGAAGGAAAACCCTGGAAAAAACCCCAAACAGGATTTGAACACGGGCCCGCTCGATTCATAGCCAGACATGCTGACCATTACTCCACAATGGTGAACAACTGAAGCAGGAATTAGGAGAGGGAGAGACCGATTTATTAGCGAAATGATATCTCCATATTTTTATTACATGTATTCGCGGGGATGTCCCAGCGACTTGGTTAGAATTAGTTTCACACAGATGTTTCGCATCTTTTCGTCACCTGTCAGCATCGGACAGATTTAGGGCCACCTTGTGCGTGATTGTATATAGACACTCGGCGATGCGTAAAAGCCGGAGTTAGACTGGACCCGTGGGAAAGCAATTGCAAGCTTGGGTTTTCCAAAGAACGGGTATTCTTGAGAGATTTACAAACTAATTAGATGTTATGGGAAATCCAAAGTCTAAATTTAGAGATTACATATTTCGCGCCCAATAAGAAGAGATCTTGGTTTAGCTTATGAGGTCACTTTGGACCAATAGAGAATAGATTTTAGGCCGGTTGAGTGACGTAGTTTTTAACCAATAGGATAGTTAGTTTTAGCATAGGATAGGTTTTTATAAATAAGGGTGACGGGGAGCGGAGATCATCACAACATCTCATCGTGTCGGCGGCCCTACATACAGGGCACAATCACTACTCCTTTTCGTGTCGGCGGCCCTACATACAGGGCAGAATAACTACTTCGTTTCGTGTCGACAGGATAACTACTTTTCTTCGGGTAGACGGCGCGACATCTTTTTTTCGTGTCGGCGGCCCAACTTAATAGTCTTTCTTCCGGCGAAGACTCGATAGTTAGAACTTTGTCATCGGCGAGACCACTCGTCAACGTTTAGGAGCTTCGATCATAGTGTACTGGGCAGAGTATTGAATTTATAGTATCGGATAGAGCTTATTCAGAGCTGCCATAGAGTCGATGCAGAAGTGCGACCAACGATTGAATTATAAGTCAGCCGGAAATACATACTCTAGGGTTTACCAAGTGAATACGACAATAAACTTAGTGTTTTGGAGTTTACACTGCCTTTTATATAAGTAGCCGGCTTGGTATTATTCCCGACATCATCCTACACCACAACCGTACCTCGGCTACCCTGAGTGAATCTCACGCAACACCGAGACGCACCCCACCCTCACAACATATGCCTTAAACAAATATACGAATATGTTATATACAGGGTGGAGGGGATGTAACAATGCAGAATGGAGGCAATTTAATAGCCTATATCAGCCCTGCCCACTGGGGGCTTACAGCGAGAGACGGGGCAGTACACGGAGCACTGTCTTCTGAATCTGAGAGTCGTGATATGGTGGATGTAGTAATTGTACAATCTGCATCGTGTATAGAGCGTTCAGAGTTCATAAAATACCATTGGGTATATAGGCGTCTTCTTGGAGGACATATCTTTGTAACATAACTAAAATAAGTTCTTTACGTACTTCCTAACATATATGTAAAACAACAGAAATAAATATAAATACCTGTAAACATTACTTCAAATATAAACGCTTTATATTGCTTATAAATAGATTTAGGCCTATATATTTCTTTATTTCCATTAACCGAAAAAATGGAATAGACCTAATTCTGTTATTTTATATAATATAATATGCAAATAACTTATCTAAATTAAAGTACAAATAGGAGGACGTCCGTTAAGAAAGCGCCTATATGTCCAATGGTATTTTCTAACCTCCGATCGCTCTAATAATACGGATCCGAACAATGCAGACTGGAGAGGAGACACACAGGTACCTTTACCCAGGATATGGATTGGAAAGAAAAATATATCTTTCTTCAAGTAGATGAACGATCAAGATGTCTGAATATGTGGACTTCAGTGGCCAATATAATGTGGAACACCACTATAAAAATAAACATGCTAATACCTATGATTAAGTCGTAGAAGAGAGTCGTACAAAATGACTCAGGATCTTTTTCTTTTAATTGGTTTATTTCACGATGCTTTATCGACTGCTATGATTACTAGCGTCTGAGTAAGATGAAGATGATAATGCGGGCGAAATGAGTCCAAGGTCCAACGCCGAAAGTTACCTAGTAATTGTTCTTAATGGATTGAGAGAAACTCCGGAAAATATCTCATACAACTAATTTTCCCAACCTGGAGTTCAACCCAGGCCTTCTCGTTTCGCGCGGTCAGACATGCTAACGCGGTGGACCTGAGAATCTTGAGAAAGCCTCCTTAAACGAGGCAAATTTAATTCTGAGCACTAATAATAATAATAATAATAATAATAATAATAATAATAATAATAATAATAATAATAATAATAATGTTTTTGATATTTCGTTATTATTGAAACTATAATAATGTTTATAAAGTCTAATGTTAGCTATAACAGAGAGGGTTTGGAATTGAATGGGTTACACCAGCTGTTTGCCTATGCGGATGACGTGAATATGTTGGGAGAAAATCCACAAACGATTACGGAAAATACGGAAATTTTACTTGAAGCAAGTAAAGAGATAGATTTGGAAGTAAATCCCGAAAAGACAAAGTATATGATTATGTCTCGTGACCAGAATATTGTACGAAATGGAAATATAAAAATTGGAAATTTATCCTTTGAAGAGGTGGAAAAATTCAAATACCTGAGAGTAAGAGTAACAAATATAAATGATACTCGGGAGGAAATTAAACACAGAATGAATATAGGAAATGCCTGTTATTATTCAGATGAGAAGCTTTTATCATCCAGTATGCTGTCAAAAAATCTGAAAGTTAGAATTTATAAAACAGTTATATTACCGGTTGTTCTTTATGGTTGTGAAACTTGGACTCTCACTTTGAGAGAGGAACACAGGTTAAGGGTGTTTGAGAATAAGGTGCTTAGGAAAATATTTGAGGCTAAGAGGAATGAAGTTACAGGAGAATGGAGAAAGTTACACAACACAGAACTGCATGCATTGTATTCTTCACCTGACATAATTAGGAACATTAAATCCAGACGTTTGAGATGGGCATGGCATGTAGCACGTATGGGCGAATCCAGAAATGCACATAGAGTGTTAGTTGGGAGGCTGGAGGGAAAAAGACCTTTGGGTAGGCCGAGACATAGATGGGAAGATAATATTAAAATGGATTTGAGGGAGGTGGGATATGATGATAGAGACTGGATTAATCTTGCTCAGGATAGGGAGCAATGGCGGGCTTATGTGAGGGCGGCAATGAACCTGCGGGTTCCTTAAAAGCCAGTAAGTAAGTAAGTAAGTAAGTAAGTAATGTTAGCTATTAGAAATGCCGGCGTGCTGTAATATTGTCATGCTGGCATTGTTTACGTGCTAGTGATTTTAATTCTCTATTTTGTAAGTCTGTATGTTCAGATATTATATTTCACGTCTACATAGCACAGACACACGTAGTGCAATCTCATGAAATTTTTTTGTAGTCAAGAGAAATGGTCTTTATATGTTAAGTGTACTTTATTCTCTGAATTAAACTAATATTATTTTGTTTATTTTCGTACATTCAAGGGCGCGTATTATTCAGGCATAATACTAATAGGCATATTAAATAAACGTTTAAAGCAATTCTTGTACGTACACTGAAACTGACAATAATTGTATGACAAGCATTTTATTTGAAAATAATGTCCGTTAATAGTTCCCACAAAAGAGAAAAATGAGAGATGGGAAGAATTTCTAACTTGGGTGATAATGATTATCCCTTGAAGAAGGCCTATTTTCTAACACCATTTTAAATCCAGATATAAGAAGTGACGAGAATTATATAGCCCACACACGCCAACAAGGAACTTTGTACAGAGAATGTATGGAATCTGGAAAAAACTATTTCCAGTTCATAGCGTGGAACTTTGTACAAAAGTGAAAGCTAGCCGTACCGTAATTTTACAGAACTTTTCACATCATTCCGTCCATCTCTGCTTCGGCATGTGGGCGTGAGGCCAGCAGCCAGCTTCTGGGTCTAGGCCCTTAACGGGCTGTACCGCCACAGATTATTATTATTATTATTATTATTATTATTATTATTATTATTTCACATCATTCAGCTCAGTATTACATGAAAGGCAAATCTGTTGCCATGCGTTGTCTTTCCATAATAGAAACTATATCTGTTTTTATTAAGTTTATGATCACTTGCTATTCGTATGGAGTGCATTTACCTTCACTTCCCATAATTTTGGAGTTAAGAGATTATAACGTATAGGCCTACTACACAATATAAAATATTTAAATCAACATCATGTAAAACAAAACGCCAAGTAAAAGCGTGTCCTTAACTGGGTACATAACTCATAACTACAGCCTAGATTTTATGCAATTATATATTCTGGTGCTATAAGAAAACATAGAATGTCGGCGAATCATACCAAAGGGATTATTATTCCGAAGTTCTAAGATATATATTTTTACATATTACGGTGCTTAATAAATATTTTGGCATATTTTAGATATTTTGAAGGATATTGCATGTTTCGAAAGAATATAGGCATACATTTTTCACCAATTTTCCTTCGACTTAACTCATAAGTTAGTCGTCTCAAAATTGTTTATAAAACTTGTCTCTTCGTCTCTAATGCATAAAAATAATTTAATAATTGAAAATATTAACATATTCTGTCAAAAAATGGATATCCCTTTGCCATGCTAACATTTTGTCTATGCCTTAAGAAGTAACGGTAAAGTAGAAACAAATACAAATGTGAAGGATCATTATAATGCTACTAGGGTGAACGAAACAGTGAAAATTACCCCGTGAGTATGACTATTTGGCAGAAAGAGCCCCAATCAGTTGCTCTGAAAGAAAACAGTAGTTCTTTCAATTTTCTTGAGAAGCTTAGTCTGACATCAGGTGATACAGCTAGCTAGTCTACTGCTATGGCGCCAGTGGCAATCAAGTTAAAAGATTGGATTTCAGTTGATGGCAAAATCATGCTGCGCAAAGTGTGTGACAAAAGCATTTAAAAAATGAACTTCATGTCATAAATAAAAAAAAACGTGCTCAGTCGAAAAAAAAAGTTCTTCTTACAAAAGTGGTGCTGGAACCTTCTTCTACCAATGAACTTAATAAAGATATGTGCATTGCAATAGTTGCTGAAAACATACATAAACTTGGAGTGCCAAAGTTTCAAACATTCCTATTTGGAACTTCAATAATCCGGATGAATCAACACACCGGAAAAATTATTTGAACTCCTGCTATACTGGCATAATGGGAACGATTGGAGCTTAATTTGGTGATTCCTACATATGAGTTGCCGTTGACGAAATAATCGATGAGCGCAGAAAATGTGGAAAAATATTTAATTATTAATTACATACGTCTCCGAACAATAATTAAATGAAACACATGTGCACCTGTAATTTTTTATCAGTGTGCAAAAAATCTAATAAAACTTAGATTTTTAAGCTATATATTTTTTATTTATTACATATTTATCTACATATTTTGCTATTTTAGTTACATATTTTGCCATTTTTAGCTACATATTTCTTATTTTCACATTACATAAAATCCGTCCTCTACTCATAACAGTACGATATTGTCATGGCAATATTAAAATCTACGCTCCAACATGAAAGTATGACTTAACAAGTTAATACGACTTAAAGGAGACTAGTTATATTTAAACAACTATTAAAATATTCAATGTTTGTTAGTAAAGCACTTGTTAAAGCATATTTAACGGAGATTAAAGAAACCAGTCATTATTGGCTAATGACATATTTGGTATACAGTATTCTGTGTGTTCAAATACAAGTCCACTTAAAACGGCAATATTGCTTTTCCTTCCCTTTGAATCTTTATTCTACGAACATTCTTATAGCCGATCTCTATACCATCTCAAAATCCAAATAGTCCATGTAGTTTAGAAATTTTGTTTAAAAACATAACACAGTAATATCAGTTTCATCTGAACTTAAAACGGGAATCTGAATCAGATTCCTAGCATCAAAATATTATATAAATTCTTATGGAAGAGGAATATATTAGAAGTCTCATGTTTAATAAAAATCTAGCGTTATAAAAGGAACACAAACTTCACGGGTATCTTTGTGCGTTTGTATGTGTGGGATTCTTTTCGACTGTAGCTGGCAACACTGACTATTGAATTCGTATTCCTTTGACCAGTGACATCGTCGATGTCTATCGACAGATATTTTGTGTACATAGAGGGAAAGCTTCATGCGTGCAAAAATGGTGTAAACTACATTTACAAGGTAGGGCGGAAGACATTAAAGCAGATCTGAAGGATTCGTACGCTGAGACGTGTAATTTTATTTACATACGGACAAAGTTAAATGAACAAGCTCTTTGACAGAAGATAAAAGTTGGGAAACTAAACAATTTTGTATGAAAGAAGACGTAATTGTTGCTGGTAAATCTTCAGAAAAGAAAAAGCTTTGATAACAGAGCAATGAAGACTTATGAAGACTGACGCGTGTTTGTTTATTGTAAGAGATTTTAGGTTTTCTCGACGATTGTGTTCAAAAGCACAACAATTTTGAGTTTCAACAGATCTTCAACGTCCGTATTAAGCAAGGCATGGAAGCTGAATTTTGCAGATTCTAAAAGCACAAAGAAAACATCGAGAGACTGAAACAGCAGAAACGTTATGCGTTTTATCTACAGTAATATAATATTGTTACTATTCACACAACATTATGAAAGGCACATAATCTTTAAATATTGACTGCTTTAGCATCTTATAACCGACTATTTGTATGTACAAAGTTGCTGCCACATTAGTTGGAAATATGAAAGTTAAATACTGATTGCACCAGCTAACTGTTGGATAAAAACAAGGGATGGTCTCTCTGTATCCGAGTGGAAGGAGGAAATTAAAATGATAGGACAAGTGTCAAACGTGCGTGCCATGCCAGGTCGGTCTCAGGATGGCTCCCAGTGCACACATTGCACTGAGATAGAAACCTTAGCCCACATCCTGGGATTCTGCTAACATGGAACTCTTATCCGGAATACTAGACACCATGCAATACGAGAACTTATTGCTAAAAGTCTTCCTTCCTTCTACGAGGTTCACCAACAAATCCACCGCCTTGCAAAGATGGAAGTTCTCGGCGAGTTGACATCATTGCCATTGATAGAAGAAATGACAGAGCAATTATCATCGATCCCACCGTGCGCTTTGAAACTGCAGTTGAACAACCTGTAGCAGTACATGAAGAAAAGAAGACCATCTACGACCGTACAATTCAATACTTTAGAGATTATTATCATATACAAGGATAGATTGAAGTATTTGCCCTATTGTTCGGAGCAAGGGGAACAATTCTAAAATTCTCAGTTGAATGTTTTAAGTCTTTTGGAATTCCTTTAAATATTTTGAAATTTATTGCTATAGACGTAATGAAATATTCTGTTCAGATTTTATGTAATCATCTGTACACCTAAATTTCCTTATATTCTATTTGATTACTAATAATTATTAAATAAAAGTACTTTCCCAAGGGCAGCTTCCATTTGAAAATAAACATCGTAAATAGTGATAACGCAAATGTTTATTTTTATTTTATTTGTTTAGCATGCTGTGTCTTTTGGCAACCCTTACCGAAGGGC
Source organism: Periplaneta americana (assembly GCF_040183065.1). Taxonomy (NCBI): domain Eukaryota; kingdom Metazoa; phylum Arthropoda; class Insecta; order Blattodea; family Blattidae; genus Periplaneta; species Periplaneta americana. The sequence continues at coordinate 56,099,202 of NC_091133.1, forward strand.
AGCTACCCTTGTGGGATTTATATATAGGTTTCTAGTACGTTGATATTAATTTATTATTATTATCATCCGAACTTGCCTGGTTTTAATAATTGATATACAGAGTAATTCACGAAGCAACAGCACTTAGGGATCCAGTTTCATGAACTATTCGCATTTCAGTATAAAATTTTATGTGAACATAAGTCTTGTTCCCAGTATTTAAGAATTTACCGTTTGAAAACAAAGAAATTGGAAAGTGTCGTGGGCAGTACTGACAAATAGACCACCTACAAGTAAAATCACTTGCAGTGAATGTCCCAGAAACGCTGTCCACATTATTCGAATAGGCAACCCAAATCACTCAAACACTCCATCAGGGATGGATAAACATGTCGGTTTAATACTAAAAACAAAATAAATCTTCACTGAATGTAACTTCCATCATCGCTGATACTCTTCAAACTGCATCCAACATGATATGTGAGCTATGTGAATATACTGCAGTATAACTTGAAAGTAACGCCATTTTTGGGACATGCTGTATATAGTGAATTCTTAGTGCTCTGTCGAATTGAAAGAGATAATATAGTGTGTTAGTTGGGAGACCGGAGGGAAGAAGACCTTTGGGGAGGCCGAGACCTGGATGCGAGGATAATTTTAAAATGGATTTGAGGGAGATAGGATATGATGATTGAGACTGGATTAATCTTGCTCAGGATAGAGACAGATGGAGGGCTTATGCGAGGACGACAATGAATCTATGGGTTCCTTAAAAGCCATAAGTAATTATTATTATTATTATTATTATTATTATTATTAGTGAGGTTATGGTAAAGAAGTAGGAAAAACGTTGAAATGAAGAGTAAGTTCGTCTAAGAAGAAAAAATAATAATACAAGAGAATTATAATGCTAGAGAAGAAAGAAGACACGGAGAAGGAAGAGAATACAAAGCAGACAAAATTGCGGGTAATAGGAAGAAGGAATTGCAAACAGTTGCAGCGAATGGCGAAGCTACGTATACGCTTTCCCCAGAGTGATCCTCTGAACGACTCACATCTATCAATAACTGGAAACCTTATATTTATGGCTCAGTTAAATTCTGGGTTACATAGTATATTTAAACGTTAACAACAACAATGATAGGCATGGTGAAGGCTATCGATCTGTCCAATCGACCGAGAGAATACGGCGTACTTGAACCACTTTTGAATGAAAAATTTGCATAAATTGAAGTCGGCAGCTCAGACAAGTTTTAATTACTTTTTAAAGTAATTAAAATTTTAAAAATACCTATGTCACCTAACTACGATATTTTTTTTTCCTGGTGGTTTGGCTGTGAAGAGGAGTGGGCGGGAGCTATTTGCATGGGATAAGCGCAGGGATCGATGGCGGAGCGTTCAGATTGAGAGTTAACAGCCTTGTCTTCCAACGTAACAACATGCAGAGAGGCTCTTCAGTGGCGTAGCACAAAAACAGAAAATAGAATGGAAAATATCTACTGATGTGCTAAAGCTTCTGACGACGCGGAAAAAATGCGAACCACTACTTTAGATCGACTGACAACATCTGGCCGATCTTTCACCCAGTCGCCAAGTCCTAATTCGTCATTATCAGCTTGTTGAATCTCTCTCCGGTGTCTTCAGTGCTGTCTTCTACTCTCGATTAGTGGTCGACACAACATAGCTTTCACCATCCTTAATTATGATTTTATCAGATTTGGCAACACAGTAAGTAACTGATGCAATCATGAGAATGACTCTAGTTCCAAGTAGCTTGGCACTCCCTCGCTCCAGTTGGTAGGTGATAAGTAGTGCACTAGCGCTCGATTTTCTAAGTCAAGGCCACAGAAGTTTTGGTAGTACAGTAACTTATATTAACAGATATACTACATGCAACCTATAAAGATGGGAAGACAGGTACCATAGACAGACGTACTAAGAGAGAGATGCTAGTAGAGACTGACAGACGAACATGCAGACTGATTTTCAGAAGAAAAGATGGACAGACAGAAGGAAAGACGAAGAGACAGAAGAAAGGACGACGAGACAAGAGTGAAGGACGATTATATAAAGAGTTTACAATGTGTCTCAATCAGGGGAGGACCATGTCAGTGCTTTCATTCTCCGTCTCCTCCTCCTTCCACGCTTCACCTTTGTTATCAGATCTTCCACATGAGGAAATGTGAATGACAAAACTGATTGTGGGCGCAGCGTGCATTCTTGCAATCTTTGTGTTAAAAATACTGTTTACTACAGTAGAAATCCCTTCCGAACCATGTTGAGGACACAACGTCCTGTCCAGGACATGGTGAAAGTTTCCCTCCTTCCAAATATAAATTCTAAAGACACCCTCGTACCGACAAAAGAATAGTAGCGGTCAAAATCCTCACTTAAACTAAGCTGCTGTCAAGAATTTTATATTACTTCCGTTGTGTGAAGTGAAGCCTTCAGTGGAATGAGGGATGGACTTTAGAGTCTGTTCCAAACTATAAAACTCAAACTTCACTGTTATTCACTTATTCAGTAGGTAATTACTATTGACCTATTTGGTTAGGAAATGATTTAACAGACCTATCGGTAAAGAAGAAAGTAAAATGCATTCCAAATGATCTAAAAGTTCTTCAAAGTATTAAAAATGACCAAAAATTCCGTAAAAATGACCTATTAGTTCAAAAACGTTAAAAAATGCAATATAAGAAATTATTTTTTACGTTCACATTAACATAGAAAGGATTTCTATATTAATAGGCATCGTCCTAATGTGAAAAATAAAATGACTTTTCATCAACATCCGCCCTCTAATCATTACGCTAATATGATTCTCATCGACTGGCGATTTAAGATTATTTGGCATCGACTACTTATAGCATTCTACGAATTCCCTACCATTTTATTTTTGTTGAGAGTTGTAATAACATCAGCTCACCGCTCTCATGTCATCGGGGGCAGAGATGAAGTGTCACAGGTCTACATAACCGTTTTAAGCTTAACTGTAACAGTGTTAACAACCACCTTGTTATAAGCCGTTCTTTCGTAGCTCGCATGTGCACATGACCTCAATATTCTGCACACCACTTAATGTTACACGCATTGATGTGTATACTAATAGGTACAGTGGCAGGAATGATTTAGTAGGCAATGTATATTTGCGCCACATAATTCGCTTTAGACTGTACTCATATTCTGTACGCCACTGTAACTACATGCGTAGTGGTGTGTATACTATACAATAATACGTAATTATGTCACGATTTCCTTTGTTGTGCATGCATTCTCCGACAATATTCTGCACATCACTGTAACCTAATGCGCAGTGGTGTGTATACTGAGCAAGAACATATACACTTGCATCATATAATTTGCTTTGTTGTATCTACCTATTCCCGCAATATTCTACACGCCACTGTAACCATATGCGCAGTGACGTGTATGTAAATACATGTCATACACCGTGCCGTTGGATAATTTATTTAGTGTGTGTGCATAGCAGGTGTAAACCCACTCTAGCAACACAGGATGTTCCGACGTCACAAAAAACGTCATGAATTAATAATATCCCCGAGGGGGGAAAGGCAAACATTTAGATGAAAGCGAGAGAGAGAGAGAGATGACAATCATTATGATAACACCGCGTGATCAAAATAAATTACACCGCGATAACATTGCCCGCGGACACGGAACAGAAAGCTCTCGCATACGGGCTAATAATTCTGGAATTAATTGTAATGCCTTCGTGCTATCAAATTGGTTATTGGAATATGTTTACAGAGTTGTTTGATGGAGGTTATATGTGAAATGTTCCTCTGTCAAATTACGATTGTCATAGAGATATATGGTCATAAAATGTGATGGAGTTTTATCCCTTGAGCCACAATGAGACTAGAACCGAAATGAATTTTCCATCGTTCAGCTTTGAAGATTTTATGCCATTTCTATTCTAAATGAATCTCCTGAAGTTAAATATCTCGAAATAATAATCGAACAAAATTTACGTTGGGATAAACATGTTCTTTTTCTGTGCAATAGATTAAGAAAAATTATTCACTATTTTGTCATTCTACGAAATTACTTGACTGTCCATACTTTACGACTGATTTATCTCGCATTAGTACAAGCTATATTACAATACGGCATTATAGGATGGGGTAGTGCTTATAGTACCTCCCTCATGCCAATAACTCTGCTACAGAGAAGAATAATAAAAATATGCCTTAATAAACCTCTTGATTATCCTTCAAAGCTTCTGTATTCAGAATTTAAAGTATTTGACTTCCATCAAATTTATAACAATGTATTACTGAATTTCGTACATAAAAACCGAAACACATTTAATTTATATTCACATAAATATAAAACCAAAAGATCAGACAACATATGCTTGACAGTTACTAAATGTACTACAATTGTAGCATATAATCACAGTAGTAACTTCGGTCCAAGGCTTTATAACATGATAATAGATCAATTCCCAAACATACAATTTGCTAATGCTCCTCATTTAAAAAAATCTATTAAAATATTGCTGTTAACAGAGAAAATTTAAAGTTCAATTATTGTGATATGTGTTTTTTCTTCTTCTCTTTTTCTTTTATTATTTTACTCTGTTATTCAATAAAATGTCTTAACATTAACTTATGTGAAATGCCCCCTGAACACGATTATGTAACTTCTCTTTCTGGGGGTGCTATAGAGTTCTTATATTAAAAAAATCAATATGTATCTTTGTTCTAGCAATAAAGTATTATTATTATTATTATTATTATTATTATTATTATTATTATTAGTACAATACGAACACGTTTAGGACTATAGGACTCTAATCTATTACAACTAAGTGAAGGATTATTTGTCTACTAACTATATAATGATATTGACCCTGAAAAAGATTGATGATCAATCTGTATCTAAAACCAAAGCGATGTTGATGAAGAATTCATGAAAGCAGAAAACGACAATCTACCACGCATATTCGCAGTAGTTTCCTTTGCACCAAAGCCAGGAAGTAAGTACCGGTATAGACTCTGTTCTCTAATTATTAATTTTATGTACTGTTACGATGCGTGATGTTATAAAACTTTTTTCATACAATTTTGTGAACAGTACTGACCGAGAAATGCATGTGGACACCGTAAAATACGTCCAAGTCAATCGCGAAAGTGTCAAGTGCATTATGAAATGCAAAATGCTGCGCTGAGGTGTCTATACTTCGTTCCATTATGTGTGAAAGGAAAGTAAACATTACCGACAGAGGAGGAAAGAAGTATAATTGCTATTCAAGCAATGGCAGAGATCTCATTCCACGCTTGTCTTGAACTTGGGAGGCGGTGTAACGCTTCAGACCACCCAACTTCAAACAAGCGTGGAATGAGACCTCTGCCATTGCTTGAATGGCAATTATACTTCTCTCCTCCTCTGCCGGCAATGTTTACTTTCCTGTCACACATAATGGGACGAAGTATAGAATGGGTCTCCACACTGACACAATACATAGGAAATAATTTCCTCATGTACATCTTTTCGTACAACTGGCAGAAGTAAATATAGATAAGTTTCACCCAGTCTTATTGGAATAAATATTGTCTAACGAATACTATGACAATATACCTATGAAATAACGTGTCCTGGTCGCGTCACATTTTAAAATTTCTATCGCATTTCGTTTACATTTTAATATACTGATCCGTCGATTTAGTAGAATGCGTTTGAGTCTAAAGAAAGCAGCAAGACAGTACAACGTGGTCTGTTCTGACGAGAATCCAAGCTCCCGCATATCGGTAAGGCATCATGTCATAAAAATGTTCTTTCACGTCTGAGTATTTATCACAAAGTAAATATTATTCAACGCCTTGAAAACAGGAAAAATAGTAAGGATAATGCTCGAGAGTTTAAGGTTATTTTATTTGTTTTTTGTTGATCTATTTGCTTGTTTATCTGTTTGTTTGTATATTTATCTCTTTATCTATTAGTCTACTGTCTATTTATCTATTACCTATCTATTCACATATTATTTATCTATTTATTTGTTTATTTATTCATTAATTTATCTTTTATCTTACAGATGGATATATTCTAACAAATAAAATTAATCTGTATTAACGTTATATCAGATTCACTTTCTATCAATGAATTAACAACTCTTAAATACCCATTCCCATATGATCGATTTTTTTACTATCCATAATATTCCTCGACTTTCATGCTATACCTAAACATGATGCTTGCCGATTGCAGGGGACATGCTTCGCGTGTTGTATCTAAGTAAACACTGGCTTTCTTCTATAGGCCTATCGACGTAGCAGTGTAGGCCTACTAAAATAACCTTTTGCGCTTTCGAAGAAGAAGAAGAAGAAGAAGACGAAGAAGAATAAGAAGAAAAAGAAGAAGAGAAACAAATCTAAGCTATGAGCTTTTCTTATTTTGTTTTGTTTCAGGTGAAATATGTCGCCAATTTTGAGTGTGGAACGAAGGCTAAACACTCAGCGAAAATAAAATTAAAATTCACGCATGTTGTTTTAAATCGGCTGCTTAACGACATTCCAGTAACAGCGTGATTATCAGTATCCATGGAAATGGTGACAAACTGGTATTTTTGTGACATGAGTTCTAAGTGATCGCCACAGTGTGTCGATAACCGCTTTACATCTGAGAGAAACACCCTAAACCAGTCTTTCTCAAGTGGGGGTATTGTTTGTTTACTCAACTGCCCGAAGACACGTATGGACCCCACAAGTGACACCAACAAGGCATCACTCATGAGGCCACTAGGCCAGGAGTGGGAGTCGTAAATTGGCCGGTGGAGATTCCACAAACCAGCAGTGTACGTCACCGCCCCACTCCACTAATGATTTGATCGCCTCAATGCTCCGCGCTCCGTAATAGCCAACGATGTCTTGTATACGACAGTGGCGAATTCACCACTCAGCGGTCATTTTACATTGAACGCGTAGTACATAGGAGTGTGTCTCTCTCGAACTAGGTGTGTTATGTATCCATGTTTAGCAACGGACTGTACCTCCACTACATTTTAACTTTAATGCGAGTGTCAGTTTCAAGAAATCTGGAACCTCGCACTGACATTGGTAGAAAAGAGACGCTGCCAATTTTCCTCACGGCGAGAATGGTCGAATTTTTCTTTATCCTCATCATATTTATGAATTAATTTTATACAAAAAATTATACCATTACACAATAGGCCTACTGTTGTGCATAACTGCAATAATATGTATCTGCGACATGTTTCCCTGGATTATATTTTGTAATACGTATTCTCAATACTGGAACAGTTGTCTATTTTGAGTTTAATATACTATGAATAGCTTAAAATATTGTTTTTATAATTTTTGTTAGTCCCTTTCATAAGGAATTTATTTTTGTGATATTCAGTCACATTTGCAATGTTAAATAGGAAACTTTTTAAGAGAATAAAATTTAATATTTTGAGTCGCTTGCTATGTTGATTAATTTAATATCAAATCATGGATTTAAAATATAGGTCTACAACCGGAACAATTTCTTATTTCAACTTAAGATTCCGATGATGAATGTATCTTGTTTGTTTATATGCATTCATGAAGGTCAGATACACAGCACTCGCATAATATAATGCAACCAAGCATTCAAACCTATCGGCGAAATAGTGAACTAAATGTCTTACATCATTCCTGAGAATCACAGAGCGCATAATATCGGACCTGCCAACTTACGAAAGATGAAATGCGGGAAATGAGAATTTGGTGGGAGGAAACATTACATTAAATACTAAAGTTATATCATCACGTTTAAATTCGGGAGATTATCGTGCCAATGCAAGTGGGCTAATCGAGGATGATTCGCGCAATATGTAGGGAAGTTGGCAAGTCTGTAATACTGAGTGAACAATCCTCCGCGAGCCCGCTTCCACTGCTTGCGGGTCTTGGGCGAGTCAAGCCAATAATCGCGGTGAATGGCTGTCAGGAAGTCCGCAGTAAATCTACCTACAGTTTGTCGCGTAAGTTAAATTAAAAATAAACACTTAAAAAGTGAAGTAAAAGCAATTTATTCACTCAGGCAATCTTATGTGGAAACAATCTCCTTAAAACATGAGTCGATTGTGTACGCAATCAAACATGAATACCCCCTTTGGGGAATAGAATACCTGAATTGAGCCATATTAACTTAATTAACACACTGTATTACGTCGCCTAAAGAACACGTGCTTATCTTGCAAGAGTACAACTCACACTGACGCCTGAGCGGTGGAGGGGGAGGCTTAGCAGCTGGTTTCACAGACTATACCTGGTAAGGTTTATCTTGTCTCAGTAGCAATAAAACCAAGTCCCTTCAAATGAGGGTGGAGATAATAGGAGGGCTGTAAATTTTCAGGATTCCTTTCAAAACCTTGTTATTGTACAGGCTGCCGGAACTCAGTTTCTTGAAAGATAAGCTCAGTGACGGAACTATACAGTATGAAGAGAGATATTTTATTTTGCGTTACAGAATGTATCAACTAGTCCCTTCCGCCACTGGATGGATGGACGGCATCGCTCCACTCCCCCATCGCCATAACAATACAGACGAAGTAAGACATATCTCCTTTCTCTCTCTTTTCAAAGTGAGACAAGATACATCACACAGACTTTAGCTGTAAGTCGTGAAAGCGCGGGCGCGTGAAGGATTGTTCACCCATTATGACTGAAAATGTATCATAACAAACCGACAGCAGCCACTGCTTGAGGTCTTCGACGTATAATACAAGGTAATACTCTTCTACTGCACTCCATTGCGAAAGCTTGCCCTAAAATGTGAAACAGGTAACCAGTTCAAGCTACATTCAAACCCATGCCCGAGCTCAATCTAAAAGCACAAATCTCCTTCCCTACTCCTAGACCAGGGAAGTAGTCTAGCATAAGTTCCAAAGAGCTCAATGAAAATGGTAGGGAAATACCACAGTTTAGTATATACAGTTGCGAAGCTCAAAATACTTACTAAATATGCGAACATAGACAGTTGAAATATGCATCCATAGATAGTTGCTAGCCACCAGGATCGCTACTATCGCCTCATCACAGACTCTTTCCCTTGCAAACGATAAAATGTATTGTACTTTTGATATCGTGTTCTTTTAAAAAATTAACACCTTCCTTCCACTATTGAAATACAAAATACATAAGGTTTATATATTATTTGCATAAAGTATATAAGTTATTATATTTTATAAACTCACCTTCCTGGATCTTTCGGAAGGATAAATCTGACCTCTTTTTCTTAGAATTTATAGTGCAACAAACGTCTCCTTGTCCCATATTATTACTCAAATTATTGTTTTTAGCTATTTACAGTTATTACAACCGATAACGAATAATTCACAGTTTACACTACTTTTCACAACAATGCGTAATACGGCACAGTCAATGCCTTTTTGATCTAGACCAGGCCGCAATATATGTTCGGGTTTTCTATTTCAGTGTATGGAGCTCAGTGAATTATTATATTATAACTTTATTGCGTATCATAGCTAAGTTTTATTTAGTGTAATGTGTCCATAAGTTCCGTTTACCTGTTGTTGCATAATATGTTGCAGAAATAATTACAAAACTGTGTTATTTTAATGTGAAGAGAATTTTACATGTTAACATAATCTTTTCGCATCAACATTTTAAGTTTAGAATGGAAGCTATTTGAGGTTTAATAAAAAAGAATTTATATTGTGATTTTAATATAGCACATCTACTTTCCTTGATAAAGACAGAAAATTTATCATACGACTCTTATGAAATTAGTGTACGTACGATTGTTACTTCGTCTCTTAGGTAGTAGATAAATATAATAATTCAATAATCAATTGTAGTATTAAAATACAGACAAATTGAATGTGCAGAGTATCATACATGACATTATGCTTAATTATAATGTATAATTGCGAATTTAGGAATACAAGATATAATAAACATTACCTATAATATTTCCATATGAATGGCAGGGCATTGGAGACCACTAAAATTAGACAGAAAGGGGAAACTGGGAGAGTAAAAATAACCTATAATTTCAACATATCTAGATATTCGTGCGGTTCAACTGAAAATTATTGCATCGTGCATAAATTAATGTACAATAATTTCGCAATATTTAATCGAAATAAAGGCAGGTAGGTCTATTACATATACGAACAACGTAATTTTCACACCAAAAATAATATTACACCTTAACTCGCAAGGAATTATGTCTGAAGTGTCTCCTAATCATTGTTTTAAATTTTATTAATGCAATTACACTACATTTTAGAGAAATATATGTTACTTTTTAAGCATTCCAATTAATTTATATGGTTGAAACGCCGCCCTTCGTGATCGGGTTAAGCGAGTCACATGGTCTGCCTTACGGCCTGTATTAGATCACGATGCCAGTGACAGTATATTGTTCCTAGTACACACAGCGCTCCAAGCGGCTAGCAACTATCGCGAGAAATGCAAAAAATCACCCCAAGCTTCGCGACTGTATATACTAGACTGCGGAAATACTAAGTACGAGTAGGCCTATACGAAGGAAATTTGATTCACAGCTCCTCCTTTCTGTACAAATTTAATAGAATCTGCCTCAGAATATGGGAAAAATAAACCTCTCCATACTTAAACTTAAAGAAATCGAACCCCGGTGCATAGAATTAATCAACACACAGAAGCAATTTCTGAAGTTCAGTTCCTTACAGAATACAATTCGTGTTTTTCATCTTAGATACCGAAGATGCATGCTATTGGGTTACATTTTCTTTTCATAAATACACAATAACGGGACTATCTTTCTTCGCAGATAGAAACTCGCTCGGTCTGCACACAAAGCGACTCCCATGGGAAGTGACGTCACAGTAGCGCGGACACTAGACCGCGGATTGCAGCGCTGTTACTGTCTTATTAAGCAACATTACACTGCTGCCAACATTACCATTAAAACGCTAGAAATCTCCCCGTAGGTAATCCTGCAGTTGAAATAATTTGCTTGAGACGTAAGACTCCTAGACACGATCATTTTAACAGCTTATGTTGTCTTATTTAATGTTAATCAGCTAAATGAGTCCACTGGGTCCCACAAGTTCTTGGAGAAACGGGCCGTGTACCTTGTTACCTTCCCAATTAACTTTAGTTAGTTTTAATATTTATCTGGTAGAAACTATAATCAGCAGAATCCCGAATTACGAATAAATGAACTAAACACATAAACATGAGGTTTCAGCTTTCCACAGTAATTGTGTTTAGAAGCAGTCTTTTGGCCTTTCCACCGTATCATGAAGTCAACATCTCCAACGTTTCGAATCCAGATATGGGTTCCATCATTTGGGGAAATAGACAAGCCAAGAAAAACCTGAAGAATCGCCTATTCTGTTGGCCTAGCTACGCCTGCCCCATTGTTTGGAATAGCCAAACGTGACCAGCCCAAGATAATAGGCAACTTTTCAGGACAGATGATGAAACCTGTATGTAGTTTCGAATAGTTGAAGATGAAGTTCCAGGGTACAGCGAAATACCCGTAAGTTTACTTTTAAGCTAGTTACATTTTCAGTGATTAAGATTTATGATGGCAATAGGTCGAGGAAGGTACAATAAAAATCTTTCGCTGCGGAAACTCCCTTGTATCTTCTAGTCGATGAGTCCCATATCCAGTTTCCCCCTCTATAAAAATCATTAAACCTTCTTTTTTAGTCTTATTTAACGACGCTGTATCAACTACTAGGCTATTTAGAGTCGATGGAAGTGGTAATAACGAGATGAGGCCGAGAATTCGCCTGATTTTCTCCTTGTAGTTGGAACGTAACCCCGGTAAAGCCAGTCAGGTAATCAGCTCAAACGGGAATCGAACTCACACCCGATAGCAGCTCCAGATCAGTAGGAAAACGTACTACCGCCTGAATTACGCCGGTGGCATTAGAAACTTCGAGGTGGTGAACTGCAGAGTGAAATAAAGGTAATATATGTTTCAAGTTTACATACAGTCCGCATTTCACGAGAAGATCCGAGCAAAGAATGCGAGTTACCCCCCACTCTTACACTCTATCCCCGACACGGAACCGGCCGGCCATTGACTGAGCCTTGCTTGTTCCAGCCGGCCAATGACACCACTCCCATCCACCTGCTCCTTCAAGAACGCTGAGTTACTGGCTTACTCTCTCCTCTTACCCCGCAAGGACAGTAATCCTTTTGCAGAGATCCCCTCTTGAAATTTGGACAGTAGTGTATACTCCGTGTCTGGAACCTGTTGAGTTAGTCGGCGCATTTTGGTGGTGACGGAGAGAAGCGAATGGACGGAGCCTAGCATTGCGGACTCGCGGCCGCTAAGGGGTAAGGGGTAGATGATGAAGACATCGTATTAACATGTAGTGTGGCATCTTAACTCCAATTGAGTTCAGAGAGAAATGATCCTTTTCTGTAGTCGCTCGCTCTCTTCAAGCAATGCTTTTCCCCAAGAGCGGTCATTAGCCTAACCTCCTCCATTCACCACTTGCGCAGGGGGCATGCTCAGTCTTCTAGGCCTACTGATAGCAGACACGGAGTGTAGTTCTTTACGCATTCAAGATCTTTGGCAAAGACTTCAATATCAGTTCAGGCCTTTATACTTACACTTTGGACTACAAGCATAAGTGGCAAGTGAAACATTATTTGCAAATACAGTGAAACTTCCCTTAACGGACACTTCCCAATAGCGGACATTTTAAAATTCCCCTGCAAAATAACATTGGCCTTTATGATAAAATTCTTCAAAATAGCGGACATTCTCAATAACGGACGCGGACACTGAAATGTATCTGCCAACAACAATTAAAACTTCCAAATAACGGACAGCGTGAAAGAAAAAAGAAAAAGGGCGGTTGTAAATTAAACAGAATTCTAACGGAATTCTTTGCAACAATCATTATCGTGCATTTGAACGTTCTTTTACTTTATTGCAGGTAAGCAGCATAGTTGTTAGTTGTGTACTGTACGTGAGCAGTCCGTACTTTCTTAGTTTGAATGTTTGGAAGTACAGTCACATTAAAAATGTCACAAAAATGTAAACGTTTGTCACTAAAAGAGAAACTTGATATTGTAAAGCATAGCGAGAAGGAGAAATTAAGTTTTCGTGAGCTGGCCACAAAGTTTAATGTGGGAAAATCTCAGGTTAGTGAAATTTTGAAAAACAAGGATGTTATTTTAAAATCATACACTGAGAATGCAATTCTAGATTTCTTTGTGCAAGGTGAAGGGATACAGTGACTGATGTTTATTTCATTTACAAAACATTTACTGATACGATTTCTCTCTGGATTACAATCTCACAATATCACTGTCTACTGTATTATATTGTAAAATATAGTGTTGAATATGTGTGAGAAATTTTAATCTACTGTATACATAGGCCTACTAACGATTTTCTAAATAGCGGACACTTCTCAGTAACGGATATTTAATTTTTCCCCCAGCAGTTCCGCTATTGAGAAGTTTCATTGTAATAAAATTCATCATAATAATCATTAAACACAGAAGACAATGCAGTTGGAGTCGTATTTAGAACATAATTAATGCAGAAAATAAAAAGGCGTGAATTCTAACACTTCTTTTTATACTTCTTCTTCTTTGGTTCTACAGTCGAGTTCCAGCCTTGACCGTCCCAATGATGCTTTTCTATGTCTTTTTATACTAGTCATGTATAAATGTGCGTTTTATCGAACGTAGAGTTAATCCAGAAGCAGTTTTAAACACGAATCAATGAATATTTAAAAATCACTCAATATGACTGTTAAAGAAAGCAACAACACTTATGGTGAAGACACGGTAGTTCTCTTCCTAATAAACTTAACGTCTAAAGTCTAAGGTTACAAGACTGTAGATGGTTGGCTGACTTTTCAAGGACCTGCTGTAAGTGAGACCCCGAAATCAAGCGTCAGAGCGCAGAACGGAAGCCGAAAACTTACTGAAAGAAGAAGAAATTATGTTGCCAGAAAAAAAAAATCAAGATATTATTGACTTATTTCTAAGACAATGTGTTATCAACCAATATTTTTTTTCTATCTATTCAGTCGTTGCAAAGTCATACATGAGAGTTTTGAAATACTATGTAATGACCGCGAATTGTTCGTACAAGATCCAACGATCGCGAACCAGGCATTCGATTTCTTCAACACGAAACCCGCTAGCTCGCAGATCGGCAGTTTTATAGGAGTTTCTGATCAGGAAAACGTATCTCTCTCTGATTAGTCGCTCACCATATTCTCCCTACTCGGTTAATTTATATTCCAGAAACTAAATTTCACTGAAAGACGTATTTTCGTTGATATTGGATCACCGAAGACGAGCTGTCTTGTGACCTAATCCAAAACAGGATCACCACAAATTTTTCCAATCTTCAGTTGGCCATGTCACTTGTTATATCAAAGCTGAATAGATCTAGTTTGAAAAAAGTGAAGTGAACACAGGATTCATAATTTCAAGGGAAAAATTGTTCCGGGGCCGGGTAGCGATCCTGGGACCTGTGGTTGAACGTACCAGTACTCTACCAACAGAGCTATCCAGGAACTCCAACCGACACCGTCTCAATTTTTTTCCCTATATCCACACAACTCGAGCGGGCTGACAAGACGCCAGAGACCAACATCGAGTGCACACAAAGTCTGTGTGACTTGGAATTGTGGTTTTCTGTTAACGTACGTACAGTAACGTATATATTAAAGTTTGCTTCACAGGGAGCTTTACCTGAAAAACTAGACTTGCATAGCATTCATTGTATTTTCCACGGATTCAGTTCCAAGAATTATCGCGGTCAAAAAATGTCCATGCCTTTAAGAAAATAGGTCAAACAATGAAATGAAATGAAGTAGAGGGGTTACAGTTTGGCCAACCCTACGTCCCAGATCGTGTGCAGGGGCACAGCTAGGGTTGAGACTACAACACAACTCCTCCCCATCCACGGGGGAAATCATTCGACTGGCTTCTCCTATTGTGTAGGGGTAGTAATAGTATGCTGGCTGCAGTAGGGGCGGGGTGGTTGAATTAAGAGAACCCCCCGCTCCACCCAGTGTGTCTGTCTGTCGTGCAAGTTCAACTCGCATGACGTAAGAGTTAGTGAACTTCTTCGCAGCTTACTGGTTACCACGGTAACGTGTTTAACAATCGACACGGCCCGCGTTTGGAAACTTCAGTGTAGAAAGTCGCTCAAAATGGCGAGGAAAGGGAACATGCGAAGGGAGTGAGAGGAAGTATTATTGAGGAATGACGAATCGAAGATGAGTATAGGAGGAAAGGCAAGAAACGAAGGAAACTGATGAAAAGAAACAGATGAGAGAGAGAGAGAGAGAGAAGAAACCTGAGTAAAACAAGGCCTATACGACAGAGGAAAAATGGAAGTGTGTATTGAATAGATACACGTCAAAGAATAAAGAAACATAAATAATTAAGTAGATAAAGAACTAAATGAATAAAGTGAATCAACGAGTAAAGACTAGGAATGCATGAACCAAAGTACGAACGCACGAGCAAACCTACGAATACAAGATTGAGATTAAACGTACCAATGGAGAAGTAAAGAAACGAATGCGAGAGATCAAATAAGAATGCACGGATGAATACCGGAGCAAAAGCACGAATTCGCGAGAAAACGTACTAATGTAAGGTCTGTACGAATATCTGAATGCACATACTGCCGAACAGGTAAGCGAGCGAACTGTTGGAAAGGAGAGAGAGCGAACTGACGAATAGGGGAGAAGAGATCGAACACCGAATATGAGAACGAGCGAACTGCCGAAAAGGAGAGTAGAGAGCGAACTGACGAATAGGGGAGAGAGCGAACTGACGAATAGGGGAGAAGAAATGGAACACCGAATATGAGAACGAGCGAACTGCCGAAAAGGAGAGTAGAGAGCGAACTGACGAATAGGGGAGAGAGCGAACTGACGAATAGGGGAGAAGAAATGGAACACCGAATATGAGAACGAGCGAACTGCCGAATACGGGAGAAGAAATGGAACACCGAATATGAGAACGAGCGAACTGCCGAAAAGGAGAGTAGAGAGCGAACTGACGAATAGGGGAGAGAGCGAACTGACGAATAGGGGAGAGAGCGACTGACGAATAGGGGAGAAGAAATGGAACACCGAATATGAGAACGAGCGAACTGCCGAAAAGGAGAGTAGAGAGCGAACTGACGAATAGGGGAGAGAGCGAACCGACGAATAGGGGAGATGAGATGGAACACCGAATATAAGAACGAGCGAACTGCCGAAAAGGGGAGGAGAGAGCGAACTGCCGAATAGGGGAGAAGAGAGCGAACTGCCGAATAGGGGAGGAGAGAGCGAACTGCCGAATAGGGGAGGAGATAGCGAACAGACGATTAGGGGAGCGATCGACTGAACGAGAGAATGAATGTTCGAATATAATCAACTTAATCATCGTCACCATAATCCATTTCAAGTGATAGGTCGTACAGACTGTACCAATTGCAAGAAAAAAATATTAACAGCTAATCTCTTCTTACATAGTATAAGCAGGTAGAAATAGTTAAAATTCCCATTTAATTTCAAAATGTGTGAACAGGGACATTAACAAGAATTTTATCTTTAATTAAGATTGAATTGAACATTTACACTCCAGTATGTTCGAACAGACGACTTGGCCAATGTCATCTCTATATTAAAAATCGTGGTAGCCGGCAGTCAAATTTTCTACAATGGTAACCAAGGGAAATGAATTCTCCTTTGTCTCTACTTCTTTAAGAAGCGCGTACAAGAGGCCTTGTAAGTTAGTAATTACTGAAAGCGACATTTTACTTCCATTAGCGCGATCAGTGCTGCCATCTGCGACCTTATTAAGAACCAACGAGGTGAGTTGCATCTTGAACATTGCAAAGGGAAAAGAGAAGAATAAAAACTGAATAATAACATTGTGGATAATTAAGTAAGAAATTATATTTTCTAGTTCGTGTGGGTCCTGGATAAAAACACTCACACAGCCGGGTAGAAGGTGACCTTTTACTTCACATGAAAACAACTTACGCAGTTTAAAATCTGGTGCATCATTAAGTTGGTACCTGCTTTCTCCTGTTTCGCAACAATAATTCAATTTCTTATAGTGTAAATATTTCTATTTATAGCTTTTCTTGCATCTACAATTCATAATAGGCCTACATATTTAGGAAATGTGAAATGTTTTAATATGCTACAAAAAAGAAGATAACTTTCGTTTACCGGAATTTACAAAAATAAACTATATTCCAAAAATTCGAATATCTAATTTAATACTAAGTCCCTTATACAGCATGTACGCTTGAAGTATAAGCTATTTGCTCAATTTTGCAGGGTCTACGTATTAACATTTAATAATAATAATAATAATAATAATAATAATAATAATAATAATAATAATAATAATAATAATAATAATAATAATTCGTATATTGTAATAATTTCTCCATTTATTTTAAATTGGTAAAAAATCTGTTTTCAAGGCCAAAAAACGTTGATATATGTAACTTGCGTTGTGTAACTTTCTCCATTCTCTTGTAATTTCATCCCTCTTAGTCCCAAATATTTTCCTAAGAACCTCATTCTCAAACACCCTTAATCTCTGTTCCTATCTAAAAGTGAGAGTCCAAGTTTCAGAACCACACAGAACAACCGGTAATATTGCTGTTTTATAAATTCTAACTTTCAGATTTTTTGACAGCAGACTAGATGATAAAAGCTTCTTAACCGAGTAATAACAGGGGTTTCCCATATTTATTCTCAGTTTAATTTCGTCCCGAGTGTAATTTATATTTGTTATTGTTGCTCCAAGATATTTGAATTTTTCCACCTCTTCGAAGGATAAATCTCCAATTTTTATATTTCCATTTCGTACAATATTCTGATCACGAGACATAATCATATACTTTGTCTTTCCGGGATTTACTTCCAAACCCATCTCTTTACTTGCTCCAAGTAAAATTTCCGTGTTTTCCCTAATCGTTTGTGGATTTCTCCTAACATATTCACGTCATCCGCATAGACAAGCAGCTGATGTAACCCGTTCAATTCCAAACCCTCTTTGTTATCCTGGACTTTCCTAATAACATATTCTAGAGCGAAGTTAAAAAATAAAGGTGATAGTGCATCTCCATGCTTTAGTCCGCAGTGAATTGGAAAAGCATCAGATAGAAACTAGCCTATACGAACTCTGCTGTAAGTTTCACTGAGACACGTTTTAATTAATCGAACTAATTTCTTGGGAATACTTACTGGCTTTTAAGGAACCCGGAGGTTCATTGCCGCCCTCACATAAGCCCGCATTTGGTCCCTATCCTGAGCAAGATTAATCCAGTCTCTATCATCATATCCCATCTCCTTCAAATCCATTTTAATATTATCTTCCTATCTACGTCCCGGCCTCCCCAAAGGTCTTTTTCCTCCGGCCTCCCAATTAACACTCTATATGCATATCTGGATTCGCCCATACGTGCTACATGCCCTGCCCATCTCAAACGTCTGGATTTAATGTTCCTCATTATGTCAGGAATTTCTTGGAAATACCAAATTCAATAAGAATATCATATAAAACTTCTCTCTTAACAGAGTCATATGCCTTTTTTGAAATCTATGAATAACTGATGTACTGTACCCTTATATTCCTATTTTTTTCTCCAATATCTGTCGAATACAGAAAATCTGATCAATAGTCGATGTACAGTACAGTATTACGCCTGAAACCACACTGATGATCCCCAATAATTTCATCTACATGATATGGAGTTTATTTTCTCAAAAGAATATGGGCCAAAACTTTGTACAACGTCAACGAAAGTGATATTTCTCGAAAGTTACTATAGTTAGACTTGTCATCCTTCTTAAAAATAGGTACAATTATAAATAAATAAATAAATAAATATAAAAGTAAATAAATATAAAAATAAAAATAAATAAATAAATACATAAATAAATAAATACATAAATAAATAAATATAAAAGTAAATACATAAATAAATAAATATAAAAGTAAATAAATATAAAAATAAATAAATAAATAAATAAATAAATAAATAAATAAATAAATAAATAAATAAATAAATAAATAAATAAATAAATGCCAACGGGTATCATCCATGCCCTAAGCGGGATTCGAATTCAAATCCATGGATTCAGTAAACTGAGCATTTTTGTTGTTGCGTACAAATCAGACCGTGTTGTACAGAAAAATATAATTAATTGTAAATGCCTTCCAAATTATTGAACAGTGCTGATATTTCTTTATTTAATATTCCAATTCAACTTCAGGGTCCATTCAAAGATGATGACATGGTAATAGAACTAACAACCGTACAAGACTGGAATGAAGGAGCCGACGTACTGCACATTCTGCGCATGCGTCGTACATTTGCCTCTGCTTAATAGGAAATTAAACTAATTATTCCTACATTGTGTTCGTGACGTCATTTGAATTCGGATATTGTATCTGTAGCTATATTGGATGGGATGGAATCCATCTTTCACTAGAAATTAACTCTGCATTATTTAAGCTATCTTTCAGAATTCCATTTCTGTTTAATTCTGGTTATCACCATGGGGAAATAAACAGGCCTACACAAAGTGTATAAAACAAATATTTGTGAGGCCTTAATAAGAACGAAAGAGAATGTGATGAAATGGAATTCCTAACCGACGCCAGAAGGCAAATTACTAATATAAACAACACAACACCTAACTATTGCTGTATACGAGATATTCACAGCTGCTTGTGTGTATTCAAATGAAGAGGAAATATGAAATGCTCATATTGTACCTACCCTAATTTTTATGCAGTCTTAAAGAAAATTACACTGTCTCTTTAAAGAAGAACGGAATTTTTAAAATCTAAGTATTTTATTGTCATAATAACAAGAATATTGAAGCAGTAGTTGTTCAAAGCTTATGTTCACTTAATCACGTTTGAAATGTGGTTTATGAGTATAGGTTTGTGAAAAATATATATTTGTGTCTGCAAATCCGAATTAAACTTCTTGATGTGATCACAAATGCGCACGAAGTTTCTAGCAGCCTTTCGACAGTGTAATGCCATAATGATCAAAGAATCGGCTCCCTCAAATTTTAATTGCTTCAAGAAGCATAAGGTTATAGCAAAATAGTCATGAAGATATTCTGTGTCCACTGATGTTGCGTCATATTCTAATGAATTATGGGACACCTCTGTATATCTATAAGCGTGTAACACAAATGCCAAGCAACACATCTGGTGACCGTATTATTTGTAGATAGTTCCCGTTAATTTGAGTGTATTATCGAAAGATACATTAACCCTGCGGATCTTTATTTGGGTTTATTTAAAATAAAAAAAATATTTTTAAGCGAATTTGCATCACTTTGTCTGTTAAAGAAATGCAACACAAAAATGTGACAATTGTTCCAGAAAACATACTCAGAACTCCTGGAGAGAGGCTGTAACTTTCATTACAAGAAGAGGACAGACAGACTCATACATGTCTCGCGAAAACTATGTTTTTATAATTCTTTATGCTCGACCATGCCGAAATGTAGTAATTATACACCTGGTAGCAGACCTTTAATGCATGTCATTAAAGTACACCTACTCATTAAAGGTCAGGTCTTTCAGCCAATGACGACTCAGGTTACAACTGTTCAGCCAATGACACGTCAGCTTTCTACCGTTATAAAACCACAAGTATCGATTATTCTCGGATATGCAATCGAAAGAGAATTAGCGAAAAGTCACGGAGGCTGGAAATCCAATACTGTTGCAGAAGGTTATGTTCTGTTACTATAATAATTAGCGTTAATTGTAAATAATATTCAAATAAATACAATTTGTTATCTCGTTTTTCAATGTCTAATTTTATTTCAATGTTATCTCTGTAGGTTCTTATGGCCTAGCAAGGTCAATGTGGACATCTGTTCCTCGGAAAAAATCAATACTTTCGCGTCTGCGCACATCTCACAACATACGGGACATTGCTCCAGGTCAGATACAATAAAATTAATAATATCAAGTTAGAAATATGGTCGAGCATAAAAAGTCGTATGAAACCCGCCTATAATGGTAATTAAGAAGCTCGTATGAAAATTATGAAACTCGCTTGCGCTCGTTTCATAAATATCCATACTCACTTCTTAATTACCTTCATTATAGGCTCGTTGCATAATGTACTATTATATTTTTTGTATAAACAGGCGTTTGTAAATATGTTGGTAATATTTTAAAATAAATCTGTTTTGAAAATCTCGCCATAAGGTCGCGAGTTCAAGACCCTGATTTCTATCATTGATATTATTCCGTCCACGCTATGGCCTGGAGTTTACTCTACCACTAACAGAAATGAGTATCAATGATATTTCCTTGGACGTAAAGGCCTCCTTACTGTAAGGATGCCGATTGTCTGCTAATTTGGCAGACTTGACCTCCGACTACTCTGTGAGACTCCACAGGCTATAGTAGGGATAACTTCACGAATAAATCCAAATTAATTATTACACTAACAAGCAAACATTATCTTGGGGACAGAAAAAAAATTAATTTTTTCTTCGACCATGTTAATAATACCAAAACAAGTGCTTATAAAAATTTTTGCCACTCGAGCGCAATTACGAGGGCCGTAAAAATGTTTCCCTGGAGCCGTTTACACAAAAAAACACAATTTGAATAGAAAAATGTATTGGAACAGCTACAGGAACTGTTGAGCTATTTTTCAACATATTCCCCACCGGAATTGACACATTTGTCATACCACGGAATCGAAAGAGGTGTGCAGGCGGCTGTCACACAATGGTTCCGAACCCAGGCGGCAGACTTCTACGACAAAGAGATAGCAAATTTGAACGCAAGACATGACAATGTCTCAATTCCGGTGGGGAATATGTTGAAAAATTGCTCAACAACTGTTGTATCTGTTCCAACACATCATTCCCATTTTGTTCTCTTTCTCCAAACCGCCACAGGAAAACTTATTTTTTACGGCCCTCGTAATTACGCTCGAGTAGCCAAAATTTGTGTAAGCACTTGTTTTGACACTATTAAGTGGTGGAAGGAAAAAATAACTTTTTTATCTGCCCCCCCCCCCATGAGAATGTTTGCTTGTAAGATATATTATATACCCAGGTACGATCAATCCTCGGTATTCAAAATGGTTTGTTCCTAAATAGAAAAAGTCACTATTTAAAACACGAATATGGAACCATTGAGCCAATGGGGAAGAAGGGAAGAACTAGCTTCTTGTCGGAAACTGTTCATCATACAATTTTGCTTCTCTTTACTATATAATCATCGTTTAGTTCGTGTATTTTTGTTAATAGTTGATTTTATTACTATTACTATTATTATTATTATTATTATTATTATTATTGTTTTGCCCCAGGGCTAAAGAACGCCCTGTAGCATGATTTCCTGTTGAGTATTAAATTTGAAACAGGAACAGTGTCAGCGGAATACACGGTCTTGAGCTGCTTAGCCAGCGGTATAGACAGTCTTGTCGGGCGTATGGTAAAATCACTGCCTACAACGAAAGTATTCTTACACTTCAGATCGTTGCTGGCCCAATCCCATTGGTCCAGTAGGATAAGGCATGCATTTTAATTGGTCAAATTATATCAAGCATTGTTCGGACTCTTTTCTTGCGCGTAATCTCATTATAGTGACTTGTCACTATAATCCACTAAATCAAAATTAAATGTAAGAAATGATTGATTAAGACGATATTTGTAAGTACGTGAAATCAAAGGTGTTTTAAGACCATCTCACCTGGTGGATGGCGTGGTCGGTACCCCGGGCGGGAAACGGGTACCGAAACATAAAAAGTGTTGGAAAGGAGACGCGGCGGGCAGTTGGTTAGTTGGTGAAGATTGTGAGACAACATAGCCCACTGAAGATGGCGTCGGTAGAGGGAAACGATATTCCCTGTAAGTAACTTTGTATATTTTTGTAAATACAGAATAAATCAAGTAGAGTTACAATAACGCAATTATTTCAGACTTAGTTTAGTAGCCATGTAGTTTCCTATAGTATCCTGAGAGTTCCAGTTATTTCCGCAAAGTAATTTTCCATTGTTGTGTACAATGGTGGTGTCAGAGATCCTGATGAGAAGGAGCAGAAGTCGAACGCAGTAGCCATCCGGCTAGCAACCAGTGCGACCTAAGTGACGGTCGCACAACATTATTATTATTATTATTATTATTATTATTATTATTATTATTATTATTATTATTAATTTCATTTAGTGTTCTGCCCAACGGCAGGTCTTTTACTGCAAACCCAGATTTCTCCAGTCTTTCCTATTTTCTGTCTTCCCCTTTGTTTCCTCATAATGATCCATATATCTTAATGCCGTCTATCATCTAATATCTTCTTCTACCTTGAACTCTTCTCCCGTTCGCCATTCCTTCCAGTGCATCCTTCAGTAGGCAGTTTCTTCTCAACCAGTGACCCAGCCAATTCCTTTTCCTCTTCCTAATCAGTTTCACCATCATTCTTTCTTCACCCACTCTTTCCAACACGGCTTCATTTCTTATTCTGCCCGTCCACTTCACACGTTTCATTCTTCTGCATTTCAGCATTTCAAATGTTTCTATTCGCTTCTCTTCACTTCGTCGTAATGTCCATGTTTCTGCCCCATACAATGCCACACTCCATACAAAGCATTTCGCTGGTCTTTTACTTAGTTCTTTTTCCAGAGGACTTCCTGTTAGCAGTTCACGTTACTGCTTATAGTAAATCCCAAGTATTTGAAGCTGCCCACTTGCTCTACCGCCTCATTTAGAATTCGAAAGTTTATCTTCTGTATTTTTCTTCCTATGACCATGCACTTCGTCTTATTTGCATTTATGTTCATCCCATACTGCTCACAGCTGTCATTTAACTCCAGTAGCATATCCTTTAGTATAATTTTCTCTTCTGCTAACAACGCCATATCATCAGCACATCTTATGCACTTTACTCTTGTTCCTCCTACTACAACTCCTCCCATGTTCTGAAAACAGTTCTTTACTAAATCCTCCAAGTAAATGTTGAACAGGGTAGGTGATAAATGACATCCTGGACATACTTCTCTCCCAATTTCACTTCCTTCTGACATTATTATTATTATTATTATTATTATTATTATTATTATTATTATTATTATTATTACACTTTTATAAATGTATTTTATACGCCATTTTCTTCGTAATAGTGCAATAGTGTAGAGTCTTTTTGGTGTACCAATATTCACACACCC
Source organism: Periplaneta americana (assembly GCF_040183065.1). Classification (NCBI taxonomy): domain Eukaryota; kingdom Metazoa; phylum Arthropoda; class Insecta; order Blattodea; family Blattidae; genus Periplaneta; species Periplaneta americana. Next base: position 56,123,367 of record NC_091133.1, read on the forward strand.
ATTCGCTCACATTGTACGCAAGCGCAGGTACATTATTTTTAAACTCCCGGAAAAGAGACACTGAAAATATTTTCATAGAACAATTTAAAATCACGAAATAATTAAAATTGCATTAACGTTTAAAATATAACAGTAAAGCTTTTTTTCTGCCTGTTGCTCATGACCGTGTATAGCTATGATGTACAGTGAACAGTAAGGAAAAAAAGAAACAAATTGTTACACTTCACTTCTCACTAATGAGCGAATCACCAAGCACGGACACGTAGATACGAGGATTGACTGTACAATGCCGTTACACGCAGAATACAAACGATGTGCCTGGGAGCAGGTTACTATTTTGGGACGAAGAGTTGGTGTGATGAGAGTAGGCTTATCTCTACGAATAACGTAAGAATCCAACCAGCACGCTTCTAATCACTTGCCAGTATACAGGAGCGTTTTCCGGCAACAAATATGTAATATGAGTAATTCTTTAAAGTTGTTTCGTGTTTTTTCATTTCCATACATTGTTGTAAAACGTAAACTTAACTAGCGCGTAAAATTAATAGGTAATAATTACTGTCACGACGTTTTCTGAACGCAAGTAGCCACTCTGGCCATATCGTCGTTGTTCCTGCAATAACTCCTATGCGACATATTTATCGATTTTTAGATTTTTGCTCTATTAATAACTTAATAGTGATACAGCAAATAATAAGATCTCCTATATGTAATTATATATCTTTGTTTCGAAAATGTTAGAATGCACAGTCTCCTATGTACGGCTGCCATAGGATTAATAAATGTTTTTTCCTCCTACTGAAAAATTGTATATTTTACACATAGGAGTTATTGCAGGAACAACGACGATATGACCAGCGTGGCTACGACGATACAGTCCGTCTTCATCCAATAATTTCATTGGTGACGTTTTTGACATACCCTATAAGGTCTATCTTTCACCTACATTGATAAAAAAAATAAAAGGATTTTGTGGAATGAAAATTACACTGACTGATGAATTTAAGAACGACTTGATGAAACGAGCGGAAGATTTATATAGACTATCTGCTTAGACCCACCATAGTAGCCTATGAGTTTCTTGTAGTCTACTAAGTAAGATATTTGGTCACTGAGAACATCATTATGGCGATTTGTATTTTAAGTGTGTATCATCGTAACTAGTCATAAAACTAATAATTCAGCTTTTCAATGTGTAGGCTACTTTTATCCTTTCAGCAGCCATTTCTAATTGCTATAGGCTAGTTAATTTTATCGATAAGAACAATGTTATCACTGACCTTTAAATACTAATCTCATTAATATGTCAATATCGCCTGCCAACCGCTAAATGGAAAAAACCAAGCAAGATAATTGCATTTACAAATCATTAGATTCAAGTCTTGAAATCTGGCGAGTTCTATGAAAATGTACGAATTTGAAAACTGATTTCGATGAACACGATGAAATCCTGCTGAATTTAACAACGATTTGATGAAACTGCGATGTTATAAATAAATCAAAAGACCTTCTTATTTCTTTGTCTAGCAACTGTAGTTAGTTCAGCGCCGAGTAACTGTAGTACAAAGACTCATGAGACTTGTGATTACATAGGTACGAAAAATTCCGAGAAGAACCGTCTTTGTAACTGACTGCCACTATAATGATTACAACTTATGTAAGGCTCATACGGCATATATAGTTACGTATGAACTTAATTATTAAGATTCCCAGAAACTTTCCTGTGAAATACAGTCTGTAATAATGGGACGACCTGTATATTCTGTGTACATTCCCCAACACATTTTACGACTGTCCACGTCCAATTTTCCTTCCTGCGAAGAATGAAACGTGTGCTTGGGTATATAGTTATGTCCCAATGATGTTTTCAAATTACAAAGTCACGTTAGAAATGTCTGCATCATTAAAACACACACGCCCATATCATCACTGGCGAATTGCGTCAGGGATTGTAGACCTGTAAATGTTTTAACAGCACTATTTCCAAATAGAAACACAACTCTCTACCTTCATACACAGACCCTATATAATAAACATTACTTTTATGTGTAGAGTCACCTCACAAAGGTTTTCAGAACATTCTGAGGAGATCCGTTATACCGGATGTCACGAAAGTCCATGCATTAAGTTTAAGAGATGGTAGGCTATTAACCCGCTAGATGGCACGGCGTAGAGTTGGGAACGCTGTGTCACATAAATCACTTCATCCTGCTAGATAGAATTGTTTGTCTGCGCACATTTAGAGAGGTACTCAAAATGAACACCATTTCACTATTAACAGAGCACACAGCTATGAATCATTACTGTCCGACTCCCTCAAAGAACCCAGGATGGCACGTTTAGAGTTCTCTACGGCAAAAATTATTATTTTTGTCTTCATCATTTACAGGAGTGGCGTATACTAATATATACCGATGTAATCCCATGAAAATTTCAGACTGGTGAGAGTCAGGAGATCTTGGTGGCCAAGCAACAGATCCGTTACGGCAAATCCACGTGTCTGGAAATACATTGTCTAGAAACGCAAGAACTTTGTATGAAGTGCTCTGGATGACTATCATGCTGCAACCATATGCGTTGCCTTGCCGTTTCTTGGAGAAGATGTAGGAAGTCTTCGACGTTGAAACGGGCTGCAAGTAAGATGGGATCAACCAGAGTATACTAGAGGAGGCAAGACCTATCCTGTGATCTTATCACGTGCCGTGACTGTATCACCAATATGTATGGAGGGAGAAGATAGGTTTTAGTCTAAGATGAACTTCGTGTCGGTAGATTCCTTTAATATTAACCATCATGAAGCAAACTCTCTTCCTGGTAGCTTATTCTCTCCCCTCTCGCACAGCTCACATGCCAGGTCTCGCCTCATCTATACGTGCTGAACAAACAGCACCCCAATTTTAACGCCGCCAAGCGGGCCAACGACGCAACCTAACAAAAGTGTTCCATCATCTATTAAATTTAATGCACGGATATCTGGGACACCCGGGTATGTAAGTGTAGCATTGAACTTTGATGGATCAATATTATACGAGCATATTCTCGATATTATAGTAATTTATTTCTGCTGTTACCAAATTTCCCAGGGTAAGCTTATAAGAAATCATGAAGTCTATTTTTTATGTTCTTGATTATCTTTTGGTCCTGTGATGTTACTTCAACTACGAATCTAGTAAGTACTACTAAGATTTATTTAAACTCATCCGTCTTCAAGTGAGGTTGACCACTTGGATCCGGAATTAACAAACATAAAAAGATGAAGGGAAACGAAACGAGTAAAAAATTATTCGATTTGTACATTAAAAACAAAAATTGATGTGTTAACATATAAATGACAGTATAGAATTTGAAGAGAGGCATTCAGAATTTCCATCACAATCTTCTGAACCTCATAAAAGGGAATTTTAAAGGATTTAAGGATATTACATGTAAATTTTGGTAAACCCCCCCTTGCTCCAAATAGTAAGCCTGTAACATTCCAGTTGTAAAGCGAAATGCCATATTTTTCACTGAGGTATGGAAGACAAGGTACATATTTAGCTCGCTTGTCATCACTTATCCGCAGTGCCTGATTCGTGTCTCGTTCAAAGCAAACCGTAGGGTCTAAGACCATCGCTTTCTGGGTTCTTCTATTGAACGCAATTAGGCCTATATCCACCCTTCTATGAGAATTATCTTCAGACACACAATGAATTTCCTCATATACTTCCCATCCTCTGTTTCTTAGCAGATTGGCAATTGTTGTACGGGCACGGTGGTGTCTGTTGTTACGCAGTAGCTCTCCCTTCTTACAGAAACCCAGTATGTGGCCATGATGAGATTTCTACCATGTTTCCAAATATACCCATTTCTACATCATTCATTAATGCAGAAACAGTAATATGTAAAATTTATTTAGATTCACTTACCGGTCTTATTTCACTACGTAACTAAGAAAGTACTGATGTCCTCTACCTGGACAAGGTAGAGCAAAGTAGTGAAATTAGATTGGAAAGTCTGTACAGTAACTGTATATAAGTCAACTTACAGCAATGTTGAAGTCGGAACGTAAAGAAACCACGTTAAAAGGACGTGTCGCGGAAAGTCTAACTCTCTAAGCGAACGGGGCGATGGTTTCCCATGAAACTTCAAACTTTCTCACGGATGACCTGAACTACAAACTTGGATGGACTACGTAACTTACATCTCCTTAATGAAAAGAAAATATTAAAAGCTGTAATTTAGATAATGCATCTCGTGGAAAAGAACGATGTTATGCTCAACTTCGACCTCATCATTAACTAGAAATACCGCCTGCCTGTATTTCAATACAGCCTATAGCAACTCAGTATACCACCACCAATCAGACTATGTCTGAAGGTCTTCGTTTTATATTGAAGATTGTAGACAGTAAGAGTAATGAATGGGGTAGAAAAACATTTTTGTACGAATTTTAAGTTAATTTTTCAGTTTTTCTCCGTTGTAGATGAGCAATAAAACTGCAGCTACTGAACCGAACAGACGCGGGTTAGGCGGAGACTTGGAAACTAAACTCTTTTCGAACTTCATCTACGTAACTAGTTTTCTAAGGTACTTGTAAACATGTTTCTGTTTCATCCAATAGTATTTCATACATTTTTCCTTTTTTGTGATATTTTGGTTCGCACATTATTGTTATTATTATTATTATTATTATTATTATTATTATTATTATTATTATTATTATTATTATTATTAGTACGTAGCATACAAAATAGGTTCGTAACTAGAAATCCGTTCCCTAGTGATGTAATAGGAATGTTTAGAGTGTTTGTATGATCCCTTACATGATCCCTGGAAGTATTGGAACCCATTCCAGAGATTTCTGAGGTTACTTGCTTCGTCTAATGAATCGAATTTTGTTCTAGTGCTTTAGGAGAGACTGTATAATAGTTCCCCGTTGCTAGTTGATCAGCGATAAGGATGATTGAGAATTATACAGAGTGGTTGCATAACGGTAGGTGAAATTGGGATGCATTAACAACGGCTATCTTCATCACAAAATGCAGTCCTATTTAGACTTCGATTTCCAGGGCGGAAGTCCGGAGCTTTAGTCTCCGAGCTTGATGCAATATACTACAGAGTGCGTCAAAAACACCTGACGGTTTTTGCAATGCAATAGAAATCATATCCGCTGAATGTCGCTGCTGTAGTGGGTGTCCTTGTGTTGTGTATGTTTTGGAGTTCAGTTGAAATAGAACGTTGATCTACTGAACACCGCATTGCTGTGGTAGAAGTTGTTCATCAAAACAGAGTCCGTTACTGCTACGCAGCGTGGGTTTCGACTGCAGTTTGATATACGTCATACACCTAGTCACAATACCTTGGTATTGTGGGTACGTTAATCATGTCCGATGAAGCACGCTTCCACCTCTATGGATATGTGAAGAAGCAGAATTACCGATACTGGGCTCCCAACGATCCTCAGGAACTGCATGATCGCCTACTGCACAGTGAAAAGGTGACAGTCTGGTGCAGAATTTGTTCGGATGGCATCATTGGGCCTTAGTTCTTTGAGGATGAGGAAGGAGCAACAATTACTGAACTCCGAGCGTTACATGAACATGCTGGAAACTCTTCTTCTGAATTTCGTCCGTGGTCATCGTGAGTGGTGGTTCCAGCAAGATGGAGCAACAGCTCACACAGCTAGAATCTCAATGGTTATTTTTAGAAGACTGTCATGCAAACAAAGAGCGATAGCATGTCGCCGAGTTGACCGTCTGGGACTACGACGCACTGCTTTCAGAACCCGTTCCACATTTGCAGGTGCACGAGCCGAACGAGGACGTCCTGGTTGGCTTGGTACAGTCCGCATTTCACGAGAAGATCCGAGCAAAGAATGCGAGTTATCCCCCCATTCTTATAACCTATCCCCGACACGGAACCGGCCGGCTATTGACTGAGCCTTGTTTGTCCCAGCAGGCCAATGACACCACTTCCATCCACCTGCTTCTTCAAGAACGCTGAGTTACTGGCTTACTCTCTCCTCTTACCCCGTAAGGACCGTACTCCCCTAGCAGGAATCCTCTCGTGAAATTTGGACAGTATCCTTTATTGACCCCTCTGTACGCCACTTTCCTACCCAAAATACCAAGGTATTGCGACTAGGTGCATGACGTGTATCAAACTGAAGACGAAACCCACGCTGCTTAGCAGTAACGGACTGTGTTTTGATCAACAACTCTACCGCAGCAATGCTGTTTTCAGTAGTCCAACGTTCCATCTCGACTAAACTAAAAAAATGTACACAACACAAGGACATCCACTACAGCAGCGACATTCAGCGGGTATGATTTGTATTGCATTGCAAAAACCGTCAGGTGTTTTTGATGTACTCTGTACAATCAGCTATTCCCAATCTGTGATCCGTGGACCTCTGGGAGTCTGCGAATGATTTGAAAGGGGCACACGAAACCAATATGTTTTCAAACTGTGTTTTAAATAAGCTTAACTTCATTTTTTCTGATTTTTATCAGCTTCTTGTAATTTTCGTCTATCATCATGAAATTGCTAAATCACATAATTACATAATTAAACATCGCTTTTACAAAATAATATTTTATCATAGAAGCATAAATCTAGTTCTAATGATATTAACATGTAATATAAATGCCTTAGAGAGAGAGAGAGAGAGAGAGAGAGAGAGTCAGTGGCGTAACCAGAGGGTGAGCCAGGCCCACCCAAAAAATATGCTAAATTTGCGTTTTTTAAGAACAATGCTCAACATTAAAACTAAACCATGGATCCAGGGCAATAGTTACAGTCGACAGCATTAAGGTAAGAAGTAAAGAATGCGTTCATTTCTTCAAGAGCCAATTAAACTGTGTTGGGTTGGGCCTAAAAATTGTCTGGCAGTGATAGAAAGAAGGAACGTGTGAAGGCTATATCAGGTAGAAAAATTTGACACCGTGTTTTATTTGGTATGTTTAGATGAGGTTCTTGCTCTTGCAAATTTATTATCGGAAGCACTTCAATCTCCAAAAATGGATATTAGTAAATGTTCGTCCTTCATTAAGGCAATGATATAAAACTTTTCAAAGCTCTGAAACGAAGAAAATTCGACAATCATGTCAAGCACAAGGCTTTGTAATCTAGCAATTCTATCCATTGAGAGGGAGAAAAGTTGTGATTTGTTGAAGGACCCATCATCAGCGATCGACAGATTCTTTGCTAGGAAATCTCGACAGCTCCAGTTCACCTTATGAAGCGTTTGTATAGGTATTCTTTGTATGATTCTTTATCAAAATTTTGCGTGTTATTAAATAAGACTTCCGAGAATGAGTTTCAAGAGAGTTGACAGCAGCGGCGTTGTCAGGAGATGGGTCAGGTAGCCTACTTTCTAAACCCTACATATCTCTCCCACTCTAAATAACTAGTCTGGCTACGCCACTGTCAGAGTTCAACTTATGAAAGTTTTAATAATATCTCCAAAGAATACAGAAACTTTTTCATGCCAATTACCATCACATCCAGTTATCTGTGCTAGGATTCGCAGCTATAGTTTATGCTGAATTTTTACGCTATATTATGATTACCGAAAAAAAATTCACGTTTGTCACTTCAATGTATTATATTCATAAAATGAACTCAAATAACAATAACATAAAAAAGATAAATGACTATTTCGAGCCACAAACAGAAGCAATCGTCATTTTGCAATGCAATAGCGAGTTGAACCTTCACCTGTTTATCATTATTATGCCAAATAATCTGACGGCTTGCGGTAGTGTTTTGTTTGCGTGACAATAAAAAGGCGTCAGTTTATCTTGTACATGCATTCAATTACCATGTCATGAGCCACTATATCAATGCCAGCTGAATGACATTTATCAATCCAGCTGCACATGTAACAATATGAGAGATAAAACCTGGCCCAAAACACAAAAACAGAACGCTTGAGGGGAAAGCATCAGGAATGCAGCAACCATATCTCATTGTTGTCAAATCTAGGTCATTCTGGCTTCCGAAAACTTTATGTTTTTTTGTAGCATTCAGCGATTTGAGCTGTAAAACAGTAAATATAACCATTTGTTCAGTGGTTTGTTCACAAGCAACAGGCAGTATTTATTCATAGCCTACCCAACTAATCATTAGCGAGATAAAATCCCAATCATAATTTAACATTTAGCTAGAGAAGAAATTGTAACGACTTCGAGCCTAAAGCCAGATACTCATTACCTCTCTCTTAATCAAGATAATCGTATAGAATGATCCACTCCTTGCGTTAAAGCCGCAAGATGATAAAGACAATGAAGTAATAGTAGGATATAACAGAGAAGAAGTGAAATGGTAATGGAAGGGGAAACATTCCCATAATTGCCGTAAGCAGCGGAAATCACTTTGAACCCGATGGTAACTTAGGTATAGGCTTATAATTACACCCTATGTACTCAACGAGTCATTCATCTTATATTCCGTGCATATAATCATAATAATAAACCTGTATTGCCTTTTTACTTCTAGAAATTAAGGAATTTTTGGTTTTTTAGATTATTCTTTCGACCACCACCACCACCACCACCACCTACAGAATAATAATAATAATAATAATAATAATAATATTGACTATATTATTATCAACAGCAACCAGTGTCAATTGTTAATTTAAAATAATGTAGTGGTGAAAGCATAATGCTTCAATTAGGCTACGTTGGAAGCTATATTAGTTTTAATGGTAAAGACATAGACCTTGAATTACAGAAAAATCAATATGTGGAACAATTAAAGTAACACTGAGAAACACACGCAAGATAAAAAAATAAATAAAATTTTACAAAATACTGACTGTCTCCACCTTATTGTATGGCAGTGAATCTTGGGTTATAAAATAAGTAAATTTCTGGTTATGTAGCCTATTAACGATCTAAGAACATCATTTTCAGAATCAGCTAAAAAGTGCACACGAATGGATCGAATACAGCTGAAAAAATAATTATAGTGGAATTATATTAGGCCTATGTTTTTCATTAGATGTGAATGTGAAAATGAAACAAAAATGGAAGGAACATATTGAAAAAATTGAAAAAAAAAACTAATAAAAATATTGTGAAGGGTGGAATTGAGGATGGAACAAGTCGATGAGCTTAATTTTTAAAAAGTAGAGTATTATTATTATTATTATTATTATTATTATTATTATTATTATTATTATTACAGCAGAGATAGGCTAATTCGAGAATGTATAATTCGAATAAAATTCACATTTAATTCAAATTTTCGAAGCTTACATTAGAATATTTGGAAGCCAAGACTCCATTGGTTTTAACGAAAATAGTGACCCATCTGGAATTCTACAGAAAGTTCAAAAGATTTGCGAAAATATTTCAGTTATTAATCGTCTCCAAAAATTCAAATCCTGTTCTTAGATTTCATAATGATAGATAAGTAGTGAAATAGAAGGTCGTTATCCAGTGACTGAACGCAGGTAAGAGCAAAAAGCGGGTTCACCAACGCTATTCTTTACAGATTTATGTATCTCCTCCGTCTTACCCAGTAGTCAAGAAGTTGAAAGAGAACTAATTTGCGGAAATCTTCATTCTTGAATTGATTTTCATCTAAAGACATTCAACTGCCTTTTTAGGACAATTGGACGATTCATCCAATCCAGAAATGATACGTAGAATTTCAAGATACGATCTTCGTTTTCAAATCAAAATCTACTGGACGACCGTCGAAGCAGAAGAAGCAGTGCATCGTGCCCGCTAAAGTTTCGTGAGGAGGCCTTAAAAATCCACCTACCCAGCAGTTCATAATTTCGTAAATTCAATGTCTTCTGCACCACTTCTCATCAAATAATTTACGGCCAATTCTTCAAAGAAACCACAATATCAAAGCTACATTCCTTGGTAGTTACAACAATGGCTTCTTCCTCAATTAGAACAAGACAGTGTTGATTAACGTCTTGCATTACAGGCGCTATGTTCGGTTCAAGTTTGTCGAAGTTCGATATTCGCCTATATTCGCTTCGCAGGAGTCTTTTAGTGTTTGTTTCACCTTGTTATAAAAATATTCGCTGCCCTCCACTCATGTTTTAATCGCTTCAGAATTTTAACACATCCTGCTATTAGTGTTTCATATGAAATAAGACGAAGTTTTTAATATTGTGGTTGCCTCTCTAATGTTCGAACATTGCAGGACACTAGTGCTGATATATTTCAACATCATAGTGCCTGGGGGGGGGCATTACGTACCATACATAATATTAGCGCCGACATCAATGATCGATTGTCACAACAACGGATGGGTCGTGCAGCAGGGGAATCAAGGACATCTGCGTTGGCCACCACGTTCCCCGGATCTCCACCTATATGATTTCTTACTTTGTGTTTTCATCAAGAATCGTGTTTTTGCCCTATCACTTGCAACGAAACTGCTTTATCTGCTTGCCCGCATTAAAGAGATCGGCCGTGACATGATTACAAAGAGTTTGGCGGGAACGTATTACAGGCTTGATGTGCTCCGCGTTACGGATAGAACGTGTCTAAAAAAACTTATCGACTTTTCCTTTTCATCAATACTGTGTTCACCTACGTTATAAGTGTAACAAACTTGAGTAGGTAATAAATAATTATTGAAATAGGATACATTATTTCGATTTATTGTGTAAAGGATATGAAAGAAGCATATTTAGTTCTTTATAAGACAGGCCATAAAACGCTACACAAAAACGGATAGGTGGCCAGTTATCATGAAAATACTTTTTTTCGAATAAGTGATTTTATGAAGTTTAGTTTCATGTAAATAATTATCTATTTCAAGATTTTCATCATTACAACCATCTTTCTGTAGTTTGTACAATACGAAATTAAAAAGCACACAGGACAACATGACGAACACATGCAAGATACTTGTTCAAAATATTTATTTCTGTGCCAGGGTACTGTAACAATATCGGTATCTCATTTTTAGTATCCAAATCCTTCCAATACCCTTCAGACAATGATATACAAATTCTCTTTTCCGTAGAATACACACACAATAGTAATATGCGTTACAAGAGCGCTATGTTGAAGTTTTCATGTTCGAGGAAAAGTTTGAAAAAGCGAAACGTAGTTGAGCTTTTTTAATTTCCGAGAATTCAAAGAAAACATACCGCTCGTGTATCGTACATTATTTTGTGCGAAGATCGTTTATTACATACATGAAAGAGGAATTTCTAATTAGTTGCAATGAAATCTCCATCTTGGTTTCTGTTCAATGACGGCAAATTTGCAAAACAAAAACATCTATCTTCAACATTGTTGCTTTAAAATGTTTTCTGTGTTTACTATACTCCAGCAGGCCGTGATATACGTCTGTCTTTTTTTCCCCCCCAGTCTATGATGAGTCTGGAATCTTGTTGATTTTTTCAAGGCTTCCTTAATGTTACTTGCATCACGAATGCAGTAACTTTAGTGGAGTTGTAGAGTTTACTTAATTTTTGCAAATATTTAAAAACAATAATTAACAGTGCAATTTAGGTGAAATTGCAGTGGTAAGTTTCCAATTTATAATTATTACTATATTGAACGTCTCTAAAAATAATATGTTAAAAGCCTAAAGCAGTAAAATCAATATATGTCACTTAAGCGGCAAGAAGAGGGAAATTTTTATGTGTGTTAGGTTGGGAATACTGATTGTGGAATTTTAGACTTACCGCGGATTGGTTTTGTGCGGAAACCAAGCAAATACGCACGATCTCGCACAAAATAAATAGTGTTACAAAGTTAGCAATAACGAATGTTTCCGGACGTGCTTTCCATTTGTTTGAGCGACTGTTGAACCCTCATGTCATTGTGACGTAATGAAACAAAACACAACCGGCAGTTTGTTATTTTAGCTACAACTTCTGAAAACTTTAACAAAACTTGGTTTCTCCATATTATAAAAAAAAAACTCGGAAATTACAGTCGCTAACTCTTACTGATGTGCAGAATTCTAAAAACAACCCTTATAGACTTGCACCGTGGAAGCCTTGCCAAGAGGCTTGAAGAGGAAGGGGACTTTATTTAAGAGCAAGGAACTGACCATACACATAAAGCCGCGTTGCGGCAACTACGAGAAACAAAGAAAAACAAGAGACTGCTGTCTTTTCTCTGGCTCCATAGCAACTCCATTTCTATGCCTTTATACAGAATGCGCGAGGAAGCAAAACCGACTCTCTTCCTGAGATGGGGTACACCCGAAAATAACGCATTGTACACATAATTAGTGTAGTGAAACCATTAACGGAATTAGAGGAGAAACATTTCGTATAGAATTTATTTCTAAGTTCTTTCACTAAAAATTATAACCTAGCATGTTTTCCTGCAAAGTCATTACGTTATTAAAAAATTGGTTTGTAGTCGAGGGCGGTCTGCTCCGTACGCAAGCAAGAAGAAAAAAAAACTGGCGCTGCAAACATTGAAAACCTTCATCCATATAGTCTAATTTAATGCCGCCTTTCTTTGTAGTGGCTTAAAAATTTAATTTGTTTCTCTAAAATCGGCAAAAACTAAACACACATTACTATTTCCTTCAAAAGAACAGGGAAGTGTTATGCAATATATATCGCATTCCTAAACGGAAATAAATGCTACACTGTAATTATGAAAGAAAGAAAAGCTACAGGCTAAATAGATGCAAGCTTTTAATAGGCCTATTTGTGAAATGTGGCATAATATTACAAAAATTAAGAGTTATTTATGTTGATACATAAGAAATATTTATATAGACATACCTGGCTTGGAAAGAAAGAACTGAATACATAAACAAGCATTATAGCACCAAGAAGAAAGAGAATAGGCTCTACAATGTTATTAAAAAAGTGGACTGAATTCAAAGCTGGCGCAGACCATAGTTATATTATCCTATTAAAAACAGAAGTAGAGGAAAAGTAAAAGAAGTAGGATTAGAAGAATAGGTAGATTAGGTGAAGAGTAAGTAGAAGCAAGAAAAGAAAAAGGACAAGTAAAAGTATGAGAAGAAAAACGACAAAAAACTTAAAATTGTTTAACGACACGTTAAAAGTGTTAAAATTTTTAAAAAAGGTTATGTACTTTAGACATATGGCACTTTTCGACGCCGGTGCTGCGTCATCTTTAGTGTCCTACGAACTACTATAGGCCTAATACTTTTAATGTGTCGTTAAACAATTTTAAGTTTTTTAAACAGTGTTAACATGAACCAGAATCAATGAAAAACGACAAGCAGAAATATGAGAAGAGGAAGGACATACGAGTTTGAGAATAAGATGGATAAGTAGAAGTATGAGAAGAAAAGGGACAAGTAGAAGTACGAGGAGAAAAAGAACAAGTAGAAGTGCAAAAACAATAAGTAGAGGCATATGAAGAAAAACAAGCAAAATTACGAGGAGAAAAGGAACAAGTAGAAGTACGATAAGAAAAAGAACAGGTAGAAATACACGAAAAATAACAAGTACCAGATGAAAAACAACAAGTAGAGGTACAAGGAAAAGAACAAATAGAAGTACGAGAAGAAAAAGAACAAGTAGAAAAATAACAAGTAAAAATACGAAGAGAAAAAGAACAAGTAGAAATACGAAGAGAAAAAGAACAGGTAGAAGTACGAGAAGAAAAAGAACAGGTAGAAGTACGAAGAAAAAAAGAACATGTAGAAATACAAGAGAAATAACAAGTACGAGATGAAAAACAAAAAGTAGAGCTACAAAGAAAAGAACAAATAGAAGTACGAGAAGAAAAAAAAAAGTAGAAGTACGAGGAGAAAAAGAACAAGTGGAAGTACGAGAAAAATAAAGAGTACAAGAAAAATAACAACTACGAGATAAAAAATAACAAGTAGAAGTAGAAGGAAAATAATAATTACAGGTACGTATAGGAAGAAAAACAAGTAAAAGTCGAGGAGAAAAAGGACATGTAGAATTACGAGAAAAGGAAGGACAAGTAGAAGTATGACAAGAGGAAAGATAATACGTAGAAATAAATGGACTATTTATAAGCAATAAAATGTTAAAATAAGCACTCATAGGAATAACGAACGTTCAGCACTATGAAAACCAACCAGTGTCCTCTTTGTTTAATGATAACCCTGATAATGATAACAGATTGGCTATTCACATGTTAAAAAAGGTAACATGTGGCAGAGAACAATCACCACTGTCAATTGGTAACGACCACTAGATGGAATTACAGTTGCTCCATACAATTCAAATGAGATTTATAAGGCGACTTCTTATGCAGTCCTAGGTAGCAGCATAGTGAAATTGATAAAATTTGTAGCCTTTTTAAGCCCATAAGGCTGATCAGTCTCTTAATATGTGATCTGTGGTTATATATACGGAAGAGTTGAACTAATTATTTTGCTCATAGAGAAAAAATATATTTGTCCAGCCATCCTGTGTATAAAAATAAACATGACTGTATAATTGAAAATTAAGAGCGTTACAATGGAGGTACACTACATAGACTACTTTGTAGAAATTATAATATTGCTCTGAAGAATACACTCTGACATTAATGTGTTCTTGTAAAATACTCCAAATTACAACAAATACATTCATTAGTATATAGTCTATTATAAACAGAAACTGCATACGTATATTAAATGTCTCATCATTTCAATATTGATAACTTAAAGTTATCATTTAGCTGAGGGAAATTTTAATATTGTTGGCAGCACTGAGTTTCGGAACTTTTGGTACACCCGGCAGTGTTTTGTTTCTGCCTCTCCATTGCGATACGTGGGTGCACCACAGAGCCGAGAGAATCCTTATTTGTGTGTTAATTAAAGGGACTTCCCCTCCTCCGCCATTCCCCGATATGCACGTATAATGTCTGGCATCCTTGCATGTCCCGCGAGTCTCGCCATACATACATAGGCTTACATTGCTTACAGAAGATTAGTTAACATTCTCTTAATATTCTTATATTTATAACTTTTGATTAGCTATAAGAATATGGAAAATTATTATTTTATACAAATCTGCGAATACGTAAATCGTAGCACAGGGACTACTGATGTTTCCAAATATCGCCAATGCAACGACTGTAGATATTCTTCATCCTAGGCTAATGGTTATGTCGCATCCCGGTTTCCCTCACCAGTTTCTGCTCGCCCCTCTGTAAGGAGTGGCTGGGCTGTTAGTCTCTTTCCTAAAAATATTTCCTGTACATAATTTATTTATTTATTTTGCTAACAATTTTAACATAAAATATAAACAGAAAAACTTTAGCTCGCCCCTGAAAGAGTAGAACTCGTGCTCAGGGGCGGACTCCTGAATTGAAATTAAGAAGTATATAGGCCCTAATACAATTTGTCTTATGTCTACTACGCAATAAGAATAGCTATATAAATTTAAATTTACAATTTCTCAAGTTTTATAAAATCCATACATAACTTTTTAAATTTAATACTAGAACTATTAGAATTGACAAGATTAGGATATTTAAATATAAATTTGTTATATATTCTTGGGCTTAAATTACTACTATGATTAAATAATGTAGCAGTGTTGCATTTTGGTTCAAACAATCTTAAAGAATTCATACCTTTTGTTTCATAACTATGAGAATACAATTCAAAATTATTTCGATTTTTATGTATGAATTTTATTAATGTATTACAATAAATTTGTCTTATTTTAAGAACATTAAAGTCTAAAAACAATTTATGAGATGGAAAATCAATAGGTTTATGTATGTATGTATGTATGTATGTATGTATGTATGTATGTATGTATGTATGTATGTATGCATGCATGCATGTATTTATTCACACTGCAATGGGTATATACCCAGTGGCAGTGGTAACTAATTACACTCAATAATGACAATAATAAACATATTAATTAAAAATACAGTTAATAATAATACCAATAATTAATACAAATAATTAATACTAACAATAATAATAATAATAATAATAATAATAATAATAATAATAGGGAATATCCTAAATTAAATGAAGCGCGATCACTTAAAATAACATTTAAAATAAATCTAATTTGTATCTTAAATCTAAGTTCGAACTAAAACCCACGAGTATGATATGTTCATATCTGCACAAGTACCTTTCCACATTACACTCATTTCGCTGCCAACTCACTCACTGCACTGGAACTACGACACATTTCACTGATTATATCCTGATTTCACTAACACTTCAAAAACATTTCACTGTTCAAATACTTTGCACTGCCACTATAAACTATAAAGTTCCCTAACAGGAACACGTTTCACTGACACAACACACTTCACTGACACAACATAATTCTTCACTGATACAACACTTCAATAACAAAATATCATTTGCATCCTTTACATACTGTGTATAATTACCGTCTATTAGTAAAGTCCTTAAGCCTATTTTTAAATACGTTTTTTGTTGTTGGTAAAGCCTTTAGTAAGTCTGCAGGTAAAGCATTCCAGTCCCTGATAGTACGATTGAGAAAAGAAAACTTTCCAGTGTCCGTCCTCTGTCTTCTTTCCCTCAATTATGAAGACATATTTTAATCATTTTCTTCTGTAATAAATAACGTGGATTAAATTTGGATTTAAATAAGCTACCCAATCCTATAATTCCATACATAATTACCAATTGAAATAAAGTTAAATATATTGTGCGTAATAAACTTATTGACAAGTAATTTCTCAAACGACATTACTTACGGCTCACTCTGTATGAACTATGGGACTATAGTAACAACGTGTTTAGAAAACTTCGAAACTTATTTTTAATACTAGTAAACGTTTCTTTTGATTAGTATGGTTTCGTTGAATGTGAAACACTATTTATTTTAGCTTCCCACCCAGTGCTGCGCATTCAAGAGCCAATCCCTTCACTGCTCAAAGCATTCAAATTTGTCTGCCAATACACTCTCGGACTTCTTTTGTCACCAGTTTTTCTCTAGCATCATCATGACTGGCAGCATTTGTCGTTGTACAAGCACACAACCTATTCTTCGATTTAATGGCTTTAAAATGACTACAAAAAGAAAGACAAACTTGTCGCCAGAACTGTGCTCTGCTATCAAATGTCGTAGCATGTGTTATGTTTTCAAAGCGTGTTTAATTTACTGAGTATTCACAACGCTCCATCCTGATAACTGGGTAGCCAGTGAACCGACGGCGGCGTAAAGGAGCTCTTTCTCTGTGCCATAAATGAAGGACATTAGTAGAGATGACTTTCTGTAAAGTTGACGAGGCTTCTCCCTCGGTATGATGTGTGCCAGACAGTTCTATTGAGTCTTAACTTAGACATCCCCTTTACATATTTTATAAAACTGAATTCTTCATTAAACTACGCAGTGGGGTGCAAATGAGCTACAATAAAAGAACGAGAAAATAATCAAATAAGCACCCATGCGATCTGTAGCATAAAATTGCGGCAATTGGAAATTTCATTATTCTACAGGCAATTTCATCGATCTCTCATTTCCATGTTCCATTTTCAAGCAGTTATCTTTCTCATTATATTTCCTCCACATTTTCTGGATTATTATATAGCACCGTGATAAACGTGGTGTCAAAACCATTCACTCCCTTCCTTTCGGTGGCCTTGAATCTGGTCGGATTATCGTTAGTTACTAATATCTAGTTATTCAAGGAGCATTTTCTTGGCACATTTGAAAAACAAACAAATCAATACCTAGTATCTAAACTTGTCTACCTAGCAGGATTATACTGTATTAGCATTTATGTAAAGAAACAAATCACTAATTTCTAATTTACAAGCTGCAATCAATAAATTTCCGAACTGCACTTATATTTATTGTACCGTTAAGCATACATGGGCGTGTCACTGAAGATAATTGCTTCCGTGCCTGTTGAGTCAGTCTATCAAACAGCGTCAGACTGTCTTTACATATTGAACTTCTACACGTAATCTTGCGCAAAGACGTCAAGAACCTATTGTGAATTTTCCAGAAATCTCTCCATATATCCTTACGACTAGTTTTCTTCTCTGCCTTTCAAGTGAAGCATTTAGTATATATTCCAGAACTTTCACTGGTTCTAGATAACTTCTCCGTTTCCTATGTCATGTGTGCTGCCTACATTCAGGGCAGTCCAGAAACTCGCTGATTGTCCCTTGTATATTCTTCCTAGGAACAAGCTTCCCACTTGCAATTAAAATCTGTCTTAAAATGTGTTAATTTAAGTTTCAACGCGTTCTTTTCACCTTCTGGACACTTGGTAATTTCTGTAAATCTGTTTCGTATAAAAGCTACTTATCATGTCAATCTTTAGAAACAATGTTTAATGAGTTCGTAAAGATATTTTCTGGCCGCAACTTACACAGCCTTCCCGAATTTAGTAAAAAAATAATAACCAATACTCCAATAACTTTAAAAACCTAACTTATCTTCACACTCTTCCGTTCCAAAACATATTAAAAACGGTATATGAATGCGGAAGATTTTATTCTTTAGCAGTTAGAAGAAAACCTGGATTTTACGTTGCCGTAAGTTTTGTTTCCCGACAAGACCAGACACACAAAGAAAAGTACTAATTTAGGAAAGAAATAAAGATGGGAACTGATATATTTTAATACTTGAATAACGATGTTAAAAACGTATTTCTACTAACTATAAATTAAGAAAAAATATGTTTTACTCTACTACACAGCTTTTCTTCAATTTCCACAACAGGTATTCAGCCGCAAGTGACAGACATTCACAAGACAAAGATAATGCTGTGGTGTAACAGAGCATTCTGAGAACTAACACGTGTGAGATAATCAAAGACTAGATTCTGGCTCTGTGGCTGCGGATGGAATTTGACGTTTATAACATGACTGTTGTATGACGTACTGATTATTATCGAACTTTAACAAAAAAAAATAACTTTTATCCATGACTCATATCTAAAGTGGTCTTTATTTCACCCTCCTTACGAACCTAAACAATGGCTTTATTCACAGCGGTAAATTAAATTTTTTAAAATCACTCTCTCCAAGACAATCAACACATTAATATCGGCTTCGTCCCAGGTGCTAAACTTTGGAAACTAGCGCATAAAATCTAATTTTACTCTCTAGTACTATAAATTATTATTTTTTGTTTTCAAAAAACATTAAGATGTCGAAATATGAGCCCAGTTTTAGTACAAATACTCCACTGTGCGTTGCTAGATTCTCGTCATTCCTGTCACATTAGTGGTGTGTAAGAATGACGTAATCCGCAGCATCTATTTCTGTCTAATGGCTGCCCTTCTTTCGCGTTCCAATTACTATATTTCGTTGTTTTGGAGGAGCAAGGGTTGCCAAGGCAACGCACAAGTCTTCTTAAATTAAATTCAATTAATGCCGGCAGAGCGCGCCGAGTCAGTTTGGATGATTCAAATCGTCATGGGAACCGCAAGCCGCGAAACTTGAGCTACTTTAGCACCAATCGCATCACACCTCAAATCCCCAGCGTCTTACGGAGTGACAATTCTGGTAGGAATCAAACCATCTACAATAATTACTTTCATACCGACAGCTTATCAGGTCATATTTAAGAAAAAAGTAATAATAATAATAATAATAATAATAATAAATAATAATAATAAATACATTAATAATAATAATAATAATAATAATAATAATAATAAATGGTGCAATAATGTTTACCGCACGATCAATTACCCGCAGTAGAGGTTGACGAACATCTGACTAATACAAAAAGTTATCGTGTGGTACGCACAATCATTCTCTCACGTTTCAGATGGTTTATTCGATAGGATTACACTATTTTTGCAACTCCCTATTTTCCGATCACGACGCTGGATGGACACTGGTCACATACGCCACCGAAATTCATATGAAAATTTCTTCCCACATAGAGACACGAAACTAGACATCTGCAGCGTTATAATCATACGTATACTTTTATTTGTATTGCGCTGAACTATGTTAATATAACAATTTTATTATTTGGTAAGAATTTATCGTTTGAAGAGGTGGAAAAATTCAAATATCTTGGAGCAACAATAACAAATATAAACGACATTCGAGAGGAAATTAAATATGAGAAATGCCTGTTATTATTCGGTTGAGAAACTTTTGTCATCCAATCTGCTCTCAAAAAAGCTGAAAGTTAGAATTTATAAAACAGTTATATTACCGGTTGTTCTGTATGGTTGTGAAACATGGACTCTCACTATGAGGGAGGAACAGAAGTTGAGTGTTTGAGACTTAGGTGCTTAGGAAAATATTTGGGATCAAGAGAGATGAAGTTACAGGAGAATGGAGGAAGTTATACAATGCAGAACTGTAGGCATTGTATCTTCATCTAACATAATTACGAACATTAAATCCAGACGTTTGAGATGGGCAGGCCATGTAGCACGTATGGGCGAATCCAGAAATGCATATAGAGTGTTAGTTGGTAGACAGCTGGGAAAAATACCTTTGGGGAGGTCGAGGCGTAAACGGGAGGATAATATGAAAATGGATTTGAGGGAGGTGGGATATGATGGTAGGGACTGGATTAATCTTGCACAGGATAGGGACCAATGGCGGGGCGGGCTTTTGTGAGGACGCAATGAACCTCCGGGTTCTCTAAAAGCCACTAGTAAGCAGGTAAGTACTTTTATTTATATTGCATTGAACTACCTATGTTAATACACAATTCAAGGATACACGGGAAAAACGATCAAGGTCCATCAAAAATCGAAATTGAGTTAATAATGCTATCTTATAATGGAAAGGAAGTACTATCATGTGGTCTAGCTAGTAATAAGAAATCATCGTTCTTGACATTCCACTACGTCAATTTATATTAAATACACACATAACAAATTTTTAAGTGCTTAAACTTTAAAATTCGTTTTTCTCGAAACTTTCTAAAATGGACCTTGATCGTTATTCCCGTGTACCCTTCAATTGTATTATTTGGTAGCATAAAAGCCAAAAGACTATCAGATAAATAATTTATTTTTAAATATATTATTATATTTTCTGTTTTTCTGCAGCCTGCGACGGCTGTAAAATGTGTTTCAGCTGCTTGAAGCCTTTCTCTTTATTTGTTATTGTATTTTTTTCCCCGTGTTCAGCTCTAAACAATAACACTGGTAGAGCAACTGTTTTAATTTTTGTGTTGTTTGTTTATTTGATTTCTCCGAACAGTATGTATACAATTCATTGCTTTGTAATATTGCAGAAAATAAGCTAATTTTTATGTCGACTCACTCCAAATAACTCGCATTCCTTACTTCTTTAAATCTTCCATTACATAGAACTTTATTATTATTATTATTATTATTATTATTATTACTTAACTCAAATTTTACGTTTAAGCAATACTTCAAATTTTGAATACCATTTTCTTGAAAATCTTCGGAAAACGAATAAGGTGTTTTGAGCTTTTCCTTCATCGTCATTTTAATGTACCAAACCACAAGTGAACTACATTTAAATCGTACAAAGAGGAGTTGATAGTTCTTACTGCTGTTATCTAATGGCAAGTGTCTATCTAGTGTCTCCATGTAAGCAACTTCCTACGTAATTACTTTCATGAAATTAATTGCGAAATTTAGTGTCGTCATGCAAACCAGCCTTAAGATTAAGGTGAAAAAGAATGAAAAGATTGGACAATGCTAGGTTTGCAGTGAGAGACATGCTCTTGGGCAGAAATCTCTGAATAAATGACTCAATTATGTACCGATGCTATATCCACTATCTATATAGTGTCAGTAGAATTTTTAGATAGTGAAGTGGTATTTTTTGTGACTAGAGTTCGAGAATTTTCCAAGAAATTACCTGATGTTATCCTTACAGTTGGAGATAACTCCGGAAAAAACCAAAAACGAGATTCGAACTCAGCCCGAGCACAGCCTAAGATCATGAATCTGATACGCCGGTATGTGAAATTTGTTTTGTTTCATCCTCAAGACGCTGACAAAAGACTACAATAACATTATTCTTAGAAAACCTGCATCGTAGTCTCCTTACCACAAACAATCTCTTTGGACCTGTAGGCTATAAGCAAAGTCTAGTATATACAGTCGCGAAGCTCAACACGTAGTAAATATGCATCCATAGATAATTGCTGACCACTAGGATCGCTAATATCGCCTCATTACGGACAATGCGAAATACTACCGGCACAGTCTTTTGTTCTTAGCACCCTCACAACTCAAGTTTCGTGACTGTATAAACTAGACTGTGCTATAAGTTTGAACCACTTTCTGTCTGATGAAAAGAGTTAACATGCAAAAGAGGTTAAACCTAGAGCATGAAATTCAGATGAAAATATACAAACGGAATTGGCGGCAACGTTCATGAAAGTAGTTAACAAGAAAGCATACTTAAAAGAGAAAAACAAAGGAAGACGACTTGAACAATGAACGGAAAATAAAGAGACGTTCAAGATATTAGAGACAGAAGACGTCGCGTCCGCACTGCGGTTGCTATAGTAACGGAGATGCAAGGCTCTTTTATAAAAGCACGCGTATATTCACTTTTAACAGAAACAAATGCGGCAAACCTATTTCCAGGGACACAACTTGTATCAAATGTTTCCTTATGGCGGCAATAACCACACGCTCATACGCTTTCCTGATGCCATTTCTACTACTCAAGAGGCGCTTTTCCGACGGCCGAATTACATTCTTCCTGCACCGTTCATTCCACTAAGGTGGATGACTTTTATTTAACGATCTATTTATCCTACAGAAGCTATTTGGAGTTAGTAGTAGCTATGACATTTGCGATAATATCCTATAGATGTAGTGGAATGAGTATTGAGTAAGTGCAAGCTCTTAAGGCTAAACATGACCTACGTATAGCTATTCCGTTCACCACAAATATCGCAAGATCCTCCGGGAATCGATTTACAAATCACAGCGAAGAGCTGCCAGCTGACATTAGATTACATTACATTTTGAGAGAGAAGTGAGCTTGTTGGTTTTTCGTACGAATCTGGATATTGCTGACGTCAGCGTTTCTGGCGCGTGTCCTAGAGTACAATGCATAGTCTGCGAGCATCTGTTGATAGTGTAGCTGAGAACGGTACCACCTCCTACCTACACGTTACGTCAGCAATCTGCCAACCACAGTTGTCAGTCTTGCTGTCCAGACTGCGGCAAAAGTAAGAAACTCGCACTTAAGTTTCCCTACGCTAGCGTTCCTGCGGTGTGTCCTTGAGTACAGTGTCCAATCAGTGAGTTTCTGTTGCCATTGCAGCTGAGAACGGTACCTCCTCCTAAATACACGTCACATCACCAATCTGTCAATCACAATTGAAGGGTTCAGAACCATAGTGGGCCAAGCGCCATTTACTAAAACCGTAGAAAACAGGGGTTAAAATAATGATATCATAATTCAATGGAAACATATAGCAAATAGGCCCTAATATAAAGTATACACATTGGAACTAAATGATATATCAATCTTCATTAAATTATGGTATTCACTTAACTTTAACCTTCGCTCTCTCCGTTTCTAATAAATGGCGCTTAGCCCACTATGGCTCTGAACCCTTCATATGTACAGTAAACAAGAGCCCATGTATATATGCTACTTGTGGACAGTCATGAGAAATTGTTGCCTACATACAGGTGAACTCCCATCAAGACTCGCTCCAAATTTTAATACCGTATCTGTGCATTCGTTTATACTTGCGGAAAGTGTAACAATTGAAGACCTCCCCGGAAAAAGGATGTAATATAAAATTATTTAAATATGACGTGATGTAGGTGGAAAAAGTAACTTTAAAACATTTATTTATAACAAATTATTCCATTCAATCCGTTATGAAACTTGTATTCTTGTTTAGTCAAATTATTATGATAGTAAATACAGGCCTAAATATGACCATGAAATCATTTTTCTTTCTCCTGAAACATCAATTAATTCTGTTAATTACATCCTTATTCAATTATAGATGTTTGACATTAAAATACACAGAAACAATAAGCACATTGGGTATGAAGGGCTTGTAGCAGCCTAATAGAATGCAGATCAATTTTACAACACAAACAGTAGTAGTCAAATAAAGCCGCCAATCTCGCCGGTGTTCGAACTGTAGTCCCTTTGGTGGGAATCATCAGCTGACTAAGCTATAGTTGGGCTTATCTAGACTAAACACTTTTGATGGTGAGTGGACGTAGTGAAGTGGAAATTAAATAATTAAATCAACACCTACATCGACACAAACTAAACTAGAGCTTTGAGACTCCATTAAACTAGAGTTCCGAGACATTATCTGCAACACCCGGTGTCATGGCAACCATAGAACGTGATAATTGAAGGATGCTGTGAGTTCAGACATTAATAGAAATAAGTGGAGTTGCAAACAGTATAACCTAAGTAATGATTTAATAATTCATTAAAAAAATTAAAATGTTTTCTTATTTATTACCTTCCCAGCATCCAGCAAATTTACATTAATAAAATAGATACGAGAAACGTTAAAAAGTTATTTTATTTGTATATCTAATACAGAATTTTTACTATACGTCAACAGTTTTGACATTTTCTTGATACATGGAAAGACGATTGGAGTTCTTATTGTAGAAAAAATTGCGACATCTCAATGCCTAAACGAATATTATTTAATAAATGATTCATAGATATCATTTGTATTACTTTCATGGATCTTGAATAAAAAGAGCGTTTAGAACTTTAGATACTGATGTCATTATCTGCGACATAAAAATAAATCAGATTTTTTTTTCATATAGAGGTGCAGTATTCTTTTTAACAAACCTAACCACTGTAGAGATTATTCAGTGTAAAAACTCAACGTGGTAAAGAAATGGTCGACAAATCTTGCCTAAAGCATTCTATGGGAAGCTGGATTCTTTAACGTGCCATAAATCTACAACGACCTCCAATCTTTACTCTCGCAGAGGTTTGAACCAGCGAACCTCTGATTTAACGACTAGCGTAGTATTCGTTAGGACCATGGACGATTACTTCTGGAATTAGCAGGAATCTGCAAGCTCATTAGAACAAAAAGTTTCGCTAAATACTTCTTAGTTTTGCTGAATCAATACTACAAATGCATATTCTAGCTTCAATTTGGTTATTAAAGAGTAAAGTAGGTATTATGATGGAAGTGAATCAGTTATAGAAAACTGATCAAGTTATGAGACGTTTCATATCTATCATTGTAATTGCAGGATTACAAGTGAAATGAACATGCTCTAAATTATAGTTTACTTTTTATGAACACATCAAGATCTTTGACAATATTTTACAATTTCAGAATAGTATTTTTCCTTAGAGAAAAGATACGACAGTTGTTTATGAAACATTTCATTTCATGCCGTTATCAGACAACAATAGGTCTAATAATAATAATAATAATAATAATAATAATAATAATAGGAATAGAATTTACCATTTGCTGTAGGACTACCTTAGGAGTTCAGATAGTAGGTTGGAGAGGGTGAAATGAAAGTCCCGGCACCTGAAAAGGCTGCGTTAGTGTTGATTTTCTTAAGGTTGGTCCACAATAAACGGGAACGAAAACGACAACGGAAATATTGTTAAAATAAATTTATTTAAATGTGAGCATCCACAATTTATTTTCACGTTCCCGTTCCCGGGCTCCGATAAGCTTGTCGTTAATTGTGAATGCTCACATTTAAATACATTTAACAATATTTCCGTTCTCGTTGTCGTTTCCGTTCCCGTTTATTGTGGACCAGCCTTAAGTGGAATGAATGACGTCCGTGTTGATTCCGCTTTGCACTCCTATGTTCAAAGGTAGCAGGTTACATTTGACATAATGCTGACGGAAGAAAATAAGTTCTGTAGGCTTGTCAAATGAGTATAAATGTAAAGGAATCTGTGATAGGCAAAATTTAAAAATCTGTCTTTGGTTGACTCGTCCTAGTGCAAAAGTAGTAATAGACTGTTTGACGAAAAACCTCATAACAATTAAACCTGTAAACGAAAAGGTGGGTGTGATTTTTCATTACCTACTGAATATCTTCATCAAAGAAAATTGTAAGTATTCAATAGCAATGTGAGCGACATTTAGTTCAGGTTCGAAATCCACTACAAACTATTGCGAAGCGTTTCACATTAAGTTGAATTCGCAGTTCTGTTCACCTTATCCAAATAATTTTGACATCATTAAAGTTCTAAAAAGAAGTTCAAACCTACATTTACGTGTAGCTTCGAAGTGATGAAAAGATCAGGAGTAGGAAAAAGCGTGAGGAATAAATATATTCATTCATTCATTTATTCATTGTTCTGCCCAAGGGCAGTCTTTCAATAGAAACCCAGCATTCTCCAGTCTTTCCTATTTTCTGTCTTCCTCTTTGTCTCCTCATATGATCCATATACAGTATCCTAATGTCATCTATCATCTGGTATCTTCTTCTACCCCGAACTCTTCTCCCGTTCACCATTCCTTCAGTGCATCCTTCATAAGGCAGTTTCTTTTCAACCAGTGACACAGCCAATTCCTTTTCCTCTTTCTGATCAGTTTCAGCATCACTTTTTCTTCATCTACTCTTTCCAACACAGCTTCGTTTCTTATTGTGTCTGTACACTTCACACGCTCCATCCTTCTCCATATCCACATTTTGAATGCTTCTAGTCGCTTCTCTTCACAAAATAAATATATATATTGCACAATGGAGCTAGGCGCTCACTTACCGGAAAGGATTCGTTCGACGCTTTCAGGTTTTTATTTTTTTTCATATTTTAAGTGGAGCATAGCTCTGCCCGTATGACCGGATTCCGTCCAGAATTCTGGCCAGAGAATTCTAAACGGATTTCCGTACGGACCATGATGAAAATAAAGAACGTCATGGCAATTATATCGATTGAAAGAACTCCAATCACGGTAACATTGAAGGTATAAATGACATGGATGACGTGAAGCTTATTTTGTTAGTCCAACAGTACGAAGAGCTTTACATTTATCAAAGTAGAATTAAAGCAATGTAATATGCAAAGAGAACAAACTACAACGAAATAATGTGCTCTAGCGGTAAATTACAACACTATTGATGATCAATTCGAAAATGCGGACAAGTGAGTGATACTAAAATAAAACTCCGAAAGCCGAACGATTTTTTTTCTATAAGCGAGCAACTACTTTAAATAGGCAATAAATTACCGAATAGCAATAAGGCGCTAAGTAAAAATGTATTTCTTTATGAATATTTGAAATATGTTTGCTTGAAGTTTCCAATATTATTATTTATTTATTTAACCTGGTAGAGATAAAGCCATCAGGCCTTCTCTTCCCCTCTACCAGGGGATTACAACTACAATATTAAGAATACCATTACAATTATAATTACAATTAATATTAAATTTAGGCCTACAAATACAATAAAAACCAAAGTACTAAAAGATTAACTGATTAATAAAAGCTAGACAGTTTATTGTAAAAGTTAAGAAGAGAGAAGCATTTCTTTTATTGATTAAGTAAAAATTAAATCTACTCTACGCAGTAAGAAAATGCTTAATAAGTTTGCTTTTGAACGCTACTAAATTCCGACAGTCTCTGATGTCACTGAATAGGGTATTCCACAAGCGCGAGAGCGAGATTGTGTATGATGATGAATACGATGATGTCTTATGTGTTGGTATGGCTAGTATGCGGCTATTTTGCGTGCGTGTGAAGAGATTGTAATATGATGACAGGTAACTGAAACGGAAGGCAAGGTAGGTAGTTGTAGAAGTGTGAAGGACTTGGAAAAGGAGAACAATATAATGAAAATTTCTACGTTCGTTAAGCCGTAGCCAGTTTAGAGTTTGAGCCGTAGCCAGTTTAGAGTGAAGTAAATGTTTTAAGATTTTATTAAATAATTGTAATTAGGTTACCACATTTTAAACACAGGGCTACCTATTAAGAAGGAGACTGGGTGAAAATCAGTTAACCTCAAGTAAACAACCATGAGACTGTAAAATGGGAAGAAAGATGTGGAAATCAACTCGAATACCTCCTTTCACGACCCCCTTCGTTTATTAATGGGAATCAACATGAATACCTCATTTTGAGACCTTCTTCCAGAACTTGGAACCAATTCGAACGTTCGGGAATCGACTAGGAGGTAGCGTATGAAACTAGAGTGCCACAGGCTAAGGTATGTAAACCCTGACAGAAGAGTTCCTGATCTTCCAGTATGAAAGTTGTGTGAGGGCTTGGCATCCTTCCCAAATAAAAAAAAAATCGTCTATTCATAAGAGTCACAAAGGAAAACAAATTGGCGCCCAAGAAAAAAAAGGAAAATGAGAAGCTGGAACAGGTCTTAAGCCTGAATCATGATATGATGATAATAATAATAATGATAATGATTTACGATTTATTTACATATTAAACGAAGTGAACACTATTTCAATACTGCACAAAAATTAAACATTTTAAAAAATCATGACAAAGGAAAGCAGTTTTAATATTGATGTTAGTCTCTTTCTCCTTTTGCGTACAGTCTGCCGATAGAAACATAAGTTGGTATTTGTGGTATAGGTTCCCGCTGGTCACAGTGAGGATTACCCTTTGTGAATGTGAAAAAAGATAGGGGAGATGGAAAAACACGACGACGATACTTAATCAAAGCCATGCATACTCATCATCCACCCACACCCAATGTTTGCTTACGGTGTCAGTACAGGGTACAAACAACCCTACATTATAACGACAGGATGTGTTACGCTGTAGCTTTAATAACAAGCTGTGAAGATAATGCCTGCAAGGTATCGTAATTAACTGCAAGACATTTGTTTATCTAATCTTGTTTAACAAATCATTGAATTGAAGGGGTGTATCCATTATAATGACACTCAATAACGCCTGGATTTATTGATAAAGCCAGGAGCGTTCGAAGTTAGACCACAGAGATATAATTTTACCGATATTCGGGTATACTGAGGGCTATGAAGCAACATGAATACCCAGAGTCCAAAAACAAATCACTAGTCAATTGGAATAGTTACCACCACCACCACCACCACCACCACCACCCATGGTTTAAATTCTTCGACTTGTTTCGACTTCATCTTCAATGAATAACTGATTAACTTGAATTTTCTGTTTCGAAATTAAAATTACCGGTCCTGCTTTATTCTCCCGAGGACCAGAGGGCACTGATGTGGCTCAGTCGGTTAAGGCGCTTGCCTGCCGGTCTGAAGTTGGGCTCGGGCGCGGGTTCGTTCTCCGCTTGGGCCGATTACCTGGTTGAGTTTTTTCCGAGGATTTCCCCAACCGTAAGGTGAATTCCAGGTGATCTATGGCGAGTCCTCGGCCTCATCTCCACAAATAACATCTCGCTATCACCAATCTCATCAACCCTAAATAACCTCGTAGTTGATACAGCGTCGTTAAATAACCAACTAAAAAAAAGGACCACAGAATTTGTCAGAATTACGACCTTCCTCTGGGTTTTCAAGTCTCACAAAAGGTCTAATGCCCTATCTATACTAATAATAAATCTGTAGCCGAAATTTTTCTGGTAATTTTCGATTTTCCCAAAATAATTGGTCCTAACATATATAATTAACCACCTTGAAACCGAAAATCGCTTTTTTGAAATTTCTGTTTGTATGTCTGTCTGTCTGTCTCTATGTTTGTTATCTTTTCACGCGATAATGGCTGAACCGATTTCGATGAAAATTGGAATATAAATTAAGTTCGTTGTAACTTAGATTTTAGGCTATATGGCATTCAAAATACATTACTTATAAGGGGGCCTGAATTAAATAAATCGAAATATCTCGCTTATTATTGATTTTTGTGAAAAATGTTACATAACAAAAGTTTCTTTAAAACTAATTTCCGATAAGTTTTTTTCCTTGAACAATTTTGATAGGACTGATATTTAATGAGATAAATGAGTTTTAAAATTAAAATAACTGCCATCTAAGGCAGTGTAATGAATTAAAAAACAAATGACTTCTTCTATAAGGGGCCTTGGACAGCAACAATCGAAAGCTATGAAAGATAGCCTACAGATAATGTTTCTGTGTTTGTATGAAGTAATATCGGAAGCTAAATTAACCGATTTGTATAATTAATTATTAATTCACCATTGGAAAGTGTAGTCTCTCTAGATGGACATAATGCTATAATGTTATTACAGTAACTTCTGAGTGAATCGAGGACAGGTAAGATTAAAATAGCTTCTTATGCACAGAAAACTTGATAGGCTATTCTGTACATTCGTTTCCTGTAGGTATTTCCTAAAATAATTTTTATGACCAAATGAGTGGTCTCTGGATCAAAATGATCGCATTTTAATTATGCAAATACAATTTAAATTAAGTAACATAATAAACGATTTATCCTTATATCAAACACGAATGTTCCCTGGACCAAATGTCCTATTTTAATTATGTAATTACTTTATATTTATTTCTAACGGGTGCAGCGGAGCGCACGGGTACGGCTAGTAATGAATAAAATAAGAACTAGATAGGCCTATAATTTTAAGTACTTAAGATCGAAACGTAATGCACAACAATTTTTTGTGGTAACATATTTAATAGGTAAGTAAAATGAAATGATGCTGAAAAAAGCTACAGGTTTTACCTATTTTTCAACACAGGAACCAAGTTCGACCTAAAAAAGAAAATGTCGCAATTTATTCTTGTACTCTCGCATACGTGAGACATATTAGGCAATTTCGCGTGTGCAGTAGCAACTTCACCTTTTACATTAATAGAATCTGACAAAACTTTCAATACGGGAGTTCTATACTAAAAAATTCAGCCACTCATCATTGACTTCATCCCATGCTTTTCGAAGTACACTTAATTTTACTGTCTCCTTTTTCTATAACACCAAGCAAATTCTATTATTTATCCTTATAATAATAATAATAATAATAATAATAATAATAATAATAATAATCTATCAATATTTTCAATTAGACATTATTGCCAAGAGAATACCTCGAAAGTTATCCTTACCAGGAACCTTCCTTACATAAACATGTACTCAAGAACTTCAAAGTCGATTGAAGCCAACAGCTTCAGACAATATAGCCTAGTGCGAAGAAAAGAAAACCTATGATGTTTCTCAACAAACAAACTTCTCTAGTCGGAAAAGCAAGATCTCGTGTTCAGCTGTTTGACATGGTGCAAATTCATCGTAAGTTAGTCTCTCGCACTTCTGTCACGTATTTTTCAGGGTTCTTCGATTCCAGACAACTGCAGAGGCAAATCTCTGTGTGTTAGTCTACGACTGTCTCTAGGGGTGATTCTGGGCTTTCCGCTTCCCTCGCCCAGCGAAGTGAGGCAATTTTGAATACGGAGGGGTGACCCGCCACCTCGGTGCTTAATACATGTGGAAGACACATCGCGCTATGCCGCTGTATGTTAAAGTATCCATGCACACTTATATTCACAACTCTTTTTTTATGTTTCTCTACTTTTTATCTTATTCCTGTATTCATTTATTTTATTCACACTTTTTTAATTTTCTTCCTTTTCTATTCTATTCTTCGTATTTTCCATTTCTGTTTCCTTTCATTTTTATTCACGACCGGTTTTTCTTTTCCTGTTTATTTAATTCGTTTTCTCTTTTTTATTGCTTCTATCTTTCTTCTATATTTACATTTTTATTCTACTATTAATTCTCTTGCATCATTCACCATTCTGTCCTTTATCCTTCGTATTCCAGTTCTACATCTTTTCCCATACATTCTTAATCTTTGCCATTTTTCGTTTCCTTCACACAAATGCTCATTTTTCCCTTTCTTTTCCGGTTTCTTATCCAATATCTTTGTCTCTTTTTCTTCTCTATTTCAAATTTCGTTTCTTCCATTTGTTCCTCAACTTTATTCCATTGTCTGTCTTGCATCATTCATCTTTTCCTTTCTTTCTCCACCTCAAGTGTTCCCCACCATTTCTTTGTTGATTCATTTTCTTCTCTCCTTTTTTCCAATCGCTTATTGAATATACTGTTCGGCAGTTATTTTCAATATAGACTATATTTGTATTCTTTTCTAACCATTTATAACAATGGTGCTCCACTCCTCTTCTCTCATTTTCCTTCCTACCGAAATAATTTTAATCTCCCTTATCTTTTCACTGTGTTACTCTACACTAAATGATCCCACAAAAATAAATCAAATGTATTACGATCTAGTTAACCATTAGGCCACGTATCGGCCTAGCCATTTTATAGAAAGAGCATGATCAAGATGGCGGAGAACATTGCTCATCTAACGAGCAAGTTTCCCAGCATAAACAAACCACATTTGCTGCTTTATGTGCAAAACTCTGTTCTAGGAGCTGTGGGAATGTATTAAAAAGTGTAGTTAAGCCTACCCGGTAAGCATAACCAACATATTTTGTTCTGAAACATGCTATGTAATGTAATGCTTTATCCGCGGTCATCGTAAAGTTATATACTAGGTGTTCATTTCAAAGTGTGTCATGACGTCACTGTTGTTGGGTCACGATTTGAAGCGAGTTTCAGCTTATATGTTAGAGAAGTTGCCTATTATTTAAGGCGTTCTTCAATCTGAACTTAAGAACGTGTACGGTATAACTTGAACGTCGTAGCAACAGATGGCGGTCTGTACGGTCTGTGTGCTACCATAACCTCTTTCGAACTGTGTTTTGCGCCGGCAAGTCGTACGCAGGGTATTTGTTATCATCGGTTGTGTACGGTAACATTCCACAACACAAATCAAATGCTCCGTGTCCATGTTGACCGTCGAAGTTAATGTCAACAAACACGTAAGTAATCGTCTTAACCCTCTCCCCATATCCCGACAGTACGTATTTCCAAACAGTTTACATTCCTGCCACTACCGGCGTTACCGTACGTATCGGCACGTACTCTTCAGAATGAACGCCGTACTTGCTAGCCAACTTCTCTGCCTCTTAGATTATACACCTGAGCTGCGGAAGTGTAGGAAGATTGAATTCTCTAGGCTCATCAGCTAGCCAAGACACATTTTGAACTGAACACCCAGTAGGCCTTCCACCAGCAGCCGTGACGTCACAACAGACGTGCTATACCTGGCACTCAAGTAAGTTAATTACTGTACAGATACAAATGTCTTTTTTACATCATTTGGCAAAAATGAAGCAAAAAGTTCTAGATACCGAAACTTTAAATAAACACTTTCAAAACCAATTTCAATGTAAGAATATATGCTCTTCAACTATTATGACAGAAACTGAAATAGCTTACACACCTATATCATTATGAATCATTATGCCGTAAATGTCATTAGTGTGCATTTCCTTAGCACAGTGTTATTAATTATTTTTTAACAATTACTTCCCAAAATGAGTGGTCCCCAAAATGTACCTCACAATGTGGCAGACATTTCTAATTTCTAACAAGTAATTAGTTTCCCACTGGAGATGAACAAAACTAACTGCCGCTCTCGCTCGCTGTGTTCGTTGCACTTGTCTTTCGAGTCTCGTCTCGTCATTCTCGAAATAGCATTTGGTCGGCGTGGAAATATTTCGTAACTTTAAATAACTTACATCATTCAAATAAATAACGTTATAAATGTTTAAATGAGACAACAAGACGAAACAGAACAGTATCTTATTTATCAAAATGTTCTGGTTCT
The DNA here is from genome assembly GCF_040183065.1 of Periplaneta americana. Lineage (NCBI taxonomy): Eukaryota > Metazoa > Arthropoda > Insecta > Blattodea > Blattidae > Periplaneta > Periplaneta americana. The sequence goes on from NC_091133.1 coordinate 56,156,801, forward strand.
ATTATATTATATAAATATATTATATATATATATATATATATATATATATATATAAATTCTCAAATAAATTTGCATTTGTAAGAAACATAAAACATAACGTTAATATATTTTTACTTGAGATTGCACACTTGATCTCAAACATATGAAAAGAAAATTCCTAGCCTTTTAATAAGGCCTAGTAATTAAATACAGATTAGGGAACGGATTATTATACACTGAAAGGTAGAGATGATGTTTCAAATAGGCTACTTGATTGTTTATACATATATAACAGTTGTTAAAGTAGATAAAAGTTCAGTCATCTATAAACAACTGTGGTGATTCAAGCTGATTGACGTTCGGGACTTCGGGAGTGATCAATCTCGACGTCTCGAAACACTCACAAGCAGTCTTTACGTCAACGACGCGACGTATAGAACATTGTCGTCCGGGTTTTCGTCTTTGCGGGCGCTGTTAGTCTTGCTTTCTTGATCGTTGTTCATCTCTATTTTACACATATAGTCTAGTATCTAGTACATTTGTCGTATCATAAACCTTGTCCACTTCTTCGGCTTTCATTTTCCAAAGGTTTATGAAATGCAGATATAAGCATATTTACCAGGTTCAAAATCTGCACGGTGTACACTGTACTGCACGAATCCACTTTTCTCGTCTTTCCTTATCACAAGGAAAGATATGTTTTAAACGAGTCCTTCCTTACTCGAACGATGCTTAGCTGTAAAACCTCGCATACTATACCACACATTCGTCACATATTGTAAATTACATCCTATACCATTAACAAAAATAAATACCGGAAACTGAATATATCACGTTATAAAAGTTCAAATGGTTCTTATAACCTAAAAGTGCTTGCCTTCGTAACAGCAAACCACTACATCTCGAACGACAATGCAACACCAGTATTGTTCTCGCCAAGCTTAGACGATCTCACTCACACCACTCTGCTGACTCGTGTCTTGCCCAAAACATAATAAATCATGCCTGTAAGTTATGTAGCGTTGTCACATTATGACTCTCAATTAGCCCACCGCTGGGCCGAGACAAGTACATTGTTTTTTAACATAGAAGTTAGTAGTGATTTCTTGCGGCAAGATAAGTTGATCTCTCTACTCGGGCTGAGGCCGTCTATGTTTGGCAACGCTGTTGTAAAGCAATTCAGTTATCGGACGCGGCCTATTGCATAACATAAACATCGAGAGCATGTTAATGTGACTTCTTTGACTTCTTTCCTCTGAGCTGGGATCGTCTAAGTTTGGCGAGTACAGTACAAATGTTGCAACACACAAATATAATGTTCTATTAACGGTTAAGATTAATGACTTTCGTTTTAAAACGTTAAATCGTTCAATGCTACTTTTAAATCATAATCACTTCATCATAACACAAAATTTCATGCTTCTCGGTTTACAGAAAGCACGCGTCGTGTTACGTCATACTCGTAGTTTACGAGAAAGGTAGGCTGAGTCACATAATTATCTCGGTCTAGTCATGGCCATCGTAACAATCGCTTAATACAAATGTATGTTCTAAAAAAAAAGGACAAAGGGATTGCTATACGTAACTCCTCTTACAAGTGCATTTATATATAAACTTGATCAATAATGGCCATGTTATGACTAAGAATGTGACGTCGCGCCGTAGCTTGTCTTTCTCGTTAGCCACGAGCCGACCTGACAAAGAAATAAACCTGGAATTTCCTGTTGGCCGCGCCTTATCACTTCAACTCAGAAATGCTTGGTCTAAGATATTTTATGTTCTGTATTTGAAACAGTACATTTTACATAAATTATCTCCTAAATTTTGCCGGAAGTAGTACTTTTAGGCCTACATGTGTAACATATATTGTATTTGTAAAATAAGACGCATTATGCGATGTTCATTTTTATTTTATTGGGTTATTTTACGACGCTGTATCAACATCTCAGGTTATTTAGCATCTGAATGAAATGAAGGTGATAATGCCGGTGAAATGAATCCGGGGTCCAGCATCGAAAGTTACCTAGCATTTGCTTGTACTGGGTTGAGGGAAAGCCCCGGAAAAAACCTCAACCAGGTAACTTGCCCCGACCGGGATTCGAACCCGGGCCACCGGCTTACGCGGCCAGACGCGCTGACCGTTACTCCAAAGGTGTGGGCTTATGCGAAGTTGGACAAAGGCCTACATACATTTATATGATCTCTTATTAGTTTCTTGTTTAGAACTACATCCTGAAGTGTGCCGGAGCATTATAGGGACACCCTATTTAAAGTACATGGTATTCGTAACAATATAATAGAGCAGTAATTTGATGTGATCAGGTTTTAACTCTGTGGAAATTAAAGCCTTCAATTCGTGTTGTCAGGAATAGAGCAAAAAGTGAAAAAAGTCAGAACATCCTAGCCTTAGTAGTAAACTGAAAATCGGACGTTACACACATGAAGTCAGTTGGAGTCTACTATAACCACACCTCTCCGCTCTGTTCGACAAGTTAACAAGGCGAATAGGGACTGTAAGCTGACAATGGCAAACTGCTGCAATTTCCAGGAAAACACTCAGAAAATCTTTCGGAGCAATTTTTATTCTGGTGTCAAACCAGGTACGTTGCTTTGAGAGGCTGTCGGGATCGATATGTGAGCAAAGGTCAGATTGTTGGGGGACGTCCCGGATACAAGGGTGTGCATAAACCCCTGGGGAGTTCCCGCGCAGCAGAGACCTCCTATAACAATGCACAAATAGGGTACGAACCTTAGTACTGCAGAATTCAGAGACAGGACGAGTATCTCATATTGCCAATATCAGACTCTACCGTTTAATTCTTGATTGAAAACAAATGCCGCTTAAGCATAAAATAAGTCCCTGTTGCTAGGCAACACGTAGAGTGTGTGCGTGTCTCTCTCTACAATTTAATTGAAAAATCCACCAGACGTAGACACTCGATCAAAACGTTGTATCAAGTGCTGCCATTCCCGGGCTAAAAGCATAACAAAACACTCCAATTAGGTACAATAAATACCGCTACTAGAGATTTGAATGTATGAAAACAAGATAGATCCACAAATTTTAAAAACAAAGCGCATTCATGGCGCGTCGAGACAAATGAACGTGGAGAGGCTCAATCCTCTTTAGCACCGTTGCTATGGAAATCATGACCGCTCTGGTTCTTAATAAAATATGAGAATATTCGATGCCAAAATGCAGAGAATGCGAATTATTTTTCATTATTTTTTTTATAGAATCGAGTGGAAGAGCCCGTTAACGCGATACCTACTCATAAAATACGTTCTAACGGCCACCGTTAACAGTAATTATTATTAGGCCAATCTCTGTTTTATTTCGTGGAATAAATGAACATAAAGTTGGATATCGTTGCATATTTTAGAGCGTACCGTGTTTGAATTCATTTTCTTGTAGCTTTTAGCGGACGAAAGTCGTTTTCATACAATGAACAATGGGTTTTGTGAAAGAAAAATACAGCAAACATTTCGCATATAAAGTTATGGGCATGAAACATAATGAAAATGTATAGTTACATTAATTATCTTTCATTTCGCATACACACCGGACTTTCGTGCATTAATTAACTTGAATATCTGCTTCATTCAGGATACCGTAAGAATGGACGGCACGATTCTATCACATAAATGTTTGTAGTATCATTTTTTCTTTACCAATGGCAGGTATTTGACTGTCCGTCATTAACCCATATGAAGTCAGTTGTGTAGACCAATTTACCAACAGATTCGTTGTCCAGAGAGCGCCATAGGAGGCTGGTCTATACCACGTGATGAGATGAGATAATGATGGAGATTTGTTGGGATGCCACAGAATAATCGGAACTCCGGAACAAAACACTTGTGTTACCTGGACCACGGATTTGTCCGACACAAGTTATAAAAAGGAGGTACGCCGGGGATCGAACTCGGGTCCACAGGATTTTAAGTCCAGCGCACTAGACACTAGACAACCGTGGCGGCAGTATTATTTTGTTACATACACAAAAATGATTAAAAAAATACAAAAAATATATGTATAAAGTAAAATATTTATAAGTTTTGCTTAAAATTTTTGAATGATAAAAATAGAAAACAGTAGAACCTCAATTACGTCTCTCGATTAGCCGATCATCGGATTATCCGATGTTGTCTGAATCGCGTGTTCCACTACAAACTTCACTTGAATAGCTGAAACTTTCATGAGATTCTTGGAGCAAAAAGATGACTCTTTATTCCCGGACATTGACTTCGGAAAGTTAGAAGAGAGATCATAAAAAATTGGTTTTCATTTCATTTCATGGATCTTACGTTCATTAGCAATGAAGCTTTAAGATGTGGAACAAGTCAAAATTTTACAAGATTAAAATTACAATTTTTTACAAATTTTAAAAATTTTACAATATTTTACAATTTTCATAATTTTGCAATTTTCTACAATTTTTACAATATTTTGGCGAGATGTATTGAGATGAGGTGAGGTGAGGCCCGAGGATTCGCCAAAAGATTACCTGGCATTTGCCTTATGGTTGGAGAAAACCTCGGAAAAAACCCAATCAGACTAGATCAAATGAAGTGAGGCCGAGTATTCGCCATAGACCATCCGGCATCAGTCCTACGGCTGGGGAAAACCTCGGAAGAAACCAATCAATGAGACCCAACGGGGATCCAACCCTAGTCCGAGCGCAGCTCCGGATCAGCAAGCCAGCGAGTCTGCCGACTGAGCTACACAAGTAAAAGTTCAGAAAATAGCGAGAGACTTCTTTAAACTAACATGATTTTCGATTAACCATTCCTCCCCACCCCCTCATTACGACGGTTAATCGAGGTTTTATTGTATTTTGAATGTTGTGGTGCTACACAAAAGAATAACAACAGTACAATACGTTTTCAACTATCTGTATAAAATCCTATTCAGCATCATGTTTGAATTACCGAAGTACGGAACAGTCCTTGACATTAAGTTACATTCGAAAACTTGTATTTTCTTGTAGATAATACAAAGATAACACTGAATACATACACACATACATACATACATTTATACATATATATATATATATATATATATATATATATATATACATACACCTACGCACCATATTTACATGCATTACGAGTACATGCATTACATAGCATAAAGTAGTTTTCGGGAAAAATTAAAAGGAACAGTATTACAGAATTTGAAAAAAATCGAAACTGTTTGAACTCTTTAGGTAATGCTACTCAAATATAAATTAAGAATTCATAAACCAGTCATCAAATCGGCAGATATTTGAAAGTGAAATCTGGACATTACATGAACACGCAATTAAAATAATAATAATAATAATAATAATAATAATAATAATAATAATAACAATAATAATAATAATAATGAATGATCCACCAAGGAAATAATAATATATTGGAACATTTTTGGACTTATGACCAAGGAATTTGGGGTATCGGAACAAACTCAGAATTACAAAATTTATATGAAGATGCTAACATTGTTATCAATATTAAAATCAAAAGATTGAAGTGACTGGGCCACATAATCAGAATGGACGGTAACTAAGTAATCAAAGTATTATTAGTTGTAAAACCAGGTGGTAAAATGAGAGCTGGAAGACCTATGTTACGATAGCTGGAAGAGGTGCAGGATGATCTTGCTAAAGGAGACAGAGGGCACTGGAAGGAAATGATTGATCAGCTGGTATAAAGGAAGGTCAAGACTAAATTAAAAGGGCTACAGTACTACACACAATGTCGATGATGATTATTGATGATGATAATGACGACGAACGCTATTCAAATTCGAAGAGACGATAAGACAACGAAATTATGGTTGAAGAAAATGATATAGGAAAATGGATAACTACGGAAAATCCTGCTCACACCCTCTTTGTGTAAAAAATATTCCAGAATGATTTTCCGGGATCGAACTCGGCATCATTTGGTAAAATGACTGAACTGTGACTAAACCATTTTCATATCCATGCTCTCAAGTTGACTGCACATGTAGTATGGACTTGTATTGATCGCAGGTCTCTCTCCCACGGGACTAGGAAAGCAACACAGGTAATACGACACAACTTTAAAACCGGACGGGATGGGTGCAAAGCAGGGAGGGGGGTGGAAACATACAGAAACAAGACTGTAAAAAGAATTAAAGAAAAGAAAAGAAACAGACTTCTACAAAATGGGAGATTGGTATCAAAAGATAAAATAAAAATAAACAGAGTAAAGTAGACGGAGGGTGGAGCGATAACAGAGAGAAAAAGAAGAATGAAACAACTTTGAAAATATTTTTCCTTTCTGTAGCTTTATATATGGCAGATACATTTTTCTCAGTAGCTGAGGATCCCCCTCCTCTTACAGAACTGTTAACTGGACTGAAACTTGCTTCCTATACATTTGAATGACAACAAATTGCGTTTAAAATTACCAATGTCTGCTAGTGATTTGTTCAAGAGTAAATGTTTTATGCGGAAAAATAATTTCTTATACAGGCTGGACCGTAAGTAAGTGTCACTAATTTCAGGGGATTATTCTTTGAGATATTTCAAACAAAAAGTTTAATACAGTTTTGCTCGTTTTTGCTTCCTTTTCGAGATGATAATTGTTTTATATGAAATATTTCATTGTGTTATGGGAAAGCCGTTGATTAATTAAAAAATATGCTCAGTCGGTGCAAGAGAGCTGTGTTTTATGATAATAAATGATTGAAATAATTTAAATTTTGTTCTTTAAATGTGCAGAAATCTAATTCGAACAATGTAATTTTTCGTTGTGAAAAAGAATTTTAAAATGTTACGTTTGTAACGGTTCTAAAATGTTAAGAATGGGTATCGTATTAATTACTGTACTTATTCTGCTACGCAATTATTTTATAATTAATTGTAATACAAATTTTTTAAGATTTGAAACTGTAAGAAATCTTTGTATACAGTACTTTGATTACATTATGAACACTTTATATTCTTTATAGCCAAATATATTTACGTAAAGATTAATTTTTGATCCTACAGAATTTATCTGTTACGGTAACAATTGTTATTAGAGAAGAATATTTCCTCCGGTGCCAGGGATCGAACCTGGATCCTTGGTTGTATGTACCAAGCGCTCTAACCACTGAGCTACGCCGAAGTTCAATCCACAGTACCGACAATTGTTACCATAAACAGATAAATTCTGTAGGACCAAAAATTAATCTTTACGTAGATTCTTCGCCCAACAGTGCATATATAGTGTGGAATCCCGACCACCAAGTCACTCAATTGAGTGCGCTCCTTGTATAATGGCAGTTGACTCAATATAAAGTCACAAAGGGAAAAACACTAGAGGAGAGGAATTCGATCTGTTACTGTGGACTGAACTTTCGCGTAGCTCAGTGGTTAGAGCGCTTAGTAGGACCAAGGACCTGGGTTCCATCCTCGGCGCCGGAGCGAATTTTTCTCCTCTAATAACAAAATATATTTAGCATGACATACAAAAAACATAATAATTTACTCAAATCTCTCAGCTAATTTCCTTCAAGACCAAGATAGATCAAGGAAAATGTGGCCTGAACCCTGTATAATTTTAATTGATTCCGTTAAAGTATGATGGAAAAGATCACAAACGTAGCAAAATAATCAAACACTTTACATTACAGAAAATTACTCATTATGAAGTAGAAAGATTTCGATAATTTCGACAAGTTTATGTAGTTTAAAACATTAAAAATCATTTACTGTAAGTAAATTGCATAATATTTGTTGACTGGGTTACTAGCGAATTTTTATATCTGCTTTCTCCTAATTTCGTGGCTTTATCATGTGATTAGAATTTCACTGGTCAGCAACACGAGAATAATCCACATATGTGCGGTAAACCAACATGCGACCACAAACGAACAAAAATTACAAACAATATTAGAGGTATTTTTTCCCCCTCTCTTTCTCGGAACTACTGGAATTCACTTTAAATTACAAAACACTGCCATGGATTGAACAAACACACGAGATTTAATTTTATTTAATTAAAAAACTACTTTTCATTAATTTTGAATTCATTCGAACTTAAACTATGAGCAAATTCAAAATGTCTGCAGTGTAATGTATATCCAATAGCCTAGACCTATTTTTATCATTCAATTTCATGTTCCGAATCACAGACATGAAACTGAGTGACGTATTTATTATACGTGCCAGTTTTGTCTGATACAGTGCAGATTTTTTTCTCTTTCTTAACGTAAAATGACAAATGTAATAGTAGGGGAGACTCGGCTAATTCCGCAATATTTAGAATGAAATCTATCATATTTTTATCAAAATGTTTATGGAAAAATATTATCAAGGTATGTAGACATGGACGAAACCTTTCTTTACCAAATGAGATAAAGAGAGCTATTAAAATGCAAATATATTTAGTTGTATATACATTACAGTTGAAAAAGAACTCTGGTAATTCCGCAACAGTACGGATAAATCCGCAATAGGACTTGCCTAATTCCGCAGTAGTAAATAATTATGAAATACATTATGAAACTAACATAAAAGGAAAAATTTATGTGTAACAATGCTCAATTTCTTCACAGCTGTGTAGCTAAACATGAAAAACAGCCAACTTTCGATGTTTCACTGTATTGTCGACAGAGGAGTCAATCAATATCCTTGATTTTTTTCTATAACACTGCAGAGGACATGCCTCCTGTTGACAGCCTCTCACAACTTACGTTCACGCTATTGTAAAGCCGCACTAAAATCATATATGCACTACTGCGGAATTACCCGTACTGCGGAATTAGCCGAGGTTCCCGTACAGACAGTAAGGCTTCAATATTTTTTTAGAGAAATTAATTATTATTTACTTAATTAGATCCCCATCATAAACGTTTTAAGGTAAAATTTGAGGCTTGAGAATTGTGCAAAAGGACTTCAGATATTCAGAGATAGCAGTCCTACAAAAGTTTTATTTTCAGTAAACCGGAGCAGGAAGAGTTTAAGGTCTCTTGGTACTGATAGAGACTTGCGAGGACTGCATTGAAAATTTTTGGTTACTAAAATTACGAGCTCCTCTATTACAGGAATGTAAATGTGAGGCGGAAGGAAGGAGAGGGACAAGAATTTGAGAGGGAAAAGATAAGACCGAGAAATACCGAGGGAGGAAGAACGGGCACAAAAATGTCGGCTCGGTGCGATGTGCCGTGCATACATTTCCCGGTGTTATCCGATCCAGTCCGCAGTTTTAATTTATCGCCGCTTTAATCCGAATGAAGAGCTGCGATTGGGTTACTCAGCTGATACTCTGCGAGGGGTGTACAATGCGCTTAGGCCCGCTCTGTAATTTAACGCACGTTAGAAACAACACATAAAATTAAATGACGAAATAAAGAGGACAGTACGATAGTCGCGAGAAGTCTATAAAAGAAACGAGGTAACGGAAGATTAAAATTCATTCCGGTTTCAGATCAATTTATATGTAAAAACGCTCGACGTAACTTTAAAACAAACCAGTTATTTAATGTCGTTATGTTAATTCTCCAGTTATCTATATTCCATAGAAATTGTAATAGTGACGTGATATTTTTCCGCGAGGTAAGTTCAAGAATTCACCATGGAACTACTTGAAATTTGCGTTTGGGGGAAAAACTTCAGAAGAGATCCAAACAGATAATCAGCCTGACTGAAATATTGTAACCCAGCCTCTGCTCAAAGTCCCACTAGCGAACCACAATACCAGGAGTCGTCATCTCAGTGCACTATGGTGCAGGCACAATCTGCTCGCTAGTTCAGTTGTATTCCTTAGACATCAACTGTGCAGCAGAAGTTGGGGGCGAAGGATTCAGATGATGGCAGTGGCGTTCGTTCACTTGTTCAACCCTTTTAATCAGTCTATAATAATTATAATGAAAATAAACACGGAAGAAGCATGTACTTCATTTATTTTAAGAGCAACTGTGTAATAAGTAAATCACTTTTCAGTTTAAGACAAACAAGTTGTATTTTTCCGTTATGTATTGATGTATTGTAATGGTTTTGAAAGTAGACCTAAATGCTATTTCACTGTTACAAAATATTAAACAAATCGAATTCATTAGTAATACTTAAATCCTGTCATCCTATTCCTTTGTTCAAGTGTCGTCAATAAAATAAAATTAATTATCCATATTTTATCTGACACTATATCACAAAGCCAGTTATTTGTTGTTATATATAACTCTAGATCATATATGTAACAGATAACTCATCGCTATGTTAAAATCGGCAGCACTTTGAAGAGAACAACAGCCAGGATCGCCACCCGTCCGCCGTAAACGAACACGACATACCAGTACAGTCGCTAATTCAATTCAAATGGGAATTATGACGTGACTCCTTATGTAACAACTAGATGGCAGCGTAGTAAACCTGACAAAAGTTGTTAACCTCAAAGCCTATAAGGCCGACCTACTGGGTATATATGATCTAGGGTATAACATATGAAACATATTGTAATTTCCGTTAAAAGACTGAAGTAGGCCTAAATTATTTTATTACAATGTAAATAACAAATGATAAAGTTATTTTCGCTGATCATTTGCATTGCTTTTCCTGGATTTTTCAATTCGTTTTTCCCTCACTAATTGGTCAATGTTAGGTGTCAATGCTCGTGTGGAACACAATCGAAGAAGACATTGTAAATTATGGTCAGAAAGTTGGCTTATGTGATCGCTTGGCTCGACACACTGCACACTGCACAGTACTACCTCCTCACAACCAGCGTCTCGGCGCACCGAACTAGTATGCAGGGCAGTTGACGATGTCTGCACTAAACCATTCCCAGGCGGGACACAGTGGTCTATACTTCACTTTTACGGGGACAGTAGCTTTTTTTGAAGCATAAAGAGCTTAATGTTTTCTTTTTTGTTTAATTTAATTTAATATACAGACACACAAAAACACATCCAAATGAAATTCTCAACACAACTCAATTTCAGAACATACACACTCTTTGACTCCACATTACACTACACAAACACACCCCCAGAGGAAACAAAACAAAAGGCGCCAAGACCAACAACAACCAGTTCTGAAGATGGCCGATAGCAGGCCGGAACATGTTAACAAGGTACAATAAAATTTAACAAGTGAAAGACACATAATATGTTTTCCGAAGTGATATAGTGTTAAAAGTTGTGTAATCAAGATGCAATGAATATTATTTCTCAACATAATTTCCTCTCAGATTCACACACTTCGCCCACCAGTGCTTAGTGTATATACACGAATATCAAATTAAATACGTTTAAGTATTAATAACGTAATATTATATTGCATTTTACTACTTTAATTATAGTACTTCATGCAATTGTAATTTTCTAAACTCCACAGTTAATTAAAAATAACAAATCTTGGTAAATGTCACAGTGCAGAATCTCTTAATGCAGAATCTATTATTTCAGATCGCGTTGTGAATTAAATGGTGTTGAACTGTAAATCATCTCGCAGGAGACCATGATGATCTTTATTTGAATACTCTAATTTAAATTTAATTTGGAAACAAATATGATGAGGTTTACAGGACTGATATTACGATTTACAGGATAGAATAGAATGAAAAAAGATGAAATAAACCTATCATTGAATATCGGGAGCTGGAAAATATACCGTGAATTATAGAGACAATTTGTTGAATCATCTACAAAGACCTACCCACTAAGACTCGAGAAAAACAGGCTTATACCGGCCAGGAAGAACCAGGGTCGTCGGTAGACGAAGACGGATAGAATAGCATTTTATAGAAGTCGCAACGGACCGGTATAAGAAGATTTCCTATAATACCGTTATTTTTTTATTCAATTTTGAAAAACAAAAATGTGCTCCTCGGTGAGCGTGGTAAAACTTAACAGGTTCCCTCCTGGACAAAGATAATTAGGATTATGACGACGACGATTTTAGTTGAGCGTATTCCGAATCTCAGCGCTGAGCAATCTGATGGTATCACGGTGTTCCGAATTTCAACGATGACGTCACTGATGCTCCACCGGTCCCATCAGCTTACAGAGGTGGTGGCAGTATCCATCAGCCGCCATCAGTGAATCTGATTGGTTCTTGTATAGAGCGGGAATTAGCAGACGAATGACATCCTGCACTCTTGTGTCATGGCGGTGTGTTCTGCTTTGGTTCTGCTGTATTGTTTGTAATGAGCACAACGTAAAAAATATGCTAATGGCTTCTGAGCATACATGTCTACTGACCAGTTATTACTACTGGTTCAAGAAATAAATTGTTTATGCTCTCTTTTATTTGAATGAGATGATAGTACGGAAATTTCACAAAATCTTATCAGCGTAGCACAGACAATTTGTACAGTCGCCATGTTAGCCATTCCAACCTTCCAGCAGTTTTGTTCCTATTTCGCTGCGGCGTGACGTCATTGATGTCCACCGGTCCGGTGAGATTCGGAATACGCTGGTTGTACACACCCAGAAACAAAATTTGGGCAACCTGAATTTTCCAAGTTCCAATTATAACATAACTAATGGGTACTGCGCATGAACAGTAAGCATAAAGTTATATCGGTTTCGATTTTGAATTTTTTTTTTTAAATTTGATGTCAATTGCAATACTCTTAAATTATTTTCAGTCCCTTAATAATTATATTATTGAAATACTCTTACATCGTAAAATTTATAGGAACACAATGAAAATGTATTTGTTGGAACTGAGAACTCTAATGTAAATACTTTTGCAAAATATATATTTATAGATACTTTCAGAAAGTAAAAGAGTATAAAGATACGGTATGAAACAATTATTTCCGAAAAATTTGAACACAAAGAAACAAAATGATAGAGGACTTCTTCATTCATACTATGCTCAAGATTCGCCCCTTAAAAGAAGACTATCACTCAACATCTCCCATCTTTTATACATAAATTAGGGCTAAAAGTATGGTAGAAAAATACATATGCGTTAATAAATTCTCCTCAGATATAACGGTAAAAGAAACATACGAGTACATGTTGCGTTGGATATTTTCACACTGTCAGCCATGTTGTGTGTTCCATATCGTGTCTTACACACACGGACGAGGTAACAATCAATTTGCTCTACTGGTGACACGGTCACGTAATTTTGGTGTTGGGATTTCGGTCACGATGCTAATAGTGCACTGATTAGGAAATAATTATCCGTCAACGACCCATCTGGAGCAACCGGCGCGTGTGCGATGGACACAATCAACCAGGGACTGTCCCCAATGTTAACAAGTCTCTAAAATATAAAGGCACGAAATTCGCATATGTAACGAAGATAATACGGGAAAGCCATAACGCCAATTTAGCTTACACAGATGGAGTAAACTACTAAAACTAGTAAAATGCGACACTATAAAATAATTAAAAGGTATATTATGAACAGTGATTCTGGAGAAACAGTAAATATTTTAGAGCATAGACTATTCTGAGATCAAAAAATTCATATAAACATATGTCCAATTTTCAATGGGTGTAAAGATACAGCTATTCGAATATTACAATTGGCATGTTCTTTCAGCAAGACTGAGCCCCTGAGCATTTTAACAGTCAGGTGACACATAATCTAAATTTGACATTCCCTGAAAAGATATGCATTGAACACCAAGGTCCCCAGACTTTATTGCTGTTTATTTATGTTTGTAGACATAGATAAAAGGGAGGCATAGAAAAAAAAAAAGTAAACGCAAGGGGCGAATTTTTCGCTAGCACTATATAAATAGTCCTGCCTCATTAAAAAACGATAAGACGACCTCAGAACAGCAACAACACTTCCTGTTGTCAACTGAACGGAAATGTAGGGTAAACATAGGTAATTTCGTGGCAGTGGTTATTTCGTGATACTTTTTCTTTGCTCTTTTGTGAAATAACCAATGGTGTTAAGAGATCCAAATTTCCGCCAAGGGATTGCATATGTTGTCCAGTTTCCAGAAACATACAGCTAAGCTTTGTATGACTATTGTAGTTGCTTCAGTGAGCTTTTATGTTTGGAGAGAGCAAGTTTGCGTCGACTTCTCAGGCATACAAATTTTGTGGATGTTTGTAATTACATTACAGGCTTATTACTAAAGGTAAGCATATGATATTTGGTACAAAGATTTATTGTACCTTCATGAAATTTTTGGAAATGTTTTTGGAATTTTAGATATATCTGTAGTCGCCATATAGGCTTAGCTTTACTGATAGAAATCTTAGCTGTTTGAGGCGAAATTTTGTTGAGCATTAAGTGTTACAATTTTTAAAATAGTATAAAATTTATAGGAATTTTAGAAATCTGAAGACAAAATGTGATAACAAAAAAGAAAACCGTGACCCAATGGGTTCAGTGCAGCTTCTGTTTGATTTGTTATCATGCTAATTGTCAATGATAAGTGCTAGATGACTAACTTACAAGAATTGTGACAGAAGATGGAACATGGTTCCACCATTTTAGACCGGAGACAGAGGCAGACAATGGAGTGGCATCATGCAAATTCACCAAAGAAATAGAAATTCAAAAGTACACCTTCGGCAGGGAACGTCATGGCTACTGTGTTTTTCGATTCAGAAGGACTCTTGCTTGTGTACATCATGCCACACGGAACCACCATTAATTCTGACGGGTATGTTGCAACTCTCAAGTTCGACTGAGTCGTGTTCGACGACATCGGGAGAAGTAGGATGGTCTGCTATTGCACGACAACGCACAGCCATATGTCAGTCACAAGACCACAGACCAGATCAGAAAATTCGGATAGACAACACTGAAACACTCGCCTTACAGTCCTGACCTGGTACCGTGCGATTACCATCTCTTTGGTAAACTGAAGGATCCCTTCGCGGAACGAGGTTAGAAGATGACTCCCTTGTGCACGCTGCTAAAGAGTGGCTCAGGCGTGTTGGTTCAGACTTTTACCGTGCTGGTCTACAGGCCCTCGTTCCTAGGTTACGTAAGGCAGTTTAAAGGGACAGGGATTATGTGGAAAAGTGACATTTTGTTCCTTAAGGATGCATCTACATTCTGTGAAAATAGCAAAGCTGTAGGATAAAAATATAATTTTTTAACAAACGTTATGGATTACTTTTGGAGTTACCCTAGTAATATAGGCTATAGTAAAGTCCGTAATGAAAGTGTTGACCCTTTCAGGGCAAAGAAGATCCCTTTTCAATTTCAATTTTTACTTTGATTTCATTCTTATTATGTGTTGATATGTATTTCTATGTTTTCTTGCTATGAATATTAGACGGAATTACTATGTTTGAAGTCTTGTAACAATAAATGAGAATTTCATTTGATTTTAATGGATTTTTCCACAATTCTTCTACCTCTCACGAAATTATCAATGCAATATCACGAAATTACCAAGGTTATCACGAAATAACCAACCTTTCAGCTTAAGTTGTAAAAGTGGTTTTTGGCACATATTCAAGAACGTATCCAATATTTTATGTCTCCAGTTTTGTACAGCAAGTTATCGTCTTTTAGATGAAAAAATCGGAATAAGGATATATTTACACATTTGCATTTTAAATTAGTTTTCATGAAATTATCACGAAATTATCAATGTTTATCCTACATGGAATTGTTGAAACGCATTGATAATTTTTAGTAGATTATTTTACGACGCTTTATCAATATATAACAAATAATAAGCAATAAATGTAATAATTAAGGCATTTGTCTTTTCTTTTTGCACTTATAAAGTTTGTTATGTGTATCATTTAAATAGTTGTATCTTCACAGCCACTGAAAATTGAACACATGTTTATATGAACGTTTCTTTACTAAGAACAGTTCATATTATCACTCCCTAAAGTATTCACTATTCCTCCGGAATCACCCTGTATATGGAGGTGAAAAGACAGAAGAAGGGGTAGTTACAGAAGGTATTAATAGCAGTGGTTTAATACAATTAATACAAGTAGATAAATAAATACGGATTCATTCACACAACTCACCACATGTCGTTTCGTTCTGCTTATTGTATGAAACTGGATCTTACCTAAAAGAAAAGAGAATCAGTTAAAAACTGCACTTTTATTGAAGTAATTGGAAAACTATGTCGCTCATGTAATAATTTACCAATGAAGTGTAAGAATCCGTTGAATTTAAACGAATCGGAGCTAGCCATCTGTAAAAAATAATTAATTTACTTGTATTTACCTTACGTATATGTACGATAAAGATATACCTAATACTATTTTCATGACGAAAATATATATTTAAAAAAATGTTCGCAGTCCTCACAAGCATTCATGTCACCAACTGAACCAATGTTACCAATGACACCACGTATTATATTGTAGAATACCTCGTCAGACAATATTATAAAACCCACAATATTTCAATCTTGTTTTGTGTTGATTCGAAACTATTTCTACAAATCAATGAGGAACACCGTTAATGTAATTATAGTTAAACTCAGAAATAACATCAACATCGCAAGTATCAAGTACTTTCACGCAAGGTCAATAATTATGTATTTAATTAAATTTACGAAATTTTAAATGTCATTA
Source organism: Periplaneta americana (assembly GCF_040183065.1). Lineage (NCBI taxonomy): Eukaryota > Metazoa > Arthropoda > Insecta > Blattodea > Blattidae > Periplaneta > Periplaneta americana. The sequence continues at coordinate 56,173,254 of NC_091133.1, forward strand.
TGTTGATAGTATAAATATTTCTATTGTTCCCCCTTTTCCTGTCATCCATGTGCAGTTAAGGTAATTAAGTTAGATGGCTCTAGTCGTATAGGCTATATAAATAAACATGTTCATCCTTTACTTACAAATACGAACGAAAATGATACGATGTCAGTAGACTAAATAGTATTTTATGAATTACTCTTTTTTTTTCTCTTGTACGGAGGAGGGACTCGAAGGCTTACACTGCAGCCTGAGGCTTATTGTGCTTACCACTCCTGTTCTGTGAATGCTTGGGAAGCCGAACGGCCGCGCTCTTGTACAAGTACAGCACGCCGCATCATCAACTTAACCCGGGCTACGATATGGGATCATATGATATTTGAATTAATGATGGGGCAATGAGTCAGAGGTCCAACGCCGAAAGTTACCCAGCAATTCTGCTTCAATTGGTTGAGGGAAAACCCCAACCAGGTAACTTGCCCAACCAGAATTTTAACCCAGGCCTGATCGTTTCATAATCAGACGTGCTAACCGTTACTCCAAGCCGTGGACTTATAAATCACTTATTTATTAATCTATTACAGAAATAGTCTTATTAAATATCACGCGAGATTTTGACTTCGTTTGGGAATGTAGGTCTACGCGCTAATGAATTTATCGTCAAAAAATACCTCTTGTGATTTTTTTTTCTAATGGCGGGTACTTGACTTTTCGCCATTCACCCATATGAAGACAGTTGTGTAGACCAATTTACTGACAGAGTTTTGCCCAGGTTGCGCCGTAGGAGGCTTGTCTACGTTATACCCGCGATGAGATGAGACGATGATGGAGATTTGTTGGGGTACCACGATGCCACAGGGGAACAGAGAGCTCCCGGAGAAAACCCCTGTGTTATCTGGACCACGGACTTGTCCAACACAAGTTGTAAATCGGTGGTAACCGGAGACCTCTTGTGATATTGCTTATAATAAATATGCAACATAACATATTTTTCTGCTAAAATACATCAAACGCAAGACTATGCTATAGTGGTTGGTGGTGGTGATGGTTGTAGTGGTGGTGGTGGTGGTGTTGGTGGTGGTAGTAGTAGTAGTAGTAGTAGTAGTAGGTGGTAGGTGTAGATGTTAGTATGGGAGTAGTAGTAGGTGGTAGGTGTAGATGTTAGTATGGGTGGTAGTAGTAGTAGTAGTAGTAGTAGTAGGTGGTAGGTGTAGATGTTAGTATGGGAGTAGTAGTAGGTGGTAGGTGTAGATGTTAGTATGGGTAGTAGTAGTAGTAGTAGTAGTAGGTGTAGATGTTAGAATGAGGAGTAGTAGTAGGTGTAGATGTTAGTATGGGTGGTAGTAGTAGTAGGTGTAGATGTTAGTATGGGTGGTAGTAGTAGTAGTAGTAGTAGTAGTAGTAGTAGTAGGTGTTGATGTTAGTGTGAGTAGTAGTAGTAGGTGGTAGTAGGTGTAGATGTTAGTATGGATAGTAGTAGTAGTAGTAGGTGTAGATGTTAATATGGGTAGTAGTAGTAGTAGGCCTAGTAGTAGTAGTAGTAGTAGTAGTAGTAGTAGTAGTAGTAGTAGTAGTAGTAGTAGGTGATAGTATCAGTAGTAGATGTGAACAGCGATCGAGAAAGCAAGACTAACAGCGTCCGCAAAGCCAAAAACCCGCACAATGTTCTATACGTCGCGTCGTTGACGTAACGACTGCTTGTGGCTGTTTCAAGACGTCGAGATTCATCACTCCCCAAGTCCCGAACGTCAAGCAGCCTTGAATCGCCACAGTTGTTTATACCTGACTGAACTTTTATCTACTTTGGCAACTGTTATATGAGGGGTTCACAACCAGAGTGGACCAAGTCCGTCTGGAATAGTTCTGAGAAACTGAGTCTTAAAGTTCCTGGCTCACGCTTAGCAACCTTCATCTTCAACAGGAAATGCTGCCCTCTGTGGAGTAACAAATGAGTTATGGACTTTATTTGTTATGGCAATGTATAAAGCTAAGTTTTCTTCATCCGAAAATGTATTAATCAACAAACTGACCACTGGTGGTCTTGGTCACTTTGGTTGTGAACCCCTCATATATGTATAAACAATCAAGTAGCCTATTTGAAACATCATCTCTACCTTTCAGTGTATAATAATCCGTTCCCTAATCTTTATTTAATTATTGGGCCTTTATTAAAAGGCTAGGAATTTTATTTTCATATGGTTGAGATCAAGTGTACAATCTCAAGTAAAGAGATATTAACGTTATGTTTTATATTTCTTAGAAATGCAAATTTATTTCATAATTTTTTTCTATTTACATAACCATAGATAATATATAATAGAACCAGAACATTTTGATAACTAAGATACTGTTTTGTTTTGTCTTTTTGTCTCATTTAAAAATTTATAATGTTATTTAATTCAACGATGTATGTTATTCAAAGTTACGAAATCTTTCCACGCCGACCAAATACTATTTCGAGAATGATGAGCGAGACTCGAAGCGCACGAGAATGACGAGACGAGACTCGAAAGACAAATGCAACGAACATAGCGAGCGAGAGCGGCAGTTAGATTTGTTCATGTCTAATGAGTAGGTAGCAGTAACAGTAATAATATTAGCAGTAGCAGCAGCAATTATAGCCGTGACAGAGGGCAAGCGGTAGTAAGTTTTTGTGAAATGTGATATAAAATTAGATTAGTTATAAATGTGATAATGATAATGATGATTGATAACAGTAATAATAATAATTGTTTTATTATTTTATTGTTAGTAGTATTCTTTTTGTTTTCTTTGAAAATTCAAACAGTACATAATTATAGCACGATTGACCATACAGCTCGTGGGAAGGATCATGTGTACATGAATTTGTATAGGTATATTATACATCAATAAGTTTGCTCCATTCATTCAAGTTAATGGCAGCGATAGTGGTAACGATGGTAGAAATGACAATACCGAAAATAATGCTGCAATTATGAAATTGCAAGACAAACATATTGAAAAAATGAACTTTCTTTCCTCTGGAAATTTGTTTACTCGGTTAGAGTGGTCCATTATAGGTACAATCCCACAAAAATGTAAAAGTATTATTTTCGCGCTTGAATTATTAACCACACGCTCTCCTGCAATATATATGCGTAACGTAAATCAGACTGTAGTCTCCGTTTGGTTTTGTTCAGTGTTGCGGAACTTAAAGTGAATTTCGTGCTACATTTGTTTTATTAACAAGCGTTACGCATACATAAGGCAGGAAGCCTCCCGCAACAAGACACTGACCTGACGCAACTGATGTAGCCATGGCAACTTGGATTCTAATAAAGCAACCCAGTGATTAATCTGCATCAGGCGGGAAAAGAAATTTCCCTCGCGCTAGCAAATTTCTCCACAATAGTCAAACCACTGAGAGAGCCCGGCCGTTCCGCTCGGAGAGAAACGGAGTAAGTTTTAATGAAAAGCACCCACCGTTGAATGCGCTTAGTCAACCGACTGCGTGCAGGATAGACGCAACCGTACTCTACGGCTATGGTAAAAGTTGAGGTTATGGCTGTTACCTCCTTTTCAGCAGCTGGCATGCGTTTCTTGTCTTCACGATTTGTCTGCAATTGCAGAAAAGAAAGAGAAACAAATTTTCATGCGAGAAAGGTACCGAATGTATTACGTAAATTAAAAAATTTGTTTATAACTTCATAGTACTCGTAAATGACGAACAGACTTGAAAGTATGTCTCAATAGAGAAACACCTTCATAGGCCTATACATCCTCTAATCTAGTGGTTCCCATCTTTTGAGTGTCACGTACCACGTCAAGTTCGTACTTCATTTTGGCGAACCCGTACGTAATTTTGTTTGTACAATTTAAGACTATAAACATATTCATTAGGCCTATATATTTGTAGAATAAATTGATAGTGATATTAAGTTAAAGTTTTAGGTTTTTAATATAATATAAAATACATAAATACTGCACAAAGTTATTTTAGATACGGTACTATCATGTCTTTGCTGTGGAAAATGAAACCAGTTTTTTTTTAGATTTATCATAAGGTCATCGATAGGACGGTTGATGTCATTCTGCATCAGTCAGTTTTGCGAAGTCTGTTTCAATTATAGATACTCTTAAGTCTGTCAACATTAAGATTAGAATTTTTTTCAGTACGCGTACAGCAATGCAGAACTTTCTAACCAATAATATGTTATGAAAAATAGCGGTTTTCATGTAGGTGAGCCAAAAAGAAACTTCCCACGCACTTCCACGCACTTCCACCCACTAAAATTATTTTCCTATACTATATTTATTTTAATTTAAATAAAATATGGGTAAGAAGTCAAAATACAAAATAAGATACTGGGGAGGAAGACGAAAAAAATAGAAAATGCTGTTATTTTTTTCTTAGCTCATAGGGTCCAACTTTTTCTTTTTAACATTTTTCCTTGTTCTTCCAAGGCATCTGATTCAGCTTCACCATCAGTCAGGAAAATTAAATCAAGTAAGAACGTATAAAATTATTCAAGTTTTTTAAACACTGATTACGGATTTACTTTCTGCAAATCACACTATAGTCTGCTGTTTCTTTTTTACAGCAGCGCCAACGCATCAACAACGGCAAAGTTTATAATCTCATTTTCGAAATTCGACCACATTCGTACTTCACCTTTATTAAAAATAGTATCTGCAACAAGCGACTTTTAAAAGAAAGACATATGTTTAACCAATGTATTAAGTCTTTCGAGGCGTTTTAAATCGAGATATCTTCTGTCTATTTGTACAATTCTTCTGTCACGCTCTTGTTAGCTTTAGATATGACTTAGAATCTGGCTGGGCGGAAGAGAAGGCCTACTGGCCTTAGCTCTGCCAGATGTAATAATAATAATAATAATAATAATAATAATAATAATAATAATAATAATAATACATTATTATTATTATATGTAGAATGTTAGTTTTTTATATGAAATGAAACAATTGGTCAGACCCCCTTATCCGAATATACTTTGTCCTCTGTGCAATCCTCTAATGAGAAAAGTCCTTAACCCTTAAATTTACAAAGCATCCTATAGGATACAACAGGTTAATAGGCTATATGCTATAATTTTAATACAACAATAGAAAAAACTTGGTAGGAAAATTAAATTTAACCAAAATTTCACAATACTATAATATTTTACAGCATATAAAATATGGACATTGCGATAGTTGTTTTCTTTACAGTCCGACACGATTTAATAAACTAGTATGAAAAATGAAGTTTTGCCAATTTAAGAAAGAGATATGCTATATGTATAGTATGTATAGTAGGCCATGACGAGAAATACAAAGGCCTATATTTAGTTCGTTGTTTTCTTGTGATTTCATAGTTTTCAACAGTTAATTTATTTAGTTATGATTTTTTGATGTGAAGTATAAGTTGATGGGAACATGTGATGATGTTAGTGGGACTTGAATGTAAATTTTATATATTTATTTCTCCAATATAGAATATTGATAACTACATGAAGGAACTGTTTACATTGGCAACCAGTATTATAATGTTGTCATGAATGAAATTGACGTTAATCCATCTACATCCACATTTTTGTTAATTCTTCAGACATAATAAAGTGTACCATTTGTAATAAAAACTTTACAAAAAGAGGTCTTCACATACATATAGCTAGAAGTCATAATTCGTCATCTCAGGACTCTGTTAACAACACTGATTGTATTACGAATGATACTGATCAGCAAGGAAAGACTTCGGGAGAAAGCGAGACTTCTCATAACTCTCAAAGTATAGAGAAGAGTAAAGCCTCTAATCCATCTCAGTGTCCACACTGTGGCTGTTTCTATTCAAGTAAACACGGGGTGAAAATTCATATCAGCAAAGTCCAAAATACACCGTCAGACTTTACTCTCACATCATGGAAAACAAAATCATAGTTCTGGGATGTCTGAGGATACGGATTGTAACCCATCATCCCCTCAACATACCAATATTGGAAATCGCACTGTGTGCACAGAATTTAACCAGAAAATGACAGAATGGCGAGATAGATTTATTCTAGATGTTAATGATGAAGACTACGATCTTAATGTCAACCAGTGGACTGAATTCTTAGCTACAGCGATCGATTTACTTCCAGGTCCAAAACATCCAGCTCGGAAGTACTACCAATATCGGAAAAACAAAAGTAACACAGATAACCAGAAGAAATATAAACAAACTACAAATCCGGAACGTGCAACTACAAGAGATCGACTGAAACGTAGAGAAAAATATAAGTTTCAACTTACACAATACCTCTATTACAACCAACGGAGGAAAGCAGTGATGTCTGTCCTACGTTTTAAAGCCGAAAGTTGTGATGTTTCAACTGAAGCTATATTTAAATACTTTTCTGATACACACGGACAGCCTAATCATATAGTTCGCACTGAATATTCTTCCACCCTAAATGTAGATGAACGAATTCAAATGGACGACATGTTTATGGAAACAATAAGTACTGGGGAAATTGAGACAGCCCTAAGGAGTATAGCAGTAGATAGATCACCTGGCCCTGATCACATTATTGTGAGAGTAATTAAAAATAAAACAGCAACAGAAATAATAGCTTCTATCGCTACACGAATGTTAAAAACTGGCTTCGTACCCTCCAAGTTTAAACAAGCCTGAACTACGAGTATATTAATCCATAAAGGTGGTGATACAATGGATTTAACAAACTGGAGGCCTATCACAATATGTTCAGTAATCAGAAGAGTAATTGAACGTGTACTTGACCGACGTATCCGCGAATTCGTGAGTTTTAACCCCAACCAAAGAGGTTTCACCAACTCCTCTGGTACTCACATCAACACTGCAATTCTAGATTCTCTGCTACGTGAAGCCAAAACAAATGCAAAAGATCTGGCTGTTTTTTTCATTGATATACGGAAAGCTTTTGATAACATAGGTCATAACCACTTAAGAAATACCTTAAATGAATTATCCATTCCAACTAAACTCACAAATCTGGTCTTCAGCTTACAGACAGGCAATATTACAACGATTCAATCTAACAATGGTAAAACAAAACCCATCACCATAGTCAGAGGTGTGTTACAAGGTTCCCCTTTGTCACCTACTCTTTTCAATCTATGCATTGACCATATTTTAAACGAACTTAGTGAACACGGCATGACTATTCAGTATGGATTTAACTTAAGTCCATCTGAAGATCAATTAACTGTAATGGGCTTCGCAGATGATATTGTTATCATTGGTAAAGACAAAAAATCCACTTTAACACTCTTCAATCACGCAGTTCAACAATTCCATGAAATCGGACTAGACATTGACATTAACAAGTGTAAAGGCATGTGTATTAAAAAGGGTCAACTGTTTGAAGAAAATTTCCACATCTCGTCTGGAAATGAAATAGCTGGTTTGCAAAGAGGTGACTTCATTCGCTATCTAGGAGTCAATTTTTATGACGAGATTAATTTTGATCCTCTTTCAACATTGTCTAAACTAAGAACAAATGTAGAATTGCTTATTTCTTCACCACACTTACAAGCGGATCAAAAATACAACATCATTAACACCTCAATCTGTCCTAGTCTAATATATCCATTTCAGACAGTGCCTCCAAAAAAATTTCTAATAAATTCATAGTGGATGCAGATATTATGATAAGGGGTGTGCTGAAAGAAACACTGCAACTGCCTAATGACCTTCCTACAGATATGTTGTATACAGACACAAAATTCAAGGGATTAGGTTTATTCTGTTCAGCATGGGAATTACACTTACAAAATATAAACGCATGTAAGATATTGCTTAAATCCAATAATTCCTTCCTACATGCTACAAGGAAATTATCCCAAGAAATTACATCCAGTCTCACAGCATTCAATATCACCGAATCAGTAAATATTTTGGACAAGTACGGCACTGTAGATACGCGAAAGATAGGCAAGTATTAAGAGAAAAAGCGTTTGAGAACTGGAGCCAGAAAAAACATAAAGGCAAAGGCGTGCTCTTATACCAACAATATACCCCGGCCAATAACTGGATCCGGAATCACAAGGGTCTTTCCTGTAGTGAGTGGAGGGAAGCAATCAAGATGAATGCGAACGTATCAGCTGTGCGTAGTGTACCTGGCAGGTCTTCGGGCAGTAACCTCTGTCGACGTTGCGACAGGGAGGTTGAAACCCTTGCCCATGTCCTGGGGGCCTGTCCACACGGTGAACTTCTACGAAATACGCGGCATCATACAGTAAGATCTATGATAGCAACTGCCTTAAGGAACAAAGGTTATTCAGTATATGAAGAAGTACACGGCATATCCAGTGAGGGCAGTAATCGAAGAATTGACATAATTGCATTTAAACCTCCCTCTCTTGAAGGTTACATCATAGACCCTACTGTGAGATTCGAATTGCACCAGCCAGAAGAAGTACAAGAGGAAAAAAGGAATATATATATATATATATATATATGAACCTTCCATCAGTTTTTATAAAGACAAATACCATCTGGAATCCATCGTCATTACGGGACTAATGATAGGAGCCCGTGGGACCATACCCCGGTTCCTAGTCGACTTCTGTAAATCTTTTGGCCGGCATAAAAGTATTTTAAGAGATCTAACAATTGCAGCACTCAAAGGCTCAATAGCTATTTTCAGGCATCATACATATGGACCATGACTAATTCGCATCTCCTTGACGTTACTTCGTTTAACATCATGTGTTTCAATATAATTCAAATTCTTTCTTTTTCACTCTAACAACAATTTATCACTAAGCCTCAAGGCTTTTATTCTATTGTATCATGGTACTCTTTGTCGATGGCAACCTGTAGTGGTTACAGGAAGAAATTAAATTAAAATTAAAATTATCAACTAAAGTCGCCCTAAATAAGGGTTTGATAGATCGGCCTACTAATCAATTCACAATGGACAATGATTAAATACAATTAATTGACAATTTGAAAGAAAAAAAAACATTAAGATAAATGATAAGAAAACATAGGAAATCATTTACAATAAAAGGTTCTTGGGTACAAATGATTACTAATTATAGTTAAGGATGATTTTAACACATGAGATCCTATGGTATAAATCGTTGCATCAGGAATTTTAAATTGTTTAAGTTGATTTTATGACCGAATGCTTCGTATTTCTAATTTCACAGTATGCGTATCTAAAATCTTAACACTTTTGCGTTGTAAGTCTTAATAACAGTAACATGCTGCCGAAAAGAGTAACTTATTTGCATGTTCCCAGACAACAAGATGAGTAGTGCGAGAATTTACTAGTTTAGACAGGATAGCATCAAATTACTTAAGCGAATCGCAAAATTGAAGCCAATAACAATAAAAACAGTATAACAGCGTTTGAAAATATCTGTAATCACGGAGAAGATAATGAAATTTTGTGGTGCATAAAGTTATTGCATACCATTCCAATAATATTTCATACAGAACGTTCCATAAGCACAAACAACTAAATCAAACTGATAACCATCTTTTTATTACCGACTCTTGGTTTAAAAATATATTCAGAATAATGTATGTACATCCATTTCGGTTTATTTTATGGCACGAACAGTTGTAATTCTTTCAAATTTAATCATTCTGCTTTAAAAAATATTTTTACTTTAGTATAATTCTCCACTCCGAGTATTTAAAATTATATGGATTAGTTTATTTTTTTAAGATGAAAGTCCTTTTTATTATGGAAAGTCGTATCCCATATTCACATAACCTATGAAAATTACTGAAATAAAAATATAAGCGAAGCGAGAGAATGGTTGTAGGTTTTTATTAGTCTATATGCTCGTGGAATTTGCAATACAACTAAACTAAATTAAATAAAAATATAAAAAAATCTTTTGCTTCATGAAATAACGGGTAAGTTAAATTAACACATACGTACACATACACATGTATGTACGAAAAAATATGAGTGCCTATTGAAATATTTTTGTGAAATAATAATAGTTTCACGTGTATATAATAAAACATGCAATATTAAAAAAATGTTATGTCTATAAATAAAAACATACAATGAAATATTAATAAAGACAAACGAAGTGGAATACTTTTAAGCTTTGAAAAATTAATATCGGTTATATGGGAGGCTATACAATATTAAAACACAGTCGATAATTGATTTTGAACAGACATTCCAATATAAACTCGGAAATAAAGGACTGTTACCAATGTTGTCGTATTTTGTTGCAGGAAGTTCAACAAGAGAGTAACTGCCAAGGGCATTTTTATAACAGAAAATTACATTTCATTTCAACAAATACAATAAATATCATTTTTTCAGAACAAATCTCCGTCTCTACGATTCGTATTTACGATGTATCATATTCTGAGCTCCGATCGACGTATCACAGTTTCTCTACTTGAAATAATTCATGGAGTTGCGGTGAAATTAATTGTTCGCGTGACCGCCATACTGTATGAGCAAGTCTGCCAGCTCTACAGGCTTCAAATATACCTTAATGAACTGTATGAATAATCTACTACTGTAAATTGATTGTTAGAGTTTCCTTGCGTGACGCTAGCTATCGTGATTGAGTGCGACGCGAAACTGGAAAAGCGACGTAAGTAACCTCACGGTGTTAACAAGGACAGAAGCTGAGTTAACTTTCCTCGATGATCAAAGAAAAAAGAAGTATAATATATTAAGACACACGAGGATTTATCGTCCTTTAGGGAGCTTATTTCTGAAGACATTTTGAGCAAAAAAAGTCATATAAACATATAGTTCCTATTCTCAGTATTTTCAGAGTTACACTAATTCAAAGTTGTTTGTAAAATACGTTTTTGTTTAGTATGACGGTAAAATAATAATACAAATAGAGAATGAACCATTCAGAAGTATCATTTCTTTAATTGGCAAGTATTATGGAGCTAAAAAGTGCTGTGAACTCCTTAGTTACTTCGTACAGACATCTTTTTCTATTTTTAACTAGAAAATTGCATTATTCTTACGTATTTATCACAACGATTATTACAAATCACACCACTTCCACCGACTTAATTATTTGCAGTTCAACTTTGCATCCTAATTTACAGTCTTGGAGAGTTTACAACACATTTTAAAAAAAATGACGCCGTCCGCTTGAGTACACTTGGCCGCACACTTGTGAACGGCACTCGTCGCTCTACGTAACTGCATACGGCTATCTTTGATTTCCGTAGCGCTCGCGCTGGCTGCTGACTGCACGCTGACCAAGATCACGCGTTCACAGCAATGCGTTCCAATAACGAAACGTAGCTCTGTAAATATTGAGAATAGGACCCATGTTTATATGACATTTTTTGCTCAGAATATCTTCGGAAATAAGCTCCGTAAAGGACGGTAAATCCTCATGAATCATTTTATAAACTGTGGTGAATTAATAAACTTCTGGATTAATTTTGAATAAACAATGAAATTCATTCAGTATTCTGCCCAAAGGCAGGTCTTTCTCTGCAACCCAGCATTCTCCAATCTTTCCTATTTTCTGCCTTCCTTTTTGTCTCCTCATAATGATCCATATATTTTAATGTCGTCTATCATCTTATACCTTCTTCTGCCCCGAACTCTTCCCCCATTCACCATTTATTCCAGTGTATCCTTCAGTAGGCAGTTTTTCTTTCTCAGCCAATGACCCACCCAATTCCTTTTCCTCTTCCTGATCAGTTTGAGCAACATTCTTTTTCACCCACTCTTTTCAATACGGCTTCACTTCTTATTCTCTCTGTCCATTTCATACGTTCCATTCTTCTCCATATCCACATTTCAAATGCCTCTATTCGCTTCCCTTCACTTGTCGTAATGTCCATGTTTCTGCCCCATACAATGCCACACTCCATACAAAGCACTTCACTAGTCTCTTGCCTAGTTCTTTTGCCAGAGGTCCGCAGAAGATGCTCCTTTTTCTATTAAAAGCTTCCTTTGCCATAGCTATCCTCCTTTTGATTTCTTGGCAGCAGCTCATGTTACTGCTTATAGTACACCCCAAGTATTTGAAGCTGTCCACTTTCTCTACTGCCTCATTTAGATTTCGTAAGTTTACCTTCTCTATTTTTCTTCCTATGACCATGGTCTTCGTCTTGTTTGCATTTATCTTCATCCCATACTGCTCACAGTTGTCATTTAGCTCCAGTAGCATATCCCTTAGTATTATCTCCACTTCTACTAATAACGCCATATCATCAGTAAATCTTATGCATAAATTACGCTCAAAATCACTTTGTTTTACTCCAAATACATTTTTCCAGTTTATGTTAAATTCAAATTTTAATTTTAATATGATAATTTCAACACAAAAAAAAAAAAAACAAAAGTAATGGCATTTTTAGATACATCGCCCATTCAGAGTAAAATATGTATAAATGAGATATAAATAGTACGAGTCAATTCATTCAATTGTCTCGGTTACAACCTTTCACTTGTTGAAGAAGATATGAAGCTTAAAATTTCTAAATTCATTAAGATTCTAGGCGTATAATCAATCAAGTTCCAAGCCTTCTCAAGTGCAAAGAGACACAAACTTAGGATCTACAGAACTCTTTTTTTTATATAATAATAATAATAATAATAATAATAATAATAATAATAATAATAATACTTTATTGCCAGAACAAAGATACATATTGATTTTTTTAAATATAATACTCTGTAGCACCCCCAGAAAGAGTAAGTTACATACTCGTGCTCAGGGGGCATTCCACATAAGTTAATGTTAAGACATGTTATTGAATAACAGAGTAAAAAGTAATAGAAGAAAAAAAAAGAACAAAAAACACATATCACAATAATTGAACTTTAAATTTTCTCTGTTAACAGCAATTTTTAATAGATTTTTTTAAAATAAGGATTATTAGCAAATTGTACGTTTGGGAATTTATCTATTATCATGTTATAAAGCCTTGGACCGAAGTTGCTACTGTGATTATATGCTGCAGTTGTAGTAAAGTAGTGGCAAAAAAAAAAAAAAAACCGGACCGACCCTTGTAGCTGATTTCAGAGCCTTGTTCACTCCAGAGCACGATAGACTGGTAACTAAGACTTTCGTGGTTCGAATCTTGCCTGGGAAGGAAACGTTTTTTGTTCCTTATTCAAATTTATTGCCAATATTTTCCTATCGCAGCGATATTTTACTACTTAATTAACATATTATTCCCGGAACATGAATTTTACCAGCAATCGAAAAGTATTGGGAATAAATTTGAATAAGGAACAAAAAAGTTTCCTTCCCAGGCAGGATTCGAACCACGAAAGTCATAGTTACCAGTGCTCTGGAGTGAACAAGGCTCTGAAATCATTTACAAGGGTCGGTCCGGTGTTTTTTTTTTTGCCACTACTGTACATTTAGGAAATGTCAAGCATATGTTGTCTGATATTTTGGTTTTATATTTATGTAAATATAAATTAATATATTTCGGACGACCAGTCCTTACATATGGCAGCGAAATGTGGACTATCGGGAAGGCAGATGAAGGAAGACTTACAACGACGGAAATGAGGTTTCTGAGAAGAACTGGTTATTCCCTGCTTCACCAAAGAAGAAACGAGGGCATAGTCAAAGAATTAAAAATGTATACTCAATTATTCAACACATAAATCAATACAGACTGAACTGGAAAGAACTTGTTGCCAGAATGTCCTATAATTTCTTGACAAAAAGAATGCTATCATACCTTCCAAGAGGTCGCGTGTGTGCAGATGGGTGGACAACAATGGAAATAAATATTCATGCTTGCAACTTTTGGTGGAAGATGGAACGAATGAATTCCATGTAATTCAGAAGATACCACAGAGATGACAAACGCTAGTGCACCTGATAATCAGCAGATATTACGAAATATCTCCATAGACTAAATATTCTCGCGAATTTGAGCTTCTAGACTGGTGACCGCATATGACAGGGTTTTACAGAGAACGCAACATTTGAGCCCTAACCCAGAGCTGCCTGATCAAACGGATCATTTTATTTTGAAGGCAGCAGTAAGCCTTGTGGCACTTACATCAGATAGGAAATGGCCTGGGTCATAAACCTTACAGAGTTGCCTGTATGAGATATGTAAGCTACATCTGGAATATTGAAGGAAAATAGAAGAATTATCCGAGCTTGCTTCATGCTCAGGACATAGCTACGTTTGATATTCCTATCCGATACACCAGAAATGGTCGTAGATGCGACCCAGAATTCTTATAGCCTACTTCTACAGATCCTAAATTTGATTACATTACTTCAATTTTTGTACGGCGAAGTGCACTAAATAATCCAAGTCTAGGTCTGCATCAAACTACGAAAAACCAGTGACATATCGCACAATAGTTATTTACGTAACTAGAACAGAAAGTGATAGGCCTACTTTCCAAAATTTCGAAACGAGTGCACGAAAAACATTTTCAAACTATGTCACCTGACTTTATAATGCCGATACTTTTCAAGAACAGAATTTCATCTTCGCAAGGAGGCCATTATTTATGCCTGTGTTGCAGCAAGCGGGTAGACGTTTGTGAACACGGTGACAATACACATGTTCCCACCTCATCCCCGCGGCCTGAATTGGAACTAGGCTTTTCTCAATTAAGACGGCAGAACGCAGCACCTATCATTACAGAGTATCACTGCGTCACGCAGCAAGCTATGAGCCTTCTCATGATTAATACACACGCTGCGGCCAATTTCGGGAATCGCTCGACAGATTAAGCCGCCAGATACACCCAATGTATTCTTATGACAAGAGACTGTACGGGGAAAAGCGTTACAAGTAACTTATCTTTCCCATTTCCTTTAGCCGAAACCCTGATCGAATATAGTATATCAGAGTGGCCATTCCCACATTATGAAACAGCAACATATAAAAGAAAGAAACCACCAGGATCGCCACTGTTGGAAATGAATTTTTCGGCAACGACCGCTAGATGGAAGTACAGTCGCAAACTATTACTCCATGCAATTCCATCAGTGATATAACTTTACTTCTTTTGCAGTTGCTAGATGGCAGCATAGTGAAATTGATGAAAGTTGTCTTGAAAGTCCATTAGGGTGATCAATCTGTTATATGTGATCAGGTCTGAACATAAATGTTGCAGAACTACTGGACTAAATCACAGAGTTGTGGGCTAAGGTTATACAACTCCATTTTGATAAAAAAAATCCATGAGCTAGGTATTTTTTATTCTTATAAATTTAAGAACGTAGGGCAAGTAAAAATGATCGGGACGAAATTCAAATACAAACTGCTGAGCCATTTATACCCGAACCCACACTTTCTAAAGTCGAAATTGCGATAGGAAAGCTGAAAAATTACAAGTCTTCAGGTATCGATTAAACTCCAGCAGCATTAATACAAGAGGGTGTAAGCGCATTATCTAGCGAAATTTATAAACATGTATTGTACTTACTATTAGGAAGAGGAAATTGTACCAGAACAATGGAAGGAGTCTATAATTGTACCTATCTTTAAAAAGAGGAACAAGACTAACTGTAGTAACTTTCGAGAAATATCATTTTTATTGATGTACAAAATTTTGTTCAATATTCTTTTGAAAAGATTAACTCGGCGCATATATATATATATATATATATATATATATATATATATATATATTTTCCATTGGAGGCGATCAGAAAAGAAATCACAACGTTTCAAAGACTGGCTCTATCTTAGTGAGAAGAGTTTCGTCCTCGATGGGGCCGTTAGATATACAGAGTGATTCACCCGTAACAGTAATTTATTTCGGAAACTAGTGCATTAAAAATTTTCCAGACATATATTTATAACTAAACAATATGTGAACTTTCATTTGAGCTTGATTTCATCAATCAGTCCTAACAGGAAGTAGGATCAGTGGCGTATTACTTAAAACATTTCAAATGGGAGTCGGGATCAAATAAGTTGTTTGTCTATCAATTGGTACCTTATTTGACCCCGACTTCCATTTGAAATTTTTAAGTGATACGCCACTGACCCTTCTTCCTGTTAAGGCTGATTGATGAAATCAAGCTCAAGTGAAAGTTCACATGTTCTTTAGTTACAAATATTTATGTCTCGAAAATTTTAATGCACTAGTTTCCGAAACAAATGACTTACGGGTGGTCTGAATCATCCTGTATGTAGCTAGATTAAATCTCGGTCCCACGTAGTACGTTTACTACCACGTAAAGTGAATATTAGCTCGTACCACCATCATAATCATTTTCACTATAACATAAGACGAAGACACAAACAGGTAGTAACCGAGTAAGACAACGCAGCAACTCTCTTCGGATTTGTTGCTACAGTCCCATGAGACAAAGGACTTGACCATCAGTCATTGATGTCCTGCCTATAAAAGCTGTAAAGACGAACGCAAAATGTACCAATCTCTCGTCTCTAGAGACATAACCAGTTCATCTGCCAAAGAGCTTCCCCACCCTCTATACATTAATGCTTCAAAGGAAGGAAAGTGATTCAGCTTAGCAAGGAGATCATGAGATAATTAAAATGCTTCAAAGAATGTATGATTCTTATACCTATCTTGCACGCAAAAACCAAATCTGCGCAAGGACACCAGTGCCGTGCAACAGCGACATAAGGAGATTCTAATCTTGCCACAAGGTCTTATCGCGATGTTTTCCTACAAAATTGGGAATGAGCTTATATTTATATTTTTGTTTAGCAAAAGCAATTTTAGCCAGGTCGCGAATTCCCCATGGTATTATCTAGGAAATTCGTTTCAGGGGGGGGGGGATTGAAAATAAACAAACCAGTTAATCAGTGCCATTGGGATGCGAACTCACGACCAAAACGCAAACTTCGAACACGAGTCTGTCTACCTCTAGGCCATATCGGAGGCCTCAAACATGTTAAAATAAAGTTTAAGCAAAAAGAAAGAAAGTGTGTAGTGTCTGAAATGCCACAACTGTGTAACTTTTTACGCAGCAAAAGTGTAGTAATTTTTATAAATTATCGTGCAATGGGAGAGTATAAAATGGGGTAACGTTTAACACTTTCAAACACAACACTTTTCATAATTTAAAAACTAAATAATTCATTTATAATAGCTGAAATAAGATACGGAAAACGAAGCACGCCAGACCAAACTGATTGTTTATAAATTGCTTTTCCAATATTTGATGAACACTTTTTTATTTGATCAAAAGTCTTCATGTAGTACGATGAACTAGATTTCATTCCAAGTCATTGACAACACGTGGATCAGACATTACATTGATTTTTCGTCTACTACTGACACTGTAGACATATTCAATAAATTGTTGACACTTACTAAACTCAGAAGAAAGTTTAGAAAATAACTTTTTCTTTGCCACTTTACTTCGTTGTTGGCTCAATTTTTTGCTGTTCATTTCATGCTTTTTTCACACAACCCTTCATTTGTTCAATCCATAATTTCAAGATATTTTCTAGCATAAAACTTTTCAACAATATAATTTCACTCGCTAGTTTCGAGTTTATAACGTGACAAGACTACCCAAAAGACGGCAGCCCCAGACTCACTAATTTATGCATCAATGTGTGTAAATTGATGGAAAACCGCGAACATCAACTTTATTTACGTGATAACATAGCAGCATACACAATTCTGTAGCAAAACCATCTTAAAACGTCTGTTAGATAATTTTGTTTCGTTTACAATGTAGATATTAGTTTTCTTAAAGCTAAACGTGATGGCTACAAAGAGAAATACAATGGAAGCTCTTAAGTTCGACAGAAAACAAGTTCGATATTCTATAGTTCGACTTCTTACGTAAGAGAATTAGACACGCCCGTATACGGGCACTAAGAAATCAGTTTGCCATTTGAATGGGAATTGGTTGTGTCTTGTAGTAATACTTTTGTTAAAGGAAAAGAGAATATTGTATTGATTAGGACATCCATATTTAATCACTGATTTTAAATTAATGAACTCTTCTTTTTATATTTGAGAATTTTGCCTTTTGTGAGACGGAACTGTCGAAACACACTATGGTACTAGAAAAGCATACACAAGTCTCGGAGCGGGCAGGAAATGCAAGTACAGTACTGTATTCGTTATTGGATAACCAATAAGAATTTGTATTCATTTCACCTGCCACACTCACTACCCTTATTGGACTGAACTTTCAATTCTGTTCAGTCGTACTTAGGAGAGTCCACTGTACGTACAATACTTTTTTTTCGATGACGTGCTGCAGCCAGCACAAACCATTAGGAAATTTACTCCAATTTATGAGGAATTATGTACTGAATTAATAATAATAATAATAATAATTAATAATAATAATAATGTCATAATATAATAATGGCATAATATTATAATAACATAATATACTGACATAATATTATAACAACATAATATAATAATGACATAATATTAGCTATAACAACATAATATAATAATGACATAATATTAGCTATAACAACATAATATAATAATGACATAATATTAGCTATAACAACATAATATAATAATGGCATAATATTAGCTATAACAACATAATATAATAATGACATAATATTAGCTATAACAACATAATATAATAATGACATAATATTAGCTATAACAACATAATATAATAATGACATAATATTATAACAACATAATATAATAATGACATAATATTATAACAACATAATATAATAATGACATAATATAATAATGACATAATATTATAACAACATAATATAATGATGACATAATATTATAACAACATAATATAATAATGACATAATATTATAACAACATAATATAATAATGACATAATATTATAACAACATAATATTATAACAACATAATATAATAATGACATAATAGTATAACAACATAATATAATAATGACATAATATTATAACAACATAATATAATAATGACATAATATTATAACAACATAATATAATGACATAATATTACAACAACATAATATAATAATGACATAATATTACAACAACATAATATAATAATGACATAATATTACAACAACATAATATAATAATGACATAATATTATAATAACATAATATCTGCAGTGCCTGGGAAAAGTGACATAAGTCAGTTTCCACAAACCTTTTTTGATAATTTATTGACAACTTACGGAACATTTGCTCCCTTGGGAAAAGAGACAAGTATTTCTCCCATTACAATAATTCATACAGAAAAAAATCAAATCGACATAAACCAATGTAAGTTGTTAATAAATTATCAAAAAAGGTTTGTGGAAACTGACTTATGTCACTTTTCCCAGGCACTGCAGATATAATAATGACATAATAATAATAATAATAATAATAATAATAATAATAATAATATTTACCTCTGATTGAGGTTCTGGCTGATATATATATATATATATATATATATATATATATATATATATTATCAGGCAGTACATCTCATTTGACGATATGTGTGAGAGAAACGACAATTGTTTGTATGGATCTGAAGTCTGATTAGTGGAATATGTAGCTAATCGGCGATGTATACATTGGAGTAAACGAAACTTACGTCCCAGGATCCTGTGAAGTAAATTTGCGCATGTGGGCGGAGCGAATGGGCGGAGTCTATCTATGCCGGAGTGTATTGCGGGCAGCATCATCTCGAGGCCGCTAAGGGGCAAGATGCTCGTGGTAGCAGATGGTAGGCCTATTAACAGGAAGTTTGGCCAGATTTCTTAATGTCTACAGTTTCCCTCTCTGCAAGCTCGCTTCGTTCAAGCAATACCTCCCCCCCCCTCCAGAGCGGTCATTGGTCCTAGCCCTCCCACATACCGCATGTGCAGAGGTCTTATTTCCTCTTTCTACACTACAGAAGTCTGGGACGGATCAGTTGTTGTTCAGGCAAATTATAGCGCTAAGTAAGATATGATGTTGATCTTCACGTATCTTGAATCTTACTAACTTTAGGCTAAGTTACGACTAAAGTGTAAGTTAAGTTGTGACTCTGAATACAAATTCTACATTTTCTACCTATTAAAGTCGGAAGTAAGTGAAAGTGGACTTTAAATGACGTTCCTGAGTACGGCTCTAAGTCTCCGTAATCGAACTATATTAATTATATAAAACTTATTTTCTCAGCAGTTCAATTAGACGATGGCTTACATGTACGTATTTCGTTACAGCCCGGAATACATAAATTTAATTTACTATAGACGCACTGAAGTAGTTCAGAGCATGCATGACATACCATTGGTTTATCACGTGTAGGTCGTTGTGCGCGAGTAGTGCAACGCTAACAAATTAATGTCTGTCACTGCCTTCCTAACCTGGGACAAGCCACCAACTGTATTGGGAATACAAAAGCATCAACAGTCACTTGTTTTCGAGTTGTCGCTCCCCAACTTCAGTCCGGTGGAACAAGCACTGGAATGCAGAGTTGGAGTGACTACCACTTGGAGAGCTGCGTGTTCAATGGCGTAATACAAGCGCCAGGTTCGCCAACATAATTAGACCTCTTTATGTTCAAAATGTTTGTTTTTTACATTGTTACTTGTTTAAAAACGTTATCTAGTAGTGTATTTATCATCGAATGTACAAAACTCATAATTAAATAAATCACCGAGAAATGAAATAAATTACGGACAAATTAAAGAAAACGTTATTGATGAATAAAGGAAAACAAATTAAAGACAATGCCGAGAGAATAAGAGACAAAAACAAATTACTAAAAGAAGGAATGAAAAAGAAGTTACCAGACTAGCAAAGACAATGCCGAGACAATAAGAGACAAAAAAATGACTAAAAGGAATGAAAAAGGAGTTACCAGAATAGTAAAGACAATGCCGAGACAATAAGAGACAAAAATAAATGACTAATAGAAGGAATGAAAAAGGAGTTACCAAAATAGTGAAGACAATGCCGCGAGAATAAGAGACAAAAACAAATGACTAAAAGAAGGAAAGAAAAAGGAGTTACCAAAATAGTAAAGACAATGTCGAGAGAATAAGAGACAAAAACAAATGACTAAAAGAAGAAATGAAAAAAGAGTTATAAAAATAGTAAAGACGATGCCGAGAGAATAAGAGACAAAAACAAATGACTGAAAGAAGGAATGAAAAAGGAGTTACCAAAATAGTAAAGACAATGCCGACAGGATAAGAGAAAAAAACAAATGACTAAAAGAAGGAATGAAAAAGGAGTTACCAAAATAGTAAAACAAGAAATGAGTGTGTTGCTTTCACCTGCGATGGCAGGCTGATTAAAACTGAAGAAGTTAACGAAATAGGACAAAAGTAAAAAGAAATGAGTGTGTACTCTGAAAATGTTAGTGCTCGTGTATTATGAAGTGCACCTGGAGTTCCGTCTAGCCTGAAAAACATCAGGGATAACCGCTTGAAGGTCGAACATTAGGTCGGATGTTCGACCTTGACGGATGTTCTCTGACCGGTGAAATATAAACAGATTCTAAGCCATATTATGCATGCAGCTCTCTAACCCACACAGACTTTAGATTAATATAAACGAAATCATGTCGTTATAATCGTGGTAGCCAAGGCTTTACAGCAGGCGTTCTCAATCTGATGCTCGCGAGCACCACAGTGCCCTTTTATTGACATTTGGTGCTCTCGTCATGCGAGTAAAAAAGTGCTTCGGAGCACGGAAACTCCTGAAGTCCTTTTTTCAATTCTAATTTTGTTGTACCAACAAATTCTTAATAAGATAATAGTTCCGTCTTTAACTTATCCTTGATGTACGAGCAGGAACAAATCTACTTCCTATCCATCCATTACCATATCTTACAGACCTGATAGGGCTTCTCATATTTCATGGTAGCCTATTACATGATTTCAATTCAGTGTGGACTTAAAAGAGAAATAAAGGTTATTCAAGAAAATAATAAGGCTGCACGTAAGGGACTTGAATTGATAGATCTCCAATCTTTTCAGCTCTGAAATATTTGTTTTAAAAGGAGAAATCATAATCTTTGGGGAGCAGAAGATACAAAAAGGCTCCAAATACTGCGGAGTGTTTCTCTCAACACTCGGGAGGAAATTAAACGCAGAATAAGTATGAGAAAATGCCTGTTACAGAGATTAAGGGTGTTTGAGAATAAGGTTCTTAGGAAAATATTTGGAGCTAAGAGATATGAAGTTACAGGAGAATGGAGAAAGTTACACAACGCAGAACTGCACGTATTGTTTTCTTCACCTGACATAATTAGGAACATTAAATCCAGACGTTTGAGATGGGCAGGGCATGTAGCACATATGGAAGAATCCAGAAATGCATATAGAGTGTTAGTTGGGAGACCAGAGGGAAAAAGACCTTTGGGGAGGCCGAGATGTAGATGGGAGGATAATATTAAAATGGATTTTAGAGAGGTGGGATATGATGATAGAGACTGAATTAATCTTGCATAGGATAGGGACCGATGGCGGGCTTATGAGAGGGCGGCAATGAACCTTCGGGTTCTTTAAAAGCCATAGTTTATATTATACGATATATACAGTGGTATTACTAGTCTGCATTTTTCGAATTTGATCGTCCTAATTTTCTTTACGATGGAATAGGATACTTTTTTTTAAAGATGTGTATATAATATAGGCCTACATCACGAATGTAAAAATCTTCCCGGAATGAAACTATAGTGTGCTAGGCAAGAATCCGTCGTTTAGTGTTGGTCTCCACGAGTTTTAAAAGGATTTCGAATTTCCCCCATCGGGAAATGTGTACAGCATTGCATAAAGAACTGTACCTTTGTGTTCCTGCTACGTACAAATGAAAAGCAAGGCCAATTTCATGCTGAAAGAAGTTAGAATAATGCCGGATTTTATCATGCTAGGAAAACTTGTGGAATTAAAAACGACAAATTGAATGCATTCATCAAAAAGACGAAATGCGGGTTTAGATTACAGCGCTCCGTGCGGACAAATTCAAAACTAGTATAAAAATAATAAACCCACATACTCATTCGGATATCTACATGGCACATAGATTATTGTCATGCTGGTAACTATGCCGGCAAGAGACAGATAGTTCATTCTCTCTTGTAAGCGTGGAACAAATGAAGTTCCATACAGAATTCAAAGCAGATGATGCTCTTCTGTCTGCAGCTTCCATAATCCGAAATTATCGTGAGCTACTACTATGAATATATTCTTTGTTTCTAATTTTACATTTTCAGCTTTTAAAAAACCCGCCAAATATATACTAACAAGAAATACATAATGAATTAAAAAGAGCATAGCCTACATACAAAATGAGATAAACATTTGCATTTCATTCATCATCTCTGATTGAGGTTCTGGCTGATATGTACATCTATTATCAGGCAGTGCATCTCACTTGACGATATGTGTCAGAGAATGACCTATTATTGTTTGTACACATCTGAAGTCTGATTAGTGCAATATGTTACTATATTTCCGGCGTGACTCCTCCTCTTTGCTTACGCCTTAGGAAGCGAAAGCTCTATAAAGTCTAGGTATGTAGTATCGTTCGCCATTTTTGTTCTTTCGTTGCCGAGCTACCAGAAGAGGAATCTATTTGCCACACGTTAAACATTATCATGTCGTTGCTCCTATGATAATAAATCAAACGCACTGTAATTCAGCAAATAATTGAGCGGCAAATAACATCCTCGTGTGCTTTCTGCGAACGCCAACGAAAGAGCCAAAATGGTGCGAGATTATATTAAGTATTTATCGAGCCTTATCAAGTGCATAACGTCATCAGCAGCGAATGACAAGACGCACACGTTTAAATGTAGCCGACCTGCAACGTGATTGGCTGCCGGAAATATGAGCGACGGGATTATAGGCCTAGTCAATTATATATGCAATGGTGGGGGGAAAGGAGCTGGCCACATTACCCTATTATCTCCTGGCTTAGTTTCATCATGAGTTATGCCTTATTAGTGTCACTTTTGAGGTTCGGACAGTTGATTAAATAACAGCATACATGAAACTACAGTCACCGTTATTTCCGGTGGAGCGCGTTTACCATATTCGAAATTTTTGACGCCAGTCCTTTCTACTTTGTTGTCTGTTACCACATCATTAATCTGTAACCTGGCAGTGAATTCATTATTGAACCATGTACAGTACACAACTCAGCTCGTACCATACTTGTGATTATTGTAAATGTTACAGAATGGGATTTTAGACTGCATTTCGAAAGTGGGGAATTTATTGTTAATATAATAAAAAAAAATACCTCTTATCATAACTATGTAATGTGAAGACCTCAGATGCTTAAGTAAACCTGTACAGAAGTTACGACAGTCCAGCGATATTCTTGTGCTTGTAAGATGGTTTCTGTTCTAACACACTATGTGAAGCAAGCTTTAAAAATATAAATTAAACAGACTATTTCGTTTATATGACGTCATTCCATTTTCGGTCAATGAAATGTAATGAAGTTTTGAATTCTAACTAATCACAGTCATATATCGCGATGATTTCGGGAGCTCGATTTATCAGTATCAATTTATCGCATGGCCATTCTTTTGTTTAGTCAATGTCGCCAACTGTTTCCACGTAAATCGATGAGTATGAATCCACTGTACTAAAAGTGCGAAATGTTCCTTCTACATCTACAATTTCATCTCTTAATTTCATGTCCATTGTATCTAAAGGAAATGACACTCCTTCATAACAACTGTTCATTTAATTAATGTATTAATCAGGTTATTTGTAATTGCACTATAAGATGTCTCTCTCTCTCTCTCTGTACCTTAGCTTAACCTCTCCCTTTTAGGTTCATTTACACGACCCACGCCACACGGCCCTTACAGGGCCGCGACCTGTCGGGAGAGGAATTAAGCTATTGGATCACATACATACTTTTTTGACCTCACAAGGACATGGAGAGCCTTCCCGGATGAGGGATTAGCTCTATGCCAGGGCCACCTCCGATACAACACAAACATTTAAGACAGTACATAGCATTCACTCACACATATGAGAGGATTAAGGGAAGGATCGCCGTCCATGGCCGGTCTTTCAAGAGGTACAATCCCGGCATTTGCCTGGATATAACTGAGGAAACCATGAAAAACCTCAGTTAGGATTGCCGGTCCCTGGGATCGAACCTCGGACCTCCCGAATGCAAGACCAGCCCTCTACCACGCCGCTAGGCCGCTCGGTCTATAAGATGTTTAAATTAAATTATGATTTCAGCAGATAGTTTCAGCGCACGTATTTCTGTTATAATAACAAGAGGAAAGCGCATTACTGAATAACATTCACTTTCTTTATTGCAGTAATCGTTATTCATCTATTTCGACTTTACAATGTCTGAATAGGTTAAGTATTCATAAATATACAATTATTAACATTTTGTGAGCGAATTTTAGGAATATATTAATTAGATTTTTATTTTATTCACGAAATAGTCCTAATAAATGTCACTCTAGGTCTCAGAATTTCACAGACATAATTTCCAATCATATTAAACGCCCACAACATCTTTTGGTGATTAAAGCTGATTTTATGTTGCATAAAATACATAATTTGGATTTTTAAATGAAAGCATCATATTCTATTTTTGAAAACTGGTATTGAGTGAAATGGGTATTGTAATTATTTTTACCAAAAAAGTATTGAAAGTTTCGTGACACACCTAGCGAACCTCACGCCACAGTAATGTACCGCTCTCAACAATAAATGTAAGCTTAATCATCTAGTTTGGCCTTTAATATTATTACATTAATACATATTATTATTATTATTATTATTATTATTATTATTATTATTATTATTATACTATAATTTATTAGTGATATTAAGAAATACAGAATTTTATTAGTGCATATTTATTTGCATATTTTAAGGTTTTTAAAGACATAGGCTACTTCCATGCATATTCAGTAAATTTTTAGAGCACGATTTTCCTGGTCCTAGTTATCAGGGTCAAGTCTTGTTTACCGTGCTTTGTATTTGGTAAACGGATGATTCTAGGAGATACAAACTTGACAAAATAGGAACATTTACAAGGTCCCTAAAGTCATCGACAGCCAATACCAAATGACCAGATATGTTTTGGGATTCGCTGCCAAAAATAAAAGCGACCAAATCGTAAATTTAAGATGGGTAAACGAACAAAAATAATGCTCTTAGCATAAGGTTACGAAGCACGAGTTTCAAATCATTTTAAAATAATTTTATGCTAACAAAAACCAGATTTTTTTGACATTCTGTATGTCCCTTATTAAGCCGTACAGCAAATGTTCTAATTACTTATTGCAGAAATCACAAGATGTACAGATAGGGAAATAAAATTTCGAACTCCCTTATTGTGCAAGTTTCGTTTACAACACACTGCGCATGTGCAGTAAACAAGAGTCTCTGTAGGCCTACTTAGAGATGAACAACGATCGAGAAAGCGAGACTAACAGCGCCCTCAAAGCCGAAAACCCGCACGACAATGTTGTACTACGTCGTGTCCTTGACGTAAAGATTGGTTATGAGTGTTCCGAGACTCAATATTGATGACTCCCTAAAGCCAAGTAGCCTTGAATCGCCACAGTTGTTTATAAGCGACTGAACGTTTATCTGCTTTGGCAACTGTTATATATGTATAAACAATCAAGTAGTCTATTTCAAACATCATCTCTACCTTTCAGTGTATAATAACCTGTTCCCAAATCTTTATTTAATTACTAGGCCCTTATTAAAAGGTTAGAAAGTTTCTATTCATATGTTTGAGATCAAGTGTGCAATCTAAAGTAAAAAGATATTAACGTTATGTTTTTATGTTTCTTAGAAATGCAAATTTATTTGAGAATTTTTTTTTTGTATTTATATAACCATAGGTAATATCATATTGTATTGCATTGTATTTATTAACATTCCATGGTATTCATACATGCTTACAGCTAGAATATGGAACAAGTCAAAAAACTTAATACTATTATAAAATCTTAATTTATAGTCACAGTCTAGATGAAATATATATAGACGAGATTTACAATATAGTCTACTAGTACAACACAAAGTTTTAGTATCAATTTCATGAAGTGTTATTGAATGTCATTAATTCACCTACAGAGCAGAAGGCGTGATAAATTAGGTACTTCTTTAATTTAGCCCTAAATAATTTTATGTTTTGAGTTTCATTTTTTATATCGATAGGGACGCTATTAAAAATTTTTACTGCCATATAACGCACTCCTCTTTGATAGCACGATAGACTTGCCGATGGAGTATGGAAGTCATTTTTTGACGTGTATTTATGCTATGAAGTGTTGAATTAGTTACAAAGTTTTCACGATTACATACGAGGAAGATTATTAATGAAAAGATATAGTGACATAATAACAGAAGCAGAACATTTTGATAACTACGACAGTGTTCTGCTTTGTGTTTTGGTCTCATTTAAACATTTATAATGTTATTTATTTCAATGATGTATGTTACTCAAAGTTACGAAATCTTTCCACGCCGACCAAATGATATTTCGAGAATGATGAGCGAGACTCGAAGCGCACGAGAATGACGAGACGAGACTCGAAAGACAAATGCAACGAACACAGCGAGCGAGAGCGGCAGTTAGTTTTGTTAATCTCTACTACATATGCTACTTGTGGACAGTCGTGTGATTCTGTTGCCTGCATACAGGTGGACTCCCGTCAAAACTCGCTCCAAATTTTAATTCCGTATCTATACAAAGTAGCGTGACTTACGCTGTTGCTGCGCTCAGAGGCGCTGTCTTGCCGGACAATGGGCACAGATTTATGTGGCGCATTATCACCTAGCAACAGCGCGCGGAATTCCTGCTCTGACGCGACCCGGCCCGAGTTCAGGTGACCACTCGCCCCCGCAGAATACATCATACCACCCGCGCTACCTGCATTCCAATACGTCTTTTGTTCGGAGGCATCCAGGCAACGCGTACAGTCCGTGACAAATGAAGTCCGACTGTTAATCGAATTTCATAATAATACTGGCAACATGAATGAGAGTTGTGTAGCATTATTTCTAAGTTTATGTTCATTTGTCACTCTGACGCAGTTTTTAAGGGAATAACATTTCAATAAAAAAATAATATCTTCCTTCACTCTCCTCGGACATTCAGGGATCCATTTAACAGGTCACGTTATCATACCAAAATCATTAAGTATTAATGTTTTTTCTTTTTCTTTCCAAATGTCACAAAATTGTTTTGTTTACTTATTATTCTTTATGAATTGATTAGTAGGCCGATCTATCGAACCCTTATTTAGGGCGGCTTTTGTTTAAACAAATCTTCATCATGAAAGACATAATCAAGGGAAACATTTAAAAGTATTCGATAGACGTTTGAGTCCAATTCGTCGATTCTACAAAATCATGTTGTGTACGGCATTGATATTTTTGGGAATGGTCATAGAAACTGTCTTCATCTTTGATCTCCGTTCCTCCTCCCTTAAATTCTGTACTCTAACTTTTTAAGGCGGCGTACACGAAGGACAATGATCCCTCAATTTATGCACTATATATATATATATATATATATATATATATATATATATATATATATATTATTTTTCTTGTCTGACAACCCTTTCGAAACAAATAATTTTTTCACCAACCAATGCTGAATTTGATCAAAATGTTATATTTTATGTCACATTTTCTTCAAAAACTCACAATATAGCAGGCTTGGGAGTTAATACCTCAACTGAGTCACCGCAGACCACACCTCAACTCCCCATTCCACCTTCCCCGGCTGAGACAGTAATGTTTTGGTGCGGTATGAAGAGAGAGGAACAGGTCTATCAATAATCGATTTTATCAGCTTTAACGAACTTTCGGTTCTCGCTGGTCGCCTAAAATTCACCACTGATGCACACAGCCTTACTGTGCGTTTGTTTATAAAGCGGTAAAAGCGAAAAGGATATGGACTTTGTCCTTTCACTTCCCCTCTCATGTCTAAGGCTGCAATATAGACTTGGCTGAAACTTTTATTGCCAAATATGAAGTAACTATTTATCAAACAAACTCTTTTTCCTTGGTAACCGCTTTTATGTTTATAAGAAAGGTCCAAAGCTAACCATAAATCAATACTCAATTGCGAAAGGATGTCAGAATGACGCCTTATTTTTAATCGTTAGTCTATTCAATCCTTCGTTAATTTAAAGCTTTAAACCTTGGTTCGCACAAATCCGAACTACATGAGAGAAAGTGAGTGGTTTCTATAGCTGCGAGGTGCGCAGACCTCGCATCTCGCAGTTATAGGAACCACCTCGCATCTCGCATGCGTCGGTTCAGAAAAACCAAGGCTTAAATGTATCAATTTACTCTCTTAAAGTGACGATATACCCTGGAGTGAGACAAGAGGCCTAGAGCAGGGGTCATCAGCACACAGCACGCTGGGGCTAGCCTCTCTTACCCGCTGAAAACGCAGTACACTATAGTGCTCTCGTAGCTGCTAGCGGGTATGCTCTCTATCTCTCCCTGTTGCAGGACGGTGCGCACGGGACGGCATGGCACCGCGTATCCATTGCACATTTCAGCGAGTGCTGACGTCCACTGGCCTAGAGGATCTATCAGCGTATTTACGATTCTCACCGGACCGGTGGACAACAATGACGTCACGGTGCAGTGAAATAGGAACAAAACTGCTGGAAGGATGATCGATGGCTGTCATGCGACTGTATAAGTTCTTGTCTGTGCTACGCTAGCAAAATTTTGCGAAATTTCCGTACTGCCATCTCGTTCACAGAAATGAGAGCATAAACAGTTTATTTCTTGAACCAGTAGTAATAACTGGTCCGTTGACATGTTTGCTCATACGCAATTAACATATTGTTTTTACGTTGTGCTCATTACAAACAATACAGCAGAACTAAAGCAGAACATACCGCCATGACACAACAGTGCACGATGTCATTCGTCTGCTAATTCCCGCCCTATAAAAGAACCAATTAGATTCACTGATGGCGTCTGATGGATACTGCCACCACCTCTGCAAGCTGATGGCACCGGTGCGACACCGGTGCAGCATCAGTGTCCCCATCGGTGAAATTCGGAACACCGTGATGCCATCAGATTGCTCAGCGCTGAGATTAGGAATACGCTCTATGTTAACATGGAGTCATAGAAACTAATTCAGTCCCACTATTTCCTTTAAGAAGAGGCCTTGCAGTTTCCGTTCATTCGCTAATTCATCTTTTCGATCATCATTCATTCATTTACAATTTTGTCTACCAATTTACTTTAACACAGTTACAAATTTCTGTGTAACTCATACATGCTCTAATAAACAGAAATACAAACGTTGTGAGAGAAGCGACATTAGCAACACACTGTCGAGACTTGTGAAGGAGCTGACGTCACACATATGGTCATAACATTGCGTTGCAATTTGTGGTGTCAGCCTGTACACATACATTGTCGTTATCGTCGACGCGGGATCGGTGTTTATAGTGTCGCGCTCTGCCGAGGAGGGGAGAAGTTATGAATCCGCGAGATCGTAACCAAGGAAATGGTGGAGACAACAGAAAGCAGGCGGCAGCGATGTTTCGTTGTTTGCGCTAATGGAACGCGTGGTAGATCGATACGACTTAAGTAACCATGATTCCAATTTAAAAACATTTGAGAACCAGCGCTCCGGCGCATACTGACATGAACTACAAATTATGGCATATGAGATTTACAAGTCAAGACCCAATGGTACTTGTGTGAAACAATATTTACTCTGCGGAAAAAATTGCGATCCTTTTAAGGCAATCATACTCAAGGTCTATAGGCGATATAGTTTTACACAGTATACCGAGAGAGGAAAATTGTCCCTTTTCTTTCTTCCATTCTCTTCAGCGATTAAGCCAATCTTTACATTAATGGCGAATTCAATAAGCAAAATTGGCAGTATTGCAGTGATACCAACCCCAGTTGGAAGCATCCGTCCAAAATGAAGGCGGCAGGAAACTTGATGGTTTGGTGTGTCATAATTATGGCAAACAGCAGTCGTTGAATCTTTTTTTCGTCAAAGGCAATATAAGGTACAAGGAAATGCTTGAAGAGAGTGTTTTCCCTAGCAACCTGAATGAACAAGATAATTTTTCCGTCATGCTTAAACAAGATTATGCCCCTCTCATTACGGCCACCAAGTTCGTTCGTGGTTAGAGGAACAGTTTCCAGGAAGGTGGATAGGTCGTCTAGGTCCTGTAGAATAACCACCGTGATCGCCAGACCTACCATATCTGGATTTTTACTTGTGGAGACACTTAAATGTCATTGTGTATGCTGAGCAACTTACCAGAATGAACCAACTTCAAGAAAGGATTATAGAAGTCATGTCACAAGTCACCGCATCACACTAACAAGTTTTACTCAAGTGGAAGCACCAAATCGAGGCGTGCATTCAAGTAGATATTGAACATACCGTAACTGTTCTTATATAATCTGAGTTTTGCCTCATTCTGTTTATTCTCTTCATTGACAATGTGCTGTTTCAGCAGTTTAAATTGCACTCGTATGCGACTCTTATAATCTCTTGTAACCAAATAACCATAAAATAATTTACGTCTAGCAATTTCTAATAGTAGACTATGATTTAATACTTTCACGGTGTTCGACGGACTGCGACTTTTTTTTTATTTTGCAACATGCAGAAAAATTCAACTTTTAGGAGCTAATCATCGACACATTCATAAGGAAATATAACGAAATGAAGTCTATTTATTCGATCCCTTGACTATTCTTCAGGATTGGATCTTCGATTCCGACAACAGAAAGGCAAAGCAGATGACAGAGGGAAGATAAAGTAGGAATGGAAGATA
Organism: Periplaneta americana; assembly: GCF_040183065.1. NCBI lineage: Eukaryota > Metazoa > Arthropoda > Insecta > Blattodea > Blattidae > Periplaneta > Periplaneta americana. The sequence goes on from NC_091133.1 coordinate 56,204,875, forward strand.
AAAGGAAAAATCTAAAGCACTAAAATATACAAGTGCTACGTGTTAAAAATAAAATTGAACCTCGTCCAGTTATTAATAAGCAAGTTAAATAAAAACAATGGAAATTAATAGTTCATTACTAAAAAACCAGACTTGTAACTAAAAGTCTTACAGGTCTAATAGGGACACAAAATGGTGCATCATGCAACATAGAACTCTGTTCTACACATACACATTAACTGTGAATAGAGAGAAAATCTGATTTCTTAATGCAAGTATCTGAGGTCGTACAAGAAATCTATCAGTAATCGAACCTAATCTGTGTGTCGAAAATTCCTCAGTAAACTATGCATTGATAGAAGGTATTTAATAACTGAGAATAATTTATAACATTTCAACATTAAAATGGGATACACTCGCGGACAGGAGAACGCGAATTCGATTATGCTCAATGTTCAAAACATACATAGGTGAGCCTGCCTGAGAGAAATAAAAAATAGGTTGCAGCCGCCAAATTACTCTTCAAGGAACGACCACTCATATAAAATGAAGGAAAGAAGACAGAGAACGGACACTGGAAAGTTTTCTTTTCTCAATCGTACTATCAGGGACTGGAATGCTTTATCTGCAGACTTACTAAAGGCTTTGCCAATAATCAAAAATGTATTTAAAAATAGACTTAAGGACTATAATAAGAGACGGTAGTATATTATGCACACTATTTAAAGTTATAATTGATGTTTTTTTATTTGAAGTGTTGTATCAGTGAAGAAGTATGTTGTGTCAGTGAAGTGCAAAGTATTTGAACAGTGAAATGTTTTTGAAGTGTTAGTGAAATCAGGATAGTATCAGTGAAATATGTTGTAGTTCCAGTGCAGTGAGTGAGTTGTCAGCGAAATGAGTGTGGTGTTGAAAGGTACTTGTGCATGTATGAACGTATCATACTCGTGGGTTTAGATTACATTTACTTTAAATGTTATTTTAAGTGATCGTGCTTCATTTAATTTAGGATTATTATTATTATTATTATTATTATTATTATTTATTGCATTTATTATTAATTGTGTTTATTAAGTGTAATTAGTTGCCTCTGCACTGGGTATTTACCCATTTGCAGTGTGAATAAATACATATAGGTACAACAGCATGATACCTATAGTTCTAACCTGGTTATTTTTATTCTCATCCCTGAAATTATTTTGTAACAAATAGGCCTATAGTAATAATTACTTACTTACTGCTTTTAAGGAATCCGGAGGTTCATTGCCGCCCTCACGTAAGCCTGCCATTGGTCCCTATCCTGAGCAAGATTAATCCAGTCTCTATAATCATATCCCACCTCCCTCAAATCCATTTTAATATTATCTTCCCATCTACGTCTCGGTCTCCCCAAAGGTCTTTTTCCCTCCGGTCTTCCAACTAACACTCTATATGCATTTCTGGATTCGCCCATACGTGCTACATGCCCTGCCCATCTCAAACGTTTGGATTTAATGCGCCTAATTAATGTCAGGTGAAGAATACAATGCGTGCATTTCTGTGTTGTGTAACTTTCTCCATTCTCCTGTAACTTCATCCTTCTTAGCCCCAAATATTTTCCTAAGCGCCTTATTCTCAAACACCCTTAATCTATGTTCCTCTCTCAAAGTGAGAGTCCAAGTTTTACAACCATAAAAAACAACCGGTAATATAACTGTTTTATAAATTCTAACTTTCAGATTTTTTGACAGCAGACTGGACGATAAAAGCTTCTCAACCGAATAATAACAGGCATTTTCCATATTTATTCTGTTTTTAATTTCCTCCAGAGTATCATTTATATTTGTTACTGTTGCTCCCAGGTCCTATAGTAATAACTGTGAATTAAAAATTGTAGACGGAGAAGAGCTGTACAGAATAAGCTACGGATGTGTTTACGTCCTCTGTACAGACAGTAAAATATGGTGGAAATGGAATCTTAATTAAGACCGATCATCATATATTCCAAGTGCGTGATATAATTACTTGAATATGACGTTAGCATGCTGAACAAGCCGAATGTTGAGCCGAGAGGGGGTGTGGGGGTGTACAAAGCGTGAAGGCATTTTATCGTGTGATTAACGGGAACTCCCTTATCTGCGAAAACACGCGACCATATCGCAGCAGACGTGGCGTAGGCATAATGGTCGTCAACGTTGCTGAAAATTCAGAGCGGTTCCAGGGCTCTGAAATTATTAACCTAACTGCAGGGAATTCTAGTAGTTGAGGATGGTGAGGGCTTATCTATTATTAGATGTAACGGGTATAAGCTACACTGCATCTACAAAATGATTAGTTACCGGTACTGGAAATAACACTGCCTACTCTCAAATTTAAAAGAGGCAGGTGATTTTTTAAATCTCATTGATGACGTTATTAGGAGATCTTTATTTTTTTGTTGTTATTTCATTAAATGTTATATTATACGTATTTAATTTTAATGAGGGTATTAGGAGGGATAAATCATAATAATATAATACCCTTTGCAGATTATTTCATTTTGTAGTCCTACTGTTACAATTTTATCGCAGGCACATATGCGTGCACACGCACACAGAAACATACACACACAAACACAAACAAACGAAAAAAACACACAGAGCGTGTTAACTAATTAGTGGGAAACCTTTGGTAAATGAATAGCCCTAAAAACAAAACAAGCAAAGAACTTCGTGTAGTGTAAATACAAGATGAGCCAATGAAACGGACGAATTTCAGATTCGTGTCTTTTCGGCTGTTGTTGAGTATTTCAATTGTTACATGCAAAAATCTATTCTTCATTCGATAGCATTTGTTTATATTGGACCGTAGGACGGGTAAAAAACGTGCTTTTGTTATTAAGGCTTATTACAAAAATAATGATACTTTCATTGCTGCACAATGGCAGACATTAAATGATTCTTATAAAAAACCGCATGGCCTCTTGCCAACAATTCTTGGATCTAAATGTTAACTAAGACATTGTCCACAATATGCCGATAAGCGGTGAAGTTCATTTTCAATAAACAAAATTTTCGATACTGGTCACCAACTAATCTTTATGAAATGCATGAGGAACCATTGCACCGTGTCGAAGTCACAATTTGGTGTGCAATAGCTTCATTGGAATCATCGGTCCTCATTTATTTGAGGACGATAATGGAACATCTATTACTGTAATATCACAGCTATATGTCCGAATGATTCAAGAATTTTTGTGTCCACAAATTGCCAAATAATCCTCTCAACAATAGAGACACGTGGTTTCAACAGGATGGAGCGACAAGTCACACGGCTAAACACTCCATGCATGCAGTCAGACGTTTATTTCCAGACCACATTGTGTCAAGATATAGACATATTTCATGGCCTGCGAGATCTCCAGACCTGACAGCATGCGATTTTTGCTTATGGGGATATTTGAAGAATATGGTCTTCAAAAATCCACCTACACAGAATATCGAAGAACTCAAAGACAAAAATTGGCCATGAAGTTGCTGAAATTTCTGTGAACATGTTGCGTCGTGTAATGGGAAACATACAACTTAGACTTTAAGAATATGTGCAACGAAATGGGCCCTACCTGCGGGATGTAGTGTTCAGAAAATAAGAATTTAATGAGGTACAGGTAAATGCTGTTGTGTATACTTTAAATGTAAAATTAAAGTTTCGTTTCAAAGTAACCAGTGCAATAATTATTAAAGTTTTAAAATCGCCCGTTTCATTGACTCACCTTGTATATAGTCAATTTCGCTTTGACTTTTAATAGGTACTTTATTGCTCATATTGTTGTTTCTTGGGAAATCGAGTGTTTATAATGAACGTGCACTCTTATTTATAATACTATTTATTTCAATTATGTATGTTATTCAAAGTTACGAAATCTTTCCACGCCGACCAAATGCTATTTCGAGAATGATGAGCGAGACTCGAAGCGCACGAGAATGACGAGACGAGATTCAAAAGACAAATGCAACGAACACAGCGAGCGAGAGCGGCAGTTAGTTTTGTTCATCTGTAGTAGTAATGTTACCGTAAGACGTTCATGATTGAGAATGAAATGATTAGGCCTAATATACAGTGGTGATATTTGACAGGTTCGCACCCGTTCGGAGGAACCGGTTGTAAAAAATTATTTATAGGTAATATTTTCAATTTTTTCAGTAGGTTATTTTACGACGCTTTATCAACAGCTTAGGTTATTTAGCGTCTGAATGAGAGATGAAGGTGATAATGCCGGTGAAATGAGTCCGGGGTCCAGCACCGAAAGTTACCCAGCAAATATTTGTTATTACCAGGGAACGGATTTATATGGACTAAAAATATATGAAATATGTAAATATATATGTAGTTATTTTTACCAAAATATGGAATTAAATATGGATTTTTACCAAAATATGGAATTAAATATGGACTTAAAATTATAAAAAAATGACTATGTACGTTAAATATTGGTACATTTTAATCAAACTAAACAAAAAATATAATGGACGTACCTTATCTTCCAATGTAGTTTCAACAAAACACAATTTTTATTGTCTGTTACCATAACAATAGGTTACAAACATTTCTTTCAAGTGCTGAAAAGTGAATCTTCTTCTATTGTCTCTGAGGATAGATTTATACTGACTAAAAGAGCGTTCGACGTCACAAGAAGTAACTGGTACATAATTCAATTTCACAATGTCTGCTGGGGATAAGTCCAAGTTAATCTTCACTGTTGATTCACCACTCATCACAGCAACAACCTTTTGTAGTTCTTCATATCCAGGGTTTTTTGAAAGTACAGTGTCCACCTTAGCTCTTACTGCATCTGCAACTTTACCTCTACCACGATTCAGTTGTTCCACAGTACTATTTATAATTTCAAAACTTTCAGATAGTGAAAGGTGCCTATTTTGGAGACTTTTGAGCGTTTTTATGATGCATGAAAATGTATGCTGAATGTGAGCTAAGTCATTCTTCACACTTATGTCACAGGTAACTGTTTTCGCAGTATCAATTGAGACTGCATCTTCAGAGTCCAATGCAAGGAGAACATTGTTAATAGAGTCTATATGTTCGGCATAATATTCAACTGCTTCTAGCCATGTACCCCATCTAGTTAAAATTGGCTTTGGTGGCAATGGAATTTCAGGGTACATTTCTTTCAACACGTTAACTCTACTGGGAGCTTTGAGAAATACTTTTTTCACTGATGAAATCAACAAATCTACTTTAGGGAAATTGTCTCTGACCACTTCTGCCACACGATGAAATGCATGCGCCACACAAGTAAAATGAGTCAATTTAGGATATACAACAGATAATGCTTGTCCAGCTTTGACCATATAAGGGGCAGCATCGCTAATAAAGAATAACACATTATCGTACATAATACCCTTTGGCCACAGGATACCCATAGCTTCGTTGAACAGTTTAACTACAGTTTTGTTATTGCACTTTTCTAGAACATCACAATGTAAAAGAATTCGTTCAGAATATTGTTCACTTAACAAACCGATAACTACATTACCAACAAGTCTACCTTCTTTGTCGGGAGTCTCATCAATGGAAACCCAAATTGAACTATCTTTAATTTCATCTCTTATCTTCTGTATTGTCTCATCGTAGATGGATGGAGCATACGTCTTCCTAAGTGTTGACTCATCCGGGATTGTATGTTGAGTATATTTTTCAAGGAATTCCCTGAAGACCTTATTCTTTAGTTTGTAGAGAGGAATATCAGCAGAGATGAGAGAACGGCACAGGTCGATGTTAAACTCAGATCTTACATTCGATGTTGTTGGTTGTGTTAAAAACAATTGTCTCTGCTTGGAATTTAGTTGTTTGTTGGCCTGATGTTTACTAGTTGTAATGTGTTGTTGCACCAGGAACTTTTGTGTAGATGATACTGCACACTGACACAAATTACAAAATAATATTTTATTGTCAGTTGATAAACCATCTTCTTTAAATTCTGAAATGTAACTTGTTAGTTTTGATTTTAAATTGACTGAATGACGTACTTTTGGCATATTTACCGTCTTTATAGTATGATTTACAAAACTGAACCTATGTGTACTCTGACTGGCATTTAACTGTTGAGCTGCACAACTGAAGTCTGTTAAAAATTTTAAATTAAATTAATACAGTTTTGTAACTTACTTTCCCATTGTTGATAGGACTGCTAATTTTCAAATAACTCTGATGTTAAAGGGATTACTGAACATGTGTTTAAATCTCTATTGTTGAAATGTATTTTTAAAAGTTAATGGAATTTTGTTTTGTTTTATTGTTAAACCTAATATAATATGGACTGTTTTATATGAAATATGGAAAATATATGGAAATTAACGAAAATATGTACTAAACTCTAAAATATGGAAAAATATGGAAAATAAAAGTAGGATTTTTCAACCCTACACATTGTGAAACATAAAGATAATGCAAAATATAAATTATATTAGCTTTATAAGTAAATATGTATTTACATATAAATCCTTTCCCTGGTTATTACCATGGACATATATCGTATATATTTAACGTAGGTACACATGAGAGAACTGGTTGTTAAATTTCTTGAATATCACCACTGCTTAGGCGTAACGAAAATTTCAAGATCTGACGTCAGTTGCTTAGCCACACCATCCTGTATTGATGTTATTTATATTTGCTATGTATTTTTATATTGTTTGAGTGGAAGAGAGGGCCTTACAAGAACAAATAAATAAAATAAATTAATGTACAAATAATTTAAATTGTAGAAAAGATCATATAGTATCAATCCTTATTACTAGAATGCAATTTCAACAGTCTTCGAGGTCAAATTTTAAATCCTTAATAGAACGTCAATTGCAGCACAAGATGCAAGCACAGTCTAGTATATACAGTCGCGAAGCTCAATACGTAGTAAATATGCAAACATTAGGTAGTTGCTCAGCACTAGGATCGCTAATATCGCCTCATTACAGGCAATGCAAAATAGTACTGTCACAGTCTATTGTTTTAGCACCCTCAAAACTCAAGCTTCGTGACTGTATATAGTAGACTATGATGCAAGTGTTCCTCTTAACACCCATGTCACGTGCCAGCATGACGTCTCTGAACAACTAACTTTATCTCTGTACGCTCTGGGACAGAATACGGTTTCTAATTATATATAGTATTTTTCCGTGTGCGAATTTTTTAAAGGGAGCTTTGACCTAATTTCGAAAGGTTCTCAGTAGTTCGCGGGTTTCGAGGAAAACAAAGAAAGTTCATACAGTCGTTGCCAAGACTGAAATTTGCGCAAGTCAAAATCAACACGGAAAAATTTAATCACTACCTGAAGAATAGAATTAGTTTTACTTGAGAGAATATATTATAAACCTCGTCTCCATTCATTTTCCTTCTCACCGCCTTGTAATCAATTCGGTATCCGAGGCACAGATTCTAGAGTTCGATTATTCAAATTGCGCCGAGGAGTTGATATTGGGGTTTGTTTGTGATTTCTGGGCACTTGTCGCCCCGTCCTCCCCCTCCCCCAACTACCGACCCTGGAGGGAGTTGTGAAACAATGCAGATTATAAGCAAATTACTCGCCCAGCCAAGGAACCCCAATAATTGGCTGCGCTAAACAAAAACATTAATTTCCCTGGAGAGGCGTTACTCACGCCGACTGTGGGACGACTCGCGAATTCTTCGCGTGGTTCGCGCTGGCGTCGCTTAGAGGAGCCACTAAGTGCCTTGAAGGTTTCCTCTTGGAAGCGACACAAAACGGAAACTATTGTAACAGCTTTCTATACGATCGCTATACTTATAATGATAACAGACTTATCAGGATACGGATTTGTAATGTTTTTATTATGTCTTATCCTTTGACGAAAATATTTTCTCCAGGCATTGCTATATTACAAGCCCTAGATAGTAATTAAGTATCCTGAATACTTTTGCATGTTATATAGGGTAAAGGTTGGTAATATTGCGATACAAGTAATATTGTGATAGTTCTTTTTGAGAATTTATTAAAATTTTACTGAACGAGAGGGAGATCGGTTTTTTGCGTCAACGTATTAAGGGAATGTTCGTTGACAAGTTTCTGCACAAAGCCGGTCCTTCTCTCACTCAGTAAAATTGTAACAAATTCTCAAAAAGAACTTTCACAATATTACTCGTATCGCAATATTACCCACATTTACCCTATTTCAGATAAGTAACCAGACATAATAACGCCACATTCTCGATATCAAGAATGCTGAAATTTTGCATTTACTTGAGAGCTTTAACACACTACACCGAAAAATATGAACTGTGTAATAGGTACGTGTGGAAACAGCTTAGCAATGCTTTGTTCTCCACACTATAGTGGAAAATATGTTGCTACACGGTGGAGCTATCTGTGTACAAATAATAATTAAAACACGAATTTTATTACGCCATACGGAAAGCAGTTTGATATGAACAAATACATTTTACCTCATAATGGGAACAGTATTATAAGGTATTTGGTATGAGCTGATCGTAATAAAATGACAAATTTGAACAGCTGACTTTCTATTAATTATTCAATTTTATTCACCAAATATAAATTTAATAGGCCTACAATTCAGTCAAGTTACCCGTGGAAGCGGAAAATACAGGTATTGGGGTTACCCATGTTTATATAAAAAAAAAATCGCTAGCCGGCTGATGTCTGCTGTACGACGCAGTTCGAGCATAATTCTGTGCTAAAGGAAAGCACTTACCATAGTTCCACAAACGCATTACATATTTCTCGCTGTGGTGTGTTAAGGACTTTTCGTGTTGTTGCTATATAGATTGTGTACGATGCTATGTCATCATGTAAATATTTTTTTTGCGGTTTTCCACCCATTAACACAAATAACGAAGATTTTCTTTTTAGAAAATATGGCAAAATAAAGGGCTGAACGAACAGAGGGATGACGTGAAAGAAAGTGTAGAAATGAATGGCCGAAAATTGAGTCAAAACGGAAGAGTAGACTTGAGTAGATGTGAGCTTTCATCCGATTTCAATTATCTCAGATCTTATTAATCAACTAGCCGTACCCGTGCGCTCCGCTGCACCCGTTAGAAATAAATATAAAGTAATTACATAATTAAAATAGGACATTTGATCCAGGGAACATTCGTGTTTGATAGAAGGATAAATCGTTTAAAATGTTACTTAATTTAAATTGCATCCAAATAATTAAAATGCGATCATTTTGGTCCAGAGACACTCATTTGGTGCAATGACAATTCCTTTAACATGTTTCTTAATTTTTATTACATGCAACCATAGTGTAATGAAGATTGACATCATTTAGATTTAATGTGTATATTTTATTTCACTTGTTATAGGTTTCCATTGAATTATGGTAATAACTTAATTTTAACCCTTGTTTTCTACGTATTCAGTAAATGGCGCTTGGCCCACTATGGTTCTGAACCCTTCAAATAACTTAAATTATATTATACAATATTTCATATTATATTATATTATATTATATTATATTATATTATATTATATTATATTATATTATATTATATTATATCAGAAGTTACTGTAATAACATTATAGCATTATGTCCATCTAGAGAAACTACACTTTCCAATGGCGAAATAATAATTAATTATACAAATCGGTTAATTTAGCTTCCGATATTACTTCATACAAACACAGAAACATTCTCTGTAGGCAATCTTTCATAGCTTTCGATTGTTGCTGTCCAAGGCCCCTTATAGACGAAGTCATTTGTTTTTTAATTCATTACACGGCCTTACTATTTTAATTTTAAAACTAATTTATCTCATTAAATATCAGTCCTATCAAAATTTTTCAAGGAATAAAACTTATCGCAAATTATTTTTAAAGAAACTTTTGTTACGTAACATTTTCCACAAAAATCAATAATAAGCGAGATATTTCGATTTATTTAATTCAGCCCCCCTTATAACTCCCCTTTTAAATAATGTATTTTGAATGCCATATAGCCTAAAATCTAAGTTGCAACGAACTTAATTTATATTCCAATTTTCATCGACATCCGTTCAGCCATTATCGCTTGAAAAGGTAACAAACATACAGACAGACAGACATAAAAACAAAAATTTCAAAAAAGCGATTTTCGGTTTCAGGGTGGTTAATTATATATGTTAGGACCAATTATTTTTGGAAAATCGAAAATTACCAGACAAATTTCGGCTACAGATTTATTATTCGTATAGATAGGCCTATGCATGTGTTACAAGTCTCGGAGAATTTCGGTTTATAAATGACCAGTTTTTATGTTATTTACTATCCAAAGTATTTAATATAACTACAAACTAAAATAATATGATAATTCTTTCTCAGTACATAACGTTTTTTCATCGGATGTCAATCACTTCATTAACAACCATTGTTACACATGTGACGTCAGTCGATGCGGCATTTAATATTTCAAACAGGTTACGAGTCCAAACGTTAATGAAATTCAATTATTCCACAAAAATAGAAGACAATAAATGTCCCGAGCGTTGCAGTGGACGTGTGCACAGTCATTTGTTCAATGACTCCATAAAAATGTATCCCCATCTCTCACACAATGCAGGGTTTGAAAATACGCCTCCTACTGCATAGCTAATACGCAGTAAATAATTAAACATTACAAAGAGAAAAAATTAATCTTTGCAGAGGGAAATCCGCCAAGGCTGGGATCGAACCGCTTTGCAGTTCACGGGAATGCCGCATGAGAGCGCTTCCTGCACTGCGAAAGCTTTCCATTCACCTCGCTGAGTGATTGATGAGCTATGCTTCCTCTGAGCAGCCGATAGCATTGTCAAATTATGGCTGTTGGAAAACTGAGCGTTCGCGCATCTCGAGAAACCCGTGCGTGTACGTCAGTCTATCTTCGCGTCCGCAGAATAGTTTTTGCTTCCTTTGAGATTTGTTTTGCACGCTTTTGTGCAAACTCACTACAATAACGATAATGTAAAACGGCCCCACACAGTTCTAGTTTCCTTTCCCGTTATTTTATAGTATCGTACAAAGACAAAATGCCACTTTCACATTTTATGTAATTCTACAAAGAATTTTAAAAGCAGTTTTGGAAATATTCCAAAGCGTTATCTACATTTGAACATACTGTACGAACATAGACATGACATAAATAACGCAGAAATTTCTTTGCTGGCCGTTGTGTACGTAAATGCCTTTAGACACATCAGTGATTTTTCATGGAAAGCATGGCCACTAGTTCGAATTCGCTTTGGATATGGATGTAACTCTGCTGTGAAATTGATGCATTATGTTCTTTAGGTAGAGGAACAACATCGAGATGATCACCACACCTTAACCCTTTGCAGCATAGTGGTTGTTCAGAAGAACCACAGTTTTCTTTCTTTTTAAATTTTATGGCACAGATATTCCACCAAGGAACCACCTCTTGAGTATACATAGAGGTGCCATGTGTGTTTTGAAATTGTGTGCAGAGTTAAAATATTGAAAAACATTGATCGAAGCTTTGTTATGATCCATGAAATGAAAAACAAAAAATTAATTTGTGATGCAAAGGGTTAAGGGAATTCTTCCAGACATCTGTTAAGTATCTACGGCTGAAAGTGCCTAAAAAGGAAAACAACTACAAAAGCAAAATATCAATGCTATGGTACGAACCATTCTATCTCCACATTTTGATAAAAGTGAAAAGTTGCCATTAAACTTTTCCTGGAGCCATCTACTTCAGGGAGAGATATTTTTCGGTGACGGAAATCGGCGGCAAAATCCAATCACGCAGACTTTCTGTTCCGACAGAATGCATGCTATAAGCGTCTACCACCATTCTAGACTCATATTTCTCGATAAGGTTTGAATCTGCAAATCACGGATCCATTGGCAAGCAAGAACAACTGAATAAACAGGAAAGAAGAACATTTTGAAGTAGAATAGGTCTTTCTTCGCAATGTGTATAGGGAGCCAAATTTACACAAAGTGTGTCACGAAATTAGACAAGATTAGAAACTCCGACGGTGAGAAAGCTAACAGAGATATCCAAATAAACAAAACTGCATTCTAGAGCACATGGACGAACGTTTTTGACATACGCGGTCCGAGCGACGAATTTTCGCTATGGGTATGGTGGAGGGTAGTGACAGTATAAAGGGAGAAAATGTTGTGTCACTCCTCATTAAACGGCATTAACTTGGAAACTACACATCTCACGGCGTTCGTTTTGTTATACGATTCAGCACTACAAGTTATGATGGAATAGTACCAACTTCTAAAGTTGAAAGCAAGTTTGAACGAAAATTATTTTGAAACAGTTGTGCTTAAGACCTAGTCTCAGTTAAATGTACAAATATATTAAGTATATGACAGAATGCAGAAGACGATTCTTTCATGTAAAATCATTAATATACCCAACAACACTAGGAAATTACGTTTCGAATAGAGTTTCCAACTTTTCAAAATAAAAAAAAAAAGATTTTATCGATATTTTTAGTGACTCATGCTTCCTTAATTTCTATTTAAAAATCACATATTAAAGGATTACACAGACACAACCATTTTCGTTTCTCAAGCGTACTTTTTCTTTTCCCAATCGTACTATCAGGGATTGGAATGCTTTACCTGCAGACTTACTAAAGGCTTTGCCATATACCAAAAATGTATTTAAAAATAGGCTTAAGGACGGTAGTATATTATACATACTATTTAAAGTGTGTAATTGATATTTTGTTATTTGAAGTGTTGTATCAGTGAAGAAGTGTGTTGTGTCAGTGAAGTGTGTAGCGTAAGTGAAGTGTGTTTGTGTCAGTGAAGTTTTATAGTTTATAGTGGCAGTGCAAAGTTTTTGAACAGTGAAATGTTCTTGAATTGTTAGTGAAATCAGTATAGTATCAGTGAAATGTGTCGTAGTTCCAGTGCAGTGTGTGATTTGACAGCGAAATAAGTGTAGTGCTGAAAGGTACTTGTGCATGTATGAACATATCACACTCCTAGGTCATTATTGAGTGTAATTAGTTACCACTGCCACCGGGTATATACCCATTTGCAGTGTGAATAAATACATAAATTGTACACACATTCACCTTTTTGTGTTTTAGTATCTAGTTTTTAAAGATACTTTCATATTTTGAAACTAATTTAACTTCATTTAGCACTTTACTGTCTTAATGAGGGCATGTCAACATTTATAACAATATGAAGTTCTGAATTCATCAGTTCTGGTGAGCATCTGTTCCTCACATCAGTCCATTTGTTAATCACTGAAAACACTCGTTCCAAAACGGATTCGACCCAGTTACGCTCAGTATACTCGGGAAATATTTGGCACTTTCTGTTGAGGCACCAATGTGAAGAATTTGACCCATTTAGACTCATCACAATCTTTAGCAATACAGTCAGTAATCAACTACCGGTACTACAATCATCGATACCAGTATCAATTGTAACAATGAGGATCTCTGTGACTATAGATTGTAAGCAATGGAGTTATTTCTGCAATAGTACCAAAGTGAAAATATTTTCAAAATCTAAATCTCAGTGATAAAATATAAAAAATAATAGAAACTGTTACCACAGTCTATTATATACAGTCACGAAGCTCATACGTAGTAAATATGCATCCATAGATAGTTGCTAACCTCGCTACTATTGCCTCACACAGACAATGCGAAATAGTACCCGCACAGTCTATTGTTTCTAGTACTCTCAAACTCAAGCTTCGTGACTGTATATACTAGGCTATGTTGTTACACAGGATTTTGCTATTACCCAGCGCCAAATTCGAAATAAAAAAACGAAAGTGTTGTACGAGGAAATAAAAAACGTAAGGCCACATTAGCATCCAGAAACCGTAAGAATACGGAAAAAACGTACAATCTGGCAACCCCAGTTTCCAACATCAAGCTAGCTACAAATTTTACGTTTGTCATAACTCACCAATTTACACAATTTTTCCACTCAAATACTTCGGGTAAACATGGTGGACAAATGGAACAAATACGTGTTTTACAGCTCGTTTACAGAATCAAACAAATCAAAATCAATTAACTTCCGTCGCGCAAATCGCGAGTGCAAATTACTGCAGTTTCCGAGTACTGACACACATGCACCAACGTTGCTCGGAATTTAATGATGCGTTGCTTGACAACTCCTTTGCTGTGCATCGTATCTCCATATTACACTAATGCATGGCTCACTATAGTTCGTACACAGTCGATTATCGGAATTATCATGGATTTTATTGAAGTTCCATTTTCGAATGCTGCACGTTCCATTGTTTAAATTGAATAAAAAAAAACTAAATCAGAATCTAGGATGCGGTAACAGAATCTGTAAACTTTTCTGGTGCATTTCCTATATATAAACGGAAATCAATTCATGTAAAAAGAACACACCCACAAAAATAGGATTTCCCTCGTTTGTAATTAAATCTGGAATAAATTGAATCTAATTTCTGAATTTCAACGTACGTACATTGCAAACATCTGGAAGCAAAGTTACTGTGCTATATTACAGAATTTTATCTGCAGGTCTACTATTTAGAATACTCTTATGAACCTTGTACACCACCACACTTGTAAATTTAGAAGTAATGTTCCTGTAGTAAATGAACATGGGTGGGAAACTCGTGCTCTCAAAGTGTCAACACAACCTCAGTGCAGGTAGAACGGACTATATACTTACTAGCTGTAGTGTCTGCATGCTGTTCTTGTAACACGCAACTTGGCTCGCGTTTGCAGTAAGTAGCGGCTCGTTTTAAGTGAAAAACAATATAATACGATCAGATCATTTCCTTTTAGTGATGAATGGAAAGAGACAGATTTTTTTTATTAAGAAGGAAGGTAAAGATTGTATTATGTTCTATTACACTTTCTTACGCATGACATTTTATGCCACAAATAAAAACAGTGAAGATTTTAGGATGGTACTCATAGTCGACACTTTGGATTAAAGTGTAAAGTTAGTAATGAAATACTGTCTGGATCTACCTTAGAACAGCTGAATTTAAAAATGAGAAATCAACACGGTGAGACATATGAAATATCGTTAGCACGTTGTGCGTGCGAGTTACAGAATTGCACGACATATGATCGACTAGCTAAGAGAATTTATGGATAAATTTAAAATGTGGAGTATCATGTAGAACATAGACAACTTCACTTTCCTTGACTATAAGCTATTTTGAAGAGTGATAAGAAAATCTTATTATCAAATATAAGACCCTACTGCAAGATCTATAGCAGAATTCACTGGTGAGTTTGAAGAAACAGTGACAACTGACAAGGAATCGAGAATTTTCTGAAATCCTTTTGGCTTACAGCCGATAGAAGATCCTGAAAGTTTGTAGCTTGAACTGATAAATCTACAGAACAGCACGCCATTCAGATTCCAGCGAAATCAGGAATCGAACTGTTCGTAATGCTGTCTAAGTCAGAATTTCCACTTCATGTGCTTGAGGCAGAGTTTGATACAAGAAAGACGTATAAAAGCTATCAATGTACAGAAAGAGCTCAGAAGTAAGTTTATTTCATTTTCCGTGAGATGTAAAAAAATTACTTCCATGAATTTGTGACTGTTCGTAAATACAAACTATTACCTTTCTGAGAACAGAGGAATACTCTTTAAAGTATAAAGACTTGTAAATTCTCGCGTTCTACGTTTCAAATAAGTCATATAATAAGAAATACTAACAAATAGTAATATAATAAATAAGTGTTGCAGCTATGTGTGTTGTATCTTGAAAAAGTTGTATTCAGTTTGTGTTTCCCGTACTAAACTAATTTACAAAGCTAGGAAATAATATAATTTTGTTATGTGTATTTAGGTACAGTCTATCTAAAATTACTACAATTATTGTGTCATGCGTCATTTTTAAATTTAAATCATGGACTAGATATCACGACCACCTGCACGAGCCGCCAGAGCGCACCATGGCAGTGAACTGCTTTTGCAACGAAACTACAAACAACTTGTAACTGCTGCGGCTGGCTCCGTCTGTCTTTCTTTCTTTCAAGGTTTTTTAGCACTTCGTGAGCACGAGTTGCCCATCCATGTAAATGAAAATGCTCTTCATTGTTCAACCGTTTGCTGTGCTACAAAATATCTCGTCAGTGTTTTTTTACATATAAATAATAATCTAATGCAATATGCATCAATCATTTCCTCATAATTATTTTCGCTGATAAACTGTTATCTTCTAATAGTGTTTTAATTTGTTTCGTTTTCTTTTCTTTTTCCTGTTTAGGAGTTGTTACTCAAGCAATTTGTTCTACTTGCTTTATAACAATGATTACCTCACTCTGACGTATGCTTTTTGTCTGTTTATGTATAGTAATGGAGTCAATTACACAGTGAACACAATAGTTTTAATTAAAAATAGGAAGTCTTTACTTAAAAAAGCAGCATGCAACGGCGACTAAGAAAATCAATGAAGCTAATTTTGTATTTTGTTCTTAGGTAAAGTGACGGGCCATATATTATTAGAATCACCATTTCTTCGAGATACGAATTTGAAATCCAATTGGTTAGAAAATTTGAAGAAAAAGGTGAGCAGATTAGGTCTAAGATGGTTATGGGAGGAAATTGGAGTAATGAATTTTAATGTAATTTGTAAAATCGTAAAATATAAATGTAATGAAGGTACGAGACAGGAATTATAACACAATCTCAAGGAATTAAGAACATTAAGTCACTATAAGGACATTAAAACGCCATGGGAACAAGAAGAATATGTCAGAATAAAGGAATGTGAGGATTGGCTTAACTTGGTGGAGACTAGAAATATGGAAATTGAAAAACAGGAGGGGTACCATAGAGAAGGATATCTGCCCCCTGTGCGACATGGAGAAGGCGCTTTCCATATATTATTAGAATGCCAAGAAACAGACAATACAAGGAAAAAGTGGTTAAATAATACATTTTTGAATATGAATAGATATGTAGCATATAAGAAAATATGTAATATAACTAATATAAGAGAGTTAAATAAATTGGGCAAATTTTTTAATGATATTGAAGATGAAATGGGAAGAGAAAGTTAAAAGTAATGGTGTATTAAATTGATCTTCTAGTGTGTGTGTGTGTGTGTGTGTGTGTGTGTGTGTGTGTGTGTTTTGTTTTGTTTTTGTTTATTATTTTTTTAGTTGTGAGACTTGGCATAGGTGATTAAAATTGCATTGTAAAATAAGGCAGATCTGGGGCAATATAAAATTGTAAAAGGTCTGTCTTACAAATATATGATAGACGAATAAATATATCATATCATATTAGAATCACCTCAGAGCCAACTGGCTAGTCTCTTAATTGAGACAACTCATCCTGCCTGTGGTTTTTCCTAAGGTGCTAAGACAAATGTCAGGATGAGCCCTAAGGGAAATGGCTACGGATCCGTATCTCCCTCCCCACACAAAATTCCGGCATTTTACCAAATTAAAAACTCCTGAAATCGAAACCTTGGCTTTGGCATATTGCTTTGGGCCCTCCGGGGGCGAGTTAACTCGAGCGTCGCTCGTGCAGTGCAAGGGCTCGGATTCCTCCTCTCGTGAGAAATGCGTCGCCCACGCTACACGCTCGATGCGCAGACTTTTAACTGTTCCTGTTCTGTCATGTTTCTCCCCATCCTCATGCAAAACTACTAGCATATCCTTTCATTTTCGGTTCTTTCCTTTTTAACATTCTGTAATGTTCCTTCAATTGAACGGCAAGTATCGGAGTGAGACAAAAGGCAAACAGGCTTGGAGCTCACATGGACAATTCTTCTCAGCCCCAATTTCCCTTGCAAGGACGCGTTTTCGCGTACTTTTTAAATGCTTCTCTTCTAATCCCCCCCCCCCATTAATTGACACTGTCATTGCCATAGTGACAATATGGTACATAGTATGTAAACACTGTAGCAAAAAATGTTTGCTCCAGAAAAATGGAAAATATTTATAGGTACTAACATCTTAGGACTTCAAGAAATGAACATTAATTACTTTGTACAATTTAATATAACAACATCCCCCTTAAAAAGTAGAGTAAGGGGTGATTTAAGACCAAGTCTCAGCATTTGAACAGAGGTCAAGAAGTGGCATATGGATCACAGTTATGATACTGTGCTTTCAACAAAACAAGATAGACTTGTCTTTTTCTTTCTCGTTTTAATATCACACTTGAAGGAATGAAAATACAGTGGACGCTCTTAAGTTCGACAGAGAACATGTTCGACATCCTATAGTTCGACTGCTTACGTAGAACAATTAGACACGTCCCTAAGAAATGAGTTTGCCATTTAAATGGGAATTGGTTTTGTGTCTTGTAGTGATACTTTTGTATCTTGCTTAGGATAGGGACCAATGGCGGGCTTATGTGAGGGCAGCAAGAAATGAGTTTGCCATTTAAATGGGAATTGGTTTTGTGTCTTGTAGTGATACTTTTGTATCTTGCTCAGGATAGGGACCAATGGCGGGCTTATGTGAGGGCGGCAATGAACCTCTGGGTTTCTTAAAAGCCAGTAAGTAAGTAAGTAAGTAAGTAAGTAAGTAAGTGAGTGATACTTTTGTTAAAAGAAAACAGAATATTTTATTGATTAAAACATCCATATTGATCACAGATTTTAAATTAATGAACTCTTCTTTTTCTATTTGAGAATTGTGCAGTTTGTGAGACGGAACTGTCGAAACCTACTGTGGTACTAGAAGCGCATACACATTCCTCGGGTGGGCACGAAATGCAAGTACAGCACTGTATTCGTTGATGGATAACCAATAAGAATTTGTATTCATTTCACCTGCAACACCCACTACCCTTATTGGACTGAACTTCCAGTTCTGTTCAGTCGAACTTAGGAGAGTCTACTGTATAGAGAAATTTAAGGAAACGGCAGTAGCAGCAATCCAAAGGTTTAATTACCGAAATATTCAACATTTAAAAATCTTCAGGTGACATTTTACAATACTGCAGAAGCGATTAGTTTCCAACGCTGAGTATTGCTATGACGTTGTCCATCACGTACAGAGTTGACAGATTGGCTAATGAGATGTTCATGGTTAATTTCGGAAGTCAATTGAGTTAGTATGCAACTGTACCTTAGTGACTACTACATGCAATTAATAGGATTCAGAATAGCTTTATAACATGGAAAGGCTACACATATTCCAAAATGCAACGAATTCTAATAAGATGGTCAAAAATTCTGCGAAGTACCGGGAATACACCGGGAAGTAAAATACGTCATCCAATTTCGGCAATGACACTCAGCTGTGTTGGTTTCAATATTTAATTTTTGTTTCGGTTTACAGATGGAGATTATTGGTCTGTATTGAAGGGCATACAATATATTTTCTCTTCATATGAAGAGACATTCCGAAATTAGTCCCAGCTCACAACAAATTTTTCGTCATGGTTCTCTCAAAGTATATCGTAAATGTCTATTATCACTTTAATATTGCAAAAATAACATTAGTATTTGCTGTGGCTCATAGTGTTATTATTTACAGCAAGCTTTCAACATTCTGCAATATACATTTTTTTTTACCATGGATTCCGGGACGGTGCAGAGAAACATGTATTCTATATCAAAATTATCACATAAATGTTCTTATATCAATCGCTTATTAGGAAGTTTGTGTATAATGAGGAAGTATAAGCAATTCATGACTATTAATATGTAGTGTATTTTAATTTTTTCCCCTCTCTCCTTTATATAATTAGAGCCCATTTATTTTATCCTTTATCATTCAATATCTCTTACTTTTATTTTCTCTGTCTTACATTAATCTATTCAGGCTCCTTCCTTCCTGTAATAAATCACCTATTTTGTCTCTAATATTATCTGTTGATTTTACATCTTTATGTGCAACATTTTTTCAATGAATATGAAATGTTTATGATTTTAAACGTGGTGCGAGACTTTTTTTTATCGCGGTGTCATAGACGTAGACGCATCCAACACTAGTAGCAATAGCAGTCTTTGTAATATTAACAGTAAAGGGTAAAGCTATATTCCTTATACATATCATTAAGGTACTCATGGTGGCAGAGCATTATGCTTCCTTAAACTCTGCATTGGAATGAGGTGGTGTGGCCGGTACCACGTTCCGACCGAGTAATAAAGTGCAGTAGTTATATAATAATAATAATAATAATAATAATAATAATAATAATAGTAGTAGTAGTAGTAGTAGCAGCAGCAGTCGTAGTAATATTAGCAGTAAAAAGTAAAGGTATAAGATGACGTGCAGAGGAAGAGGGAGGCCAACAAGACGTGGAGAGGAAGAGGGAGACGGACAAGACGTGGAGAGGAAGAGGGAGAAGGACAAGACGTGCTGAGGAAGAGGGAGACGGACAAGACGTGGAGAGGAAGAGGGAGACGGACAAGACGTGCAGAGGAAGAGGGAGACGGACAAGACGTGCAGAGGAAGAGGGAGACGGACAAGACGCGCAGAGGTAGAGGGAGAGGGACAAGACGTGCTGAGGAAGAGGGAGACGGACAAGACGTGGAGAGGAAGAGGGAGAAGGACAAGACGTGCAGAGGAAGAGGGAGACGGATAACACGTGGAGAGGAAGAGGAAGAGGGACAAGACGTGCTGAGGAAGAGGGAGACGGATAAGACGTGCAGAGGAAGAGGGAGACGGACAAGACGTGCAGAGGAAGAGGGAGACGGACAAGACGTGGCGAGGAAGAGGGAGAGGGATAAGACGTGCAGAGGAAGAGGGAGACGGACAAGACGTGGAGAGGAAGAGGGAGAAGGACAAGACGTGCTGAGGAAGAGGGAGACGGACAAGACGTGGAGAGGAAGAGGGAGAAGGACAAGACGTGCAGAGGAAGAGGGAGACGGACAAGACGTGCAGAGGAAGAGGGAGACGGATAAGACGTGCAGAGGAAGAGGGAGGCGGACAAGACGTGCTGAGGAAGAGGGAGACGGACAAGACGTCCAGAGGAAGGGGGAGACGGACAAGACGTTAAGAGGAAGGGGGAGACGGACAAGACGTGCAGAGGAAGACGGACAAGACGTGCAGAGGAATAGGGAGACGCACAGGACGTGCAGAGGAAGAGGGAGACGGACAAAACGTGCAGAGGAAGAGGTTGACGGACAAAACATGCAGAGGAAGAGGGGGACGGACAAGACGTGCAGAGGAAGAGGGAGACGGACAGGACGTGCAGAGGAAGAGGGAGACGGACAAGACGTGCAGAGGAAGAGGGAGACGGACAAGACGTGCAGAGGAAGAGGGAGACGGACAAAAGAGGCAGAGGAAGAGGGGGACGGACAAGACGTGTAGAGGATGAGGGAGATGGACAAGACGTACAGGGAAGAGAAACACAGAAGAAGAGACAAGACGAGCATAGGAAGTGGCACAAACGGGCAGAGGAACAGAGATTGAGGAGCTCGCAAATAGAGCGACAGAGAGAGGTAGAAACAGAGAGGGAGAGAGAGAGAGAGATGGCGAAAGAAAGAGAAACAGCGGAAACAGAAATAAAAGATAATAAAGAGAGAAAAATGGCGAAAGAAAGAGAAACAGCGGAAACATAAATAAAAGATAATAAAGAGCAAGAAGGAAATTCATTCATTCGTTCATTTATTCATAATGTTTTGCCCAAGGGCATGTCTAGTGGGAGAAAAGAAGAAAGGAAAGAGATATATTTGAAAATTCTGTTCACTTATGTTTAATTAAGACCTAAGTGACGTAAACATGAAGTTTTACGTGAATTGAACGGGAGAGTATAACCACTGGGAGGCCCCTCAAGAAGTAAGATACGACTTCTCTCTCGCAGAATCTCGAGTTCGAAACTCCTCTTAACTACCGGTGCAGCCATTTCGAAGTTAATTAAACTTGCTGGTGCAGACAAATCTTGCCGACTTGCCCATCTATCTGCACTTAAGAGTGCCGCAACCACAGATACCCATGTGCTCTCAGTACGCCATCTGTGATGAGCATCTCGGTTCTAAACCTTTCATGATATTTAAATTATCTGTTGTACTTATCAATGACTCTGGCTCTTTGAGAGCAAGTTAAATTAAACTTCATTACTGAAGTAGAAAATCTCTACCAAATATTTACATTTGTGTATGTCATCTTGTTCAATAATTATTTACCTTTTCCCCTTTACTTTTATAGACAGGAAGTAAGGTAATAACATTTTCTATATTATCACAGAAAGGCCCCTTCTCTTTTCCATGTCCTGAACACATATCGCGGCCACCGGCGTAGCTCAGACGGTAGCGATGTTACCTGTTGAACCGGGGATGCGCTCGGGCGAGGGTTCGATTCTTGCTTGGGCTGATTACCTGGTTGGGTTTTCTCCGAGACTTTCCACAACCGTATTGCGAATATCAGGTAATCATATGGCGAATCCTTGGCATCATCTCGCCAAATACCTTCTCTTTATCACCAACTCCATTGACGCTAAATAACTCAGTAGTTGACACAGCGTTGTTAAATAATCAAGCAAAAAAAAAAAAGGTAACGCATGTTTCTAGAATGCTGTTATCTGTATATAACCATGCACACTGTACCCTTGAATGTACACATGCATATATGCATGCAGGCCTGTGTATGTACAATCTATATCATTAATGCCGTCATGTTTTGAAGTTTGTTCAGAGCCAGTACTTCATCTCGCTGCCACTGATATATTAGTAAGTTGAATACAAGAGACACACAGATAACCTTTCGTATAACCAGTGGCGTGCCGCTGCACCTCTGAAATGTTGAAATACATCGCAAACCAGTTCTAATTGTGTCGCTACTACTCTAGCATGAACACCACTGAATAAAGGAATATAAAATATAGGCGAATCAACGCGGTAGGAGTGGAGACGGAAGACGCAGTTTTCGTTGTCAGTAAGACTAACAAACGAGATGACATTAATGGAATTCAGTGTGCATATGATGGATATAGATGTTATGTGCATCGGTACAATGGAATCTTGTGGTCATGAAATGATAAACAGTAATTAGGCCTATTGTCAAAAAATGTAGAAACTTGGTATTATATATTTTAATCGATTACTTAATCTTGTGATGCCCAGATCGTATTTGAAGAGATGAGGCAGAGGATTCCGCATATGATCACCTGACATTTGTGTTACAATTTGGATAAACCTCGCAAAAAAGAGCAGAAAATCCATGGGCGATCGGAGCTACGGATGGGTGGCGAACGTATGTACCTACTGGAAGAGCTACGTCGGTGGCCTATCTCGGTATTAAGGAGCTTAGTGAATAATATGGACTGAATGTAGATGACGTATGAGTTACAAAGAAAACTCATTGAAATTACGACAATACTCTGACATAAGCTACTCCTGTCGGACTTTGCTCTAAGCCAAATTTTGCTTCTTGTTGTCTAGTGTATAATGTAATTTTTAAAGACTGAATATTATTACTTACTTATGGCTTTTAGAAAACCTGGCGGTTCATTGCCGCCCTCAAATAAGTCCGCCATCGGTCCCTATCCTGAACAAGATTAATCCAGTCTTCACCATCATATCCTACCTCCCTCAAATCCATTTTAATATTATCCTCCCATCTACGTCTCGGCCTCCCAAAGATCTTTTTCCCTCCGGTCTCCCAACTAACACTCTATATGCATTTCTGGATTCGCCCATACGTGCTACATGCCCTGCCATCTCAAACGTCTAGATTTAAGTTCCTAATTATATCAGGTGAATATTATAGGTATGTTAAATACTGCATTATGTATTCACTGTATTCTTTTCTATGTTTTACTTTTACACATACAATTAAATATATACTACAGTATGCATAAAATATTGTAAGATAAATATTATAAGAAGCTGAAAAATATGAGCACAAACAATTATACTGTATTCAGAATTAAGACAAATCGTAATAAGGGAAAGTAAATTTTACTTATGTTAACAATTACATAAACTCTAAGGATTACTTCACGCTCGAAGTTTTTGTACACGAGCACGAAATTTTGAAAAATGAAAAATTCCTTTTACAACTTTTCTTGCAGAAGCGAATGAGACTTTTGACACTCTTGCACAACGATCCGCTCAGCACGTTGTATCGGCAAAGCGATCAGCTTATTGCAGGCAGAACGTGGCGACACCTGTACGATGCGAAACGAACTTCTCCCTTGCATCGAAATTTTTCACAACGTCCCTCGGATTAAAGCTTTCGCTACACTAATCCCCTCTACCGGCCGCCGGGACGGAGCAATTACTGACGTGCAGAAAACAATTGAATAGCGCGCGAGCCGCCGCTGATTGAATTCTGGCACGCATTTGTTTCCGGACTTTATTACTTTCATCTGGTGTTGTTCAACAATGTGTTCTTCCGCACAACCGCCAGAGCGCTCTGGCTTCGCCCCCTCGTATAAATCTCCATGGAGACGGATGAGCGAACTTGTTTGTCATTGTAATCTGTGACGATTCCAGGTTTTTGTTTCTGGATGAAAAGCGATTATCTTGCAGCACTCCAGAGGAAGATACTGCGCAGATTTTAGTTGCAGTAAGAGGAGGAAGGAATAATATAGCAGGCGTGATGAGTATGTATGGATTCCACTGTTATTATCGTAAAAGCTTAGAGAAGGTTCAGTCCATTACACATTTAGCCGTCCACATATTGAATTACAACCAGCGTGAAATGACAGTTGAATTGCGAAAACAAAAGGAAGACTAGTCAGATAAAAGGGACGCTGTGACATGCTAACAAATGCATGCTGTATCACGCAAATACAGTATATAAGACGTTTGAAAATTTTGTATCTATATACAATTCCGCATTCTAGTCTGAATTTACATATTTGACAATGATTAATCAATTTCTTGAAACGAAATATGTATTAGGCGGTCATATTATTTGTCATTTCCTGTACAGTGTGGAATTTTGGAAGTAATATATCTGTACAGATTTTACCAGCTTATTCCTTGGATAAAATGGACGGTTTTCTTGCAAAGTGAATACGATTAACGCGTATCGTTATTTCCTGACATTACAAAGTATGGAAATCTTACTGCGGTGACAAAGCGATTGATCGCTGCTATTTAGATCGAATGCGTGTGTATATTCGTAGGTGAATCGGGAATGCGCTGTTGCCAAACTACGTGAATTCTCAGTTTAATTATATAATAAACCATGCATTTTATTACAAAACGCACAATAGGCCTTTTTCATTTTTTTAAATGTATTCTATTGCTCCCCTTCAATCTGCCAAGTTATATTACACATACACATACACACACAGCTGGTAGAAATATGGACATTACGAACGAGTGATGATAAACGATTAGGAACATTTGAAATGTGTATATGGAGAAGAATAGAGCGTGTGAAATGGACAAACAGAACAAGTTTTTAAATTGGTATTTTACGACATTTTATCAACTGCTACGGTTATCTACAGCTCGACAAAGTTAAGTCTGCGAGCCGAGAGGGGAAGTTGGAGGCAGTTCTGTAGTGAAAGGAGGCGGTAACGAGAGGAGACCAGTACAGTCTCATATGACAGCAAAGTTTTCCTACTGCGCTTCAGTTCATACAGCGGTAACAATTTAAGACGCTTTGAAATAGACTGTACTTCTACTTCTGCTTGACAGTGACGTTTGGCGTTCTGATTGCCAAGCGTGGCCGTAGGAGAGAAAGTTGCGTGAGGGGGGAGGCTGGGAGACAGCGTAACTGTTGCCTTTATCTGAAGACAAGGACAAAAAATGCGTGCGCTCCGTAGTGTATTTTAAACGATGTGCACACGTTGAAATCTGAGCGTCAAGTAACCTATGTGGCAACTGTGTTTTGCCTCTACATTCCATCCCGATATCCCCACTCGCAGACTTGATTTGGGCAAGCTGTAGCGTCTGAGTGAGATGAAGGTGATACTGCTTGCGAAATGAGTCCAGGGTCCAGAGCCGGAAGTTACCCAGCATTTTCTCTTAATGGGTTGAGGGAAAACCCTGGAAAAAAATCTCAACCAGGATTTGAATCCAGACCCGCTTGTTTCACGGTCAGCGTTACTCCAAAACGGTGAACTGAACATCTGTTGTAACACAGGTAAGACGCACTTTCATTCATGTTTAATCTATTTATAAAGTGTTTCCAGCTAAACAAGTTTGAGAAAATTAACTATCGTAGAAATGGCGGCCGATTTCGCACTGACTGCACGAGGGGCAAAACAGGAAGTGTCTTTACACAGTGATTCCAGATTTTGTGGAATGGAATTCGACGTCACAGTAATGTTTCCTTCCCCTGCCATCGCCATTTTTACAAATCGTCGCCTGGAGTCCAGTTGATGTTGACACAGAATTATTAAAAAGAGAAACAAAAGCTCATCTCTCACTTGCACACATCGTTGCCGTAACCTCTCGGCAAATGTAGATGTAACATTGGCGGGTTAGTCACTAGCATGTAATTGTAAATCTTCGCTTCTTTTTTTCCATCACCGGCTTCAAAAATCACAAAAACAAGTGAAACCATAATTCATTCATTCATTCATTTTATTCCATAGATCTTACATGAGCAATGAAGCTTTAAGATGTGGAACAAGTCAAAATTTTACAATATTAAAATTACAATTTTTACAAATTTTAATTTTACTATTTAGTAATTTTCTACAATTTTTACAATTTTATGCAATTTTTTACAATATTTTGGCGAGATGTAGTATAAAAGTATACCAATTATGCACTTCCGGTTTAATGACGCTTGAAATCTGTTTCAATTCGAAAACTAAAATAAGTTACAATGCGAACACTACCACTAATACCACAAAATAACAAGCGGTGGGACAGCAAAGATGAAGATATGACGACGGCCTTTAGTTCTTGCATAAAATTCAACATTTTTCTATATACAATTTTAACACTTATATATCATTAATTAGATTTCTAACATCTTTACCGTGTTAATATTTAGGATTTACCTTGCTTGGCTAGTTTCGAAGTATTGTACGTCATTGTCCAAAGCCTAGTGCAGATCCTACGCTATCTTCTGGTTTCCTGTTGTGGTGGGGTGCGTTCATGATTGTGTCAACTCAATTTCAAAACACACACCCTTTTCGACACAATCATGAACACACCCCACCACAACAGGAAACCAGAAGATAGCGCAAGATCTCCACTAAGCTTTGGACAATGAAGCACAGGACTTCGAAACTAGTCATGCAAGGTAAATCCTAAATATTAACACGGTAAAGAAGTTAGAAATTTAATCAGAGAAAATTCAAGTCCTTAATTATGGTTTTGCATTGTGCTTGAATAACTGTTGGTGTCAAAAATGTTCTTTTTCTAACCATCTGTGCTAAACCACCATAAACCAAGCTAAGTTTAACATTCGAATCAACAAACTACGCTATTCTCGCGTAATTTTAAATTAAACTTAGTGAATTACTCCTTTAATAATGGATTAATGCAGTGATGGTAAGTCGGGGGAAATTTCCCTTTTGGGGGGGGGGAAACTAAGTAATCGATTTAAAAGAAAAGGGGAAATGTTTACCATTTTGCCTGAATTTCAGGTAAATTTTCAGATTTAGAGTTAAACAGAAAATTTATAGCATTAACTTTGCTATTACACATTCCTGACAAAATAAAACAAATAATTAAGTCCAACAACAATGTTAATTGTGTAGAAACGTTATTTAGCAAACTTTGTACGAAACTGTGACTTCAAATGTAACCAAAATTAATTTAAAACTAGTTTTTCTTGAAATTTGAGTGTCGATAGCTGTTAAATTGAAACGATATCTACTGAATTTAGGTCAAAATGTGAAAATGTTTACAAAATGGTGGCGTGACATTTTCTGGTTCAGGCATCCTGTTATCGTTAGAGAAACATCCAGCGCTTGGAGACTACATACTGTATGTTTTATCACTGGACTTGCAGGAAAAGATATGTCCATCTGTTATATTCGCTATAACCAATTTCGGCTCCCTAGGTTATTGTTCTTGACCTATAAACATCTGACGGGTAATTTGAGCTCTAAAAGAAAACTTGAAGTTAAGGAATATTGCTAAATGAACTACAGAGGTGGCCAAATTATTACACTAAAATGTTTTACTTTGAAACATAATATAATAATTCATCATATTAATTATCAGTAGCCTAAGCTTATAATTCACAGAGTCTAAATATGATTGTTTACATCATCTGGTATATTTTTCAAACGGTTGGATATATTTTGTCTGGCTGTGTTGGTACTACAGGTGTTTTAATTGAATACTGAAGAAGATATGCAACAGTCTGTTCTCCCATGGCCTGCAAAAAGACCTGATATGAACCCAATTGAATATATGTGGTCTATACTAAAGAAGAAACTGAACAAAAAGAAGCTTACAACAAAACATGGGCTCATTGAAGCACTGTCTGATATCTGGCTAAATGATGCTGATATTCAAATAAAGTGTCAAACGTTGATTTCCAGCATCCCCGACAAAATCAACATGTTAATGAAGAATAAGAGAATGTTCACAAAATATTAGTAACCTCCACACTCAATTTTCCGTTCATTACTTCTATGCAAAATACATTTTTTTTTTCCATATTTCTGCCGATAAATACAGTTTTGTTGTACATGTAATCACTTTAGTCTAATAATAATGTGGCCTTCTCTGTAGTCATCTCTAGAGATATGGTTTATACGTGGGTATATGGCCTTCTACAAATTACAACAAATGAGGCACGTGTGCTCAATAGCTACATGAGTGAAATCAAGATTAAATTTCAGTTCTACCACAATGTGACGAACTACATAAATAGGAATGAGAGAGAGAGAGAGAAAAAGATTATAAAGACACGGAAATGTCGAATATACTATTGTGTCCAAGGGAAGTGTGGATTAATTTACTCCGTAATTAGTGAAAAAAGATGTCCTGACATCGCTCTAAATCTGTCGTGAAGGTGATGAACGCACTTGATACCAAAATTCCTAGTAACTTTCTCTGCTGAGAGAGCGAGAGAGACCAGAAGAAAGGAATTCCTCGCAACGCGTTTGCTTTTGTAGTTACGACCCCAGGTTGTAGAGGGGCGGGTCAAGATGGCGTCATCTGAGCGAAACGAGGGGGTTGGTGGAAAGGATGTCAAGGATGAGGGGGTGGAAGGGGTTAATTGGCAATTACAACGGTAGTGCTGAGATAAACAGGAGCATAATTTCTTTCAGTTGTTAACTTTAATCATCAGCATTTGCATAATCGAGTTGTTGCGAGCGTTTTTATACACTTTTTTATATTGTTGTTGTTGTTGGCGGCCATTAAAGTGCCGGGGAACAAGAAGACAATTAGTGAGGGATCAGCGAGGCCAACGATCCGGCAGGCCGTGATGACGCTGTAAACATCCGGGGAAATTAACATGTATTAGCGGGGAAATTCTTCTTTTACTGGCGCACAACGATCCAATAAGCCGTGACTGCTCCCGGGCAGAATTAAAACGTATTAATGGAAAATGTCTCTTTTTCCAGCTGTTCATAGTACTAAGCCCTTACGCGAGGGGTTAAAACTAAAGGCTGTTGATACTAAACGCTTTTTCCATGGAGTCGTGAAAAAAAAAAAATTGTGACGAACACAGAGGAGAGTGTTTACACACGAGAAACAAAACCAATGTTGAAACACAGTAGGGTAATGGTCTCTAGCACTGACAATAATCCATTAATTTACACATTTTTTTCAAACATTGAACTGTTTTAATCAAATCACGGAAGCGAAGTGTGTAGGCATCACACACACATTACATTAATTTCGTGTAATGAAGACGTAAGTAACGCACCCGGTATAAGGCTGGTAATTTCTTCAAACTAGGAAATATAAAGTTACTGAAAGTTAATTTCAGTTAATGTTTACAAGGCCGAATTTTTATGCCTGTAACAGAAAAAAGCAGGACTTAAATGTTGCTCACAGAAATAATTATATTACTTCCAAATTTTATCTGTAAAAGGGTTTGAAATATGAATTGATTTTTAAGATAAAAATCTATGACACTGCATTGAATTTGCATTAGATAAAACTCAAAAATGTTATTAGTCATTAATCCTGGATTTGGTAAAAGGTTTCAAAACAATATTTATCCACTGCACTTTAATCGTGTATTTACATTCCACTCATCCCGTCCAATACATGTGCTTCAAAAAGTCTCAAACTTGTACAGATTTGTCGAACAAATCCAACACACTAAATTTGTGTAAAATAATTGAATAGCCGCCCAGAACAAGGTTGTAACCCTCATTTCTCATAAGTTGTTTTTTCGTGAATAAAATTATGTACAGGTTCAACATGAACTATCGATTAAGGGACAGATTCCTCTAAAAAGACTAAAATACCACCAAATTCTCTAAGTTTCAAGACCTTACTCCAATTGTAACTCGTACGAGGTAATCCTTGGCGTAAGCAACCCGCAGCGCATATTCTTCAAGGTCGTTTTTCCTATTTTATATGGAAAATGATTGACCTTAGCAGAGCATGCATGGCGTGTAATATCTCCTGGTTCTTTAGGCGTTTGGACACCCATACCTTAACTAATAATATCTAGGTTTTCCCCCCATTTTTGAAGAATTTCGTATTTGCTGGTTACAACCGTGTTCTGGTCGGCTATTCAATTGTTTCGTACGTGTAAACAAGTCGTGCAATGTAACTTCCGTACAACTTAAAACGTGTAGAATTTCGCAAAAATTCCAAGGCTCATATATTTTATCACTGCGTTGGATAAATTCGTATACTAAAGAAGAAAAAGGCTAAAAATTCTTTACAATGCCGATGTTAGTAATGTTTCTCAGATATATTAATGTAAAACTGAAAACAGTAAATTCTATAATATCATATAAAAATAAAAACACTTTAATCAACATCTATGAACAAACAACTGACGATCCGACAGTTCACATCGCAAGTGTTTGAAGTGTCGTGCATCTATATAACAAGGAAAATTATTAATTATTAAGAAGAACAACTAATTACACATAAATCTCGTATCTAGCGAGTCATACTAATGATTGTCTCACTATTACAAATATTCATTTCACATAACGCTTCGTTACATATAGCTTACAAAAGTGAAAACTAATGTGAAGCAAATAAAAACAGAAATTAAAAAAATAAAACGTCAAATAGAGTCTAAAGGATAACGGAAACTTTATACTGTAGCTCACTTTTGACTTTTCATGAGACTGATTTAGACAATTTAGCAAAATATTTATTTAAAAACTTTTCTATTATAAAAATTAAATTTGCTGAAGATACACTCAATTGAATACAATTCATTCTGCTGTGACAGATATTTCAGTGCTTCAGGTAATATTTTTACACAGCGAGTAAAAAACTCAGTGAGAACAGTCTGTTAACTTGACATCTTGCACAAATAGCCAAGTAAGTGAGGTAAGACAACTGTAAAATCTGCAGCTTTCATGCCATAAGATTGTTTAATGAAATAAATACTCGTAACGTTGTAATACATCTTCAACTCTGTAACTGGCTGAAAATTCATTAACATAAAAAATAAATGAAAATAGGGTAGGTTAGGGCGTCTAATCTTGAACAACATACTATTATTTCTTTAATACAAGAATGTCGGTTGTTTGGTAACCATACAGTACGATTTTCAAATGTTAGTGTGCTGCCAACTGATTGCTTCTTTTTGACTTTTATTTTACAGAATTGTGGTTTTGCCGCTGGGAGCTCTGCTGTAACCCCGCGTTTGCGGTCTTTTTGAATAGAAGATTAAAAAAATAAAATAAAAAGGGTAGAAAGAGAATTGTCCGCGTTGGTGGCGAAAGGGAAAGAGACCTTAATTAGAAAAAGCAAACAAAGAAATCTCTTGTTACCTAGCCCACAGCCAAGTCTGATACTTGTTCCAGTTTTGATTTTGAGGAGAGACAGACATACAGACATACAGGCGAATTTCCGTACTTCACTCATGCATTCAAGCAGCATAATACAAACCAAACAGCATTTTGTAATGTTCCTTAATATTTTCATACTAACAGAGCGAAGAAATTTCTGAACTTTTTCTGTTTTATTTTCTTGCACAAGAGTAATTTTAGTGACGACAGTGCTGCATGCAACAACAAAAGAGCATGAAATACACGGCGGTCCCTTCGAAAAACGCCCGAAGTATTATAATATAATGCAAAGCAAAGCAAAGCTAAGCCAAGAAATATAACGCAATGTAACACAATACCGGGTGATTAAAAAAATTGTGCTGAAACTGAAGGAGCTTGCAGAGGAGTTGGAATATAACAATTTTACAAAACGAACTCATGATCTAGAAAGTAAAGTCAGTATAAGTTTGTGAATGTCAGGAACTACATGAAGAACAATGCACCAATGATATAACAATAACTTCTGCAAAAATTGAATAGGCAAAGATAACGTGAACTTAACAATTCATTTTGTATCAAATGAAATGTGGTTGGAACTAACCACCACATTTAAATGCAGGAATTTAATCGTAGAAGGAAAGTCTGGCACACTCTCCCAAATACTCCACTTATATCCGGTACTACATCAGATTGCAAGTGTCCTGGCTGAAATGTTTCTGGATCTTCCACCGGAGTCTCGTAAACGAGGTTTTTGATATGACTAAAAAAAGTATTCTATAGCCTGGGCGTCAAATCAGGGGAGATGGCTGGTCATTCAACTGGACTGCCTCCTTCCGATCCAACGCCTGGGATATGCGAAATTTAGAAAGTCTCGTACAGAAAGGATAAAGTGTGCTGGTGCTCCATCCTGTTCCATGCACACCTGCTGATACTCGAAAAGTGACACGTTTTATAACAACTCTGGAACAACTGTTTGCAAATTGTTATTGTAGATCTCGTACTAAGTCATGATTACTTTGCAGACCACAGGCTCCTATTCGAAAAATTACATTACGCTCCCTTCATAAGCTCCTTCAGTTTTAGCACAAAATTTTGGATCGCACGGTATAATTGAAAGTAATAGAATTTCCCCAACAGTAAGGCGAATAACTGATAATCTCAAGACGAATCATCGAACTCATTTCGCCAAAACATTATTCTGCTATCTTTAATTCCGCCCACGTTATACAGGGTGTTTCAGAAGTGAAAGTCAATAATTTAGACGAAAAGTACAAACTTAAACAAGTAAAAAATCTCCAATAAATATTGGTCCGCAAATTAACCATTCATGAGAGATATTCCCTTAGGCAGAGGAGGGCCTGTAGCATGGCCTCCTAGATCACCAGATTTAAATCCGGTAGATTTCAGTGTTTGGGGTTATATAAAAAGCCTGGTTTACACTTCTTAGGTCAACACACTTCAGGAATTTCGGTTTGAAATTGAAAGTGCTTTTCAGCAAATAAGGAACGATCCAGAACTGCCTGAGAGAATTTACAGCTGACTAAAGAGGAGAACACAACGTTGCGTTCAGATGCATGGACAGCATTTTTAACACCTGCTCTAGGTAGAATTCAGTTAGATATGTCTGCAAGTCTGCTTTTAGTCAGCGAGGAATTTCAACAGAAAATGTGCTTTATCTCGAAAACGGTTTATTTGTGGACCAATGTGTATTGGAGCTTTTTTTCGCTTGTGTTAGTTTGTACTTTTCCATCTGTAAATTATTGACCATCACTTTTGAAACACCCTGTATGTATATGCTCAGTTGATAGAGCATCATTAAATAACATTAAAATAATTTATTGCTCACGGCAAAGCAGTCTGTAGCTAATCCATTTTATGTTACGAAATAAACATACCTTGTAGCAGTCTACAGTTGTTAAAATTCTCCTAGACAACAGATCCTACTCATGAACAAACATCGCAGAATGTTGTCAGCTGTGCCCATCTTTATGGCAGCTCTTAAAGGAGTGCTCTGCGTTGAACTGTGGCTCAGGTCTTTACTCATGTCAAACGACGAATTAACACTCCTCCGCCACCCTGTTTTCACGCGTTTTACACCTAAGCGACAGTAAAAGTTCTAGATACCTACGAACCTTGCACGAATTGTTCTGTCGCTCTCAACACACGAAGATTAACCAGTCCTTCGCTATACAGCAGAACCTCTATTATCCATGGTAATGAAGAGGGTGGACTGAACGGTTAATCGAAAAAATTGGATGATCCATACCAGAAAAGATTTTCATAAATTAAATGCATAATACTTTGGCCTACAATTTCGTAATTTCCTTCGTAGTCTTGTGTTTAACGTGCTATGTAGTGGATCAGGAGTGCACTAGAAGTTCGGTTGTCAACGACAGATTCTTGAGGGCAAAGGTTTGATGGCTGATGATTGTCTGTGGAAACATAGGAATAGTAGAAGTCTCGTGTTATAGATTTACATACTTTATGCATTTTATCTTTGTTTTTTTTTTATTAAATTGCGTACAGTTTCTCCTTTCCCAGACTTCTCAATTATTTGTAAATTTTTTCGGTAATAACACGTTTTCTTTTGGGAACTGTGGAAGACATTTTGCATAGAAGTTATACAATACGGACACTCGAATAGTACGGATAAGGCAAGAATGATACACGGGTTTTGTGGAAGTTCTTGGAATTTCTTTGAAAGCAGGTAATGACTATTTTGTGCGAGATCGTGCGTATTTGCTTGCTTTCCGCACAAAACCAATCCGCGGTAAGTCTAAAATTCCACATTCAGTATTCCCAACCTAACACAGATAACAATTTCCCTCTTCTTACCGCTTAAGTGACATATTGATTTTACTGCTTTAGGCTTCCAACATATTATTTTTAGAGACGTTCAATATAGTAATAATTATAAATTGGAAACTTACCACTGCAATTTCACCTAAATTGCACTGTTAATTATTGTTTTTAAATATTTGCAAAAATTAAGTAAACTCTACAACTCCACTAAAGTTACTGGATTCGTGATGCAAGTAACATTAAGGAAGCCGAGAAAAAATCAACAAGATTCCAGATGCCGATGTTATTACTGCTATATGTTATATAAATAATATTGTTAAAATATTAAAATGAAAAATAAATCATTACATAACCTTACCGTTCGTTTTAAGTTCGCATTTATGGACTGGGGAAAAAAAAGACAGACGTACATCACCGCTTGCTGGAGTATAGTAAACACAGAAAACATTTTAAAGCAACAATGTTGAAGATATATATTTTAGTTTTTAAAAGTTGCCGTCATTGAACAGAAACCAAGATGGAGATTTCATTGCAACTAATTAGAAATTCGTCTTTCAGGTATGTAATAAACGATCTTCGCACAAAATAATGTACGATACACGAGCAGTATGTTTTCTTTCAATTCTCGGAAATTAAAAAAGCTCAACTATGTTTCGCTTTTTCAAACTTCTCCTCGAACATGAAAACTTCATGCTCTTGTAACGCATATTACTATTACAAGCAGACTATTTCTGATGCCGACAGCAAAGCATTCCTTACTGTGATACTTGTAAGGGTAAAGGCTTGTAATAACCCTCTGTAGGAGAACTACGCAGAAACATAGCATACAGTACTTCATAATTTTTCTGCAGAAAAGAGAAAATGAGTTAGAAAAAATGTAGGCTAATCCGACAATCGGTTAATAGGGCGACAGATAATCGGGGTTCTACTGTATTATATACAGTGTGTACAAGAATTCATCTCACCATATCATAGGATTCGTGTGTGTAACCTGGGGGCTCTTTGTAGATGTCTCAGCTCACTTCTGAAATGAATAGGGTTCGATCCTCTGTGCGAATTATGTAGTGAGAAAGCAGTTCTGAGACTAGTTTCCTTCAAATACTGCGTTTTCCTTCTACCAGACTTATTTAACTACTGCTCCAATATTGCCACATCTACATCCCACTGTCTGAACTTACTATAATTGAAAATGCGTTAAAAGTACCTAATGCCATAGCTCAGCTGAGGGTTCCTAAAGAACTGTGCGTTTATTCCATAGGATGAATTCTGTCACATGTTTGTGTATAAATGGTGTTCTGATCGTGACTGCATGGTAATAGTCTCCCTAATTGGTAACATCTGTTTCCTAGCATATAATCGAGGAGAGCAGAGCATCAGATTGGTAGTATCCATATCAAAAAATTGCTTGCCCCAACGATTCCTTTCCATTTTCTCTCAATTTTATGTATTATTTTTCGCCTTGCATAAAATATACACGTTATTTTTTATTTTATTTTATTGGGTTATTTTACGACGCTGTATCAACATCTAGGTTATTTAGCGTCTGAATGATATGAAGGTGATAATGCCGGTGAAATGAGTCCGGGGTCCAGCACCGAAAGTTACCCAGCTATACACGTTATACAGTGACAGTACAACAGGTGGACAACTTAATCTACCCTCTGTTTTTCTCAGCTGTTATAAAAAGGAGTTACTATTCTTTCATGCATTGAAGTGTACAATGCACTGACTTATTATTTTAAGTTTATTAGAGTCAAAAGATGAAGTTCAGAACAGAGTAAAGTAATTACTAGGGTTAGGATTTTGATGACCTATAAATCATGAAAAATGTCCTAAAAATCTTTCAAAATTGCCCTTAAAAATTCCCTAAAAATTGATCTTACATAATTGGCTTAGTAAGAAAAGAGGTTTTGTACTATTTAATATTTAGACTAATAATTTAATTACATTTTACATAATTTTTTCTAAGTAGTACATTTTAATTAATTATTTTACCTGATGTAGTTTCTATGTATGATCGTTCACTTTTTCTTCGGCACGTGGACGTGAGGTCAGCAGTCAGCTGTTCGGTCTTGGCCCTTCATGGGCTGTAGTGCCATAGATTTACTTTACTTTTAGTTTTCATGTAGTCTATCACAAGGCCACTCTTATCCAGAATTAGCAGGTATAGAGGAGTGTATATTGAAGGGGTGGTTGGACTGATCCATTACATGGGGTGTACTAAGTTAAAATGACAATATTTGTGTAGAAAAACGATTAAAATATTATACAAAATAATGGATATTATTGGAAAAAAATGTAAAGAAAGTATTAAAGGCAATAAACATTATTTTACATTAATCAAGGGGATTTATGGCCAAAATTATATGAAAATGCCTAAAAAATGACCGAATAAAACAAAAGATGCTCTTATGAGTCGAAACAGGCAGAAAATGCAAAAAAAAAATGCACTAATGAATATGTCTTAAAACACTCAATTTATGACATAACTTATAAATACAAATGCAGCTATGTTTCTGGCTTACAGGAAAAAAGATGCAATTTCATCAAAATCCTAGCCCTAATAATTACTCCTTATTCCTACCTTTCAATCTACTGATGAACTCTGCAATGCTTGGGAAAAGTGGCATAAGTCAGTTCCCACAAACATTTTTTTTATTAATTTATTGACAACTTACGGAACATCTGCTCGTCTGGGAAAAAGATACATTAAGTATTTCTCCCATTACAATAATTCATACAGAAGAAAATCAAATCGATATAAACCAGTGTGGAGACAGATTTTTTTCCTTCTCCTGTAAAATTAACATTTTTGACTTGTACCACTTTTCCCAAGCACTACAGAACTCTTTACGTTTGAACATTGAATTAATCTCCTACGTATTAAATTATTATACTCTAGTAATTTCTGCAAAATATTTTAGCGTATATTGCAATTGTTCAAAAAATAGATCTACTATCGAAGTTGGAGTACTATTTTATTATAGCTGCGGATCTTTACTTCACACGAAAAATGAACTCAAGCATGTACTGTCATTAGGAAAGAAATTGTGAAACTACGAACTACGCATTATGTTCGTCATAGACATCGAAATGAAGCACGAACAAAGAAATGTAGTTGCTATTAATATTTTAACGTATATTACTACTAATATACAAGTCCAATATTATACCAGAACAGTGAAAAATTAAAAATAACTCATTATTTCCAGTACACTAG
Source organism: Periplaneta americana (assembly GCF_040183065.1). Classification (NCBI taxonomy): domain Eukaryota; kingdom Metazoa; phylum Arthropoda; class Insecta; order Blattodea; family Blattidae; genus Periplaneta; species Periplaneta americana. Next base: position 56,242,557 of record NC_091133.1, read on the forward strand.
ACAGAGAAACACTAAATATTGTATAAACACAACTTCTAATATTACAGACGTTACCTCACCTGGAGATTCAAAGAAACAAACTATTTAGGATAGGATCTTTATCCCATGTGGATCTTTATCCCCAGTTACTCTACATTACTCACTTGTTTACTCGGAATCAAATCTACTGTACGTACGCTAGACCAGTAGCGGTTACTTCATGCATTTAGTATTATCACAGTCTAGTACATACAGTCACGAAGCTCAATACGTAGGGAATATGCATCCATAGATAGTTGCTAACCACTAGGATCGCTACTATTGCCTCATCACAGTAGTACGGCACAGTCTATTGTTCCTAGTACCCTCAACAACTCAAGTTTCGTGACTGTGGTATTACGTTAAAATATAAATGGAAGTTTCTGTATAGAAATAAAAGTCCTGTAGGATTGAACTCTTTAAGCTCCTAGCCATGAAGCCAACAAAACCCGACTTGCATTTCAGAGTTTTTCGAACTGGGTTTACAAGGTATACATTAGACATTCATATTTAAGCATTAGGTAATCGCGCAGTTTGTTGTGTTTTTGTTTCTCCTCGCCTTGTTAATGTAACCATGACAACGGGATTTGTTACTCGGCGTGCTAGGACTACCAACGAGACTTTTATTTAAGACCGCAATAATTCCTATGCACGCAACGTAGGCAGCCCCCTGGACTAGAGCACGAAGGGTGGTTCAGACGGGGTTGTAAAGTAGAAAACGCATCCGTCAGCCATCCATCATACAGGCCTCCAGTTCGTATCCACCTGCGGCAATATTTTTAACTTCGCTAACTTTTGAGTCATTCCTTTCTTTCCCGCATTATCGCGCATAAGATATGCCGAAGTCGTTCACCGCACAAGTTTCCGAAAAGTTATGGTGCGGAGCTACACACACGCACGCACACATACAAGCGCGAGAAAGTGGAGGAAGCAGATGTAATTTGTATCGTCAGACTGGTTTTATAAGACAGTATCAACGAAATAGCATGTTCCTTGCTACAGCGATAAACATGTCAGTTTACGTGCACTGTATTTTTCAATGCGGCAAATTGATATCCTTCGAATATACAGCGCAGAATTTCAATTTCTCTTATACACAAAGTACAGTTCGGTTTATATTTTAACCTGCATGAAACTGAAATGGCTGGTCAGATACTGTGTGCCAGAGGATGTTAGATTCTGGTTGATAAAGCCGATTCTCTAATGGTGAAATGATGGAGTAACGAGAAAGCTGGTCGTTTATACGGAGTGGAAGTGATATAATTGTTCAGATTTTAACAGCTTAATCCATAGATAATAATAATAATAATAATAATAATAATAATAATAATAATGATTTATTTTAGCTGGCAGAGTTAAGTCCGTAAGGCCTTCTCTTCCACTCAACCAGCAATAAGTATACATACATATGTATGAACTTACAAAGAATTCAACAATTTGATTTAAATAAGAGCTACATGTATACAAGAGTTATTTACGAATTAAACAACAAAATACTATGAACTATTAATTAAACACTGAAATACAAACTATGTAGCAGAATTAAGCTAAAATACATAGAATGTTAATATATTTCAAATAATGTTAGATAATAGAAAGAGATTATTATGAGACAATTTTGAAAATACAGAACTATCAGGATACATGTCTAAAGGAAGGAGTAACAATATTGACAGTGATAGTTTAAGTCAGTATTATTGGAGTGAAATGCTAAGAAGGTTATCTTTTAAGCTGTTTTTAAAAGTGTTTATTGTCTTGCAGCCCCTAATACTTTGTGACAGGGAATTCCATTGTCGCGAGGTGGATACTGTAAAAGATGATGAATAACGAGATGTTCCATGAAGAGGTATACTTAACGTGCCACAGATAAGTAATCTGGTATTTACGTCGTGGTTAGAGTATAGATAAGAGAAACGAGACGAAAAGTAATTTGGTGTTGAAGTGTGCAGAATTCGAAAGAGTAAAGACAAAGAGTGTAAAGTTCTACGTTCTTTAAGTCGGAGCCACGAAAGACTTGCGAAGGACGGTGATATGTGATCATATCGTCGGATGTTGCATACGTATCTGACGCACATATTCTGAACTCGCTGTAACTTGACTGACAGTTCCGAACTTACTGTAGGTCACTTAACAAAACGTCACAATAATCGAAATGCGGCATTACTAGGGTTTGTACTAGGGTAAGTTTTAGTTGCTGGGGCAAGAAGTTTCGGAACCCGTATGTTAAAATTGACCAAAATATGCATTTTTAGATTTTTACTTAATATTATTCCTTATTCAATTCTGAACAGATTGATATATACATTATTAGCGGTAGGACCTTTTTGAATGTCTTTTTATGACTTTAAATGGCTGAGTGTGCGTGGGTATTTAAATGCATGCTAGCGTCACGCCCACTTCTGTAGTTCGTTCGACTACAGGCTGTTTCTATCATTATTTTCTCCTTGAATTCATGTAAGAAGAAGAAGAAAACATGTACAAGACGAAAATTGTGTTGGCTACTCTGTTCTAGCACAGAGTTGCCAACAGTGCTTTGCTTGTTACAGTTGTGAGAGTGAATTAGCACGTGGCTTTGTTTATTGTGATTTTGTGGTGTTGTGAATATAGTTCATAGTGCTCTTATTGTGTAAATATGCCTAGAAGAAAGAGTTTTAATAAAGGGAAAAAACGTAAGTTCCGTGGCAATCAATATACAAATACAAACAGTGTTAGTTGTACCCCCAGCATTGAGGTTAGGGCAGAGAAAAACAATGAACCTACACCTAGCTCATCCAAGAAAAAACTTGTTTATTTGGAGAATGAGAATATAACAGGTACTGAAGGTCAAAATGTGTCATCATCTAGTAATAATAATAATATTATTATAGATTTAGGTATACTATCTGACTTCATAAAACAGCATGTGAAATGCAAATACTGCAATAGTGAAGACTGTGTGGAAATGTTTGAAAACATTTGTTCCAGGAAGGGATTGGCAACAAAAATAAATTTACATTGCAGTAATTGTGAAAGTGTAAAGTCCACAATGACATCTGCAATGAACAGAAATAGGCTGTACAATGTAAATACAAGACTTGTGTGTGGTATGCGAAGCATTGGTAAGGGCAGACACGCTGCACAAACATTTTGTGCTATTATGAATCTTCCTCCTCCACCTGCTAGGTTTGACAGAGAAGTTTTCTTTATAAATGAATCCCTCTCTGAAATTGCAGAAGCCTCAATGAGAAAAGCTGCAATGGAAACTGTGGAGTTGAATGGTAACAACAGAGACATATGTGGGGCTTTCGATGGCAGTTGGCAAAAGCGGGGGCATACGTCACTAAATGGTGTTGTCACTGCAACATCATTACTCACGGGCAAGGTGTTGGCAGTGGAAATATTGACTAAATATTGTCAGACATATTCACAGGGAAAGGGAACTGTACATAAATGTACAAAAAACTATAAAGGTTATAGTGGAGGAATGGAGGTGCAAGGTGCAGTGAACATTTTTAGGCAGTCTGAGGATTCTCTGAATATTCGGTATGTGCAATATCTTGGTGATGGTGACAGCAAGGGTTTCAAAAAGGTACAAGAAGACAAACCCTATGGGGAGGGGGTAGAAATTGAAAAACTTGAATGCATAGGCCACGTTCACAAGAGAATGGGAGCACGACTGGGAAGACTCAAGAAGGAGCTAAAGGGGATAAAACTGGATGGTGGCAAGACACTCGCTGGAGCGGGTCGTTTGACCAATACAGAAATTGATCTCTTTCAGACCTACTATGGCTTAGCCATTAGAAGGAACACAGGGAATGTGGAAGAAATGAGGAAGAGTGTATGGGCTACATACTTCCATAAAATTTCAACCAACGAGAAACCATACCATCAACTCTGTCCCAAAGGTCTGGATTCGTGGTGCGGTTATAATAAGGCACAAGCTCAAAATAAAGTATATGATCACAGACATTCCCTACCAGAAGCTGTCATGTTGAAGGTAAAGCCAATATTCAGAGATCTTGCTGACAAGAAGCTGTTAGAGAAATGTACACACGGCTGCACCCAAAACCCCAATGAAAGTTTCAACAACTGCATATGGGAAAGATTGCCAAAGACAGTGTTTGTGGGCCTGAATGTCCTCAAGACTGGTGTCCTGGATGCTGTTATCACTTTCAATGATGGCAGTAGCAGCAGAAAGAAAGTTCTGGAGTTGATGGGCATAAAACCAGGATTGAATATGGAACGTGCGCTATGTGCCATCGATGTCCGAAGAGTAAAAGAAGCTGAGAAAGCGATGCAAACCCAGTCAAAAGAGCATAGGACTGCAAAGAGGAACCAGAAAAGAAGACGAGAAGAGGAAGAAAAGGAGAAGGAAGATGATTACAATCCAGGGATGCATTGAAACTACAGTAATTGTAAGTTTGAACTTTATCCACTGTTTTCTCAAAACTACATTTTTTATACTTTAGGTACACTTTTCTAAAAAACTATTGCAGCTATCAGTCTGAAATTTGGAACAGTGCTTTATTATTGTATTAGTAACTGTTTGCTACCACAATTACTGTTCTAACATTATTAGTTCCATTACCAGTCACACAGGATTGATTGTTTTTCTATGTAAATTAATTATAAAAAATGAAATTGATTTAAATAATGTTAGAAATAAGTCAGCATTCTAGCAGAGGTAGTAAATTATAGCCAAAAGCATTATTACTAGGCCTCCAAAGTTTCAGGTCTCTAGGCTTAATACATTCTTTGAAAAGTGTACCTATCAAATTGATTATGTATAATTAATTAGCATAATTTACATCTGAATTATTCCAAAACTACTATGTCGATTTATATGCAATTATAAATTATGTTTTCTCCTACTTTTAAGAACGAGTGTTCAAAATTTTATCTCATTATATGCAAAAACAGCCTAGTTACTTAAAAATATGTAAATGCATGAAAATCTAAAATTTTAACATACGGGTTCCCTTAAGCGACTCACTCAGTGAATGGAGGAACAGATTTTTTTTATCGTTTCTTTAACTTCAAAATTCCAATTTAGATTATTATCGAAAAAGAAGTCAAGATTTTTTACGACAGATGAATAAGGGATTAGCGTACAATAGATTGCGTACAACAAAAAATTCTATTACCATATTAGTCCCAAATGAATACTTTTACAAAAAAAATCCCCTAAATATTAACACAGTTTTATTCGATAAGTACTATACGTACGATTCTAAATTTATTTTTATGCGTAAAGAAACCGAGAAGGAATTATTTATCCCTTTTCAGTTCTTAAATAAAATGTACTGCTTTCTTATAAATTAAATGAAAGCATTAGCACGTATCGTTATTTTCTGTCATTAGAAGTCTAGCATCCCTACTGCCGTGACGTAATAATGCTATTCAGGCTTGAGTTCTTGTGTATTCGTAGATAAGCCAGCGATGCACTGTTGCGGAACTGCGCATACTTTTAGCTTAATTATAGCTATAATGAAGCATGCATTTAACCAACCCTCCTCCTACCAAGAAGAGTAATAGGATTACCCCACTGATCTTTCAATATTATTTTTCTCCATATTTCTTTTTGCAATTCCATGTATTTGTCCGTTATATGTTTACTGATAATTTGAAAACACAAATACTAATCTACTTTAAGAACTAATTCACATTATTCAACTGAGATGATCTTGTTACTCAACTTGGTAATCTGTGTATTGAAAATTACAGGACATAGAATTAAATCTGTACCTTAAATTTGTTCATTTCCAAGTCTGTTGCTTCCAAATTATTTTATTTTGTGTTATTTATAACAATTTTTATATTCTTGTTTATATTATCGTGACCTTTTATTCAATTTTTTTTCACGTTTTCTTTCCGTGTTTCATAATTTTTTAAAAGTGATTCTGTTAGAAGTAATTATTAGGGAAGCCATTTTCGAGATGCTCATTGTAGTATAGGTGACGTTCGAATATTTGAATTTCAACAAATAGCTAAAATTTGATTTATTAGTTTTATAGCCTATTTTATTTATTTTTTTAGAACTTTACTTTTATTTCATTACAAATAAATATTTGAGATGTTCATGGTTGCATATTTGGTATTCTAATATTTAAATTATTTCAAATTTCCAATTTATGTTACAGTCATTGCTTGTAAATGTGTTTTCCATCATGTCAAAACTATATTTAGCATTGAGGAATTTGATTTGTTTTGAAATGGAAGGGAGGCCAATTTAAATTTACTATATAATATTATGTTACCTCATCGTGTCATTAGTAAAATGTCTGAAGTTCATTTTTGTATACGTTTTCAGCAAAATGAAACAAGTTTTGAATCACTCTGTATTCTTTAAAAATAAGTTTATTACGGTATTTTATATTTTTACATTTTTTTGTAAGTCTATAGTCAATAACACAATGAAATATTGAAGAAAATACATCTGATCTACAGGTACTGCATAGATGAAGACAAACCGTTTTAAATCGTTTGTTCCAAGAATCTTACACAAAGCCTGATAAAATGCAGGATTTAAGAAATTTTTGGAACCTCTGTTTTTGTCTTAAAGTTCATAACCTGTTCTTCACTCTAAATCCCCATGTACTCCTATTATCTCCTAAAAGTCCGAACATGATTTTTGAAGGTTCCCCATCTTAAAAGTTTGGCGTCGTGTTTCCTCACAAAAATTATTCAAGTAGACATAAGCTTCCATCCAAAGTAAATAGGTGATCTAAGTGTAAAATTGTGGAGAATTTACATTATAATTTAGAAAGAACGAAGTAAACCAATCCAACTGAAGACATTTTATCTATCATTCATTCTACATGTCTCCACACATTTAGACCTCTGATTTTTGGAACGGAAAATCAAACTTTCAGCCCCCTATTCCGCTAACAGTCTGAAGAGCTTTTTTGAAATTCGTGTTATGTAATTAGAGCTCGGACATTGCTCTTTGTGCTGATTATTACTGTGTACCTAAGTTAGGGAACTTAATCCAAAATCCATGCTAGATCTTTTAAAAGCTCCTGCCCAAGTTTTATTGTGCCTATAAATTCAAATTTTAGGGATAACAGTCTGTGTTAGGATTTGGATCATATTATCTATTAAAACACTATGTTATGTATTTCGATATTTAGAAGCTTTCCTTCATTATAATGTTCAAAGATTTTTTTTTTCAGAAACTATTCTTACCTCAATGATTCATTACTGAGACAGCATTGTTATAGATTTGCGCACTCGCAGCGAAACAGTTTCTCCAATACTGTGTCGAGATAACCATACGTTAAATTGGCGGCATTTTTATTTTCTGTTATACTGTTACTATTATTTATACATTAAAGGTTTAATATCATTATCAATAATGTTTATATACCGTCAATTAGTTATTTTATATAAGTATATATATATAATTTGTAGTGTTTCTCGAAACATACTAGCCCTTTAAATTTGCTTAGTGAATCGTTACGGTAATCTGTATGTACTCGTAATATCAAAAGAAAAGTTCTAGAAGAATGTTAATGAAGGAATGGACTGATGGAGAAGGAAGGTTTTACACCAGTCTGAAGGATGATTTTGTGTTGGTAATGCGGAAACAGTTAAGTTGTACTACATATCGTCGGTTTCTTGGTAAAAGTGACCAAGTCCAAAAATCCAAAAGTATTGGGAAAAGGCATTTAAAGGTTTAATGATCCATCCAAAGATAACTGCACTTCTTTAGATGTTAGTAATAAGTAATTTGGAGATGAATTTGCCATATTATTAGTTTTTAGTACAAAATTATGTCTTATATTTTCATAATGCTTGGAAGCCTTGGAATGTGAATTGGTCACTTTTACCAAGAAACCGACGATATTTCTGTTTTTATATTTCTGACAACTTTTGAATTATGAAAAAGCGAAGCCACTGGTTCAAGCATGCATGAATCATGTGGAGGCAGAGGATAATGCAGATTTTTTTCCCCTCGGCATTTTAAAATGAAATTAAATTTGAATTCTTTCCCTTTTCTCACATAACATTACGGTACACAAAATTCAGATGTAAATTTTACGGCTTTATTTCGGATATAGTTCTATGTAATAAATTTAATAAGCCGAGATTTTATCTTGGGAACGCCACAATGAATCCAAATTAAATGTATCTAAGATAATCAATTTTGATTATCAAGAATAGAAGAGAACGTTATGTCTGTCAAAATCCTGAAAGAGAATTGTCTTCAACGGTGTACCAAGAAACTAAATCCATTATGTGAAGTTAATTTGTTGAGTGATACGTTCGCTTTTGATTGCAATATTGAAGTAGACGTTATTTGCTTCTTCACTCTCGAGAAAATGTGGGCGACTTGAAACTTAAACGTTGTGACGTATAAACCCTGGAGAAATGAATCCGGTTGATAGGTAAAACCACCCTGAAAGTTAGAAGAGCAAATACCTGCCCACGTAGAAAGAGAAAAATGTAATCCAATACTCACATCGACGCTGCAAAATCTAATTAGAGCGTAACATAGCAACACAGGGACGGGAAAACAAATGCGGAGCGCTAAACAAATGACGGAACAGCCGCTGAATATATGAGTGTAGGAAGTGGACTAAATTGAAGAGAGATCTTCACATTCTTGTGCTCTATAATAATGATGATAATACTGGTTGAAATACTTATACTAAACTCAGCTATTGTATGAATTACAAACGTAAGCCTCCCTTATTTCTTTAAAATAAATTATAACAGTAGTGCTGTGTTATGGTAAATGTAATATTAGAGAGGGCTGTAGATTAAAAGCTAGACATAATCTTTTGTAACGAACAAAGAGAGAATACTTGTTAATGTTACCGTTCCATTGCTAATTTAAAGAAAAAATATTATATTAAATTTCATGAAATGGTAAAAAGCTTTTCCTTTTTTTTTTACATACAGTTCACCATGATATTCACAGAGCGCACATTTTTCCGGATGCAATACAATGGAAGCTCGTAAGTTCGACAGAAAACAAGTTCGACTGCTTACGTAGGAGAATTAGACACGCCTCTATACGGGCACTAAGAAATGGGTTTGCCATTTGAATGGGAATTGGTTCTGTGTCTTGTAGTGATACTTTTGTTGCGGAAAACAGAATATTTTATTGATTAGGATATCTATATTTGATCACTGATTTTAAATTAATGAACTCTTCTTTTTCTATTTGAGAATTGTGCTATTTGTGAGACGGAACTGTCGAAACCCACTGTGACACTAGAAGCGCATACACAAGTCTCGAGGCGGCCAGGAAGTGCAAGTACAGTACTGTATTCGTTGATGGATAACCAATTAGAATTTGTATTCATTTCACCTGCCATACCCACTACCCTTATTGGACTGAACTTTTAATTCTGTTCAGTCGAATTTAGGAGAGTCCACTGTACTTCAAAGGATAGGTAGCAGGCCTGTCACGGATGACGATAGAAAGATAAAAAGGAAACGATAGTGACGGCTTAATCAGAATTGGGATGGAGTCTTGTTTTAACCTTATAATTTGGTCCTATCATAGGATTAGTCTGAAGAGACTTGGAAAATCACAAAAAAAAAATCCAAGTCAAAATAGCCAGCCCTGGGATGGAACCCCGAATTTCCGACTACAAGGTGGGAAAGGTCATTATCATACTCTATCATGCTGGGTAATATATGTAACTCAGCATTCCAAATTCAAGATTTATGAAATGAAGTTTTATTGTTGTTTAGTCAACTGTCTAAAGACAGGTCTGAATCTCACAAGTGGTACCAACAAGGCACTATTTATGAGAGGCAATTAGGCCAGGAGATAATGAATGGGGTAGGGTGGTCAGTTCCTTTCCACCTCCATTGCATACATCGCCGACTAGCTACATTTTACACTAATCAGACTTCAGATGCATACAAACAAATTGTTCTTCCTCTGACACATATCGTCAAGTGAGATGCACTGCCTGATAAAAATGGTCTATAGTGATTTTGCTACTGAACAAAAACAAGTGTACCAATCCTAATTTGAGTGTGCTGATTACAGATCTTAAGTCCGTTTTTTCTATCACGTCACAATTTTCAAATAATAACATTTTTAATTTTTAATTATGATGCGTGACACTATGTTCAGGTCAGAACTGAGTGCTCTTGAACTCCAAGCTTCGGACACATTTGTACTAGTATTAACTAGATTTTTAGGAAATTGTCGAGCTGATAATTATGCTGAGCTAGTATATAACATGCTGAGAGCATTTCAGAATCTAGGTTGTCGCATGTCTTTAAAAATGCACTTTCTTCATCCACACATTGACTTTTTTCCATCAAATCTCGGCGCTGTAAGTGAAGAACATGGTTAGAGGTTCCATCAGGATATATCAACAATGGAATCTAGGTACCAGGGTCAATACGGTCCGAGCATGATGGATGATTTCTGCTGGTTCCTACAACGATCAACAACATCAGAGTTTTTAGTGCTTACTACATGTTGTAAGTATATATCTTCTTATAAATGTATTTAAAATAATATAATATACATTAACAAAGAATGTAATAAACTAAGCTCAATTTATATCTCTTACTTTACGGTAAAGATATAGGCCTATTGAATAGTAAGATTTAGAAGTAATGTTACAGTCCCATAACTTAAAAAAGCTGACGTGCTATGATAAATCTGATTACGGATTCGGAACCAGCGTATCAATTTCAGTATAGAAAACTTTTTAAGACCAGTGTAATAGATGTGCTGTAGATATCAGCCAGAACCTCCTGAGCATAGCATTAACTTTGGCCACTGCATCAACTTTTATCAGATTACTATTTTGGCCAAGAATTATGCTAGTTATACGTATGGAACAAATAATCATAGGTTATTGAGACCGGAGTACACTCTACAGCCCTGAACATAGAGAAAGATTTTGTATTAAGTAATTCAAGGAGAATTTTACTCGCGCCACGTCGGTTCCTATCCTGAACAAGATTAATTCAGTCTCTACTATCATATCCCACTTCCCTCAAATCCATTTTAATATTATCCTCCCATCTACGTCTCGGCCTCCCCAAAGATCTTTTTCCTTCCGGTCTCCCAACTAACACACTGTATACAATTCTGGATTCGCCCATATGTGCTACATACCCTGCCCATCTCAAACGTCTGGATTTAATGTTCCTAATTATGTCAGGTGAGAATGCAATGTGTGCAGTTTTGCGTTCTGTAACTTTCTCCATTTTCCCGTAACTTCATCCCTCTTAGCCCCAAATACTTTCCTAAGCACCTTATTCTCGAACACCCTTAACCTCTGTCTCTCTCTCAAAGTGAGAATCCAAAGTAAGTAGATAGTAAAGTACTTGTACTTCGGCAAAAACAGGTTACTCTAATTGAGTCTGTAAGGGTCATTTTTTTAAATCCCTGTCTGTTTAAAGAAGTCGGTAATTAATGTTTTAAACACATTTTAAGTTTAATGACGAAGTTTTTCTAACTGAAGCTGACGAATAGTTTAATCATATTGAACCACATTTTAACCATTCCAGTAATTTGTACGAAGTATGCACTTAAGCCTACGATACTGACAGTCCTTAATTTGCAAATGGGAAGGAAAGTGTTGATTACGTATTTACAAACGGGAAACACGTTCGCTCTCTCAGGTAAAGAGGAGGCAATTTACGTATCGTAGCTCATGTAAACAGGAGGCTATTTACGTAATTTTTGTCCTGATAAGGCAATTTACCGTCATGGAATTCTTTCACGCATTCTCTCGAAAATACGGTAGGTCTTTGTAATGGATCCAACAGGTAGATTTCCCCTTTCCGTACCTTTCCTGATTATAAAGCAGACAATAGCGTAGCTTCGAAACGTTCACTGTCTATTTCTATGACGCTTTAAATACCAAAAAACAGTGCTCCACGTTCATCACTTTGAAAATATTAAATCACATTTAATAGCTATTTATGAAACAAGTTCATAGAGGTTCACTTTTTAGCATAAGTATGAAGTTTGTGAAATGAGGCGAAGCGGAGTTTTGCAAACACGAGGGCCAAAGAGATAACTTTACGAATGTGTGTCATACAATGTTTTTCTACGATAGCACAAATTTACATTAAATAAGTATTTCAAGTTGGAGAAGTTATAAGAACACAATGCCATAGCCGTCTATATTCAGAAAGATTAAGAAGTAAGTATCTATGGAATGGCAATCGTTTTATTCATGCTTACGATTTCATGGCCATCTAAACCAGTCATATAATCTACACAGCGGTTATAAACAGTTCAATCATCAATCTTGTTACAATGAGTACTAATGTAAATTCAGAATAATAAGAGCTAAAATATAGATAGGAATGTTAAATTTGCTACGTGTCACGTGTAATATTTAAGTAATGAAAGGTCGAGGTAATGCATTAATTTCTTACTGAATAATGTTTGTACAGTAGTGGCAAAAAAAACCGGACCGACCTTTGTAGCTGATTTCAGAGCCTCCAGAGCACGACAGACTGATAGCTAAGACTTTCGTGGTTCGAATCCTGCCTGGGAAGGAAACTCTTTTTTGTTCCTTATTCAAATTTATTCCCAATACTTTTCGACTGCAGCGATAGTTTTCGCTTGCATGTCTTGACCTCACAGGGAATAGAGAATACGAACAAAAGACTGGATTGTTCCTCTTGAAGGCGAGACAGATCAGAAGTGCAGCTGTGGAAGTTTGTGATACGAACTGACGAAGGGATAATGGTATCTACCCAATTATACACGTTTATGTCTGTGTTAGGTTAGGACATATTATATAATGTGTTTTGTTGTGCCATTTTCATTTTAATATGTATGTTCTTTTAGAGAGTGGTTGGATATAATCATAGGTGAGGGGAGTGAAACCTACAATGTAGGACTTGTTTTAGGTACAAAGCACGTACGGTCAGAAGACCCGAGTATTGGATTTTAGAGAAAATTCTGATAAAATAACATCTGTATGTATAATATTACTTAATTAACTTATTAGTCCCTGAACATGAATTTTACCAGCAATCAAAAAGTATTGGGAATAAATCTGAATAAGGACAAAAAAAAAGTTTCCTTCCAAGGCAGGATTCGAACCACGAAAGTCTTAGTTACCAGTCTATCGTGTTCTGAAGTGAACAAGGCCTTGAAATTATTTACAAAGGTCGGTCCGGTTTTTTTTTTTGCCACTACTGTACACTGAATATTACATTTTCTATGGCAGTGCGTAAAATGAGTAGTAGTGCCTAAAGTGATTACTTACTTTTTTACGCACTAGTATTTTAAAGGCTCACTTTAGGCACTGATAACAGTGGGTAAAATGCAACTTTACGCATTAATGTAGAAAAAATAATTAAATTCAATTGACAGATACCTTAAAACGAAGTGGTCATAGACTGCTGATCCCAACTAGTACAAAAAAAAAGCTACAAATTCCTTCAAGTACACGTTTTTGTCTTTATAATACTATACTACTTTTTCATGTCCTGTGCCATAAAATCAGAAACACTTGCGATAGTCTTGAAAAATGTGTAACAGAATGTTTAATATGACAGGCTGTCGTAACGGACTCTATGAATCATGGAATCTTATATTTATATTAACCCAAGGCTGAAAATTCACACAATACTGCGCTAGAAGAGAACTCTAGCAGTCTCTAATCATTTCTCAAAGGGAAAAAAAGCGAAAGTGACAAAAGAAATATGCGAAATACTTCCCATATTCTCCACTGGATGACAGCTCTATAAATCCAAAGCATTCATACTGGTTTCCTAGGAAACGACAATGAAATTTTCGTTCGTATGCTAGATATTACATTCTGGTTTCCGATTTTACACCCTCCCCACTCTCCTCAAATCCATCACATTCACAAAGAGGTCACCTCTCCCCCTCAACCACCCTTGCGAAACGCCCTACTCTCGTGTATGTATATAAAATGAATACTGAGTGTCCATATACGAAATTCCTTCTCTAGAGGGGGTTCATTCCACCCCAGGCTGTGATTAAATGTTTTCCGAGAAATATTATATAGAACTCGAGTAACTTCAAGTACTCTGGGTCGAGGCCAGACAATAATATAATTCACGCGACATTAATTTCTAAGTATGCTAGGGGAAAGACAATCTGCAATAAATAGACCATGAACAGAATTTCTCTGAAATCACTCTAGATTGTTTCTGTAGTAATGGAAGTTGTTTTTCTTCTGTGAATAACGTTTCCCCCCCTCTCTAAGTGTCATTTTCTACCTCAATAACCCCAATTTCAGTTATATCAGAGAGAGTCAGCGAGATACAACTTTTCTTTGACCGTAAGTATCGATAGAGGATGCCTATGGGGAGACCCGATTTCTTTTTCAGAAATTGATATTTGTCATATGTAGGGGTATTAATTACAAATTTAGCAATTTAAAGATCAAATTTAGCATTTTATAGTTCATGTAATGTTAGAATTTCGCATGTCCTAGCATTTTAGGATGGGACATTCTTAATGGAAATTTCGAAAGTATAAATTCAATTCTTAAATATCTTAACAGGTGCATTTTTATTTTTCAGTTAAAACAAGCAAGCAAAGAAATATATAAAATTACAGTCAAATTGTGATCCTTAAGAAACATGCTCAAAGACATGGAACTGCTAACACAGACAGGCTGTGTCTTCGACAAACTCCTTTTTTTAACACGAGCTTTCTTTGTTTTGTTTTCGAGGTCAGTAACATGTAGCCTGCCACTTAACTCTACGTTGTTCTTCTGTAGCTTTTAAATTGAAGTTTTCGTTCGCTTGTATGTGTTGATTACTCTGATTCTCTAATAATAAAGAGTTCAGAACCACAGTGGGCCAAGCGCCAATTACTATAATCTTAGAAAACAAGTGTTATAATGAAGTTATTACCATAATTCAATGGAAACATATACCAAGTAATACAAAGTATACACATTAAAACTATTATATGATATGTCAATCTTCATTAAACTATGGTATTTACTTAACTTTAACCCTTCCTTTCTCAGTTTTTAATAAATGGCGCTTGGCCCACTATGGCTCCAAACCCTTCAATTATCTACGGTTTTTTTTTCCATGGCAACCTCTTTTTACGCAATTTTTCACTTCAAAATATTGGAATCACCAACATAAAAATGCTCACACAATCATCCGCTCCTTGCTTAATGGTGATTTTATCCCGAACCATATTGTTACTAAACCACAATCACTCTCTACCTTATACAACTTCTTTGTGAGTGAACACTGGACCTAAAGAGATCGCATAGACAGCCAATATTCTACCACCAGCACCAGACAGATTAGTTAAAAAAAAACAGAGATAACGATACACATAAAAAAGAGGGGTGGCCAAACTGTTGAAAAAATTTAAGAACCTCTCTATATCGAAGTCTTTAGATAGACAAGAATTTCTCATAAAATGTAATTTCGCTTTTATTTAGCAAATACACATACATTTCGCATTTTGTACTCAATTTCGTAATTTATCGCGGATTTAAAACTAAATATTATACTTAACATGCTTTTAAACATATAATTACTAATTTTACTAGCATTTGCGCATATTTGCATATTTATCGTGACTGCTGAAATCTACCATCTCTAGTGATATGGTGACTTAATTGCCTGAACTTATCCTTGTAGTAAGTTGAGCCGCTGCAAAAGTCACTCACTGAGTACATTCATTTCAGTACTTTTTCCAGCATTTCAGTACGCACAATAGATTTTAATGGTCACTGTGCTACAAACAAAAGCCGGACATTAAAAAAAAATTAGCAAAGAACTGAAAGAAGAGACTAGAGAAGTGCTTTGTGGAGTGTAGCAATGTATGTGGCAGAAATTTGGACATTAGAACGAAGTGAACAGAAACAACTAGAAGAATTTGAAATGTGCATATAGAGAAGAATGGAGCGTGTGAAAGGGATACCTGTGTTACACACAATGGGTAAAGAAAGAATAATGCTGAAACAGATCAAGAAGAGGAAAAGAAATTAGCTGGTCACTGACTAAGAAGAAACCCCTATTGAATGCTCTGGAAAGAATGGTGAATGGGAGAAAAGTTCGGAGCAGAAGAAGATATCGTATGATAAAACAACATTAAGATAGAGTATATCGTCGTTGTTCCTGCAAGAAAGAAATGTTAACTAAAAATCTATATTAATGATAGTCTTGTACTCGTATGCAAGTCAAATAATTTACTATTTATCCCTTAAATATTGGCAATGTATCGTATAGGATACAACAGGTTAATAGGCTGTATGCTATAATTTTAATAGAACAATAGAAAAAAAATATCGTACATGATTAATTTAAATTTCACCCGACAACTAGAAACTAGGAAAGCAGAAGTAGGCGGCAGCCAGTGTGTTAAAGCTCTTTGAGCTCGAAAGAAAGTAGCCTAATGTAATGTCAGGCAAAACTTCGGCTGTAATGGTCTCTCACTGTTATATTCGTGATTTAAGCAAACTTTGTAATCTCAAAAATCGGTAGAAAAATTAAAATTTCACAGTACTATAATATTGCATAACATATAAAATATGGACATTGCGATAGTTGTTTTCTTTACAGTCCGACACGGTTTAATAAACTAGTGTGAGTGTGAAAATTTTATCAAATTAAGTTTTATTGTTGTCCACCTGGCTTTACTAATTATTACAAGCATCGGATTACTATGAATTTTATATTAGCATTTGTCAGCAATGCGTATATATAGCATTATTGTAAATTCATTCTTAATGTCAGAATTGATTTTGTCTCACTAAACCAAAGAAAAAATATGTGACAATTAATTACGGAAAGTAATATGAAGTATGCAATATTTCTCATAATATGCAGCTTTGATATATGATAATAATTTTACATTACATACTATTCAACATTTATTAATTGTTTCATATATTATTCCACATTAGTAACTCACGTTTTAAATAATAGTCCGAATCACGCTACGTTAATATTTGTATTTGTATATTCCACGCCGCTCCGCTAGATGTCAGGTCCGCGATATTTCGCACTCACGTCAATGCTACTAGCAGTGTTGCCAATTCAGCGGTTTTTCCGCTAAATCTAGCTTTTTTTGGATAACCGTCTCGCGGGTAAAATTATATTATCCCGCTTAGCGGGAATACTAGCGGTTTTTAATCTTTAAATGTTCTGAAATGAAATTCATATTAGCATTTTAAGCGGCTTTCATAATTGCATTTAATTCGTTCAGTGTGTTTTTTGTGTAATAATGGATGTGTTAATGTAGTGATAATTCCATATTAGCCTATATATGTTACCGTTAAAACCCGAAATCCGTCAAAACCAGTTTTAACTAGTAAAAACTAGTTTAAGCAAATCAAGATAGATAGAAAGTGAGTTTTCGTATGATCTAGAGTCAGTGTCAGGTTAGGTTTGGTTTGTTTAGGTTTTTGTTTGGTAAAAGCCTAAACAAACCAAACCTGACCTGCCATTGATTCTAGATCTTATGAAATGTCGCTTTCTATCTATCTGTCTGTCTGTCTGTCTATATTTTAAAACTAGTTTCTACTAGTTGAAACTGGTTTTGTCGAATTTTGGGTTTTAACGGTAACATATATCGTGCAATAAGAATTTAAATATATTGTGTCTGTGATAAAAGTGTTCAAAATTGCTTTATAGCGCCACATTGGCAATGATAATAGTGTGCAATATTCTTTACATTGGCGGGCGGATGCTCTATCTTGACTATTATTATTATTATTATTATTATTATTATTATTATTATTATTATTGGGTAATAAGCATTCATTTAAATCTAGAGATATTCGTTAGAAAATTGCGGATTTTCGAAAGCCATCTAGCGGGATTATACGAACAACTGTTGGCAACACTGGCTGCTAGTATACAGCTGTCCCGTATCATTATAGTAAGGTATTTGATTTAAGGGTTAAAAATTAATAAGAACGCTTTTTATGTGCAATACTGGAAACGAAAAGTTTATCTTATTTCAGTGAACTATAAGTAATTAATTCATGCAGTGATTTTATGGAAGTAAGCCACAGTACCCAACACTAACAGCTATCCTTTTTCTATTTTTGAATGACATTTTCTGTTGTAGAGTGGAAAAATGAACCGTACAATCGGTAGTGGATACGAACCTCAAGCTACGGTCCCCCGAAGAAGATGTTTATAATAGTACATCCCGAATCCGGATGCTACTATATACTTATACTGGAAATTTCGGCGAGTACCGGCATGTTTCTTTTATAGAAAAAAAAACACTGTATTTATATATTCTTACACGTTATGTCAAGGAAAGGAGTCAATAGTAACAAAATAAAATCAATGAATTGTTGCGGAACGTGTAAACAAAAAATAAGAACGTAAGTATCTTGCATTTTCTTACTTCGCCTATAGAAATCTACATGGTTTAATGTATTCCTTAATATAAGCCGAGTTTAATTTTTGATGATGTAATCATAATTAAAATAAATGTCGTCTGTATCTTCTCTTTGTAAGTTCTTTACATCTAAAAAACATCAAGAATGCATTACATTTCGGCACGGTACACTACGCGCGGATGTGAACCAGGCTTCCTGCACCGTTCTGGGGGTAGCGAGGGCCCATGAAAATTCATGAGTTTAAATGATGCAGCTTCCATACTCAAAACCAGGCGGAGCTATGGACCAGCAAGTTCAAAGATGTGGGAGGTGGGGGAGGGTCAGATTCTATTTTTATATCTTAGCAGCGGTTGCCAGGCTGCCGTGGTCACAACAATTACCACAGATTACAATCCCAGGGAATATGTTCAAAACACCAGCCTCTGCATTGTACCCCAGTTTTGATGTCGTTCATCTGTTATGCATGTATGATAAGGAAATCGATGTGCCTGCAGCCTACCGTTCATTAGTGGACTTAATACATATGTACGTATGAATTTATCAAACATGGAAAGGCAGTACAGCAGAACAAAGAGGAAACTTGTGGGTATAAAAGGCTATGAATCTAACTTCTTTTAAAAATATTTTGTGCGAGATCGTGCGTATTTGCTTGTTTTCCGCACAGAACCAATGCGGTAAGTGTGAAATACCACATTCAGTATTCCCAACGTAACACACATAACAATTTCTCTCTTCTTACCGCTTAAGCGCGACATTCATTTTACTGCTTTAGGCTTTTAACATATTATTTTTAGAGACGTTTAACATAGTAATAATTATAAATTGGAAACTTACCACTGCAATTTCACCTAAATTGCAATGTTAATTATTGTTTTTAAATATTTGCAAAAATTAAGTAAAGTCTACTACTCCACGAAACTTATTGCATTCCTGATACAAGTAACATTAAGGAAGCCGTGAAAAAATCAACGAGATTCCAGATGCCGATGTTATTACTGCAATATGTTATATAAATAATATTGTTAAAATACACTCAGGGACAAAAAAACCGGACACTTCTATATTTGCTTGTATTTTGTTGCCAATTATTTCAAAATGAAACAAAACCCATTTAAACAAAATAATGTTTCATTTAGCACCTTATACGACAACATTTGAAGAAAAAAAATCTCTGATGAGAAAATTTACAAAAAATTGCAAAGGCCGTATAACTATGGCATCGTTTGGTCTAACTGTTTTTTTCATTTTATGGTGCCTTAAACATTAAAAACTCTTTTTAGTAACGGGTATTACCCCCTCTGGCTTGAATAACTGCATCCATACGTCTTGGCATGCTCTCAATTTGGTTAGCAATGTCTTCTTGAGGAATAAGTTCCCATTCTTCGCCAAGTGCTCGCCTCAACTCTTGTAACGATTCTGGTCTCGGTCGTCTATTCTTAACATGCAGTCAGCCACCGGCGTGGCTCAGTCGGTTAAGGCGCTTGCCTGCCGGTCTGAAGTTGCGTTCGGGCGCGGGTTCGATCCCCGCTTGGGCTGATTACCTGGTTGGGTTTTTTCCGAGGTTTTCCCCAACCGTAATGTGAATACAAGGTAATCTCTGGCGAATCCTCGGCCTCATCTCGCCAAATATCATCTCGCTATCACCAATCTCATCGACGCTAAATAACCTAGTAGTTGATACAGCGTCGTTAAATAACCAACTTAAAAAAAAAAAACATGCAGTCCCAGCATGTCCCACACGTGTTCAATTGGGTTCGTGTCTGGACTCCTTGCTGGCCATGGAAGAACATGGATTCCCACTTCTTGGAGATAATCTCCGACCGCATGGGCAATATGCGGCCGTGCATTATCATGCATTAAAACAAAATTATCGCCTACAAATTGGCCAAATGTCACAACATGATCAGCCAAACATTCATTTATATACCTATCAGCTGTTAGTCTTCCATTTTCAACAAAAACCAACTCTGTACGAGCATCCGTATACACTCCTGCCCAAACCATCACTCCACCACCTCCATACGGCACATTTTCGGAAATGCAACACTGTGAAAATCGTTCTCCCCTCCTTCTCCAAACTCTTTCACGTCCATCAGGTGAACACAGATTGAAACGGGACTCATCGGTGAACAGAATACAGCTCCACTGTCCATTTCTCCAATCCCTGTGATCATTTGCAAAACGCAGTCGTTCAACTCGATGCATCCTGAGAAGTCTGGAACCAGTTGCAGGTCTACTTGATATCAGTCCACTTGCTTTCAACCTCCTTCTAACTGTTTTGGCCGAAATTGGGCGTCCATGCATGTTAACAAATTGCTGGGCTACACTAGTAGCTGGCAGGTTGCGCTCCCTAAGAACTCTCACCATATACCTGTCTTCATTTGGATTTGTAGCTCTTGGACGACCCGAACCTGGTCTTCTGTATATTCTAGGGTGTCCCTATACCGTTTTATGGCATCATGGGTTGTGCTTCTAGCCATATTCATAACATTTGCAATGTAACGTACACTGCGTCCATCATGGTAAAAGGCTATAGATCGAGCCATATCTTCAGGTTGCATCTTGTTTTAAGACAAATGTTACAACCCCACTTAAACTCAGAAAATGTAAAAATAAAGAAATAACGAATGATAACGATAATGAAGCACAAAATGGTTGAGACAAAATTGTTATAGCTGAGACTCCGAAAGCAAAATTGGAATATTTGGTTGTAATGGCTTGTTTATAAAACAAAAAAAAAAAAAAAAACAATCAACAATGTATACACGTCTCCATAACAACAGATGGCTACCATAATATTGCATGAGAAGATAATGTTTTGCAAAATACCAGCAAATATTAAAGTGTCCGGTTTTTTTTGTCCCTGAGTGTATTAAAATGAAAAATAAATCATTACATAACCTTACCGTTTGTTTTAAGTTCGCATTTATAGACTGGGGAGAAAAAAAGACAGACGTATATCACGGCCTGCTGGAGTATAGTAAACACAGAAAACATTTTACAGCAACAATGTTGAAGAAAGATATTTTGGTGTTCCGAAGTTGGCGTCATTAAACAGAAACCAACATGGAGATTTCATTGCAACTAATTAGAAATTCGTCTTTCAGGTATGTAATAAACGATCTTCGCACAAAATAATGTACGATACACGAGCGGTATGTTTGTTTTCATATTCTCGGAAATTAAAAAAGCTCAACTACGTTTCGCTTTTTCAATCTTTTCCTCGAACATGAAAACGTCAACATACCGCTCTTGTAACGTATATTACTATTACGTTTACTATAATAGTTATATTGCTCCGAATCAACAGACATAATATGGTTCGTTCTCTCATCGCATCTTCAATCCGTCAGAATGCTTCCTATGAGGTTTATGAGGTGGTTTGTTGCATCTCTTCTGATGGCTCTACTAGACGTGCTGATATAATCATAATTGATCGGCAGAAGGATAAGGGTGTCATTCTTGACCCCACAATCCGTTTCGAGATGCATGAGCAACAGCCACAAGAGGTGTGTCGTGAAAAATAAGTCACATATGAGCCTTGTTGTCAGCATCTTGGAGCACAATACCACATCACACATTGGACAGTTTTTGCGCTCATGTTCGGTGCCCGTGGCAGGATCCCACGAGAAACTTTAAATAAACTTAAACAATTTAAAATTTCTGATGCAACGATTGATGCCATAGGATCTTATGTGTTAAAATCAACCTTAGCTATAACTAGTAATCATTTGTACCCAACAAACTTTTATTGTAAATGATTTCCTATGTTTTCGTATCATTTATCTTAATGCATGGATGTCGAACAGCGATCTCGAGCTGTGAACTGCAGAGCCTTCACTCCTCCCTTAAAGTGCAACGGTTGAACACAGATAGCAAGCAGGCCGGCCGAATGATAGTAAACAAAAGCGAAATTGTGGCGGCTGGTACTTTGATAACTTTTATACATCTTACCAATTGATTAGGAACGCAGTTTAGATTTGCACTTTACGAACTCTAATAAACAAAGAATGTAGCCTACATGAGGATGAATAATGATGATGATGATGATGATGATGATAATAATAATAATAATAATAATAAAGTTTTATCTACTGCGTCATTCCATGAATGTTGTTCATTAGTGACGGAAAGAGGTAAATCATAATAATAATGTTGTTAATATCATGTTTAAAATATAAACTTTGTGTGTATGTGTTGTAGCAGTGCAACTTCAAGTTCAGAAACGTAAACTGTTTTGATGTATAAAATTAATTGCTTTTAGCGTGACTTGAAATTTGTTCATAGTTTTTGTTACACATTCAAAAATATCTCCTCCTCGAGTTTGATCCTTTAGTGAAATGACAACTACAAGATCTCCATGAACATTAAAATCTGAGTCGACACTCCTTATGAATACATTCTAGCTAGCTGCGCCGTATCTCATCAAGAGCTACAGTGAGTAATATGTGAAAGTTTTCATTCTTGCTATCAATTGTTCCTCCAAGTTATCTCCCATTTATGATACGCGCTCTGCAACAATATTACGAAACAAATATACAGATTTAAAATCAGTAACGTATTCCGGACATATCCCTTTTGCAACAGCTATGAGACAGCCTTTCACAAATTCTCCGTCAGTAAATAGATTTGAAGCCGTTGCAATAATTTCACAAATTTTGTAGCTAGCACGAACCAAGCTTATTCTACTAACACCCGATGATGATGGAAGGTTTCCTGAATTCAATCTTGATTTTAATTCTTCTACAGCCTTTTCACGAGTGAAACCGGACAACTTTTCTGGTCCATAAGCTTCAGCATGACGTGTAGAATTAAAATACCTCTTAATATTATTATGGCTTAGGTATCCAAATTCTTTTCTACATATTAAGCAATGTGCCTTTCCGTCCTTTAAGATAAATAAATATTTATCTGTCCACTCACTATAGAATCGTCGTTCCATATCCATACCAGCCGCCAGAGTTGATAAACACACTGCGTACAGAACACTGCTACAGCGAGCTGACTGACTGTCGTTTCAGCTCAGCTACGGTAGGAAACAGTATTAATCGTTTCACAGTTTGAGAGCGCTGTTCGACATCCCTGTCTTAATGTTTTCTTTTTCCTTTCAAATTGTCACACAATTGGTTTAAACAATTATTCTTTATGAATTGATTAGTAGGCCGATCTATTCGAAACCTTATTTAGGGCGGCTTTTTTATTAAAAAATTAATTAATTCATAGTTTTCTGCCCAAGGACAGGTCTTTCACTGCAAACCCAGCATTATCCAGTCTTTTCTATTTTATGCCTTCCTCTTTGTCTCCGTATAATGATTCATAATATTAATGTCTATCATCCGATATCTTCTTCTGCCACGAACTCTTCTCCCATTCACCATTCCTTCCAGTGCATCCTTCATAGACAGTTTCTTCTCAACCAATGAGCCAGCCAATTCCTTTTCCTCTTTGTGATCAGTTTCAGCATCATTCTTTCTTCATCCACTCTTTCCAACATAGCTTCGTTTCTTACTCTATCTGTTCATTTTACACGCCCATCTTTTTCCATATCTACATTTAAGACACATTTTTACTTATCGTGTCAAAATTAATATTTTACTTTAATTCGTGCTAGTATTGAGAGAGGAACAGAGATTAAGGGTGTTTGAGAATAAGGTTCTTAGGAAAATATTTGAGGCTAAGACGGATGAAGTTACAGAAGAATGGAGAAAGTTACAGAACGCAGAGCTGCACGCATTGTATTCTTCACCTGACACAATTAGGAACATTAAATCTAGACGTTTGAGGTGGGTAGGACATGTAGCACGAATGAGCGAATCCAGAAATGCATATAGAGTGTTAGTTGGGAGGCCGGAGGGAAAAAGACCTTTGGGGAGGCCGAGACGTAGATGGGAAGATGATATTAAAATGGATTTGAGGGAGGTGGGATATGACTGGATTAATCTTGCTCAGGATAGGGATCTATGGAGGGCTTATGTGAGGGCGGCAATGAACCTCCGGATTCCTTAAAAGCCAGTAAGTAAGTAAGTAATTCATGCTAGTACGCGAAGATAGTGATGGTGGTGGTGGTAGTAGTAGTAGTAGTAGTAGTAGTAGTAGTAGTAGTAGTAGTAGTAGTAGTAGTAGTAGTAGTAGTAGTAGATATAATAATAATAATAATAATAATAATAATAATAATAATAATAATAATAATAATAATAAACATTTGGAAAACAAAACTAATCACTGTTTAAATGGAGAGATAAACAAGATAAACAATGTTGAAATGGGAGAAAAACATTTAAAATTACGTGAAAACACGTTCTTGCAAGGGGAATTGGGGCCGAAAGGAAGTGTCTGTGTGAACTCCAAGCCCGTTGGCCATTTATCGCACTCCGATTTTACCGTTCCATTTGAAGGAACATTAAAGGCTTTATAACTGTCAACTACTCAGTAACGGATACATCCCACAAGTAACGGACCTCACTCAAAAATATGTGAAAAACTGTTTAATAACTCACAATAACCGAAAGGATAATCTATGCAAATGATCACAAATTTCTAAAACTGTGCAATTTATATGCAAACTTTTATAACAGTTAAACCGCGGACATCGTGAAGTTTCGGCCTGATTTCATTGACAGTTCAGCTTCTATGACGTCACACGAGGCGTGCTTTTGGTAGTCTGTATTATGATGATGTGATTGTGATTTAAAAGCAAACATTAAGTGGATTCTCAATGTTTTGAAAAAAAATTAATTAATGTAAACCATTAATAAAACATTATATTTTTGTGCTGCAACGTTCGTACTGGTGTCGCATTGTTGTTTGAGATGTGGTGGCTTGCTGTTACGAAGGCAGCAAACACTTTTAGGTTATGTGAACGATTATATAGTCCCTGCGCTCTAATTTCCGGCAGCCAATCGCGTTGCAGGTCGGCTACATTTAAACGTGTGCGTCTTGTGATTCGGTGAAGAAGACTTTATTCATTTCTTAAGGCTCGATAATTACTTAATATAATCGTTCGCCATTTTGGCTCTTTCGTTGGCGTTCCCAGAAAGCACACGAGGACTTATTTTCCGCTCAATTATTTGCTGAATTACAGAGCGTTTGATTTATTATCATAGGAGCTACGACATGATAATGTTTAACGGTGTGGCAAATAGATTCCTCGTATGGTAGCTCGGCAACGAAAGAACAAAAATGGCGAACGGTACTACCTACTTAGACTTTATAGAGCCGTAAGGACGTAAGGAAAGAGGAGGAGTCACGCCGGGAATAACAGCGTCGCGACTATAACATCATACATTCAGTTACCGGTATTTATTTTTGTTTTGTTAATGATGCGGGCTGTAATTTACAAAATGGGCGAATGTGTAGTGTATCAGGTTGTGTACCTAATTACCGTTCAAGTTAGGAAAGACCTGTTTCAATATTTCTTTTTCCTTGTTTATCCGAGTGCGAGGCATATCACATCTGTTGTGACGTCACGGGTGCTGGTATAAAGTCTGTAACTTTACGATGGCTGCGGTTAAATACATACCGGTATTGCCCTAGTAATAACGCAACGTTTAAAAGTTGCATGTTTAAACGCGTATCCTGAAATATTAAAGCTGAGCCTACATAATAAGCTGTATATAAAATACGTGAGAAATAGAGATGAACAACAATCGAGAAAGCAAGACTAACAGCGCCCGCAAAGCCGAAAACCCGCACGACAATGTTGTATTACGTCGCGTCCTTTACGTAAAGACTGCTTGTGGGTGTTTCGAGACGTCGAGATTAATCACTCCCGAAGTCCCTAAAGTCAACCAGCCTTGAATAGCCACAATTTTTTATTCCTCACTGAACTTTAATCTACTTTGGCAACTGTTATACAGGGTGTCCGGGACAAAATTTACCAATAAGAAAGTTTAATAACTCGCCAAATAATTGATGGATGAAAATGCTGTTTGCGGGAATTGACAAAGTGACCTCCAAAGTTTCGAATGACCACTAATAAACTTCTATGTGTGCACCTCTTGTAGCACGACAGATGTCCAGGCGATATTCAAGTTCTTTCCATGTGTTTCGTAACATCTCTGGAGTGACAGTTGCACAAGCAGCGACAATTCTCCGACGCAGATCCTCCAAATCTGCCACTACAGTCTTGTACACAATGTCTTTTATGTATCCCCAAAAAAAGAAGTCCAGTGGGGTTAGGTCTGGGGATCTGGGAGGCCATGCTGTAGGTCCACCTCGACCAATCCATCGCTGAGGAAAGCATTCATTCAAGTGATCTGTAACATGTAATGCATAATGAGGCGGAGCTCCGTCTTGTTGGAAAACATATCCCTGTGGAATTTGAGGAATGGCGTAATTTTGCAGCATATCAAGATACACATTTCCATTGATAGTGTTTTCCACAAAAAAGAACGGTCCAATCACAGTTTCATGTGTAAGTCCGCACCAAACATTAATCTTAGGGCTGTCTCTTTCCAATTCCCACACTACATGCGGATTTTCTGATCCCCAGATGCGACAATTATGCCCGTTGACGATCCCACAGACGTGGAAGGTGGACTCATCACTAAACACGACCTTCTGCAGATATCCATTTTCAATATCAATTTTCAACAGCATGTCACTAGCGAAATCATATCGTGCAGGCAAGTCGTTTGATTTCAACTTTTGAACCAATTGAATCTTGTATGCAAGCAGACGTAACCTCTTGTGCAGAACATCGTGGATAGTTGACTTTGGAATTGCAAGTTCCCTGCTGGCACGACGAACAGACTTACACGGGCTCCGTTGGAAAGCTTGCTGAATTCTGTCGACTTGCGCTTCTGTCACTTTCTTCCCGCGTGGCGTTTTCTCTACAAGAGAACCGGTCTCAAGAAGCTTTCTATGCCAAGTTGTTATTGTGTGCCTATCTGGTGGTTATTTCTCAGGCCACTGTTGTCTAAATCTTCTCTCTACTATCTTCGGATACTTGAATTCGGCAAGCCAATAGCAGCATTGAACTTTTTATTGCACTGTGAACGCCATTTTAATTACAGCTATGTCAAGAACAATGACCAAATGTTGCCAGCATCACACATAAAACTTAAAATGTCCCTATTTCATTTGCCGCAAATTTCATTTTCCTATCTCCATTATTACGCGAGTTATTAAACTTTCTTATTGGTAAATTTTGTCCCGGACACAGTGTATATGTATAAACAATGAAGTAGCCTATTTCAAACATCATCTCTACCTTTCAGTGTATAATAAACCGTTCTCCAATCTTTATTTAATTACTAGGCCCTTATTAAAAGGCTAGGAATTTTCTTTTCATATGTTTAAGATCAAGTGTGCAATCTTAAATAAAAAGATATTAACGTTACGTTTTTTGTTTCTTAAAAATGCAAATTTATTTGACAATTGTTTTTTTCTATTTATATAACCACAGGTAATATAATATAATAGAACCAGAACACTTTGTTAACTAAGATACTGTTTTGTCTTTTTTTCTTATTTAAACATTTATAATGTTATTTATTTCAATGATTTATGTTATTCAAAGTTAGGAAATCTTTCCACGCCGATCAAATTCTATTTCGAGAATGATGGTCGAAACTAGAAGCGCATGATTATGACGAGACGAGACGAGACGAGACTCGAAAGACAAATGCAACGAACACAGCGGGCGAGAGCGGCAGTTAGTTCATGTCTAGTGAGAAAGCATGGTTTTTTCAAACACACAATTAGATTCAAGGCTGGGCAAAAAGTTGGGAAATTATACACATGGAATTTATGTACAAATACAGGCGCTTGCAGCTTGTTAATAAATAAGTGTATTGAATCATCCTATGCAGAAATAGTAACATGGCTATCCTTGATAACAAATTATTTCCTTAAATCAACATAAGAACAAAAACATATATCAATATATTATAATTGTATAAGTATACCGGAACCGTTGATTTCACTTGCTACTTTTTCATCTTCCTTGAATTTCGTAAAAGCGAATAAAAATTCAAACTGTAAATTAATAAAAGGTACTTAAATTCCGCTTCCTTGGTTTTAAAGAAAAATGAGGTGTATTTCTAATGGTGGGGCAATTTTTTAGAAAATACTGTGATAGTGGCAATTGAAACTGGAGTATTAGGAAGAAACTCGCCTATAAACGGCTTAGTCTGCCAGAAATACCACATATTTCATGTGTGCACAGTCCAGTGAAAACTGTCAGCTGTTGGCACACCCAGTGGCACAAGATGCAATATTAACTCTGGCCGCCGTTATGGGCAAATCTTCACGTGAAACAAGAGACCGTCCGCGTTCGCCCGACCGCCTTGTTGCCTTAGCTTTAAAATGTATGAGCCACGATCCCCTGAACGCAGCTTTATCGTGTGCAGCAGGCAGGCCTGACCTCAGTTCACAGACACATCGGGCTTTTTGTAGGTCGCTTAACAAAAATAAAGTAGAATAAGACGGTAGCCGGGCGACATGGAAGACAATGAATAAGGTAGAAGTGGGAGTAAGAATGCGATTGTGAGTACGATAAGTCATATGACGACGAAATTGGACTACGATTAAGAGTAGGAGTATGGAAAGGAACAGGAATGGAGTACGATTAGTGTTACTTGTGGAATAACGAATAGAATTACAGTAGGAGTAGGACCACACAATTATAATGTAAGTATGATTAGAAGTACTGTCCGTTACTCAGGAGAAGACGAGCGGAAAGAATGTGACCTTCTTGACTATCGCTGTTGATTATTATAAACATCGCTCAGATAAGCATCCCAGTAGCCAGGTTATTACTCGTGCAGGAAACATGAGTAACAATGCGTATGGAAATTAAACCTAAGTTGAACAGAAGGAGACCTAATGTTTCCGCTTACTGCAGTACAAATATTGACGTGTTGTCGTACGTTATCTGTTCACATCCCTTCCTCCTCAGTCCGCTCTCGTCTTCTCCTGAGTCACCGACAGTAGGAGTATTATTAAGATTAGAAGTAGTATGATTACGATATGAATATGACAATGTTTATGATTAGGATTTAGTGCAGTAGGATTAAACCTCTTTGCGGTAGAGGCGAGACATCACACCATATTTTATCGGAGTGTGAAGCCACAGAAGCTCTGAGGAAACGATTCCTGCCAGAGTCCTTCATTACATATAGCAGGGGGCACTTGGCAACATACGATGTATTAAATAACGCTAAATTATGTGAGAGTGTGGGAAAATTTATGGCAAAAGTTCGACAGCTGAGAGTGGAACTGGCCGAGGGGGAGGGGGCCAAGGAAATAAGGGGAAGAGTTATTTATTAGTGTTGTAATGAGTAGTATTAACACTGAACGAATGAGGTAATTAGGGGATAATGTTCTTTTTGTATTCACTGTCATTTTTTACTTGTTTTTATTGCGTGTGTATGTTTTTTATATATTACCTTTATATTTATTATTTGTTGCAGTTTCAATAAGAAATTGAATTGAATTGTAACTTATATGTTTCACTGTTTTTTTTTCCTTTCATATCTTACATTTATTTTATTTTTATTATTTTTGTGAAATTCGGTATGAAGTTAGATTAGTTGTAATTGCGATAATTAATGATGACGGTAGTAGTAATAATAATAATAATAATAATAATAATAATAATAATATTTTTTATTTTCTTATGTTTTATTTAACGACGCCCGCAACTGCAGAGGTTATATCAGCGTCGCCGGATGTGCCGGAATTTTTTCCCGCAGGAGTTCTTTTACATGCCAGTAAATCTACTGACATGAGCCTGTCGCATTTAAGCACACTTAAATACCATCGACCTGGCCCGGGATCGAACCCGCAACCTTGGGCATAGAAGGCCAGTGATATACTAATTCGCCAAACAGGTCGACGTTTTACTATTTTATTATTAGTAGTCTAACAGTCTATTATTTTTCTTTGAAATTTCAAACTGTGCATAGTTAGACTACAGCACGGATGGTCGTACGGGCTCTTGTGAAGGTTCTTGTGTAGCCTACATGAGTTTGTATAATTTATTGTGTATAATAAATACACTTCATTCATACTGAAAGTTAAGAGTATGATTAGGATTTAGTGCAGCAGAATTAAGTTACGAGTATGATTAGGATTAGGAGTTATAGTAACAGTACGAGTAACATTATGAGCATGACTTATCAACAGTAACATTCCAATGCCATGTGTATCAACAGCAGTATTCCAATGGCATGTGTATGACTCGAATTGAGGTCCCAAATAAAGCAACAGTCCAAGTCGCCTGTTTTGCGAAATGGAGATTTCTTCAGAGGTTAGCTCTGCTAAGGCAGAGTGACATTCCACTCACAAGAAATAGCCCACGCCCATGTCTTTACACATGTCTGCTACGTCTTCGTCCCTTTCATACGTAACAGTATCTCAAGTAGAGATGAACAACGATCGAGAAAGCAAGGCTAACAGCGCCCGCAAAGCCGAAAACCCGCACGACAATGTTCTATACGTCGCGTCATTGTCGTAAAGACTGCTTGTGAGTGTTTCGAGACGTCGAGATTGATCACTCCCGAAGTCCCGAACGTCAAGCAGACTTAAATCGCCACAGTTTTTTATACCTGACTGAACTTTTATCTACTTTGGCGATTGTTATATATGTATAAACAATCAAGTAGCCTATTTGAAACATCATCTCTACCTTTCAGTGTATAAAAATCCGTTCCCCAATCTTTATTTAATTACTAGGCACTTATTAAAAGGCTAGAAATTTTCTTTTTATATGTTTGAGATCAAGTGTGCAATCTCAAGTAATAAGATTATGTTTTATGTTTCTTAGAAATGCAAATTTATTTAAGAATTCTTTTTATTTATATAACCATAGGTAGGCCTAATATCATAATATAATACAACCACAACATTTTCATAACTAAGATACTGTTATGTTTTGTGTTTTTGTCTCATTTAAACATTTGTAATGTTATTTATTTCAATGATGTATGTTATTCAAAGTTACGAAATCTTTCCACGCCGACCAAATGCAATTTCGAGAATGACGAGACTCGAAAGACAAATGGAACGAACACAGCGAGAGAGAGCGGCAGTTAGTTTTGTTCATCTCTAATCTCAAGTCTTATCACTTCTGTCACTGTCTCGTTGTCGACTATGTCAACTTGAAATCGTGTGTTGCTGTAAAGTCACTGGGTTGACATGTCTGGAAAATGGAGGGCACTCGCCATTTGAACGAAGTTTCCAGTGGATCTGATATTGAAATTCGCCTAATAAAAGTGTTAAGCGTGCAGAATGGAGACAAAATACGGGCAAGATAATGAAGTTTGGCGAGAAGCAAAACTATACTCAACAACTCCACCAAGAAGCATGCAGAACAAAATGTTGAGTAAAGGCAGCAACCTTTGAATACATTTATATTTTTTTTCCCCCACAATAATTTCAATTATATTTTTGGCTGTCCAAAATCTTTTGTTTGTGGAAAATGTGAAGAGTCAAATATCAAAATTTTGGTTGAAAAGAACACAGTTCTTGACATCTTGAAAAGGAGGAACATTCTTCACCAATGAATACCAAACTATTAGGACCACTAGACTATTTGTTATGATATTACGAAATTTTCTTATAATCTATATTTAGATGTAAACTAATTTGCTTCTTTTGTCTGAAATATATACAGTATATCTACGAGTATTATATATCTAATTAGGTAAACATTGGCTTTCTCGTGTATCGACGGAGCAATGTACTTAGAGGGAAATATGCACCATCTACATCGATAAGCAGTAACAAGACTTCTCAGAGCTGTAATATTGAGTCTGTTGTATCAACACGTTCCTCGATGAATCAACATGTAACGCGTAATTTCATTAGACGCCGGAACTGGAAGTTTTTATTTACCTAAAGCGCTATGATTCCGCCATAATGGCGCACTTCAGTCAGTTAATTGTCCTACTCAAATGTGAGAACTATAACAACATCAAGTATCCTTACCTTAAAGAAGCTTCAAAAACCATAGCGACGCGAATCGACACTTACCTGAAAAACAAAAGAGAAACTCAATTAGCATCTTCAAGAATTGTGAATTGTTTCCCTCTACCTAATTGTTACAAAACCATAGTAACAGTGGAGTTTAAATGACACATATATTGAAGTTATGACGAGAAATGTCTATGCAACTGAAATGGTATTGTAATACGGAAATCTGCATCACATTATTCATAATGGGGATTTTAGAGTTGATCATTGTGGAGTATAAGGTAGGCCTAAGTAATGCGTAGGAATAAATTTTTCGTAACATATTACCAAAACCAATAACTTTAACTTCTACATCATTCTTGTAATATTTTCTAAATCTCACGTAGTTTGTATTTATTTTTTGTATTTATATCTGCTATCTGGCAGGATGGAAGAGAAGGCCTTATGGCCTTAATCCTGCCAGATTAAATAAATAAATAAATAAATAAATAAATAATTTATTTTTGTATTTATATCTGCTATCTGGTAGGATGAAATAGAAGGCCTCTTGGCCTTAATTCTGCCAAATTAAATAACTAAATAAATAAATAGGTTGTGTCAATTATTAGATGTAGAGTCTGTCCTCTTTATATGCAGTATTTAATAATTCGAAATATCATCATCATCCCCCCCCCCCAACAATAAGAGTTCTTCGCTGCTGAATTGAGAATATGTGATAATGTGTGAACAAGTATTTGCCAAACCACAAATCTTCAATGTCTTCATGTGTTTTTCTAATTTTATCTTACTATTGGGTCTTGGTCTTCTTTTACTCGGTTATTTAACAACGCTGTATCATCTACTAGATTATTTAGCATCCATGGGATTGGAGATAGCGAGTTGGTATTTGGCGAGATGAGGCAGAGGATTCGTCATAGGTTACCTGACATTCACCTTACGGTTGGGAAAAATCTCGGAAAAAAAACAAACCCAGATAATCAGCCCAAGCGGGAATGGAACCCACGCCCGACCGCAAGCAAGCGCCTCAGCCGACTGAGCTACGCCGGTTGCTGGTTATTTTATATCATAAATATACGACACAGGGTCTGCAGCAACTTTGTTTACCTTTCGAAATTAGCAATGTAAAGGATATTTAATAATAATCCATGGCGCAACAGCCCATGAAGGCCAAGGCCGACCAGCCGATTGTTGGCCTCACGTCCGTATTCCTCAACAGAGGTTAACTATCATCCAATCAGAACGAGGTATCGTGTGATTAGCACGATGCTCTTTCAGTCGTTATAGCTGATTTTAGTAATCTAATTTTTCCACCTACTATACCTTCCCAAATTCATCACGATGGTAATGCATCCATAACGCGCGTCCTAGGCATGATGGTTTACACCATGACGCGGTCACAAGGCTGGCTAATCATCGCCCCCAAAAATCCATCACCCTCGACCGGGATAACTCGCCAGTCTCAGATGTAGCACCTAGTATGGTAGCCCTTATAGTTTCATGGACGAAATGCCTAAGAAATAAACATAAAAGCAAAGGCAGGATGTGCCAATGGAGACAGTCCCCTCTAATTCAAGTTTATAATATAAAGAAATATATTTTACAGACTATTACACTTTTACTACGTTATACTACTTTTGACCAATAAAATGGTACGAAAGGACGTCTTTCAACCAAATATCGCTGCTTATCGCATAATTTTATCACTTCCCTGGCATTTGTTTTTATCACTACCCTAGCATTTTTCTCTTTGTTTGTCAACATTTCAAACTGAAAATTCTTTACGGTACTATAAAACATGCTTTGCGATCGTCATTTGTTTACAGCATAGACAGTCGACTGAAAATGGCGGCTCCGTTCAAACGTTTTGGTGAAGCTAACATTAGTGAAATAGAATTTTAGAAGTCAATTAACACCTATTTTATTGTATTAGAGTACCTTATTTCTTCTAATCTTTATACACTTTCTTCTGTTTTTATGACCTCCCTACCATTTGCTTCTTTATTTGCCAACATTTCAAATTGCAAATTCTTTACGGTACTACAAAATATGCTTTGCGTTCGTCATTTGTTTACAGCATAGACAGTCGACTGAAAATGGCTGCTCCTTTCAAACGTTTTGGTGACGCTAACATTAGTGAAATAGAATTTCAGTACGTCAATTAATATTTTATTGTATTAGAGTACTTCGTTTATTCTAATCTTTATGTACTTTCTTCTAATAGTGTAATAGTCAATTAAATCCCACTCGAGTTTTGATTTTCTCTATATAAATCTAAACCACTAGTGTTGAAATTATAAATCTGCTATGACGTCTTATGAAGAAAGAGAACAAGAAAGTCGCATAAAGAAAGAGAACAGGAAAGTCGCAACTTAAAGTTTTTTTATATAAAAAAACTGCATTTACCTTTTTAAAAACTTCAAATGCTACAATTCAATTCGTGAAGAAAAGAGTAAAGACTCAATTGCTCTCTATTAAAATAAAAAACTGTTCTATTGTTTTGAGAAAGAAAATCTGTGTATCAATGTTGGTATGATTGCGGTTCGAACCCCGTGATTGCGCGGATATGACTGCAACTAGATTAAGTTTTTCATTAAGCCTTAGCCCCTGATCAACTGATAGATTGCAGCATCGCTACATCATTAAAGGTCGGAGGTAAGCGTAATATATGGAGCAGTCGATTTTTATGTCCAATCAGCTAATGGCGAAAAGTTATTGCCATAGAAACCAAAGTAAATGAACATCGCGCATCCGCCATCATTTTCCGCTTCACGCAACAGCTATAAAACAAGCATGTTGCGCCAATTTTTAATTTATATTTTCCGCTATCAGAAACTGCTTTAACACAATCCTATAACGCCATAAAACAGAACGGATTGGATCTTTTATCCAATTATCATCGTGAGATATAAAACATAAATATAGGCCTACATTTTATTTTTAGTAATACTTTTCATCATTTAGCGAGCCTTCATTTATTTTATATGCCTTGTAAAGTACGTGTATGCACAGCGTCAAATAAGGGCTTGTGTGTTTATTTATACTGAGCTGATTCAAACTTTTGTAGTGAAATCTAAACTTTCCACCTTACAGTCCTGATCTGGGTACCCAGCAATTACATATTTTTGCAAATCATACAGCTTCAATGAACAAGGTTACAGTGCACAGTGGTCTGGTTCGCTTAAAACCCGGACAAATTAGTAACTTCCTTACTAATGATCATATTTACTTATTTTTTAAAGTATTTATTTATCAGAGCTTCCTCAAATTAGAGGCTGCCATTAGACAAAGCATACAAAACAATAAAAGAACAAATAGATGATGAGAGCTAAAAGAGTAAGAAAAAAAGGCAAACAAATACACAAACAAACAATGACAGTTTACAGAAGAAAAAAAATTTTTAAGTAAATAATTTTTTTTTGTTATTTTTTTTTTTTCACTGATCGATTACTAATACCTAACAAGTGCAAAATTTAGTAACACAGCGAAAAGAATAACCACCACTCATGAAGGGGTAAGGCAATTATGCATTCAATATATATTTATTTACTTATATTTAAATATCGCAGTCTTGTCAATTCTAATTTAGTTCTAGTATTTAATTTAAAAAGTTATGTATGGATTTTATAAACACTGAAAAATTGTAAATTTAGATTTATATATTCTTATTGTGTAGTAGACATAAGACAAATTGTATTATATACTTCTTAATTTAAATTCAGGAATCCGCCCCTGGGCACGAGTTCTACTCTTTCAGGGGTGAGCTAAAGTTTTATCTGTTTGTATTATATTTTATGTTACAATTATTAACAAAATAAATAAATACAAAAAAATAATACGCGCCAAAGTACAGATTTCGTCACACTTCTATTATTTTATTGCATAACGGGAGAAATTCGATTTTTTTCGCGTACGATTGATTCTTTTAGGAATCCCTTAAATAAGGAACACAAGGAAATAAATTTTCTTTGAATATTCTCCAATTTAGCCGAGTAAGTGAAAGTAATGGAATTCCATACAACAGACGCATATTCAAGCTTGGATCTAACCAAAGTATAGTATAATATGATTAGACACATATGAGTGGAAAAAGAATAAGTTATAGATCTAATTAGACCAAGCATTTTCAATGAATGGGTATAAATATATTGCACATGATCATGGAAATATAAATTAGAATCAAGTAAGACACCAATATCTCTAATAAAATCTTTCCTTGTAATTATGGCATTAATAATAATAATAATAATAATAATAATAATAATAATAATAATAATAATAATAATAATAATAATAATAATCTTCTTCTTTCCCTTAATTTAACCTCTCCCTTTTAGGTTCATTTACACGACCCACGCCACACGGGCCTTACAGGGCCGCGACCTGTCGGGAGAGGAATTACTCTATGGATAACATACAGACTTTTTTGACCACACAAGGACATGGAGGGCCTCCCTGGACGAGGGATCAGCTCAGTGCCAGGACCATATCCGATACAACACAAACTTTTAAGACATTACATAGCATTCACTAACACATACGAAAGGATTAAGGGAAGGATCGCCGTCCATGGCCGGACTTTCAAGAGGTACAATCCCGGCATTTGCCTGGAAATAACTGAGGAAACCATGAAAAACCTCAGTTAGGATTGCCGGCCCCTAGGATCGAAACCCGGACCTCCCGAATGAAAGGCCAGCCCTCTACCACTCCGCTAGCCCGCTCGGTAATAATAATAATAATAATAATAATAATAATAATAATAATAATAATAATAATAATAATAATAATAATAATATCAACATCTAATAACAAAGTAGTAATTATCTTCTATTAGAGTCTCAAAAGAGCACGTCTTTCATTTCAATTAACAAATCTACAAGTTTAATACAGTCTTAATTAGAGGACCTATGTAATTTGATTATGTACTTGCATGAAATTTCGTAAAAAATTAATATCAAAATTTTTTCCTGGAGTTCTTCATAAAACCTTAATTAATATTTTCATTTAACATAAAAAAGTATTCACAGAAAACACGCTACTGAAACAATAATAAAGCAAGGTTAAATTAGATGTAACTTCACAAAAAGATCCGAACTTTATGGGCATGCAATGGACTATAGGAGGTGGCAGTGTCGCAATGATATTACGATTTTTTTTTGTATCTGACAATTTTAGGACTATAATTGCAATTTCAATTTAACATCAAAGTAGCTACTGACAAAAAAATAGATTACACCAAAACATTAAATAAGAACAGTAAAAGCCGAAATATTAAGAAAATGCCTGTACCACGATAAATATTTCCTAGAATAGATTCCAGTTCAACATAGCTAACTGGCTGGGCTGGATGTAACGTAATTTAGCACACACAAAGACCCATGACGAACGGCAATTCCATATTTCTCGTCCAACTTCCTTTGAGCGGTAGAAATAATAAAGTAGAAACAAATGAATCACGGGTTGAATTACAGTGATATTAACTTTAACAATTAATATAGGCCCACAGAGGTTCAAAACTGTTATTAAGCAAAACAAGTATAAAACTTGTAACAAATAGGGCTGCAGAAACATACCAATATTTGCTATCGTACATTTCAGACTTTGAATTAGGTTTGACAACATGGGCAGAGAAATAGATCCTGCCTTCCGTGGATACATCGCCCTGCTTCGTCATCATCTTTGTCATGTTCAATGAAAACATGACGACTTTCTGCACTACATCTACATAAATTTAATCGTTTAATGTTATGTAACTTCTATGCTTTCGTATTGCCCTGTCTGATGTTGGCAACACGCGATTGCGGGGAGTCGTTATTGTATGCCTGCAATCAATTTATACACTGCCAGTGATTATATTCAATTCAATGGATATCCAAGTATATGGATGGTTAACTGTTTTTCATGAAAGGTACAGCCTATAGAATAGAAATATATATATATATATATATATATATATATATATATACATACATACATATACATATAATTTGAACTGGTAATGGAAATTACGGGAAAACGGCTGAACGGATTTTAATAAATGACCCCACATTTTGAAGCTTGGAACCCAATGTTTTTCAGAAAAATAGTAGTTTTCAGTGAAATGTCAATTTTCCTACATCATTCACCTATTTTCCAAAATGCATCTGTCGTAAGTTTTGAGAAATAATGGCATTTCAAAATAAAACAAAACACAAACACACTACAATAAACAATATTACACGAAGGCTATGATCTGCGGGATTGCTGACATATTATTTAGAGTTCAAATTCAATTGGTTATTAAAAACTTCAAGATTTACAAAAAATAATTTACAGGTCTGATTCTGTGGTGTATAATTTTCTGAATACAGCTGTGTATTGGATATTAAAATCTACAAAACTTGAGGCGGTTTGATGACATTATTACAACTAGAAATTAAATATTGTTATAGTTAATGCCATCATGTGACTATTTTTCATAAATTATACATATTAATGCTTCATTGATTATATGAAAGCGAAACGTTTTGGGGTTATATAAGTAGATGTAGAGAATATTATGAAATTAGATCTTCATTTCTATAATTTACTTAGTGACGGCTATATAATATATAACTAAAAAACTTACGTAAGATAATATTTTTATTAAAAATGGAATATTTTTACAGTTATTAATCACGTGGGGTTGTCTTTTTCATATACTTAATGGCGGTGTGGTGTAGATATTTATATGCACCATTCTCTTCAGTATTGGCTCGAGAGAGCTAAAAAATTACAGTTCCTAAGGAAAGACCAAAAGGTATTAGTTACTGATAAAATAAGAAACCTACAAAATTATGTAGTCTCCCGATCATTTCAGCAAGATCTCTTATCAGGATAAAATGATTTTACACTCTACATTTTAAGCTCTACATGCAACAACTATACCAAGATGCTATGTCTATTGTTCGAAAGCATAGCAAACCTGGCTTTTTTCAAACTTTCACCTACAATCCACTATGACCTGAAATAGCTATTGCTTTACTCCCAGATGAAAAACCCACTGGTCGTCCTGACATTGTTACTTGCGTTTTCGCGTTGAAACTCAAAAACTGACGGCGGATAGGTTCAATAAAAAGTATTTGGCATAAAAAACCATTCAGAGGGAGTACGTTTCATTATTACGGAAGCAAATAATTTTCAAAACGTCTGGTATTCTTCATTGAAAATAAATCTGAAAAACTTTTATTTGAACGTCTAATGAGCTTAGTTTGCAGCATTTGCTGCACAAGCCACTAGTTACATATAATTTCCTTATTATATTTAGCTGCTAAAAATGTAAATGTTAAGAAAACTGAGCACATGTATTAGTGCAATTTAGTACGAAGAACTCTACTATTGTAATACAGAGGTGCCAACTTTACAAGTGCGTTATCAGTGCTCCCATAGTACTCATGACCCCCTTGCTGATAAAGACACAAAATAAATTATGCTAGATATGATTACACGTTACCTGTCACTTACTTACAAACGCTTTTAAGAAACCTGGGGGTTCATTGCCGTCCTTACATAAGCCCGCCATTGGTCCCTATCCTGTTACCTGTCACTTCTGCATAAAAATTCTTTGTGGCAATTTTTACTTCTAGCAGCTGCATTTCTGCATATTTTTTCTTCAAATATACTTCTCCTTGTGAAATTATCTTGATCTTCTCGACAAGAAGTGATTTCAATGTTGATGTGTTTAATGTAGACCTGAATTCTGTCTGTTTTTTTCTCACATAGTATGTGGCCCTCTGAAATGCAACTTCTTATATATGTTATAAATCTCATTTCGGAAGGCTGACTTTCTTCGAATTCATTTGTGCAAGTACTCAAGTTTCAGATTGAAACACCACTGGAATTTAATTTATGTAAAATCGAAATTTGTGTCACTTTAATGCATTGATACATTCTGATGTCTATAGAGTTATTCTCCTTCGGATGAAAAAATTGTTTCATCCATAATTGTAAACTAAAATGTGTGAACGACTTGTGTGTCTTTGTCTCCAAGTAATTATAATTAATTCAATGCCAAATTTGAAAACTGTAACAATTTTAAAACACGTTAGTCATTAACAGGTATGGCTCGAGCACTTTTGATTAGTTTGGGAATAATAGTAAGCAGAAACAAATTACAACCCTAATCTCCGTAGACGGCCACAAAACGCTCCATCATCGTGCATATGCAAACATTCAGCCTTTAAACGCGTCCAACTATGGTCCATCCCAGAGATCTGTAGAGTGACTTGGCGCATATGGGGGCGGAGTCAGTGTGTGCCGGAGTGTAGTGCGGGCAGCATCAGCTCGAGACTGCTAAGGGGTAAGATGCTCGTGGTAGTGTGTTCAGATAGAAATGATCCCATCCCTGCAAACGATTGGTAGCTTCGTTCAACCAATGCCTCCCCTCCAGAGCGGTCATTGGTCGTAGATCTCCCACATACCATTTGCGCAGAGGTCTTATTTCGTCTTTCTACTCTACAGAGTCCTGGGACAGACTATAAACTTCACTATACTTCGTTCTTAATGTCGGACAGATGTAAACATTACCGGCAGAGGAGGAGAGAAGTATAATTGCTTTTCAATCAATGACAGAGGTCTCATTCCAGGTTTATCTTGAAGTTGGGCGAGGATAGACTGCCCAACTTCAAGACAAGCGTAGAATGAGACCTCTGCCGTTGGTTGGATAGCAATTATATTTCTCTCCTCCACTGCCGGTAATGTTTACATCTCTTGTCAGACATTACGGAACAGAGTATAGTGGCGTGTGATTCTTTCCTTTAGTGTCAAGGATTGTACCAGTTGCAATTTGTATGCTTTGAGGAGCAGCCGCCATAAGTTTGTTTGAAGCAGCTGCATTTGACGACTGGCTTGGTACGTGGAGTTTTGCAGGCATATTGTAAAAGCTTCTGTGATTCTGTTGACACTCGCATGTGATAACTGGTCTCTCTATGCACCTCATTTTACAGACAGACTGATGGCACCATAGCAGGTTTTGCCAGATGGTAGATCTGTACCAAACTGTGCGTGGAAATGGCACTGTAGTTACGATAAAATTAGTTTTCGCTAACTTCTCTCACTCGTCCTTTTGCCACAATAGCTCCCCATGGCAGAACAGCGGGAATGCAGCACGAGAGAGTCAAATGTTAATAAAATATATTTAGTTTTCCTGTCCATCTATGCCTTACACGTTGTCTATCATAAATGCTTAGTTTGCTCTAATTACATTAAGTTGTTTATTCCTTTACTTATACTTCACAGTATTTATCTGAACCATAGGTACGTTGCTCTGTTGGCCCTGTTATGTGGATTATCAGGCATAATTACTCTGATTATGATTACTCTGCAGTGTAATTTTGAATCTTGAAGATATTCTAACTAGATCAGAGATTATACTGAAGAAATCCAAGATAGCAAGCATTCAAATAATCGTATCAGGTATACGTTTTTACTTATATCCTTCTTTTCTTCATTCCTTCCTCTATCCATCTCGCCTTATTTTTTCACTTCTTTTTTGTAAGCTTCATTCTTTTCTTCCATATCCCCTTCATTCAATAAACTTTTCTTTTTCCTCGCTGTATGTTAATGTCATTCTTTCTCCCTTTCTTTCTTTATTCTTAACATTTCGTTCTTCATTGGTCTACTATCAAGGGATGTCCCCGAAATGAGTGCGGATTTTTTTTTTATGGAAATGAGATAATGTCCATACGAGTATTTTAGTGTGATGCATGTCAGATCTATGCGCTGTTATCGCCTGAAACGATGAAAATGCTGAAGACAGTACAACTTAGATTTATGCACCTCGTCTTCTTCCACGGTTAGCATTAAATAAACTGAACTAATTCTGTAAGAATTAGTATAATAAATAACAACTTTTAAACGATTTCCATGTGCACATTATTATATTGTTTAGTACATTAAGCATGCATCTGAGGCCTTTCATTCATTCATAGTGTTGTGCCCAAGGGCAGGTCTTTCACTGCAAACCCAGAATTCTCCAGTCTTTCCTATTGTCTGCCTCTTCATATGATCCATATATTTTAATGTCGTCTATCATCTGACATCTTCTTTTGCCCCGAACTCTTTTCCCATTCACCACTTCTTCCAGTGCATCCTTCAGAAGGCAATTTATTCTCAATCAGTGACACAGCCAATTCTTTCTGATCAGTTTCAGCATCATTCTTTTTTATCCACTCTTTCCAACACAGCTTCGTTTCTTATTCTGTCTGTCCACTTCACACGCTCCATCCTTCAAATGCTCCACATTTCAAATGCTTCTAGTCGCTTCTCTTCACTTCGTCGTAATGTCCATGTTTCTGCCCCACACAAAGCACTTCATTAGTCTCTTCCTTAGTTCTTTCTTCAGAGGTCCGCAGAAGATGCTCTTTTTTCTATTAAAAGCTTCTTTGGCTATTGCTATTCTCTTTTTGACTTCTTGGCAGCAGCTTATGTTACTGCTTATAATACACTCCAAGTATTTGAAGCTGTCCACTTGCTCTACTGCCTCATTTAGAATACGCAAATTTACCTTCTTTACTTTTCTTCCTATGACCATGGTCTTCGTCTTATTGGCATTTATCTTCATTCCATACTGCTCACAGCTGTCATTTAACATCAGTAGCATATCCCTTAGTATCATCTCCTCTTCTGCTAACAACGTCATATTAGCAAAATCTGAGGCCTAACATGTATTATATGAAAATACTCTTATGGATTCCCTGACATCCATAAAAAGGAACCTGTAGTCATTTTGAGGACACTCTGTGTATCAGTCATTATTACCATCAACCATAACGTACTTACAGTATTTAGCTCTAGTATATAGACAGTGGGAATATTACAATTCCCGAAGGTTTCTCGACCCAGATACAGTTCTACACTACAGCTATAAATGTCGTTTATGAGGTCATGAGATGAAAAGACGTTAATACTGGATGTCACTCTTGATCCTATTTCTTTCGAAGTTACATAGTCCCGCACATTCACAGGCAGTGTCCTAAATACGAATCTTTCCTCCTTACCCGGGTTGCGTATCACTTGTGGAGGCAGTTTCGTAAGTACAAGTTTATCAAAGTCACCAGTAAAGTAGGAGTAAGCGCCTGGCTTGTGTAGAGGAAGATTTCCCTATACGAAGTTCACGTGAATTCCAATGTCATCTCATAAAATGAAGTGTTGTCTACATTCCGAAAAATAGGGACAAGAGGTACACCCGGTAGAATAATGTCGGAATGTGAGCAGCAGAGGAAAACGAACTACTTTGAAAAAATCTCTAAGCTTCTTCTTTCACAAGAAATCTCATAGGATTTACTTACAATCTAACTCAGGTTTTCTTTCACTAGAAGCCATTATCCAACTAAACTCGTGGAAGGTATTTTACCCTGAAAACCAATGTCAATGTTTCCTCACGAATTATATTGCTTTTTTCTCCATTATTATCTGTGAGTTGTATTGGTTATTTCGAAGCTGGCCAGGGCATAGACATTCTTCGTTAATATAATATTTTAATGTTTCATGTCACTTTAGATCCAGTATAGACCCATGTTTCCTTCACTACCTACCCGATTCTCGATCGCGAATAATTCAAAATTTCTCCAGGGATAATTAAATAAAATTTACCGCCAATTTTGGTGTTATACGCACTCGTACGTATGACAGTAAATTAAGTGTAAATTATATAATTAATAATAGCAAAGGGAAAGGAAATGTCTTGAAAAAAATTGCATTTGTGTACCAAAAATACCAATTTGAATTATGATTCATTTGAATCCAGGACCTAGAAATAGTATAATGTGCAGGATAGAGAAATATATACGGGAATTTTAAGTGATCCGAACACAATTACCTACATTTGTGCCAATTTTAGCCTTTGTTACAGCACACAAATTCAGGATTAATTTCGAAGTTGTGGACCCTTGTTTGAAACACTGAAATCGTTTTAAAGTGGGACGAAACAATAATCTTGCATTAATGCGAGTTCTTGAGATGGAAAATGAAATGGCGGACGGAACGAAACACCGGGGGCGTCTGCCAATTCTATGTCATTTAATTTCCAGCAATTATATGGTTCTGAGAACAGCCATTAAAGCGGAGGGAAAGAAATCCGAGACATCTTCATTAAAACAAAGCGCGTCTCGAGAAGCCGTGTTAATTGTTTTTGAAACTATAGGAAAACTGAGCATAGCAGCAAAACAAAAACCCGAACAAAGCATACCTCGCTCTCGCACGCCAGATTTCCGGATAAGTGAATACGGAATAGAAAGGAATGGCACAAGCTTTCTGCTGTCAATTTTGGTTTCACCGACTAAGGGTATTATTCTCGTGAAAGACGCAAGTTTCGTATTGCAAAGCGTT
Organism: Periplaneta americana; assembly: GCF_040183065.1. Lineage (NCBI taxonomy): Eukaryota > Metazoa > Arthropoda > Insecta > Blattodea > Blattidae > Periplaneta > Periplaneta americana. The sequence continues at coordinate 56,287,124 of NC_091133.1, forward strand.
GCATGCGATACAATTATTATTATTATTATTATTATTATTATTATTATTATTATTATTATTATTTATTTTTTATTTTTATTATTGTAATATTACTACTATTACTATTATTATTATTATTATTATTATTATTATTATTATTATTATTATTATTATTATTATTATTATTATTCAGTTGCAGGAATTAGTCCTTTTAGACTATTTCGCCTTGAAGCTTTTCTTACACTATCTTTTTCTGTGGGCTGCCCCTCTTTTTTTTTTCGTACCTGTGTAGTTGAAGTCTCATTTCGGGGAATCTGTCACTATCCATTTGTTCCTGATGTTCAATCCTTTAGTTGGTGTTTTGTTATTTCGTCTTCCACAGTGCGTGTGTGTGTGTTATTTTTTTAATGATATCTTCATTTCTCATTCTATCAATCAGCTTTTCTGTATCTCAGTATTGACCTGGATAATTTCATCTGTTGTCTGTATTCTTTTTATGTCAAGGTCCAGCACTGAGCTTTATAAAGTATTGTGGGACTGCCATTAATTTATAAAAACATAGAATTGCGTCAAGACTGTCTTTATCATACCAAGTTCTTTTAATAGCACCGTAAAAATATTGCAATTTTTAAATTTTCGAATCAATATCTTTAAAACTGTTTGGGCATGAAATATAACTAATGTACTTAAAATCTCTTACTTGTTCTACAGGATCGTCTACTAACATTTTTTTTCCTGTAAATGTTTGCATCTCAGTCTTTTTTTTTTTTTTTTTTTGATATCTGAAAATCATATTTATTATTAGGCTATTCATCCATCCCAAGGGCAGGTCTTTCACTGCAAACCCAGCTTTCTCCAATCTTTCCTATTTTCTGTCTTCCTCTTAGTCTCCACATATGATCCATGTATCTTAATGTTTTCTATCATCTGAGATCTTCTGCCTCGAACTCTTCTCCCGTTCACCATTCCCTTCAGTATTCAGTACATCCTTCAGTATGCAGTTTCTTTCCAACCAGTGACCTAACCAATTTCTTTCTCTCTTCCTTCATTCTTCAGCCACTCTTGCCAACACAGCTTCATTTCTTATTCTGTCTGTCCACTTCACACGCTCCATCCTTCTCCATATCCACATTTCAAATGCTTCTAGTCGCTTCTCTTCACTTCGTCGTAATGTTCATGTTTATTATTATTATTATTATTATTATTATTATTATTATTACTACTACTGTATTTTAAGTTCTTAGAATCTAATGAGACAAGATTCAATTCTAGCTACCTTATTCACTATGATACGTGTACGTACATACATAACTTACATAGTGTTCTACCCAAGGGCAGGTCTTTCACTGCAAACCCAGCATTCTCCAATATTTCCTATTTTCTGTATTCCTCTTACTCTCCGCATATGATCCATATACTCGTATCTTAATGTCGTCTACTACTCGTATGATACAAATAAAAGAATATTAAGTTTTTTACAAATAGGCTACAGTATAACCAAATTATAACTTTTGAAGGCAGTAGCCACATACGCCAAACATTATTAACAACGATGTTTCTGATTAAATGACATGAATTAGGCTACGTTAAGAGTTAAAATTGTATTTATTCCTGCATAACTTTATTCGTAAAATTCGTAACAAAGGCAAACGGAAGATCGTCTTGATTCAAGACACATTCCGGAAGAAAATTTTACTTTTTAGGCCTCTACCCGCAATATGCAGCAGACTATAGCGAAGTTGCTCGAGGAAGTCATTAATTCGCAGCGTTGCCTCAGTGTATACATTTTCACGAAAAGAAATCAAAATTCGCCATTCATGTAGGTCACAGGAAAGTTGCTTAACTTTTTCACAACATAACGTCGTCTATCAATGATATGAAGGAAACTATATACTTTTATTCCTCTCTGTACAAACGAAACTATAGTAATATTTTCTTTAGTTGGTTATTTAACGACGCTGTATCAACTACTGGGTTATTTAGCGTCGATGGGATTGGTGATAGAGGAATGGTATGTGGCGATATGAGCCCAAGGGTTCGCCATAGATTACCTAACATTCATCTTACAGTTGAGAAAAACATCTAAAAAACCCAACCAGGTAATCACCCCAAGCGGGAATCGAACCTGCAACTCCGATATAATACTATTAAAAATAAGAATTTAAACATATTTAGGCCTAGTGCTTAATTTCTCTCATTAAAGCTATCAATGTTTTACTGTAAAACGATAGCGACATGTCTTCTCCACACGTTACCACGGCAATCAAAGAGCCATTTCGATAGCATCTGCAGCACACAAAACACTCGTCAGGCATTCATGCCCGCCATGTTCTTGCAGCGCACAGGATTATGACCCGGATTACTTCCTTAGCGCGCAAAACAAGATACTAGTAACGCCCATTAACTGTTTTGCAATTCCCTTCCAACTAGACAGTAGCCTACATGGAGGATTCGTCTCTTGAATAATTTCTACGCTGTTTCAAGATGGAGAAACATAAAAAACTGAGATCAACCGTAAATCGTCTGGACAAGACGACAGGTTAATATGCATTACTTGTGGGAGGGTAAATTGCTGTGTGACATGACATAATGCTGTTTTAGACAAAACGAGCATGATTCCATCCTGTAATTCAATAATAATAATAATAATAATAATAATAATAATAATAATAATAATAATAATCGACTGAGGTGAGTGAAGCCGCGGGCGAATATGAACTATCGCGATGACGTATTACGAACGCAGGAGCAGTGCAAGTGGCGCTCCGGACTGCAGGATCCCACTGGCCTCGGTCGAGTAATAATAATTGTAATGTAGTAGTGGTGGTGGTGGTGGTGGTGGTGGTGTCGGTGGTGGTAGTAGTAGTAACTGGCCAGTTTCTTTCTCTTATCTACATCGCTCACAATGCAGATTCCAATGTTATGTCATTCATTGCGATCGATGACCTTGTCTCACGTTCTCACGTCAGCAGCATATGGTAACGTCTGATTCACATTGGGGCGAGACGTTTTACCAAAAAAATGCATCTAGCTCCACCATCGTTGGAAAACGGATCTATGTTTTTTATTTTTTTATTTTAGTAGGTTATTTTACGACGCTTTATCAACATCTTAGGTTCGGATCTATGTTCATATGAACTTTTTCACTCAAAAATGGTCTAAGATATCGCATCCTAAATTTTTTACCTTTCCTCGTGAATCACCCTGTATATGAACGATAACTAGTTTATGTGATCAAATCTACGACATTCCAATTGGGAAAGCCAACCGACCCATCCTACTGACACGTAAAATGATTTACTTAGGGGGAAATACGTACCATCCACATCGACAAGCAATAACAAGAGTTCTCAACGCTGTAATATTGAGTTTAGTGCATCAACACGTTCCTCGATGAATCAACATGTAACGCGTAATTTTATTATCCATGGCAACAGCTGGAAACCGGAACTGGAGGTTTTTATTTGCCTGAAGCACTATAATTCCGCCATAATGGCACATTTTAGCCAGTCAATTGTCCTACTCAAATGTGAGGAGTGTAATACAAACACAACATCAACGCATCCTGTTGGGAGTTTGCCGTACTCTTACCTGAGAGACGATTCAAAACCATAGTGACACGAGTCGACACTTACCTGAAAAACAAAAGAGAAACTGAATTAACATCAAGCGTCTATTCCTAATATGATTTCAAGTTATTGTCAATTCTTTCTCGCTTCCGCATTATCATAGAAAACGGCAGTAACAGTGAAATGCAAATGGTACGCATTGAAGTTATAACGAGAAATTAAAATTCAATGTTAATGGAAATTATAATGCGGAAATCACTCAATCATAATGGGAATATCTGAGGATGAGTACTGTGCAGTAATGCTTAAAAAGTTTTCTTAATCACTATAGAGAGCAGTAATTCTTAAATAATTCTTGAAATCTTTTCTTAGTCTCATGTACTCATTTTCATCAGTGTTTGTATTTCTTTTTTTATTTATATGTGCTATCTGGTAGGATGGAAGAGAAGGCCTTATGGCCTTAATCCTGTCAGATTAAATAAATAGATTATTATTATTACTTGTATGTGCACTAGTACACAGGAAGCATTGCGATAATTAAAAAAAGAGAAAAAAGAGAGCGAGAGAACACACACACAGACAGAGAGAAACGACACAAATAAGACATCACTCAAGAGGTAAATAAGCCAGGATAGCCTATAGGCCTAATGGGGGAGAATTTTAAATTGAATTGAATTGAATTTAAGAGAGGGAGAGCTCTAATAATCCTAGCACTGCGATCTAAAAGATCTATTGGGCATCCCTGTCGTAATATCCAATCAGTCCAATAGTTTGATGTTCTTAATGAATTGAATCAAACTACGGACTTGATAGCTCATCAAGCTTCGGAAAATGTTTTCCAAAGATGAGAGCTCTCTGATGAGCGAGTGCATTGCATTCGCATAATAGATGAGTTACTGACTCATCTCCCTTTGAACAACTGTGTTGATATTGTGTCCCATCCTGTACAAGTTCTTGAGGGCGCAGTGTCCTGTAAGGAATCCAACAACCCAGAGGAGCTGTTTTTTGCTCAATTTTGACAGTCAGAAGAAGAAGAAGAAGAAGAAGAAGAAGAAGAAATTGGACCGGCACCACTTGGAGTAACTGTGTTATCATTTATTTTTTTTTACTTTCTGAATGTTTTAACCGTTTGATTCTTGTATTTAATATACTGATTTCTGCAACCATTTTATATTGTTTTATAATAGCGTACAATGTTTTTACGTAGTTCAGGTAGTGTAATTCCATATATTTGATCATCCGAACGAATTTTATTAATAATCCTAAATACCCTATTAGTTCCGACTATCGAGATTTCACTGTATGTTTGAATACTAGTACACAGTAACACTTGGGCTATAGAACGTGATATGATTAAAAGTGTTTGATAGGAATACTGCGACCGTCCACGAAATCCAAGTAAAGGTACAATTTAAAAAAAAAATCCTTGTCATTCGGATTCAACCATTCAACCGTGATGAACAACTAGACCTATTAGTTATGATTTGATGTATAATTAATAATAATAATAATAATAATAATAATAATAATAATAATAATAATAATAATAATAATAATATGTAGTGACTGAAATTAGTAACTACTCTCTATTGGAATTTTAAATGAACACTTCCTTTCTCATTGTAATTCATTACATTACAAGTTAAAATACAATCTTAATTAGTAGACGTATGTAATTTGATTGTATGATTAATACATGAAATCTCGCAAAACAGTATTATCAAATTTTTGTTCCTGGAATTCTTCATAAGACCATAATTAAAATTTTCATTTAGCATCAAAGAGCGTATTCACAGACAAAAAGCTGATGAAACAATAGCAAAGCAAGGTTAAATTAGATGTAATTTAACGAAAACATCCAAATTTTATGGGCAGGTAATTAGATTATATGAGGTGGTAGTGTCGCAATGGTTATATTACTAAATTTTTGTGCCTGGCATTTCTTTGTAAGACTATAATTACAATTTCAATTTAACATCAAATTAGTTATTCACAGAAAATGAGATTACATGCAAAGGTTAAATAAGAGCAATAAAAGTGGAAATACTAAGAAAATGCCTGTACCACGATTTCCAGCACAAAGTCCAAAGATTTTCCTAGAATGAATTCCCGCTCGAATTGGTAAAAAACAGCATACTGGCTGGGCATCATGTAACGTAATTTAGCATACAGAAAGCGTCATGACGAATGACAATTCCATATTTTTCGTCCGGCTTCCCCTGAGCGATACAAATAATAATAAAATAGAAACGAATCACGGTTTGAATTATGACGCAGATCACATTGCTTGACAGCGGAAAACGTTCATTAAAACGCAGCCCAAGGTCTGTGTCGCTGTGACTTTGTATGTAATATGAAATAGTTTGCAGATTAGACCTGTAGGTCATGATCAGGAAAGGGTCAAGAGATATTAACTTATATTTTCTCACATAAAGAATATTCAAAATTGTTATTAAGCAGAACGAGTATAAAATTCGTAATAAATAGGACTGCGGAAACATGCCAATGGCTATCATTAAGTTTCCGACTTTAAATCATGTTAGTCACTACGGGCAAAACCATATAAAACATATATTAGATATGATTACACGTTACCTGTCGCTTTTCCCCAAATCTATTCTTTAAACATATTTCTCAAGATATTTATCATCTTGATCTTTTGATAAGAAGTGATTCCAGTGTCAATGTGTTTAATGTAGACATGAATTCTGTTGAATTTTTTCGATCCTCTAAAGTGCAGACCCCTAAAATATGTCGGAAATCTCATTTCGGAAGGCTGAATTTTGTTCGAATTAATTTGTGCAAGTACTGAAGTTTTAGATTGAAACACCACCACTGGAATAGCCATTAATTTATGTAAATTTCTTTGTTTCAAATTATGCTCGAAACTCGCTTAGATCATGATCAAAGTACGTGTGAATATCATATCCAATATTACAACACAATAGAAGTGTGCCATAACCTTTGGGACACAGCTGTAACTATCGTATTATAGAGTATCTATAAACAGTTTTGCATTTACGTTACAGAAATCCGTAGTAATAAGTTACAAAGTTACGTTTTTAAAATGAAGCACCCTATATTTCATCCCATAAGTTGATTACATTCTTCATACTGATTCAAATAATAAAAGGATGAAATACCATAGCTTTGTATTTAGATCATTAAGAAAACAAACATAATTAAAAGAGATCATTAGTACCTATGTTTTTAGCTATTTCATAAAAATATATTTCGAAATATAAATTTCTACAGATGAACTGAAATTGCCTCCCCTCTTATCCAATAAAACTTTCTATTTTTTTTTGTGCGCACTCTCGTGACACTAGATAGTACTTGAGAGGTAACACGTCTGTATGCCCAAAATTCTGTATTGCAGATTGTCTACAATTTCTGGATGTCCATTGCAGAACTCTGATTTTAAGTCTGTCAATAAAAGGAATTGTAATGGTGTCATATCTGGAGACCGTGCTGGCTATGTTATTGGTCTCTTGGTTCCAATTCAACTTTATGGAAATTCCTTGTCCAGATATTCACGAATAACGGCTACATTTTGTGCTAGCTTATTATCCTGATGACGTAACATTTGAAATTTGTTTCGAAAAGGCAATTCCGACAAGAAGTCAACCAGAGAATTCGGCAAAACTATAAATACATAGCATCCGTTAACATGTAACGTAAATAGTAAACTATTCTAAGACGCACCTAGTTATGGTAATGTGCCAATTTATTAGAATATAACTAATATGTTCTACGATTTGACCTTTAATTAAAACATGAGCTCTTCCTGCTCATTTCCTTTTCAATAATTACCACTGCCTTTGTTCCGTGTATATATCATGTGTGTTTGTTTTACGCTGTTTATTACATTCTCGCAGATCGAGAGTTCGAGAGAAACGAACAACCGATCAGAAACGAAAGACTCAGACAGCAAGCAAGAAACGAACGAGCCATCGATATCAAGCAAATAGACAGCAAACAAGAAATAAACGATCGATCGGCAGCACGCAAGAAAGGAAAACCGATCAACAGCAAAAAACGGACGACAGGTTGAGAGCAAGAAAGAGAGAACCGAAAAGCATCTAGCAAAAAACGAACTACAGATCGACAGGAAGAAAGAAACGAAGACCGGTCAAGAGTAAGCAAGAAACAAACGACAAATCGAGAGCAAGAAACGAACCACCGAACGACAGCAAGCAAGAAACGAACCACCGAACGACATCAAGCAAGAAACGAAGACCGATCGACAACAATCAAGAAACGAACGTCCGATTGACACCAAGGAAGAAATGAACCATCGAGAGAAGAAAATAAGACGAAAAATGACCGAGAGGAGGCAGAGAACGAAAGAACGATTGAGAGAAAGCAAAGAACGGAAGAACGATCGATTCAGGACAGAGATCGAAAGGAGACAAAGAACAGTAGAATGATCGATAGGAGGCAAAGAACGAAAGAACCATCGATAGTAGGTAAAAAACGTGCAGAGAAAGAAGCGAAGCATACACGAGAAAAAGTAGGCGTAGGATACAAAAAGAAAAATCAAAATATGTGATACGCATATTTCAATGCAATGGTGCAATCTGCTGTTTATAGAATTATTCTCCATCGGTTGACAATATTGTTTCATTCACACTTGCGAATTAAAATGTGGAACGGCATTAAATTATGTTCTGTATTTTTGTCTCTAATTAATTAAATGCGGAAATTGAAAATTATATCAATTTTAAAACACCTGAGGCACGAACAGTTCTGCCTCGAGCACTTTTCATTTGTTTGGCAATAACAATAAGCTGAAACAAATTAGCTACAACGCTAAACTGTAGCAGTTTTCCTGTAAAATAGATGGCCACAAAACGCTCCATTGTCGTCAATATCCAAGCATTCAGTCTTTACACACGACAAACAAAACTCCACTAGATACAAATGAATCCAAGTAATAATTTCTAAACAGAAAACTTCCGTTTCAAACGCCCGATGTCTTATTACTAGGCTTCTCGTCCCTGCTTATCGGAACTATTCCACAAAACTTTTCATTTCCCTTACTAGTTCCTTTTCTTGTTTCCATTTCACTCCCTATTTCTCTTCACTTTCTCCTCTTTGCTATTTCATCTCCCTTTCAAAACCATAATATATTCTCATTTCGTTATCATTTACTCCCCCCCCCCTTAGTCTTTTGTTGCTTATCGGCTTACATTTGCTCAGATTTAAATGAAACTTTGCAAGAATACTCAGGATACTCCAATACATAAATCTGTGCATGAAATCAGCTCTTCCCTGAAAACTTTTCATGATATGAATTTTTAATTTAAAAAAATAAAATAAAATTGTGAAGCAAAAACGAGCATTTCTATAAACAAATTATCTCATTAACCAATGCTTGAATTTAAAAACCCATGCATAGTTTTCTTAATGATGAAATGTACAGTATGTCTCTCACAGAAAATTTTAATACGCAGTAACAATTCTGAAGCCATCAGAGATGTTTTGAATTTACACATAACTTTATATCATTAAAATAAGTGAAAATTAATATGTAAGGAACTAATGCAAGAAGTTTTATTAAATTTGGTACTACTATTTAAATGTATAGATACAACAAACCCACCGAATTTGGTAATAATTGATCAAAAACTTTAGAAGTTTCAAAACTCCATCCCAGTGTCAGTGACAACTTTTAACAAATTTTTGCATGCATTTACGCTTAAGAACTGCGTCTTTTACTCACTCTAAAGGAAAAAACAATTATGTGATATTTTTAAATTGACATTGTATATTATAGTACACAATTTAAAATGTTATAGACCACACGTGTATGCACATTTCAAGCTTTATAAATGCATGAAAGTAATTTTCAATTAGGTATCGGTAATTAAACGTTTTATTTTATTTTTTCGGAAGGCCACGGCGACCCACATAGTTTCAGAACGCTGATTTATTACATCGTCTACTTCCTTCTGGCGCGAATTTATTACTATTTTTTTTACAAAGTTCCACAATTCGTTTATACCTGCCTATCGTGTATTCAGCTCATAAGGCAAGATAAATTTATTCCCTTTAGATGTCATGCTAGTGCATGGACGGCATGAAAGTTCACCTCCATGTTTTCTTAATCTCGGCACTGGAATGAGAAATTGTTGTCGGTATCACGCTCCGATCAAATTTTACCTCCGGAAAGACCCGGTAGTCAAATTTGACAGGATGGTGAGTAACCTGGGAGTTTCGGCAATGAAAAATTCTAAAACGACTCGGGCCTCAACCTTGCAGTGTGTGGCCAGTTGCTATAGCAAATAGCTACTAACCCTGTCGCCTATTCATCACATAAAAGTTGCATTGAAATTCTTTACACCTCTTTAGACCTGGGTAAGTATATCTACAAGCCTAAGTCGCAGGCGAAAAAGAGATTATTGAATTTGGATGAAGCCATAACCGACCTACCGAAGTCAGTTCGTAATTAATAAATAATAATGACGATGATCCAATGACGATTGGCCTCATTATTATGCGCAACAGAAACGACCTGAGCAGAATAATTATATCGTATACAGAAAATACTACGATGTTTGCACTGTAACTGACGTGAACCATTATAACGATGTACAGTAACTAACACAATCAATGTGTTTCATGTAAATAATGTAGGAGTAAATAACACTGTTTACCATGGGTACTTCGGGTAGGTCTACTGTATTCCATTTTGTGTAACCCTGTTATCTTGTTAATGTTTGCAATCAAGCACCTTGTTACGTCACGATTTCTTTCATTTAACAATGTAATCCTCTATTTTCTTTATTAAATTACACCAGGAGCCATCCCTCAAGAATTTTAATTTCGCTGTACACCGCTGCACAACCGCGGCGCTACAGGTTGCCTCATAAGTTATTCACTTACACAATAGAAGTTCATCTAGCAAGCCGGGGAGCTATACGGAACTCCCAGTACATTGCACAACTACCATTGCAGCATGGTACTGATTTACGAGCAGGCTATAATATCTAAATTAAGAACATGTATCACAGTTTTCATTATATTTTAAGCGTTCACACAATGTCTCATTTGTGATGTGGTCAGTATGGCCAACTTGATCCTACAAAGCACAGACATAGGCCAAGAGACTAGTATCAATATAATTATGTAGAATGGTCTGAAACCTACAAATACTCCACTGCAAACCAAATACACCATTATACTATTGTGTAAGGTAGTTGTCGTTAAGCTCATTAAGTGTAGGATAACTACTTTTTAGTTGGTTATTTAACAACGCTGTAACAACTACTACATTATTTAGCGCCGATGGAATTCATGAGTTAAAACCTCGGAAAAAATCAGGTGATCGTCTCAAGCGAGAATCGAACCCACGCCCGAGTGAAGCTTCGGCTATGTGTGATAAATACTTATCATCATCGTTTTTTAAACACTGATTAGTATTCTATTATATATATATATATATGCACTTTTGTTATTTTTCATTTTTTCTTTACACGAAATTAAAAAAAAAAAAAACAAAAAATTTTTCTAAATTAGGAATCTTTCAATCTTTCAAAATGCAATAAATCAATTAAAACTAAAATATCATTTATGTATATAATAATTGAGGGGTTTGCCGGAAAAAGGGCGTATACGTCAATATGGTGAATTGAGATACCTGCAATCTAAGATTTTAAAACGCACCTGAATAAAATGTTATGCACACACGCAGCCCTGTCCTGCAGGTATGTACAGTACAATCAAAACAAAATTTCGCTGCTATAATTACTCACTACATTTTAAACCGTTTTCACGAAGAAGGGCGTATAGGTCTATCCGCCTTTCTTCCGGCAAAGCCCTCAATTATTACTCCATTATATTATTGCACAATATTTTGCATTTATTTCACAATTGTATTATTTAATATTTTTCGTTTCATTTTATTATTTGTGCTTTCTAGTTAACCGAATCTTCTATGTTTTAACCTGATAAATATTCCATTGTATTTCTTGTATTATTATTTTGATATTCATCACTTTCTATTGCTTACATATATTTGATATAATTTCATTGTGTTTCTTATATTCTTTTTGTATTATTATTTTGATATTCATCACTTTACTTTTGCTTACATATATTTGATTATTTAAATTAAACAATAATTATTTTATTGTAGGCTTAAACTTGTAATATTACTTTTTCATTATTCGATGTAAACACCACACCCGGCCACAAGCTTTTGCTTCATCGGGAGTGCGAACCAAAAGTGTACCATTATTATGATCGTTCAAATAAATTATTATTATTATTATTATTAATGTTATTATTATTATTATTATTATTATTATTATTATTATTATTTCCAGCAGGGTTGCCAGATGATTCCAGACCAATGTCGCCAAGGCGTCAGAAAGTAGCCAATATTATCTCTGAAATTAATAGTGAAAGGAGTTTTAACCATTTATATTCATTCAGAAATTTGTAATTATTTTATTGTTAATATTATTTAATACAAAGATATAGAATCATTAAATGGCATTATTCAGGTATGATGTGTATCTTTGATATTTTCATTTTGCTGTTTGTTCAACTTGTATTCTGTTTATTTGTTTATAGAATTTACATACTTTACAAATTGCTTCATTCGAATTTTTCTGAAAATCTGTAGCGCCTTGAAGCCAGCCTGAAAATATTAATTTTCTGCATTAGGTGTGTCTTGTGTTGTAGTGTGTGACGTTCCATTTAAAACAATGCTTTCGATTTCACGCATTTCTCGGCACACATTTCACATTACACATTTCTCGGTATAGCGTGTAACCGGTCTATGGGGCATTTTAAAAAATGGTAGTGATTTTGAATTATGACTAAATACCGGTACCGAATTTTGAGGCTTCAATATATAATTTTAATTAAACTACAATTATCTTTAGCCCAGGGCAGCTTCTCCCAGTCCTTATAATGCTTTCTGTATCTCTCATATTTCGACATCTTTTACATAAATGTTATCACAGTTAAAGAAAGCAATCAAGAGAAAGAATGTGCTAAATGCTAATAGGCTCGCTAAATAGCTGAATTACCGCTTTTATTAATTAACGCCTTACTGCTAAACATCGTTTCTATTAATGATCGAAGTTTATAAATAAAGCATAGAAATGGATTAAATGTATTTTAAACTAAAAGTTTAATTATTGATAATACGACCCACTTATTATATCCATTAATGTAATATATTTATATGCATTAATTCCACTTAATTATTTTATTAAAACATCACAGATCATACATACACGTTGCAGATCCCTGAGTCAGAGTCTGGGGAAGTTTTCTACGCAACCTTGAACGTTACTCTGCCATCTTCTGAAAATTAACGTGACTACAGTAACTGACGGATATTTACGTACTGAAGAATATAACGTAAAAGGGATCACAGTCTTGTGAAAAAAAATGCTTTAATTGAATTATTTTTATAATTTTAACATTAAAGACGCCAGAAAAGTAGCCAGGTCGCCAAGTGCAAATTTTCGTCGCCACAAGGAACATATAAGGCGCCAGAATGGCGACAAGTAGCCACATCTGGCAACTCTGCTTTCCAGTGTAATCCTAGTAATCTTCTTAATGTCTTTCAGTAACCTTTTTGATGTTCTTCCAAGTTATATTTTTTTCTCTAATCTCATGCATTTGTTAATATGCTGTAGCCAATTCTTTTGTACTGATTAATGTTCTCTACTATTAGTAACTTATAAGTAATTTTTACTTCTATTACAATACCTGAATTTCTCTTCCCATCTAATAACGTGTTTTTCTACAAATTAGGAATTATGTATTTATTTATTTATTCTGGTGTAGTTAAGGCCATCAGGCCTTCTCTTCCACAACACCAGGAGTACAAATACAATAATAGAAATAAACAGAAAAAAATACACTATATACAAAATAAAGCTACACAAGAAATAAACAGAGAGAAAAAAAATTCTGACATTTCTTCTGACATTTAAAATAGCGACAAAGCATTTATCATTTGGCTTACTGCCCAGGGCCGTATTTACGCAACATGGGCAAATCTTTTGGACTAGCATATTTTTGTACCGTACTCAAGCTGTAAAAATTTAAGAAATTTTATACACGTGCGCATATGACATAAGCATTTTATATTAGAATGGTTATATATCGAAATAATAAGTAATTAACTAATACCTAACAGAACGTACGGTTGTCTAACCTATACCAATCAATGTTCAAGACTATTCTCTAACGCTGACCACAGAACTGCAGCTTGTAAGTCACATAATTGTTACGTGACGGCTCATGTTCTTTGAAAGCAAAATAACACCTGCTGTACGCAAATATTGACAGCTTATTGATTAAACACATGAAATTTATAGGGTTCGTTTGGTTAGAATAAAGTTATTATTCCACTTTGAAGTTTAAAATTGATTTATATTTTAGTATTCTTTACAGTATTTTCAAAATCATTCCATTATTATTTGTTTTTTTTTTTAACTTTCAACTGATCTCAGAACTTTTCATTTAATTTTACTGCTCTCACAAATACGCGTTATGAATCTTGGTAGTTGAAAAGAACGTGCACACTAGAGATGAACAAAACTAACTGCCGCTCTCGCTCGTTGTGTTCGTTGCATTCGTCTTTCGAGTCTAGTCTCGTCATTCTCGTGCACTTCGAGTCTCGCTCATCACTCTCGAAATAGCATTTGGTTGGCGTGGAAAGATTTCGTAACTTTGAATAATATACATCATTGAAATAACATTAAAAATGTTTAAATGAGAAAAAAAGAGAAACAGAACAGTATCTTATTATCAAAATGTTCTGGTTCTGTTATGTGATATTACCAATAATTATATAAAAAAAAAAAAAAAAAAAAACAATTCTCAGATAAATTTACAATTCTAAGAAACATAAAACATAACGTTAATATCTTTTTACTTGAGATTGCATACTTGATCTCAAACATATGAAAAGAAAATATCTAGCCTTTTAATAAGAACCCAGTAGTTAAGTAAAGATTGGGAAACGGATTATTATACACTGAAAAATGAGATGGTGTTTCAAATAGGCTACTTGATTGTTATACAAGTATAAACGGTTTCCAAAGTAGATAAAAGTTCAGTCAGGTATAAAAAAAACTGTGGCGATTCAAGGCTGCTTGACGTTCGGGACTTCGGGAGTGTTCAATCTCGGCGACTCGAAACACTCACAAACATTCTGTACTTCAACAATGCGACGTATACAACATTGTCGTGCGGGTTTTCGGCTTTGCGGGCGCTGTTAGTCTTGCTTTCTCGATCGTTGTTCATCTCTAGTGCACACAATTTATTATGTACTTAAAAGTGGGCATCTTCCATTGTTAAATTAAAATAGTCTTATTATTAAGTAGTAGTAGTTTAGTCAACTGTCCGAAGACAGGTCTGAACATCAAAAGTGATACCAACAAGGCACCACTTATGAGGCAACTAAGCCAGGAGATAGAGGAAAGGGGGGGCGAGTTCCTTTCCCCCTCCATTTCATACATCGTCGATTAGTTACATATTACACTAGTCACACTTCTGATGCGTACAAACAATTATTCTTCCTCTAACACACATCTTCAAGTGAGGTGTAGGCCTACTGCCTGATAATAGATGTACATATGAGCCAAAATCTCAATCAAAGGAATAATTATTAAGTTAAGGATGGCAAAAAGATGGGTTGAGCTGAATACAGGAAACAATCAAAACTTTAATTTATGAAAGGAACAGAAAGTGCTTAGGCAATGTGACAAAACACATCATTTCTTCCAATTTGCTAAAAATGAAACGGGACATTTTTTTCAGAAACCGATGAGAGAACATCTTCATTGTTGTGTGATACGACTTCTATTAAACTAATTCGGATAACGAAAATGATATTAATGTCAATATCGATCAGTGCCCACGTAAACGATAGAGATGAGTGTGAAAATTAAATAAGTAAAATAAGTGATGATCCTGCATTCTGGGGGAAACAACGACGTAATAAGAGACTACAGTATTTCATAAGTAAAGGGATGAAACAAAATTTGTAAGTTTTGAGATCTAGCAAAAATTAGGATGGTGATCGCTGGAGGTATTTTAATATATCATTAGTCACATTTAAAGTTATTTATTTTCTGTTATCATTTCCTCTTTTTCACTACTTTCATTTCATTCCTTGTTTTCGTTTGCATTAAATTTCTGTAGATCCTTATTTTTGCTGAGGCGACAATATTTTTTAATGATCTTGAGCGGGAAAAATGTCAAACATAGTCCTGATATTGATTACTCTAACAATTTACACAAATCCGTTTGCATACCTAACATATAAATGAAGGAGAAATTGTAGTACGAGATTCAAAACTGCAATGTTCTTTCTATAAAATTGCATTGTTAACGGGCTGACACGCTTCTTCGAATACTATCATTTAACTATATTATCCATATCACTTCAATTTCAGCCTCATGAACTAATTCTATCCAACAAAAAATCCTGAATGGGTCGGTAATCGAACACTGGTCTACAAAATGAGATTCAGTCAATCTATTGCGAGACTTAATTACACTTCTGTTATAAGCGTCGTAAAATGGACACCTAATTCAGTCTTGGGCTGCCCGTGTTAACGGTATGTAAAGAACGTCCGCCTCACTGGGTTGCAAAAATAAGTTGGGCTCGGATTTTCGAACGTCGATGGGTAATTAAACATGGCGGCGGAACTCCGTTTACGGCCGGATTAATATTCTAGCTTTAATTTAATTATGAGAAACACACAGCAGTATCGATTGTCCATATACTCAACCTGCAACGCACAGGGTGTTGTTGAACGGACGTCAAGAGAGGGCATTAAACAGACTAAAAATTAACCCAAACCAGCTTGCAACATATGCACTCAATTCCTTCTCCAGTCCTCCATGGTATTTCTCTATTACGTTTTTTACTCGTTTCCACAACCTTTCCGTTTTTTGTACACTTCGTTACCTATTACATTTATTTCATTGCAGTGTAATGATGAAGAGTCCTAAAATTCTAAACTCTTTCTTCTTCCTAACATTTTTTTAGTCTGTCTCTGTCCGTCTCGCTCCCCCCCCCCTTCTCTCTCTCCCGTCTTCTTTCCATTAACTCCTATTTTTACATTACATTTTGACTTGAAACTCATATGTTCGAGATAGAAGAGAGAAAAATTGTAACGCTTCGACATGAATGGCTTGTTCATGTCACTCGTGGCGCCATAAAAACGAGTATAAGATGAACTTCCTGTCACGTGTTCCACGCTGTCCGTTTCACTCTGCAGGGGGCGGATGTTAATGAAAAGTAATCTCCTTATTTTTCACATTAGGACGAAGCCTATTAATATAGAAATCCTAACGGTATTTTTAACACAAAGATTGCAAGAATGCACGCTGCGTCCACAATTTGTTTTATCATTCACACTCCCTCATCTGGAAGATCTGGTAACAAAAGTGAAGTGCGGAAGGAGGAGACTGAGAATGAAGGCACTAACATGGACCACCCCTGATTGAAACACATTGTAAACCGTCATTAAAATCTATAGTTTTCCCTTACAACTTTAATTTTGTTGCATGTTCTTTTCCTTTATCTTAGCCGAATTCCAGGAAGTTGCCTCCTCTCTCCGAGATTTGCAGTGCAGTCATTGAAACAAGGTGACTAATTTTTAAGAAGTTGTGGTGGGACTACGGTGAATAATATTTAAATTTCATTTTCTTTTAATTATACGTAATTTTTCTATTACTTTAAGGGCATTTTAACGATCACTTTAAGTAGATTTTTAGGTAATCAACATCCGCCCCCCTATTAATGTGCATACAGGTTATTCACTCATCCTTAAGACGTGTACCTCACACCGCAGCATATTGGGTATGTTTACCGAGTCAGATGTTGAAGGTGAATAAGGATTTGACCAAAATGACGTAGTGAAAGCGACCAGAAATAAACCAAGGCTCGATCTGATGATCTATATAATAAAATGTAATTAAATAGAAAACACAAACAATTATAAATAATATATAAATGTAATCGTAATAACAATTAGGCAAACTATAGCAGAAGAAACTGAATATAAATAATAGGCCTAAAACATGATAACGGTCGATCTGTACAGAACTTTCCTGAAGTACATTTATCTGTGCCATATACAATACAAAATCTACTACTAGTTTATGATTAAAATGTATATAACCCTGTACAGTATTACAATACTTTAGATATTGAATAGGTAAACGAGATGACGAGTGTTCCTATATCTATACATTACCACTAGACAAATCTCAAGCAACAATACCCCATACTTATGTTCTCAATCCGGAACATTCGAAGTGACCAACTCGGTTGTCTCTTCAGAGTAGTATCCCCCTTGTTGTCGAACTTTCGAGTGACTATCTTAAAATTTAGCTGCCCAAGAAGACTGTTTTCCCATTTCCTCGTTTACCTATGTACAGCTGTCAAAAAAAAAAGTGGCCGCACTCGTGAACAGCGAATATTTTCAAAGTCCACTTCGGGTCGCGGCGATGTTACACGATGCATGTGCTTGTACAAGCAGTTCCGGAACTATGAAAGTGTTCCATATCTGCGCCTCGTAGACCAGCGGTAGATTGCTTGTTTAATGATTCGAAGGTCGTAGGTTCGGGCCTTCTTCAAGTTTTCATTTTATTTTTAATCGTTCTTTAGCGATGTAAATGATATTCAAATTATCATTTATATCCAGTTATCGTTCTTTATGGATCTCACGTTATTTATATTTTGTTATCGTTCTTTAGAGATATGAATAAAATTCAGGTCATCATTTGTATTCTGTTATCGTTTTATAACGATATGAATAATAATTATTATTGTATCTCCAATGGGGGTTAGCCCTATTTTACATATGTATGTTAGG
Organism: Periplaneta americana; assembly: GCF_040183065.1. Classification (NCBI taxonomy): domain Eukaryota; kingdom Metazoa; phylum Arthropoda; class Insecta; order Blattodea; family Blattidae; genus Periplaneta; species Periplaneta americana. Next base: position 56,305,536 of record NC_091133.1, read on the forward strand.
GCCATAGTTTTATACACAAAAAAGATAAGCATAAAGAGAAATGGAAAAGAAAATTAAATTAGCTTACGCGATGTAAACAAAACATAAACAATCCGTAAATTAGGCATTGCGATTGCAAAACAAATATCAGGTATCAATTTGAAACATACAAAAACATTAACAACACACATACGTAACATTTCTATAATACAAATATGCAGCTTTCCGTACCATACATCATAAATTAATACACAATAGTCACACAAACACAATCAAACTATAATTACGACATTGCGACGACATCAAGCATCCCATAACTGACTCACATACATAACAAATCAAGCATCCGTTACAACACATACACTTCAACATAGTAACCACACTTTTAAAAGTTACAAATTTGGCTCCAAGAAGAATAAATAGGACACTGTTACTAATTACTATTCTTCTACAATTTCTTAAATACATCTGTAATAAATCTGTGAAATCCGATATGAATAATATTCATGTTTTTTATATTGTTATCGTTCTTTAGCGATATAAATAATATTCAAGTTATTATTTATATTGTTTTCCTTCATTAGCATTATAAAATAATATTCAAGTTATTTATATTGTTATTGTTCTTTCGCAATATATTAATTAAACAAACCGATATTTATCATTTATATTCTGTTATCGTTCTTTAGTGATACTGTATAAATAATATTCAAGTTATTTATATTGTAATCGTTCTTTAGCGATATAAATAACATACATTTAATATTAGGTTTGGAAAAATCCAGTTGCATAATACTGGTATTAGTTTTTCTTTTTGTACTATTACATTATACTATCTTGAACCACAATAAAATGAAAAGGAGTAACGAGGAATTGAACCTGAGACGTTGACATCTAAATTCCGACGTTCGTCCGCTGAGCTACGAGAGCAAAAGTGTGGAAACATTTTCGGAAAATTTGGCCCAATCACACTCTAAGATTTTCTGATGATTCGTAGAAGCTAGTCCAGGATGCGGGGGGCAAAGGCTAATTGAGATTTCCCGGTCTCTGACCGGGTCAAACATCCTGATAGAATTAATATTTAACCCTTGCCGTGACTTTCGGTGAAGTCCGGAGGGCCCAATTAGTCAAATCCACTCTCCTCATCTCCACGCTTGGGCCCCCTGGAATTTAATAAGATGCGAAAGAGATAGTGGTGTGCGGAAAGCAACGGGATGTTACCGCATTTAGGCCTATCCTTCCCAAGAAAACTGCAAACATGAACGAAGGAAGCTTTTAATAGAAGAAGAAGGATCTTCTGCGGACCTCTGGAAAAAGAACTAAGGAAGAGACTAGTGAAGTGCTTTGTGTGGAGTGTGGCATTGTATGGGGAAAGAACATGGACATTACGACGAAATGAAGAGAAACGAATTGAAGCATTTGAAATGTGGATGTGGAGAAGAACGGTGCGTGTGAAGTGGACAGATAGAATAAGAAATAAAATTGTGTTTGAAAAAGTGAGTGAAGAAAGAATGATGCTGAAACTGATTAGAAAGAGGAAAAGGAATTGGTTGGGTCTCTGGTTGAAAAGAATAGACGACATTAGGATATGTGGATCATATGCGGAGACTAAGAGGAAGGCAGGAAATAGGAAAGCTTGGAGATTGCTGGGTTTGCAATGAAAGACCTGCCCATGGACAGAACATTTATGTGTGTATGTTCAGAATGCCTGGAATATCGTGTCTAAGAACAGTCGCTATTTGCAAAGACTAGTCAATTCCATGCCCACTCGACTGCAAGATGACCGAGATAAGAGGAAGATAGACTAAATATTGAATTGTGGCTTTTTGTTTTGTTTTTTGAACGCTTAATTGTTTGAATGTTTTAAGGCCGACGCCAGTAAATTTGTTATGTTTATGCCACGAAAGATATTTTATTGAGAATAAAATCTTTTTTCTTTCCATTTGCAGCCACAATATCATAATGATAATGATAAAGTCATGGCATAATATATTAATGAACCTGATGTTAATTACTAAAATAATCATAAAAGAGAAAGGAGCCATTATGTCTTGTTTGTCTCTCTCAAAAACAGAACAAAAAAGGACATAAAAAGCACGAGGTTGTAGTCGAACGCAGAACCTCATGAATAAGAGGCCTGAACGCTACCATTATGCTATCGAACAACACACAGTACACTTCAATTATAACTGTAGATATCAGGCAACGTTGTCCAACAACATGTAACATCGCCTGTCTCCGAATTGTAGCGAAGATACCCGAAGGGATCTTTGCTTCAGGAGAGCGGCCACTTTTTCTTTTGACAGCTGTACCTGTGCTGCTATGACGTAACGGATATGAGAGGAATGTCCGTTGAAAAAGAAGGCGACATCGCTGACTGAGCCGGTATACAGGGCTCATCTTGCTTGTGGTGAACCGTGGTTTTCCTAAGGCGCTAAGAAAAATATCAGGAAATGGGTCATGGACCTACAACTCCCACACATAAATTTGCCATTTTTGCCATTCGGAGTCTTGATTTTCACATGTCACCTTGGGTATTTAAGGGCAAGCTTACTCGATGATGGTCACTCGCGCTTTGCAAGAGCTCGGATTCCTTGTCTAGCGAGGACAGCAACGCCATTCGCTCCGCCCAGGCTTTAACGTCTTCGGCGACTCTGTCCTACTGCTATTCAGTTGAACATTCCTCACACTCATGTGATGGTTATTAGGTTACGTCCATTTGCGGACTCTTTCCTTCAAAATTCTCTTTTAATCCTTCAAACGGAGCAGTGAAAATCTGAGAGAAATGTCCTACAGGCTTGGGGCTCGCATGGATACTTCCTATAAGCCCCAAATTCCCTCGCAAGGACGCGCAATCTCATACCTTTCAATTCTTCCTCCTCGCATTTCCCTTTCTTTCACTGTTGTTATAATTCAATACAATAGTCATGGAAAAACTGGGTAAATGAGTGATGTGTATATAGGCCTAAATGAATATGAAATAAAACACACTACAGTGTTGAAGAAAGAACATATATTGTATATATATATATATATATATATATATATATATATATATATATATATATATATATTTTTTTTTTACTTCGCGTATAGACGTATCATGCAATCATTGGTATGTCCTTAAATCCGCTGTCAATTTTTCTTCTTCACTATTAGACCTATTCTTTTTTTCTTTTATATTCTCTTTTAGTCCTATCCATTATTCCTATTCCTCCTATTCTGTTTATCTATCCTTACTTTTCTTTTTTTTCCATTCCCCGCATTTCTCCTTTATTTTCTCATCAACTTAATTCCTTTTTTATTCCTCTTTTTTTGGTGGGAGAATAGTACATTTTTACTTACCTCACTTTCATTTCATTTTTTATATATCGTACTGATTTTCATATCGGGATGATCTCCTTATAGATTTCCAAGATGATGCCTTCAAACGTTTCTTAAAAGCGCAAATACTTCCTCCAGGGTCTCTATATTTCTAAAGATACAATCTTATTACTGCACCAAGATGGATAAAAAAAATAAATCTACTACCCACTGCTTTTTCTTATAAATCACTGCGTTCGATCTTTTCATATCCACCTTAGATAGATCTTTATTCTCTGTCATAAGTAAGCTACGTAGTATAATTAAATGGTATATTTTCAGTGGTGTATTTTATCATATATATATATATATATATATTTTTTTTTTCATCCTGCTCAAACCTCTACGTCTGTCTGTGAACTCAACGCTTTTACTTTCTTTATTCCATTTTTAAGGTTGTCTTTCAATGGTTAGAAGCTACCTGAGAATGTAATAAGATTTAAAATATTCCTTCAAAATTGGGTAATTCTACTCCAAAATAAGAGCAAGAGATTATAATATTCAGCGTCTCAAAAACTGATGAACCCGAAAAGTATGAGTTCTTAGTAAACGGTCGTAGATAATGCAGAAGAATATATTACTATTAATTTCTGCATTTTATTTAATTCAAATAAACATTTTTGTCAAAGCAAAGAAACTCTACGGACTTTTTCATGAACCCAATATTTAAATGCAATTACGACTCGTGTTTATTATGCATTTCTTATATAAGCATTTAAGTATGATTTATGTTATGTTATGTTATGTTATGTTTGCTAGGTTTGCATTGTATATACAAACAAATATATGGACATTTGTTCGTATGTGTAGACCTACCTTGTTTTATATTCATAGGTGCATATTGTCCATAAATGTAGGCCTAAGCAGGGCAGGAATGCCTTTTTATATAGTTACAAGCTGCGTGAATAATAGTAAGTAATAAATTTCAATCTTGTCATGGAAACATAGAAATGTTGTTTGCTTGTCGTCATAGTTATATCACAATCGTATATACAGCCACGAAGCTTGAGTTGTGAGGGTGCTAGGAACAATAGACTATGTCGGTACTATTTCGCATTGTCTGTAATGAGGCGATATTAGCGAACCTAGTGGTTAGCAACTATCTATGGATACATATTTACTACGTATTGAGCTTCGTGACTGTATATACTAGACTGTAGTTATATTATACTTTCCTTCATTCAAAAGTACAAGCTTCAACTTTAAGACAAGTGTTAGTTATTTGAATATTAGTCTATTATATTAGTTTACTTTCCTATGTTTGTTTTTATGTATGCTTAGATAATTGGGAAAAATGATGCTATTGTAGTTAGTTTCAAACAACAACTGAGATAACACGGGATCTTCCTGAACTTGCACCTTATAGTTGACAATATATTTTGAGCCTCTCTAGTAAGAACAAATTTGTAGGCAGAATTCATACATATTTTGCTTATTATTGGAGGAATGCTAACCAAACGTACAGTGTTTTTCAAAATCAATCGCTAGGAGACAATATGTACGTCCACATCCCATACTGATGAGGATAATCCACACGATAACACTGCTGTTTAAATGAATTCTTCAATATAAAAATGCCTCAATAGTTCAAACGGACAAACGGGATTCCCCCCACAAAAGAAAGCTGGACCTGGAACAGAGGATAAAGAAACAAAAGACAGCCCTCCACCACAAAGGATAAAAAGAGAGTCGGAAAAAGAGGTGATGACGTTGATTCTATTTTCTGTGGTCATTTGTTCTCTCAAATATCAGAAAGTTTGGCGAGACGTTTACAGTGTCAAGAATGGGTTCCCTATATTATATGTTGGAGAATAGTACAAGGACGAGCGTGATGTGAATGGATACGCTCCATCTTGTACTCCACTATGGCAAAATGCGGAAAGCTCATGATTTTATAATTGCTTGTGTACTTTGAATAGGGTGACTAGATTCTGATAAGCAAAAAGCGGTACAGTGGACTCTCCTAACTTCGACTCTACAGAATTGAAAGTTCTGTCCAATAAGGTTAATGGGTGTGGCAGGTGAAATGAATACAAATTCTTATTGGTTATCCATCAACGAATACAGTACTGTATTTGCATTTCCTGCCTGCTCCGAGACTTGTGTATGCGCTTCTAGTACCACAGTGTGTTTCGACAGTTCCGTCTCACAAACGGTACAGTTCTCAAATAGAAAAAGAAGAATTCATTAATTTAAAACCAGTGATTAAATATGGATGTCCTAATCAATAAAATATTCTGTTTCCTTCAACAAAAGTATCACTACAAGACACAGAACCAATTCCCATTCAAATGGCAAACTCATTTTTTAGTGCCCATATAAAGGCGTGTCTAATTCTCCTACGTAAGCAGTCGAACTTGTTTTCTGTCAAACTTAAGAGCTTCCACTGTACACACAAGATCACAGTATTATAGTTAATCCGGCCATAAATTCCTTTAATAGAAAATACATGAAGAATTACACAGTTTTTAAAAATACTGCAATTAAGGGGTTGTGTGCAAGAAAGACACTTCTGTCAAATGCAAGTTTTGAGAAAATTTATGTTGAAAATTCAAACCGTAATAATGTGATCTATGCCTACCTTTACATTTTGGGTACTCTTGAGCTCTATGATCACAGTACTGAACTACAACTTTGTGATATGCATAACAGATCAGAGAACACAATAAAGCATTTTACTCAAAAAGGGCATATCCTCTAAAATGCCCTTCTTGCACCCAGCCCCTCAATTATGTCTACTGAAAGAATCTGACACATTTCCAAACTATAGAAACATAAAAAACTACAATTTAAATTAGCATTTTATTAAAATTTTAACATATCAGAAAAATACAGTTTGAAGCAACTTTTATTGCCAATATCTCAGACATTATTAGGATTTCCATAATTACAAATGAAGAAACACTTTGTATAATTGAATATCTAACTTTGTCATATTTAATAGGTCTGTACTTTTAGTTTGGGTGTATATCACGTAACAACGATGTATTTATCACAACTAAATCATGACATTCACTATAGATACAACTGAAATTACATTTTGTCATTATTAGGCATCTGAGAGTTTAAATTTTTAATCGAGATTCCTCAACAGTGTACATGTTTAATTACTGAGAAAATTGTCTCAATGGGTGCATTAGTGGCTGGACGGCACAAACTGAACTGTACAATATCAAGTAGCCTCTCTGCAAAAAGTGAATACATTTTTTTTTTTAATATTTGAATAATTCAACCCATCTTAAATCTACTCATATTTGAGCAGTGTTACAGCGTTTCACCTCTTCAGGAGTTAATTGTTGATGACTGAGAAAAATTAACTCCGGCGTCGAGGATCGAAACCGGGACCCCAGTTCTAGGCACTGGGTGCTCTACCACTGAGCTACGCCGAGGCTCAACCCACAGCACTGAATTGAATCTTTCTCCTTTGGTTTTTTCCTCCCCCTTTGTGGCCTTACTCCATATTCGACATACAGTATATATATTACGGTATGTACAAGGAGCGCACTCATATGAGTGATTTGTGCGGTCGGGACTCCGGTGCTGTGGATTGAACTTCGAAGTAGCTCAGTGGTAGAGCACCCAGTGCGCAGAACTGGGGGTTCTCAGTTCGATCCTCGGCGCCGGAGCAAATTTTTCCTCGTCCTACAGATAATTCTGTAGGACCTCCTAAAAATTAATAATCCTTACATAGACTTCGTTGTTTTCTTCAATACTTGTTGAGAAACTTCAAGCTATGTTGCACTCTGTCCTATTCAGTCACTGAATTTATTGGGTCTATGTTAAGGATTTTATAGGAAAAGCTGTAACAAAACCGGACCTACTGGTGTTCCAAATTAACAAGGTGAAACAACGACGACGACAACAATAACAAGGAAAAAAACATATTCTACCAATAATTATAATTTAATTGCTTAAAAGCAAAGCCACATCCGTTCAGCTGATAATCATACACTCAAAAATAGCGATGCCTGATAAACAATAATGCAACTTGTAAATGTTCAAAAGGTGGACAAGGCACCAAATGTTGTGAACACCCTGTATCGTGACACTCTTACGAGACTGTGTGCTCCACTCAGGACCCTATTCAGCAGCGTTATTTCACTCCGAGACGCCACTCTGTATTAGTACCAAATAAAGTTAACACCAAACTGGATGTTGCGCCTGGGATATCGGCAGCCGTAACGACAGCCCATTCAAAGTAACTGCGTTGCATAATGTACACTCGTGCGCCCTCTATGGCCGCTAATGAAAGCACTGCGCAGCGACCTAATCGGCGACCATTTTGATTACAAATGTCCGCCTCTCCCTCATACATAGCAGTCTTCAATTGTTTCGTTTGACCAGCGGACAGTTTTTAAAGAGGCCACGCACAAGAAAGGTCAACAACATCTCCTCAGTCCATTCAGTGGCATTGTAACGCACCAATATGCGTATTTCGAAATATCTGAATTGCATGTCAACATTAAGTTAAAGTTCTTTAATATGAATTCATTTAAACTAAAATCATATACAGATCTAAGCACAGATTTTTATTCCCAAGCGAGAATTCAGCAAATTTCATTTTCACGTAACGATTCACGTGGTTATCGCTTTGATTTTTGTTTCAGGTTATTACTCCACACAGTTGATTCAGTTTCCTTTGTTCTTGGCCACTGAATAATGTTTATAATTACTAAGTCAGTGTTTTTTCTTCTTACACTATTCACTGGTTCGGTTCTTCTTCTTGAGTTATGGTAAATAAATTTTTATTCACTTTTCTTTTTTTTTTTTTCAACTATGGTAGACTAACTACACTTGCTGTTGTTTAGTCAACTGTCCGAAGACAGATCTGAACCTCACAAGTGATACCAAGAAGGCACCAGTTATGAGGCAACTAGGCCAAGAAATAATGGGTACAGAGGCCAATTTCTTTGCCCATCCATTGCATACATCGCCGACTAGTTAGACTTCAGATGCATACAAATAATTGTTCTTCCTCTAACACATATTGTCAAGTGAGATGTACTGCCTGATAATAGATGTACATATCAGCCAGAACCTTAACCAGAGGATACACTTTAAGTAATGATGCATAATTATTGAGACAATATTTCTTCTTTTTATACTATTCATTGGTTCGGTTTTCTTCTTCTTCTTCTTCCTCTTCTTCTTCTTGAGCTAGCCTATGATAACTATATCTCCATTCAATTTTCTTTCTTCTTCAACGATGGTAGACTAAATGTTGATTTGATTTTATTTCTTCAACTTACTTAGGCCTACAACTTACTAATGGCTTTTAAGGAACCCGCAGGTTTATTGCCGCTCTCCCATAAGCCCGCCATCGGTCCCTATCCTGTGCAAGATTAATCCAGTCTCTATCATCATATCCCACTTCCATCAAACCCATTTTTATATTATCCTGCCATCTACGTCTCGGCCTCCCCAAAGGTCTTTTTCCCCTCCGGCCTCCCAACTATCACTCTATATGCATTCCTGGATTCACCCATACGTTCTACATGCCCTGTCCATCTCAAACATCTGGATTTAAAGTTCCCAATTATGTCAGGTGAAGAATACAATGCGTGCAGTTCTGCTTTGTATAACTTTCTCCATTCTCATGTAACTTCAACCCTTTTAGCCCCAAATATTTTCCTAAGAACCTTATTCTCAAATACCCTTAACCTCCGTTCTTTTCTCAAAGTGAGAGTCCAAGTTTTATAACCATAAAGAACAACCGGTAATGTAACTGTTTTATAAATTATAACTTTCAGATTTCTTGACAGCAGACTAGATGACGAATAATAACACGCATTTCCAATATTTATTTTGCGTTTAATTTCCTTTCGAGTGTCATTTATATTTGTTACTGTTGCTCCAAGATATTTGAATTTTTCCACCACTTCAAAGGATAAATCTCCAATTTTTACATTTCCACTTCGTACAATAATCTGGTCACGAGACAATCATATACTTCGTCTTTTCGGGAATTACTTGCTTCAAGTAAAATTTCCGTGTTTTCCCTAATCATTTGTGGATTTTCTCCTAACATATTCACGTCATCGCATAGACAAGCAACTGATGTAATCCGTTCAATTCCAAACCCTCTCTGTTATCCTGAACTTTCCTAATGGCATATTCTAGAGCGAAGTTAAAAAGTAAAGGTGATATAGTGCATCTCCTTGCTTTAGCCCGCAGTGAATTGGAAAAGCATCAGACAAAAGCTGGCATAGGGCACACATATTAGTAATATTTTTATTTCGGAGCAAGACAAAATGTAAAAATTTATTGTTCAGTATAATTAATGACATTTTCATAGATTCTATAATAAACTGTTCGCACCGACAAAATCTCTATCTTAAGACATTTTTCCACGTTGTTATGAGGCTACATATGTCTACATTCTAGCATTCTATAAAACTGTGGAATAAACTACACATACAAGCTTAGATATATAATTTTAAGATTTTTACATGTTCGCCATGTTGCCTAATTTTAAACCTTACTCAGTGTGCAGGGAATATACTATTTCTCTCAAGATTAGGCTATTCCATTTACCCTCGGAACAGATTAGTTATACTGGTGTGAACACGTTTATATGAAGATAATTTCTAACTTGGTTTTTTGCAATTACACCGTTAACTTTCACCCCGTTACGAAGTGGCTACTGGCAAAGTCAACTAACGCAACCTCCGCTATCTGTCGGAGTCATACTGTACTTTTCATTTGTTGCCATTGTAACGGGTTTTGCAAATAGCTCCCCCATGAAGGGATGGAAACAGTTCACACAGAGTTACGGAAAGAGAAAATGTTTGACCTGAGGATATTCAAGTTAATGCCACTTTTCAGCAATTCTATAACAAAATCCATTCCCACTTTTCGACGATTGAGCCTTTCGCAGTCAAATAAAGTCCTATTTGCTATTATAACTTTCGGCAAAGATTTATTTTTGGATGTATTTTAATATCTGCTTGTCATAAATTAAAAGCATATTAACTCGAACTCAGTCTAATAAATTTAAAAAAAGTGCTTTCCCGTCTTCAACAAATAGTATTACAGGGCTTCACGTAACAAAAAGCATTCTTGCTTTGGTACTGCTTTCAGCATACGATTTGGATTAAATTTTCAATTACCGATTGTATTAGTTCCCATAAGATTTTTCGAATTTAATCGCCGTTAGCCTGAAGACTAAAACATCTGTCTTTCCACGACACACAATTTTCAGATTTAAAATCTCGGGGAGTGGTCAATGGATTCTGTGTCTTAGACAATTGTGTTACAGGTTTTCTCAGGTATCCTCTATTTCTGTACTACAAATGCACAAATTTTCCTTGAGAAAGTGTTCAAGCTTGCGAAAGAAAAAAAAAAGCATTCAGTGCCAAACAGGTAATTTTTAATGGTAGACGAATATAATGCGTATAGATATTGCGTAGTATGCAATATATTAGAGAAAATAATAGCAGTGGTAGTAGTAGTAGTAAAAATAGTAATAGTAATAATGTCAACAGTAGGAATAATAATAATAAAAATAATAACAGCAACAACACCAACAATAATACAATATAGGCCTATATACAGTACAATACAAATGGCTTTCAAGGAACTCGCAGGTTCATTGCCCCCCCTCACATAAGCCCGCAATCGATTCCTATCCTGTGGTGCAAGATTAATCCAATCTCTATTATCATATCCCACCTCCCTCAAATCCATTTTAATATTGTCCTCCCATCTACGGCTCGGCCTGCCCAAAGGTCTTTTCCCCTCCGGTCTCCCAACTAACACTCTATATACATTTCTGGATTCGCCAATACGTGCTACATGCTCTGCCCATCTCAAACGTCTGAATTTAATGTTCCTAATTATGTCAGGCGAAGATTACAATGCGTGCAGTTCTGCGTTGTGTAACTTTCTCCATTCTCCTATAACTTCATCCCTTTTAGCCCCAAATATTTTACTAAGAACCTTATTCTCAAACACCCTTAATATACATTATATTAGAGAAAATAAGAGCAGTGGTAGTACTAGTAGTAAAAATAGTAATAGTAATAATTCTAACAATAATAATAACAATAATAATAATAATAATAATAATAATAATAATAATAATAATAATGAAAAACACATTATAAATTAAAACATAATGGAACTTTACGTACACTATCGTAACTCAAATTTGCTCGTACCGGTTATATGATTGAAGTGTGAGATTTTTAAAATCATAATAAATTGCATTCACCATAATGCAGCATATATAAAAACTTAACATTTAAAGTCTTAATTAAGGTACTTGTATTTTTGATAAACTGCAAAGAAATAAATACATTTTCTACAGGAAAGAAATCTGTTGCAATAACAGTAGATCTAGTGTTCATTAAAATTCGGATATACACATTAAAAATATAAACAAATTACTAAAAGTTACAATTATGTCAAAAGTTTCAGAACTCAAGTACCGATACGTTAAAAGCAGAAATTTTAAGATATCGATGTAAGAATATGAAGTACTCAAAATTAAGGTGATAAAATGCAACATAACTAATCACTGAAGAACTATTCTGATAGCCTATTTTAAGGATTACCTTAAAAACGAGTAGTAAAATATCAAGTTCCTCACATAATTCATTTTTATATATCTGTGCACTCCTATGCAAATTTAATAGTGAGTAAAGAAAAAGCTATGCATCAAAAATATCCTGAAATAATCCATTATAACACTCTAGCATCTAATTAAAGCTGCAACTCTGTGTTCAATGTACAGTTTAAAATCATATTTGTAATACTTTTTTCAAGCGCTCACGTACAAGTCACCTTAATGTGAACTTCAGGTCCAGAAGCGAACCTAGCACATCGAAATCGATGTAACTCCTCAGTCATCTCAAATCTCCTCCTTCCCTCACAGCTTTTCTTTTGTCCCTTTCAAAGTTTCTGTTTTTCATAGAAGAACTTTGTTCCGATATTACAAGAAAACTTGCACATAAAGAACAGAGAGGCACTTCCTTGCAACTTAGATATGGCGGTGCTGAGCAAGTTTTTAAACTAGCATTAAGCAGCACAATGGCCCGCAAAAACACAAGAGAGCGTCGTCTCCATGGCAACGCGTGGTAATTCTCACACTCGATACTGCGCGAAGGAGTGAAGAATCAAAGTATAAAATTCGCAATTTGTCACGTTTTCTTTACAGCTCAAATGACTTGATCAGATGCGAGGTCATAGGATTATATTATGCGTAGAGTGCGTATAAAGTACTCATAACTGTTTTACTGAAAAAAAGAAAACTATAGAGAAACCACAAGTGGATATGACCGAAGAGATATTTTGAAAACCAGCGAACATAAATTTGTGTAATCATTTGGGAGAAGAAAAAACCTAAAAAGTAATTTAAAGGAGCTTACTGCTTAGTCAACAGGCAGCCATTCTACCCTTTTGGCAGTCAATCGATAGGCTACTATTCTTAATTACACTCCCCCCTCAAGGTGCCAACTTCCCTAGGGGTCACTAGATGCATACGCTTTACCGCTGCTCTCATATTTCTACACAGTGCCATCGTTTGCCTAGCCAGGCATTGTAATGGCCAGGAGATTTCTCGAGATCTGATTGAATACTTCGGTCCGAAAATCCAACGAGCGGATAGCTGTAGTTGATGTAGGCTACTGGAAATCGAATAAATGGATCTTTTAATCATATTTGAAACATTTTCAGGACGCGATGGAATACCTGAAAGCCTAATTCTGATCATTGTCACCGCAAAATCCTGAAAAGGCATATAAGTAAATTTTATACTGTCAAGGAAGTATTAAGTGCCTGAACTGTGCGACTCTGCCCGCCAGTAGTGATGAGTAACTCGCTCTTAGTCTGTCTACTTACTTCTCGCAAGGGCCAAAATCCCTGAATCAAGCTAAATTCCATCGACCTGGGCCGGGATAGAACCCGCAACCTCGAGCACAGAAGACCAGCGCTATACCGACTACACTACCCAGGCCGACTAAAATAGGTCAATAATTTGTGAGAAATCGCTGTACACAGACAGGCAAACGGTACGACGGTAACTGTGTTAGGGACGTTGAAAGGATATATTTCTGCGAAAATCTTGAAATAGTTTCTTTGAAGCATCATAATAATTTCTCTTTACATCTCGAATGATGAGCAAGTTAAAATTAATACCAAAAGCAACTCTGGATTGTAGAGACGAAGAAAATCTACTCCAATGCAAATGTATAAAAATCCGTCGGGAATGGAATACTGCTTTCTTTGATGGGCAGCAGTCATCTGTCTAAAGCTACAGTCAGGCTTCGACACCAAGAAATGCCATTAACATCTCAGCTGTTCATTATGTGAGCCCACCGAAGCATTTTTGTTACACGGTTGGCTGCAGTAGAAGGGTTCATTTAGTCTGCAAACGTTGGCAGGGACCTTGAGCCCCGTTATCACTGTAAGACAAACATTGTCGTGTGACGTCACAGCTTGGGGGAAGGCAGGGCGCTATGGGAGCCTCGGAACTGCGGACTCATCCGGGAAGTTTGCCAGTGCAGAGGCCGCCGTCCGCACGCCTCCAGAGATTCGAGTTCCCAACAGTAGCCTACCTGCGTTACACTTTCTTTTATATCACGGAACCACACAGATCTAGAAGGCATAAAATATTTCAAGACTTACGTTCATGTATGAAACAAAATGCACTGTTCAAAGTGCAAAACTACAGCATTCCTTACATTTTCTTTGCTTTCTTTTTTTGCCTGACGCTGTATCAACTACTGGATTATTCAGCGTCGATGGGAATGGTGATAGCAAGATTGTATTTGGCGAGAAGAGGCCGAGGATTCGTTATAAAACCTTGTAAAAACCCAACCAGGTAATCAGACCAAGCAGGAATCGAACCTATGTCAATCAATGTGACTGAAATAAATTCTTGTCACTTTCTGTTCAATAATTCTAAAATTGGTTTGAATTTTATATTTTATACAAACAGAAATTTCGTTTTCGTATGTCACAGAATAGGCAATTGGCTATAATTTCATACTCATCACAAACATTTGTTAAGTACGATTTGAAACTGTCACCGTGTTTAACGTAGTGCGAGATACTTTGGTGTTAGTATAGGTCTCGCAAGCACGGATTACCGACGGAAGGAATGCGAATCAAACTCTGCGATAAGGAAGAGCGGGCGAGAGGAAAGGTCACGAGATAACTTGAATGATATTCAAGAGTACAGTCGGAAGAGAAATGACATCGATAGAATCAGTATTGCGTTGTGATAGTTACATTACGACTTTAGTTTGTTCCATTGCATGTGAATGTGCGTCTTGTATCGCACGGTATTATTATTTAATTCGTAAACATACGTTGCGCGTTTAATTAGCTTCGAATTTTTCTCTTGCTACGTTATTTATTTCCACAGCGATGTCCTCATCTGTTCATCTTCTTGGAAGAGACAGTACTTCCATCGGCTCGCACCTCTCCTCCCTCGGCGTGCCTACATACTCACGTTAAAACAGACAGCAACGCCACCATTGGTTTTCGGTAATTGTTCCTTGCGCGAGCTATATCGGTTCTTCATATATACATTGTGGAAATAATACAGCTCTGCACATTTTAACAGGTTATTCCTTGGATAGAGTACAGAAAAAAATCTCATACCACATTAGTTCCAAAAGAATACTTTTCTCAGAAAAAAAAAATAATTTTCTTCTAAATGTCAACACTGTTTTACTTGATAAGTACCTACTATTCATACGATTCTGATTTTTATTCTTATCATTACAGAAACTGAAACAATGATTTATTTCTTTGCAATTTTTAAATAAAATGGATGGCTGTCTTGGAACCTAAATAAGGCAAACACGTATCGTTACTTCCTTCTGTTAGGAAGTCTAGCAACTCTAGTTTAGTGACTAAGGAACGGAACGTCGCTATTCAGACCGAGTGCGTGTGTATACCATTCTTAAGTGAGCCAACAATGAGCTGTTACCAAACTACTCACACTTTCAGCCTAATTTTCTAAACCACCTAATTACAAAAGCATAATATGTTTTTTTTTTATTTATTTTAATGTATTCTATTGCCCTTTCGATCTGCTCAGTTATCACTCCCACCCTGTATAGGAACATACAAATTACGGAAACTACATGTCGGCTTCAGGCAAGGCAAGAAAGAAAGGGGCAACATATTCTGTTAGACCTCTTCAACATGTATTCTTCAGAACTGATGTGGCAGTTTTAACTGCCTATTTAACGATTCTTTATCAATTACAAGATTATTTAGCGTCTGTGGAATCATTGAAAGCGAGTGGCACCGATGAATCGCCATGATATTACTTAATATTTACTTTGTGGTCTGGAAAGAACGTCCAAACCATCATCATAATCATTAGAGACCGGATTTTAAAGGGAAAATTTTTAATTAGAAAAAGGACAAAAAAGGGGAAATTTATAGCCAAAAAAAAAAAAAAAGAACTTGAAAAAGGACTATATTACTCCCCAAACACACTTCAGCACATTTATGGAAATGCATGGCATACAAAATTTTACATTTATCTCTTCACAATATAAGGAAAATGTTGTATTTGATATAGTCAAAAAAGGACTTCAAAAAGGACTATATTACTCCCTCAAAAGGGTACTATTTTAATTGAAAATACACTTCAGCGCATTCATGGATACACATAGCACACACAAGCTTATATTTATTGCTTCACAGCATATAAGCAGAGTGTTGTATTTAATCACATTCAACATTTCAATATATTTCAATATGATTCTGTCTCTTTGAATGCAGAATGTCTTTATAAAGAGAAAATGACCGCTCAACATCAACTGAAACCAGAGGTGAATATTTTTTTTTTATCCTGAACTCTAAATCAGCACACTTTATTAGTTTTTCAATGTCTGGAATCAGATGAAAAACGATAGTTATTTTCGTTTGCTCAGAAAGTTATAGGCCTATAGGAAAATTATCTAAATGTTTGCGATATTCTGTCAAAAAAGGATCAAAATAAGAGATGTTTAAAAAAGGGGGGGGGAAGGGAATATGGACTAAAAAGGGGAAAAAAGGGAAAGTCAAAACCACATAATTTGGTCGGTGGAAGATAGTTTTGAACATCGTAATTAATTATTTCACGTTTCGTGTTGAAATAAAATAAAGGGATTCCCTTTCAAATCCGCTCTTAAGTAATCATCAAGTATACTTCAGTGAGTGGTCTTCTTAGACCGTCCCGTCTTTAAGGAAGTCGACAAATTGATCCTTCAACCGCACGGCTTGTTGTTCTGTTCTTGGCTCTGTATTGATAGATTATTTTCGGGTATCTACTTGATTCCATCCTTCTACAGTAGTACTTGGTTATAACGATATCCAAGGGCACTTGAAAATTATGTTGTTATAAACGAGTGTCGTAGTAACTGAGATTCATATTATCAGTCCAGTGAGGTGAAAAATGAAAAATAATAAACATAATTAGGCCTATTTTAGATTTATGTATTCACTTTTAAGCATACCATGGACATAATAAAATACACGTACAATTATTAATACAGTATTCTGCATTAAAACATTTTATTCGTTACTCACCAAACTTCTTTACTTAGGAGTAAAGTAATCAGTCGTTTTACTCTGTTGTCTCATACTTGCCCAATACACACTTTCTAAATTACATTCTACGTTCATTATTTCAGCTGCAATTTCACTGCTCCCTCTCCTACCTTCATAGAAATGTTCACAATTCTAATGGCTTCTAAAGCGTCACTCACTTCTTTTAGTGGCCATACTGCGTTATAATGCGTGCACTTAGTGAAAACTTCCTGTCGGAACTGATCGCATGCAGATACCATTAATACCGCCTGAATTCAGGCAGATTACATTGGGATGGGGAATCTGCCTGCATTCCAGAAGTCTATGATAGAAGGGGACAGTAAAGGATTTGCCAGATTTCAGCAAAATATTTCTTAAAATACTTTGGTTCTTAAAAAATTGTATTCCAAACTGAGGTTTAAAATGACGTTATATGCGAGGTAGACGCATAGCCTACACGTTTGTCGTATTAAGCAAGGTAGAAAAGCGTATGTCTTATGGGGAATTACCAGTAGTTGTGACCACAGAATATTTGACGTTATAGCCGACGTGTCGCATAAAACGAGGTCGCTATAACCAAGTTCTACTGTATGTGGTCAACGGTATTAGAGTATAAATCTTCAATTGTTTTTTAATAGCATCGTTCCTAATATGATCAATCCTATTATATCCTGCGGCTCCAAGTAGAAATATCATTTCTGCCATCGTTACGCGTCGACGTCATCTCTTTGTTACAGTCCAGCATTCTGATCCATAATGAAGTGTAAGTAAAACCATAGTCTTAAAACTTCAATATTGTATCAATTCTTCCTTTTGTATGCAATGTTCTTCGTATTGTTCCACATAAGTTTTGAAAATTACTAAATTTAACATCTAAGTCAAAATAAAGAAGGTTAACATACGAACTCGAAGTGAGGCAGAGGAACAAGTGGGAAACTTGGAGAATGCTACGTTTGCAGTAAAAGATCAGCGTTGGACAAAACTATGAATGAATGAATGAATAAATGAATATCTAAATCGTTGAAGTTATCAAGGCTTATAAAAGAACTGACTTGTTCAATTGGGGAAGGATTTAAAATAATTTTGCAACGTCCATATAATCAGCCAAATAAGAATTCAAATTCATGCTTAAGCACATCTTTGAATTACGGGGTCAACTCGTTACCCCTGCGGCTTATTGTACTGTTCATTGTAATAATTATTGTACTTTGTGTTGAATTTTGTTCCTAGAATTGAACTCTTTCGCATATTTCCAGTGATCTCTAGTTCAAAATCTTTACTTCAATTGTGCTCCGTGCATATTGCTCTCTGTAGATTGTCCTTTCAATTGGCGACTCTTCACCATGCCACAGCTCTCTTTCAGTTGCCACTCACAGGATAATGCTCTTGTTAGAATGAACATTCCTCTTTCCTTCTGTTGCCTGTGATGTTTTAATATCCATCAGATAATATACCCACAAATCGTACATGAACCAAGAATCATTTGAACATCCCTCGGCTCCAAGAGGCCTTTTAATGGGATACATCAGAGAGATTCAGCTTTTGATCCTATTCATTGTAACACATGTTAGAGCGCTAATGTGTCAATTCATTAGAGGTATAAATTGAACCGGTTTGTTAAAAGGCTTCCTCACCACATAAATAGGATGCTCTCATTTCAGTTAAACGACTTCTTGCTTACTTATTCAACATCCACAAGAGAATACTGGAAGCTTGAATTATCACAGAGTAGTTAAAATATTTGATCATAAGTGGCATATGAAACTAAACGTAAAGTAAGATTAACTCCATTCCATTGTATGCACATATACTTTGTAACAGAGACAAATACACCAATAAATGAAACACAAATCTAAACATAATAATTACTTAGAGAAAATACACCGGAAGGCCTTATCTCAAACACAGAAAACTGTGGCAGAGGATTTAAGGAGATCCAACGATTGCGTGGAAAGTCTGTACTCTAATTGAAGTAATAAAATAAAATATGTACTTTCTTTAACATTGCGCTACAGTACATTTCATTTTTATATTAATGTAAGGTATATACGTAATCTATATATCCAATGTTTCCATTACATCGATGCACATTAAATGGAGAAGAGAGCGTGACGGACCGTACGGAAAACCACTTACAATTCTGGTTCCATAGAACCATGAATGACAACATCGAATTAGAAGTAACTGGGACAATTTTATTCATATGGGATTCTTCTTAAAAGCTTTATGTTAAAGAGCTACAAAGTCGGCCACTGGTGTCTGCTGCCCTAGTTTTATCTACTGATGACAGCAGAGGGCATCTGGCACTCTGAGTCGCAGTCGAGTATGTCTTCACTTCTTGGTATCATCATGCATTTCATCTTTGCTGAATCTCATAATTTATTTGGCGATGAAAGAATTCAATCTTCAGCAGAATTACAGGCAGTGAAAGCGTACTTCGTTATAATTAGTGCAAAATATAAACCACTACGAAACAAAATAGGTACAAACAGCGGAATAGAGATCATTTTGATGGAGACGAACACACTAAGTTGATAAAGTGTCTAAAATGCCTACATCTGTTATGAGAACGTCTATAATATATTGTTGACATCTAGCATGTGAAGTAAATTAAATGTTATGAATTTTTTGCACGATCGTGTTCTTTGTTGTATTTACAGCTATTGTTGTTATGGCCTTGGAAGTTGGAATTAACACATGCACACGCACACACACATTTGTTGCTAGGGAAACCATTGTTCATAACATAAAACTATACTGAAATAGATGCATTACAGTGCACTTATTGTTACTTAGCTACCATTACGTGCAGTTTTTCGAAGGCTTTAGAATAATATTGCTCAAAATTTTCAATGCAAAATTACTGTATTTGCAATTTTAAAAATATGATCGTGCAATAGTACGCGTATATTACGATGCAAGGTTGGGAAGTGCTGTTTGCATAAATCGAGGAAAAGTCTTAAAAAACTAGAGGAGCGAGTTCTTCAATTTCCGAGATTTTGTAATGCACTTCACAAACGTGTATTATAGAACATTTTTTGCACGATCATATAATTGCAAATATAATATATTCTGAATTGAAAATTTAGAGCAATATTATTCCAAAGCCATCTCAAAACTGCACTGTAATGGTAACTAAGTAACAATAAGTGCACTGTAATGAGTCTATTTCAGTATAGTTTTATGTTATGAAGAATGGTTTCCCTAGCAACAAGTTTCTGCGTGGGAATTATAACTTTCAAGGCCTAACAACATAGTTGTAAATAAATAAATAAATAAATAAACAAACAAACAAACACGATCGTGCAAAAAATTTTGTACAGTACACATTTGTGTAGTGCATTACAAAATCTCGCTCTGCTCGTTTTTCAAACTTATCCTCGCTTTTGTAAAAAGCACTTTCCAACCTTGTATTATATTATTGTAAACAGTTGGGGCTGCCGTTTGTATGTAAGTGTAAATAGATAAATTTCCTTCGGAACATATTTCATTTGTTTCTTGGGCTTCTTGAGAAAGTATTCGCAGGAACCGACGCACTTTGAGATGGCGCTGCAGTCGACATCTCTGGTGCAAATGTGGATCCCTTTTAAACAGTTCATCTTTGCTTTCTCCCTCATTTAAATAAATATTACACATAGGTCGAATACTATCAGCAGGCTATATCATCTCTATCCACTCAGCTTAGTTTGAATCTATCAGGTGTAATACTGTATGATATAATATGTGCCTATTATTTTACAAAACAGCATGTGGCTTGCGGTGGAATTTGAGCAAGATATCACTGCTTTATAGACCGATACCCCATCGGTTTGATGATAACTCGTTAACCAACACATTCGGCTGACCAATTTAAGAATTAACGAATAGGTATGAAGGGAACATAAATAATCAATTCTGAGTTGTTACTGTAACAAAATGTGCTAGGACATCTCTATTTTTGCAAGACTTTTTCAGCTGCATCTCTCATTACAACTTTCAACAAGCCTGAAGAAATTAAATGAACAGAAAACAGATGTGACGATATTTTTCAAGAAATGAAACTAACCTTTCGATGATTTATTCTGAATAAATTTTCCAACATGAAAGCGAGACCAGGCAGTACATATACTAGTGTCAAGTCAGAAATCCCATATCGCCTCGCTCTACCCTAGACCCGTCACTCGCTGATAAATGCGCGTAAAAAGGGAAGCAGCCGGATGCCGCAACGACATTATTCAGCCTGCACGGGCCATGAATCATGCAGGCCGAGTGTATCAGCTTCGCAGTGCATTTCAATCCTAGAAGGCCGTGAGAATGAAACAGTGGGCCGTGGTTCTTCTCTTCGCGGTCGCAATGGCGTCAGTCTTGTTGGACGGCGCCAGTGCCGGTAGTTGCAAGAAGAAACTGTGTTCCATGTACTGCGAAAGGGGACGTTTCGGCAACAAGGTTTGTTACGCCAACTCGGCAGCCAGCGCAGGAGTACGCGTTTGCACCAGAGACGTCGATTGCAGCGCCGTTTCAAAGTGCGTCGGTTCCTGCGGATACTTTCTCAAGAAGCCCAAGAAACAGTGAAATATGTTCCGAGTGAAATTTATCTATTTACACTTGCATACAAACGGTAGCCGCAATTGTTTACGCAATAATTGTGTGATTTCAAGTATTAAATCAATTAAAATAATTAGGGATTTTATAAAAAAAAGTGTTAATTGCTTTGATTATCGTGTTATTACTCGAGTGAAAGTGTGATAAAGATGATTTCGAAATTAAACGAACAGAAAATAATGAGGCTATTATTTCAGTTACGAGGTGTCAAAGTAAAAATATTAGCGTTAGAAAAATGACATAATACTATATCACAATATTTTATGAGTTTTGATTCAGTTTATTTTTGATATTGAAAAGACATACAGAAAAATCATTTCAATATGTACATATATAAGAAGATTAAAGTAAATTTTCTATATTTCACAGAAAAAGAATTTCTTATAATACAAAAAACAAGTTTACTTAATTGATAAATGAGTTCAATTCAGTCAATACTTAACATAAGTATTGTTATGTTAAGTTATGTTAAGTATTGACTGAATAGAACTCATTTATCAATTAACATTGTACTTAACGGAACCAATATGCCTTAAAAAAAGTTTACTTAATTTTACTGCACTTTTAAGTAAATATCTGTAATTTTACACATGCTTAGATGAAAGGGAGGGTTGAAAGCCAGACGTGACTACCTCACATCACAAAAATTAAGTTTATCTTAATCACATTTTCTTATCTTATCTACCTTATGGACAACATGAATAGTTTTATTTTTATTTATTTTTATTTTGCTAATAACTGTAACATAAAATATAATATAAACATATAACAATTTATGCTCATCCCTGAAAGAGTAGAACTCGTGCTCAGGGGCGAATTCCTGAATTTAAATTAAGTAGTATATAATATAATTTGTTTTATGTCTACTATACAATAAGAATACATACAGTAAATTTAAAATTTACAATTTTTCATTATTTATAAAATCCATACATAACTTTTTAAATTTAATACTAAAGCCAGAGCTGTCATGGTCAGTTTTTTCTTGGCCATACGCCCCACCCCTTGTTTTCTCCCTTGAAATATATTTTACTCTCCCCTATCTATCTCTCCGACTATCATTTAATGACTTTTTTAATATTAACGAAGAAGTAAAGAAATTGTTTTGCTTTACATTTTAATTGTACAACAAGTTTGATTTAAAGAATACACCATGTAGCACCACCGTAGATGCATACTTGTCTGGATGAATCTTGCAGTGTGTATATGCAGCACTTCTTGTTTTTCAACCGTTATTCTATATACTTCTGGATTTCAGTGCTACACAGGTGGACAATTTTTGTTTATGAACATCAAACAAAATACATTAGGAACAGCAAGAGATGATCTAAGATCTGTACAGATCTCCGTCTACAAAACTTAAGCACCCATATGCCATATGGCTCCGTACAGACAAAATTTACTTTTCCGCATACGATTAATTAAAAAAATTGTAGGTTCCCATACGATGTGAGAACTCGTATGGCCTCCATGACAGCACTGACTAGAACTATTAGAATTGTTAAGGTTAGGATATTTAAATATGAATTTATTAATAACAAGGGGTCTCCCACTACCTGTTTCTGGCCGGAGGGGTGAGAGTAGGTTGAAACTAATTAAAACTGTGAGGAAGTACAAATGACTTAGAATATATTATTTTAAGAACACGTGTTTTCGTCGTTACTAATTTCATACGAAGTTATTTTGCAGTTTAAGCATATTCTACGTCATACCAGAATATCGTAGGATGACTATTTCTGAACTGGATCACCATTTCGTGTTTATTTCAAATAAAGAGAGATTACAGACTTACTGAATTTAAATATTATTATAACTTATTCCATGTGTATCATACTTCGATAAATTTACTTGTAAATATTAATTATGAACTAAATCCGTTCAATATTTCAGGAGAACGTAACAAAAACATGGCAGAAACAAAAACTTGTTAGCACAAGACTGCTGAAATAATGTATTTTCGCGAAAATTTGGACATTATCTTTTTACAGCAAGGTAGTACCGTACTTTTACAATGAGAAAGTAAAAACACTCTTAATTAATTCATCATTATCATAATTCTGTCAAGATGTTGAAATTCTTTTCTTTCATAATTTCGCATTTTTTAAATACATACTGAAACTATTTTCAATTCTTCTACAATCTCTGTGTTAGTGTTATGATTCACCTAAGAGTACTCTGTTGTTTTTCTTATGTATTTCATTTTCCTGCTCTTATTCTTCATACATCTGGTGCTCTGATTATCCCATTTTCAACCTTCTTTATAAAAGTGTTGAGCGAAGTTAGAGCTTTTAGTCTGGTTTCCTTTGGGATTTCTTGGGTTTTAAACGCATTGTTTATTAAACCTGTTATTTCAAAATAATTGTTTAATCTATGGTCGACATCTCTTTCTCTCTCATATGAAATTAAATTTCCTAAATAGTTGAAAGTTTTCACTTGCATAGTTTGACTATTGATGAGTATATGGCCATTGTATGCTTAACGTATTCGGTTCCTTTTTAAGTAGGCCTATCACTCATTTTGTTTTCATTGCTGAAATACTTAAACCGTACTTTTTATAATTTTGCTAGCTTTCTGCAAGTTATCTTCCGTATATGAAATTATTACTTGATTATCTGCAAATAATAGAGGAGAAGGTGGAAATATGGGCTACTATTTTGTTTTCCTCATAATAATGGAGAATGGTGTGATATATTGCTTAGAAATCTTTATTGACATACAAAGTAATTATTTATATACAATTTTTCCAATCTCAAAGGTGAATAGTTGCAATAGATATTTGCATATAATCACTTTTTGAAAGAAGGACGAGCTGGTTCTCTATAGGTAGTGGGGGTCTAAATATGGGCTACCACAAAAATTTGAAAATAAAATTGGAAAAAACAAAGAAACATAAGTAGGAAACCTGTGTCACATCAGTGGCAATATTCTGTAACAAATAACGCAAACAACGATAGTGAAAATACAGGACGTGTTAACGTGCTGGAAATACGGGCTACCTATCCCATATTTGACACAGCGGTAGCCCATATTGGCAGTATCGACTGATGAAGGTTTCTAAGATTATGTATGGCAATTATTGTTCTATAAACAAATATTACTTTTATGCAATGTGATAGAGATATTCTTAATCAGTGCAACACATCAAGCGTGATTTCCAAACACGAAATATATTTATTTCAATAAAATTAAGACTACATACCTGCAAAAACTTTTAAATTGATGAAAAACACAAAGAACACACCACATCCATACCACAAAGGCAACTGGTTTGTCTCTTTGTGCACTCAGACTGATGGACACGAGATGTACTTTTAGAGCTTTTCCGTTAGGTAACAACAACATATATATTAAAAAATGAGGTAGCCCATATTACCACTATTAGCCCATATTTCCACCTTCTCCTGTATATTAACAAGTTGAACATTTGTAAAGAGCGAAATACTTGAATTAAGAGTTTGATAATATTACTTAGGCATGCATATGTCTTAGGTAACACGTTGTGCGCGCTTCTACATAAACAGACTCACGTTTAATATGAGGGAAAATCCATTAGATAGAAGAAGAACACTGCAAGAACAGAACTAGCATATTAATACCTGCTTCAGCATCACAAATACCAGAAACGTGTAATTCCCTCTAAACTTGCTTTGTAACATCATACCATCGACTTTGCGCACAGAAAAAGTAAATATTTCTCCTTGTATATAACAATAATTAATAGATACATGTGTTATAATAGAGAAAACTTCTCTCTTCGCTCTCGTAAATCTGATTACTGCACTGAAAAACTTGATTCTCCTTCTACTGTTTGCATGTAATACTTCTATAATGAATTTGTCAAGTGTTCTTGTAGTTTTCACTTGTTTAATTGTGACGAAACTTCCAGCTTTCATTTCTATATTAGAACTTATTATCGGAGAGTGCTTTCACATAGCCCTCCTACACATGCCCTATGTTTTGAAGCTCTCGTCAATTCAGATACGAGATGCGAGTGCTGTTTCAATTATGGATGAGATCCTCAACGCAATGAACCTGAGAGCATCAAGTGGTGTTGTAACAGGAAATTTTACTGAAGTTCATAAATGTAATATTACGATCGTTTCGGGTTAAAAGCAGACTAAAGACTTATAACTTGTAAACTTTATATGTTTTGTCACGCAGAGCAGTTCGTAATATTTCACATCATTTTTCTTCTCATTTATCTTTCTCTTCTTTTCTTCCTTCGTTCTTTTTTATTTTGTTTCTTAAATTATTCCTCTCTTCATAATCTCATAATCTGACAAGGTAATATTTCACGATTATTTTAGACATCCATCCTGACGCCCTTATTTTCAAGTCGTGGAAAGAAACTTAAAAATTTGCTTTAATTCTTCAACTTCTTAATCAATTTACCTTAAAATTATTGTTATAGTTTGACTTCAGATGGATATTTTGATGCACCCACGATTAAAATCGAAAAATGTAAAACACAGGGAATTTAACTAAAATATTACTGCTTACTTCAACCCCTTCTTTCATAACTAATTAAAAATATTTAATTTTAAAAATGTGGGATTCTAATTCCACTTGTTGTACATTTGAAATGGTCATCCTGGAATGTATTTATGAAATTACAACTATCTTCATTACATCATTATGACGCTCACGACTATGCTCTTCGTTGTTGAAATAAAGGTTGCGCTTCTAAGTACACAGCGTTCAATCTATAAGAGGGCTCAAACTTTACAGCTACAGCCGGAGATATGCAATTGCGTACAGTGGTGAATTTTCATCCTTGATCGTAATCCAGTTGCGTGCAAGGATATTCCTTACCCTTTTTGAGGTACAGTCTGATTGCGTACAAGGTAGTCTATAGGTACAATAGAGTTGGTAACATGGAAAATTGATAGCTACAACATTCCTTTACACAGTTGGTAACATGGAAAATCGATAGTCATACCATATGTTAGTGTTTTTAATAATAATAATAATAATAATAATAATAATAATAATAATAATAATAATAATAATAATAATAATCTTTTGTCATCTAGCCTGCTCTCGTAAAGCTGAAAGAGTTTATAAAACAGTTATATTAGGGAACCTACAAGTTCTATACGGTTGAAAAACTTGGATTTCCACTTTGAGAGAGGAAAAGAGATTAAGGGTGACCGAGAATAAGGTGCTTAGGAAAATATTTGGGGCTCAGAGGAATGAAGTTATAGGAGGATAGAGAAATTTACACAACATATAACTACACGCATTGTATTCTTCATCTAACATAATTAGGAACATTAAATCCAGACGTTTTAGATGGTTAGAGCATGTAACACATACACATGGGTGAATTTAGAAATGCATATGGAGTGTTAGTTAGGAGACCTGAGAGGAGGGGAAAAAAAGACTTGGGGATGCCGAGACGTAGGTGGGAGGACAATATTACAATGGATTTGAGGGAGTTGAGGTATGATGCTAGGGACTGGATTAATCTTGTTCAGGATAGGTACCCATGGTGGGTTTATATGAGGGCGGCTATGAACCTCCGGGTTGTCTAAAAGCCATTTATAAGTTAATAATAATAATAATAATAATAATAATAATAATAACAATAATAATAATTTAATGAATAAATAACTAAAAACAACTCTAAATTAAATTAATAAAAAATTCTTTCTTGATATCAATTAATTTAATTTTATAAATTTCCTTCATGAAAAGGCTGCCAAGACTGACGAAGTGCACTAGATATTTATGAACATATATGGGTATAAATAAGAAACATGTAAATATGTGTTGAGTGAAATTTAAACATGATTGGTAGATGGAACATTTAAATGCAGTGCAAAATACTTTTTACAATTGTCATAATCCACGGGGTTATAAATGGGTTTTATATATTATTATTATTATTATTATTATTATTATTATTATTATTATTATTATTATTCAATTAGTATTCATTTTACTCTACAGTAAGCATCTTGATACGTAGGCCTACCAGTCATGTTTTTTTGTTTCTTAATAATGCGTGTAATAACCGGAACCAAAGTTGAAATCCCGTTAGAGTTTTAATAGATCTTGATAAAGTTATTCAACTTGGTTCTCTTTTAGTATGACACAATGTTATATTTAAAGGGTATAGGTTCCTTATGGCACAATCATGGTGACGTCGAATTCAGGAGTACGGTTTCAGTATACGTCGTCATAGCGATACGGAAATAGGCCACTTCTTGACGTACATATTTGGCCTACGAATACCGATTAACGTCGTAAACGATAACTTCCGTGTGGTGCAACCTGGGTAACGTTACTGAACTAAGGTATTATAGTCTACTATAGATTGTACGCAATCGGGTTGTAATTCTCCAAGCGTCAAAATAATTTTGTATGCAATTGGATTATAATCCTTTCAAGGGGGATAACGAACTCTGGAAAATTTTGACCGTTGTACGCAACAGAGTGACTTCCACTACAGCATAATATATTGGAAATAACGTCCCTCCGTTTCAATGCATTTGTCCACACGTTTCATCAAGTTCCTAACAACTTTATGGAGCATTCCGATGTCTATAATCTGGATGGCAGCAGCAATGTTCATTTTCAGTTCTTCCAAGGTGTGTGAATCCATTTTGTACACAATGTTCAACTGCAAGTCACTCGCTATATTTACGAAACAAAAAAAATTGTTGCTTGATTACTAATTATGACATATACGTAGGACGTATGAATATATGTTGCTAGACTACTATAAGCAAAATATAGACAGATACAGCAGTTATGTTGTGCGTCCTCTTTTAATCTGAACGCACTGTAGGTCTGTAAGTTTATGACAACGAAAATTATTAAAACATCGCTTTTGAAGAGGTGGAGGAAAAAAAATCTATTTTACAAGGCAGGTGCACAAAAATCATTTTATAAGTTTAGAATAGACACTTTAGGAATTGAAGATATATTGAATAAAACAAAAAGATCCGAGAGACTTCACATCTAAGAACGTGTAAGCTATTTCAGACAAGGTCTAAGTTGCACCTTAACCGTTTATAATATGAATAATGAGAAATACACAGTGGGCCAAATAAAAGGCACAACATTTAAATGGTTATATTCCACTAGTTAATGATTTCACTTCAAAGTTTATTTCACAGTCCTTGTAGACCGGGAATGTACTGTAATATTTAATTTTTTACCATTTATTAAACATTATTTTTTTGTAAGGCAGTGCAAAACCGTTTATGCCGAACTAAGCATTATGGTCTTACGAGTTCAGCAGGCCAAGCAGTTTGTGTGTTATCATTTGTTTTCTTCAGTTTTGAGTTCTCATTTTGTGAATAATGGATCGCTTAACGAACGAAGACAAGATTTTCATTAAACGTTTGCACCAATATGATAATTTATCTACCCGTCAAATTGTAAGGAACTACGCTCAGCGAGAATGGTCTATTTTAAGTGTAGAACGATTGATTAGCAAGATATGGACATGATATCCCTCTTGAGAGATTATTGCGTGAAAGATCGCATTTCTCAGATTCTCTGATGTTTCCGCTGGAGTTTCAAACGAGATCTTAATTCTATGGACTATTTTGTATGGCGTCAACTACAAAAACAGATTACTACAAAACAAGAATTCGTAATATTGAACGTTTAAGACAACGCCTTCTTGAATGTTGGAACCCGCTTGATCAAAGACAGATATCCAGTGCTACTGGACAATGGAGAAGTCGCCTACAAATGGTTGTGCGGGCAAATGGCGGTCACATAATAGCATCATTTTCAATGTTGATTATTTGAAAGATCATTAATTATTAGTATTAATTTTACCAACATTCAGTTTCTGCATTTTGAAGTAATAAATTGTCTTCAAAAACCACATTTTTCGCATCATTGTGCATTGACCTTCATAAGATTTTAATTGAGCCTAAAAAAAAAAAATAAAAAAAAATAAAAAGTCCTGCTCATCTTTAAAGTCTACTCTTTCCAACAGTGGATTCATTATAAATTATGTATTTCCGAAAATAGAGTAGGCCTATTTCTAATTTTGTGCCGTTTTTCTTCGCCCACTATCTATAATCTTTTACGCTACACAGCAATCGGATAAATTTAACAGTTGCGAAACGTCGCGCAATACTAAACATTCTGTCAGCTAATGCTCTTGGCTTTGAACGTTATCCATTTACAGTACAATTCTAAAAACAGAAAGCGACTTAAAACTAGTTCCTTTATCTTTAATTTTACCCCGTGACCTTCAACAGCAAGTTAGGTGCAGCTATCTTCATATGGTGTTATCAGGACACAAATCCTGTTGTGATTACTGAGTCATTATCCATGTTACACTGTCACCGTAATGCGTCACAAGTTTCATTTACGTAAAACAAGTAGTTTGCAACTAGAGGTCCACGTTACTTTTCGATGCAAACAGCAACAAATTTAGGAATAGCTATCCATTTCTGATATTTTCGGTAATGAAAGTAAGAAAGTTTAGATATAGATAAGCATTGGACAATGTACTACGAAACACAGTAAACTTAACTTATGTCCATAGCTATAAAATGAAGAAGAATATATTTGAACAATCTCTGAAATGACATGCAAGAGGTCAGGTTTATTCCAAAAATTTCAGTGTCTTTTAATTGTAATCTTTCACACTGAAAATTTCTGTATTTTCATCATATGATACAAAACTAATATTAATAATATTCCAGAGCTGAACGACGATTCTATCGTTAAGAATTGCTCTAAGACGGTAATCTTGGTGATGTATCCAACGGATGGATTCCCTTTCCTGATCTCTCATGAGGAAATTGATATGTATTGTACCTTCAACACGCTCTATATTTTTACATTCATAACACGATCCAAGAACATGAAAATTTCACACCAATTTAATTTTTATTAACATGTTCATTTCAATGCTGTTCCACTATTTCTGTACCACCTGACTACAAACTATGAATAATTCCTGTGGTTGGAAAAGGGAAAAGGGTGGTGAACAAATTTCTTTAAGACTCTTTTAATATGTCACTCATATCGCTTTTGAATTCCGACTCAATGTACAATATATTGCAAAATCATATAGGGTAAACATTGGCAATTTCGTGATAATTTCATGAAAACTAATTTAAAATGCAAATGTGTAAATATATCCTTATTCCGATTTGTTCATCTAAAAGACGATAACTTGCTGTACAAATCTGGAGACATGAAAGATTGGATACGTTCTTGAATATGTGCCAAAAACCACTTTTACAACTCAAGCTGAAAGGTTGGTTATTTAGTGATAACCTTGGTAATTTCGTGATATTGCATTGATAATTTCGTGAGAGGTAGAAGAATTGTGGAAAAATTCATTAAAGTCTAATGAAATTCTCATTTATTGTTACAAGACTTCAAACATAGTAATTCCGTCTAATATTCATAGCAAGAAAACATAGAAATACATATCAACACATAATAAGAATGAAATCAAAATAAAAATTGAAATTGAAAAGTGATCTTCTTTGCCCTGAAAGGGTGAACACTTTTATTACGGACTTTACTATAGCCTATATTACTAGGGTAACTCCAAAAGTAATGCATAACGTTTGTTTAAAAATTATATTTTTATCCTACAGCTTTGCTATTTTCACAGAATGTAGATGCATCCTTAAGGAACAAAATGTCACTTTTCCACATAATCCCTGTCCCTTTCAACTGCCTTACGTAACCTAGGAACGAGGGCTTGTAGGCCAGCACGGTAAAAGTCTGGACCAACACGTCTGAGCCACTCTTTAGCAGTGTGCACAAGGGAGTCATCTTCTAACCTCGTTCCGCGAAGGGATCCTTCAGTTTACCAAAGAGATGGTAATTGCACGGTGCCAGTTCAAGACTGTAAGGCGGATGTTTCAGTGTTGTCTATCCGAATTTTCTGATCTGGTCTGTGGTCTTGTGACTGACATATGGCTGTGCGTTGTCGTGCATTAGCAGAACATCCTGCTTCTCCCGATGTCGTCGAACACGACTCAGTCTAACTTGAAGTTCTTGAGAGTTGCAACATACCCATCAGAATTAATGGTGGTTCCGTGTGGCATGATGTACACAAGCAAAAGTCCTTCTGAATCGAAAAACACAGTAGCCATAACGTTTCCTGCCGAAGGTGTACTTTTGAATATCTATTTCTTTGCTGAATTTGCATGATGCCACTCCATTGTCTGCCTCTGTCTCCGGTCCAAAATGGTGGAGCCATGTTCCATCTTCTGTCACAATTCTTGCAAGTAAATCATCTAGCACTTATCATTGACACTTAGCACGATAACAAATCAAACAGAAGCTACACTGAACCCATTGCGTCTCCGTTTTCTTTTTTGTTATCACATCTTGTCTTCAGATTTCTAAAATTCCTATTGTAATACATTTTATACTATTTTAAAAATTGTAACACTTAATGCTCAACAAAATTTCGCCTCAAACAGCTAAGATTTCTATTAGTAAAGCTAAGCCTATATGGCGACTACAGATGTATCTAAAATTCCAAAAACACTTCCAAAAATTTCATGAAGGTACAATAAATCTTTGTACCAAATATCATATGCTTACCTTTAGTAATAAGCCTGTAATGTAATTACAAACATCCACAAAATTTGTATGCCTGAGAAGTCGACGCAAACTTGCTCTCTCCAAACATAAAACCTCACTGAAGCAACTACAATAGTCATACAAAGCTTAGCTGTATGTTTCTGGAAACTGGACAACATATGCAATCCCTTGGCGGAAATTTGGATCTCGTAACACCATTGGTTAGTTCACAAAAGAGCAAAGAAAAAGTATCACGAAATAACCACTGCCACGAAATTACCTATGTTTACCCTACAACCTCAAATATTTATTCATTTTATTTCATACATTTTCATTGCCCTAACAAATTCTCCAATCTTTAAAGCAATAATTATTTTATGAGCTCAGAGACTTAAAAATTTTGTACACTGTAAAGAATTTCCTTCAAACTTATTAACAATAGTGATAGTAGAAGGAATAATAATAAAGTGCGTAAGATATGCTGATATTATGGCGTTGTTAGCAGAAGAGGAGACGATACTATGGGATATGCTACGAGCTAAATGATAGCTATGAGCACTATGGAATGAAGATAAATGCAAATAAGATGAAGAATATGGTCACAGAAAAATAAAGCAGGTAAACTTGCGAATTCCGAATGAGGCAGTATAACAAATACTTGGGGTGTACTATAAGCAGTAACATGAGCTGCTGCCAAGAAGTCAAAAGGAGAATAGCAATGGCCAAGGAAGCTTTTAATAGAAAAAGAAGCATCTTCTGCGGACCTCTGGGAAAAGAACTCAGGAAGGGCCTAGTCAAGTGCTCTGTGTAGAGTGTGCCATTGTATGGGGCAGAAAAATGGACATTACGACAAAGTCAAGGGAAGCTAATAGAAGCATTTGAAATGTGGATATGAAGAAGAATGGAACGTGTGAAGTGGACAGAGAGAATAAGAACTGAAGCTATGTTGGAAAGAGTGGGTGAAGAAAGAAAGATGCTGAAACTGATCAGGAAGAGGAAAAGAAGTTGGTTGGGTCACTGACTGAGAAAAAAAACTGCCTGAGAAAGGATACATTGGAAGGATTGGTAAACGGGAGAAGAGTTTGGGCCAGAAGAAGATATCAGATGATAAACAATATTAAGATACATACACATCAAATGCGAAGATAAAGAGGAAGGCAGAAAATAGGAAAGATTGGAGAACGCTGGGTTTGCAGTGAAATACGTACCCTTGGGCAGAAAACACTGTATGAATGAATGAATGAATGAATGAATAAATAAATGAATGAATGATAAGAAACCGAACTTAAATTTAAATCAAATTTAATAACGAATCAATATAACATACTTCACTTTATCCTTGGAATTACTTAATGTCATTTTGGAATTGTGTACAGTCTTAGACAAAAGTTTTATCGCACACATACTTTAAAAGTCCCAGAAAGGAGGCAATGCGCATGATCAGAGGACGAGCGACCTGGTTCATAAGAGAAGGACTAGTTGAGGTAATAATACTAGTTTTGTTTTGTTGTATGTCTCATCACGCGCACTGCCTCCTTTCTGGGACTTATAAAGTATCTGTGCGTCAAAACTTTTTTCTAAGACTGTACAGAGGTTGGAGATATTGCTTGGTAAATTCACAGGAAACTGATCTAAAATGGGGTGCATAGTCCATACGGTTCAATGTCTGAATTATAAAGATACTAGCAGGATAAAAAAAGAAAAACATTTACAAGACTGTGACATCTATTGAACGCAAGGTGTATATACTTAACAAGTTGGAGATGCATTCTAAATAGATGTTATAAAAGAGGTGTAAAAAAACTGTAGAACTAAAAGTAACTCGTCTGGTCCTTAAGGACTACATTTCCAATCTCATAACACACAATCCTGAACCGTATAGTCACCTGGGAGGCGAACACGTCTTCGAGACGGAAGTGTTGATTATACAAAGGAAATGCAGTTGAGCCGCATTGCTGTGAAGTTCAGTTCAATGCACGACCGACATGGGAAAGAAACATATTTTATGTTTAAATTGCGACACACTCGTGGAATGTTTCTTTGCAGAATGTCTCGAATCTATTTTTAAAATTTAAATGTTGATACCTGTGACGTTCATAACTTTGCTCTGGGAATGAAATTAAATGTTGAATCTTACTTTGGTTTGAAGTAACGAAATCGATTGAAAGAATTTCAAAGCGCGATCTAGAGTTTAAACTATTTAAATCTATTCGTCTATGTCTGAATAATCTTTCGGAAGTCTATATTCAGATTATACAGTTGAAACAAAATTAATTAGTAGAAGAAATGTAAGTAGCTATTTCCATGTAGAGTAATGTAGTCGTACTATAAACTGCCACCCTCATTCCTACTATGTCCGTATCGCCTCGTTCAGGCAAAATCTCAATCCCGTCGCCTTCGCTCCGAGTCACAGTCATCCAAATTCTCATAATCCTCATCATAATCATTAAATCCCGGTGTTTGCTCACATTTCACACAAATTAAGTAAGCAGTGACTATATGCTTAAGGCGCGGACGGTGTGTCTACATATTTCCGTGACTTTCGTCCTATTATTTATGCGAGTATAGTCGGTTGTCACAAAAAATTGTATATAATTTTATTGTGAACAATGCTTTCATTCTTTATATATTGTATATTCAACTTATATAGAATATTTGAAAGACATGTTGGTTCAGAAAAGTGTGAATACAATTAATAATTATATATAATAATAATAATAATAATAATAATAATAATAATAATTATTATTATTATTATTATAAGTTTTCAGTCAAATACACTTTTCAATTTGTGAGGTCAGATAATCTGTTACATCACAATATTTAGTACGAAGTCACTAATATTTTCAACTTTAAAAAGTCATCTTCAGGTGCATAAGATGCACAAACATGTAATGTCGGGTGAAACACGCCCCCTTGTCTGGATGCAAACAACTGAACAACCATACAACTATGGCATTCACCACGACGAATTAGACTGCGTGCTCTCCCACCAACAGCATTTGCATCACAGCTTCTCCATCTCTTTTAAATTTATACATTATATTTAACATTTTAACATGGTTAATATCAAACTATACAAATTTAATTTTAATGATACGATCTAATGAAAATACTTAGCCTTTAATTGTATAAGGTTAATATCATGCTGTGCCTTCTCCTTGTCTTATATACACACGAAAATCTAGCATCAGTGTTCAGCTTTACCATGTACAGTTTACCTCAAGAGGCACGAAATTTATATAATTGTAAATGCCAGTACGTGCATTACTTACAATGTTATTAATTGCTAGATCAACTTATCACCTATTTTTAAATATATTGTTCGCATCTTATGCACCTGAAGATGACTTTTTAAAGTCGAAAATATTAGTGACTTCGTACTAAATATTGTGATGTAACAGATTATCTGACCTCACAAATTGAAAAGTGTATTTGACTGAAAACTTATTATTATTATATATAATTATTAATTATATAGAATATATTATGACATGAATAAGAAGCTACAACGAATGAAAAGCTCCAAGAAAATTAACAAATTCAAAACTTAAATATAAAAGAATCAAAAAACTTAACGAAAATGTAATGCAAATTACTTAAAAATAAATTTATATATTATTTATTTACTTATATATATATTTATTTATTTAAGTTATGGTCAACAAGCTTTCTCCTCCACACAACCAGCAATATAAATACAAAAAAAAAAAAAACAAATGCAGAGAAAATAAACAAAGAAAGAAAGAAATAAGAAAAAGAAATAATAGTACAAACAGAAATGCAAAAACAAAAATATATGTAACCTACAGAAAAATAACATCCACAAATTTAAAAAATTTAAAGTATTAATTGCCTAATATACACGTATTTAGCCACCGACTAAGGCGCTTGCCTGCCCATCCGGAGTTGCGTTCGGGAGCGGGTTCGATTTCCGCTTGGGTTGATTACCTGGTTAGGTTTTTTCCGAGGTTTTCTCAATCGTAAGACGAATGTCAGGTAATATATGCTTGGTTAACAATCCAATAGCTAGTGACCCATTAAATGCCTCTTCTGTAACCCGTCAATCCAGTAACTTTAAAGGTTCACTAACTAATGGAGGAATACATTATTTATAGGTCTGTTTTCTTGCAACCCAGCATTAGTGTACTTACCTAATAAAGCAATAAATCTAGGCTCTATCTCCTCAGAAGAATTGTCAAATTCAGAGAAGAATAAGATACTAAACGCCGCGGACAAACTGAGCCACTATCCACCGCCCGGTGGCTGTCATTGTGGCTAAACATGACCACTGACAGCCACTAGCCGCCACCACCACCTGTGGCTAAACACAACCATTACTGCAGACACATTCTCCAACCTCATCTCTGATTGAGATTCTGGCTGATATGTACATCTATTATCAGGCAGTACATCTCACTTGACGATATGTGTCTGAGGAAGAACAATAAAATGTTTGTATGCACCTGAAGTCTGATTAATGTAATATGTAGGTAGTCGGCGATGTATGCAATGGAGGGGGGAAAGGAACTGGCCATCCTACCCCATTAACTCTTGGTTTAGTTGATTCATGAGTGGTGTCTTGTTGATGTCACTTGTGGCGTCCAGACCTGTCTTCGGACAGTTGACTAAACAAACAAAAATTCTTCAACCGCCCATCAGAAGCAAAATGGACTGTGATATATTTTTATTTGTTTTATTGGGTTATTTTACGACGCTGTATCAACATCTAGGTTATTTAGCATCTGAATGAAATGAAGGTAATAATGCCGGTGAAATGAGTCCGGGGTCCAGCACTGAAAGTTACCCAGCATTTGCTCGTATTGGGTTGAGGGAAAACCCCGGAAAAAACCTCAACCAGGTAACTTGCCCCAACCGGGATTCGAACCCGGGCCACCTGGTTTCGCGGCCAGACGGGCTGACCGTTACTCTACAGGTGTGGACGGACTGTGATATGAAAGCATTGGCCGCAATACTAATAATACATCATAACGCAAAGACAGCGCCATTTTTCGGTACACCCAACAAAATAAACGAAGACTTGAATTCGATTTCACTGTGGGCACACAAATTTGGATTAAGGTTAAATCCAGAGAAATCGCAAGCAATCGTAATGGGACATAATCGTCTACGAAGCACTCTTGATAGTAGTACTATACCACATATAATATTGAATGGGATTATTGTTAAATACAGTAAAACCGTTAAAAATCTTGGCATTTTTATGGATAGCGATCTGAATTGGAATACTCAAGTAACACACATTTGCAAAAAAATATTTTCTCAACTTCACTCCTTGTTTCATATGAAAGAATTTCTACCACTTAGTCTAAAAAAGAATCTTATTCAGACGCTTGTAATGCCCCATTTTGATTATTGCGATTCCTTGCTAACTAATGTAAGTTCACTCTTAGCTGAGAGAGTACAACGTGTTCATAATGTGTGCATACGATTCATCTGCAATATTCGTAAATTTGACCATATAACACCTTCCCTCCAGTTACTTTCATGGGTGCGTCTGAAGGAACGAAGAACAATACATTCACTGTCTCTTCTGTTTAGAATCATGCATACTTCTACTCCGAAATATCTGTTATCGCGCTTTCAATTTCTTACAACTCTTCGAAACCGACATCAAGCACTTCTTTCTATCCCTCATCATAGAATGTCTTTATACTCATCTTCCTATACTGTAGAAATACCTCGCCTCTGGAATTCGTTACCTAATGATGTCAGGGACTGCCGGACTTTATCACAATTCAAAATTAAATTGGAAAATTTTGCCTTAGTTAATGTTTTTTAGGTATTGCTAGAAGTATTGATTTGTGTTTTTTTTTCTTTTTCTTTTTTAACCAAGATTAAAATTGCAAGTTTCTTGTTTATGTTCGTTAATTAGTTAGGATGGAATTAATTATGATACTTAATCACTCATTTAAAGTTTGTGTGACTGCAACCTGTATATTTTTGTGTGGCTTTACTTTGTTTATAGTGTTTTTTTTTCTCTCTCTTTATTTCTTGTGTACCTTTGCTTTGTATATTATAGTGTATTTTTTTTCTGTTTATTTCTATTAGGCCTATTGTATTTGTATTCCTGGTGTTGTGGAAGAGAAGGCCTGATGGCCTTAACTACACCAGAATAAATAAATAAATAAATAAATAAATAAAATAAATATTGAGAACTCGCAGCGAATACGGCCATTTTGTTACGCTTTTCGTGGAGCGAAAGAGGCATGAAGAAAAATTTTTAAGCAAATTATTTTCGAATAAGTTTGGCAACAATGAATGTGCGGTAATGGGTGGGGAGCAAGGAATGGTGTGGCAGACTAGAGTAGCTGCGTTTACGCGGAATAAACGGTGGTCGAACGGAGCCACAAGTAGCGAGACAGAATCACTGACCATACGAACACCGTGTCTGTGTTGAGTCAGTTAAAACTGCATAAAAATACACACCGCAGCTTGTAGCAAGCACCGGTGACGGTGGCTAGTGGCTCCATTTGCGCCCTTAGATTCCTCTTCTAGAAGATAGGCCACTACTGCATAACAAAATTACGTTTTCTTGATAAACGAGGTTAAAATCACAGCGGTGTAAGTCATATTTTTTAAATCTTGACATAAGTGCATACCGGTTTCGTGTTTGTACACGTTTCGAATGCAAGAACCAATTTCTTGCGATCCTCGAGAAGCAAAAGTCTCATCCCAAGCATACAGAGGATAATAATAATAATAATAATAATAATAATAATAATAATAATAATAATAATAATAATAATTTATTTTAGCTGGCAGAGTTAAGGCCGTAAGGCCTTCTCTTCCACTCAACCAGCAAAAAGTGTATATACATATGCATGAACTTACAAAGAATTCAACAATTTGATTTAGATGAGAGTTACATGTATACAAGAGTTATTTACGAATTAAACAACAAAATACTATGAACTATTAATTAAACACTGAAATAAACTGTGTAGCAGAATTAAACTAAAATACATAGAATGTTAATATATTACAAATAATATTAGATAATAGAAATAGATTATTATGAGACAATTTTGAAAATACAGCACAATCAGTATGATGTCTAAAGAAAAAAGTAACAATGTAGTCAGTGATAGTTTAAAACAGTATGATTGGAGTGAAATGCTAATAAGGTTATCTTTTAAGCTGTTCTTAAAGGTGTTTGTTGTCTTGCAGCCCCTAATACTTTGTGACAAGGAATTCCATTGGCGCGAGATGGATATTGTAAAAGATGATGAATAACAAGATGTTCTATGAAGAGGTGTACTTAGCGTGCCACAGATAAGTGATCTGGTATTTACGTTGTGGTTAGAGTATAGATAAGAGAAACGAGAAGAAAGGTAATTTGGTGTTAAGGTGTGCAGAATTCGAAAGAGTAAAGACAAAGATCGTAAAGTTCTGCGTTCTTTAAGTCGGAGCCACGAAAGACTTGCGAAGGAAGGTGATATGTGATCAGGCATGTTATCATGTACAGTGACATCTGCTTTGGTCAAAACGGAATACCAACTTCGTTTTATTCCTCATGAAGCTGATACAAACTGAGACTAACACTGACGAAATCATCGATCATAAATTTATGGTCAGTGGGCATTCATTTTTGCCCAAAGACTCCGACTTTGGGTCGATTGAAGTGTTTGCAAAACACAAAACTATTTATGTACCAGATGATTGGTACGATACTATAGCCTAATGAAATGCAGGAGAAAGAAGTCGTTTCTATTAACGAAAATGACGCGACAAGATTTTAAATCGGTTCCCAGGCTAGAAAAATGTATCACAAGAAGAAAGACAATGAAAGAAACTCACCAATCAACTGGCTGAAAATCCAGTGAATCATATTTTCAAAAGACCAGCCTTATAGCCTACCGTATTCTACAGAGAAACACTGAATGAAGAGTTAACAATTTCCGTAATAAATTTGAAACCTGGAAGGACAGGTAGACTATCATCCATTAGGCGTGTGACTGAAGAAATCCTGTACACACAACCGAGAAAAATTTCGAGAGAGATGAAAAAGGACATATAGATCTACTTCCATACATACAAACAGAAAATTGATACGAAGAGGTAGATGCAAGTCCATTAGAACTCGTAGAACTACAAAATTCCGAATAAGTCACAAAGCTGCTTCTTACGCCATGTTTGTTTTCATATTCCGACACTTCTTTTATTTTCAAATCAATTTGAGACTTTTATCATTTTCTGATACTTAATTTATTTTCAAGTCTGTTTGTGAATATTTAATATATGTCAATTTACAAATGTTTCACTTTCTTCAATCACAAAAATTGAGATATAGAGGTAGATGTGCGTCCATGAGTACTTGTAGAACAACAAGATCCGAGAATAAGACATGATTTTTTTTTGACTATAATTGTTTTAATATTTTCAAACTTCTTTTATTTTCAAGCCACTTTGGGAATATTAAGAGTCTATGTATACATTTTTTTATTTTCATTACACTTTTGTGGAAGCAAAAATATGTTTTATTTAACCTTCAAGTCACTACAAATATTTTCTGTCAAACTACACAGTATAAATCATTTGCAGGTTCTCAAAATCATACTTAATTGGAAAAAAATACATCTCTTTTTAGTTTCCTTAACTTGGGACAGTCCCTCTGGTTATAATGATGTTTCAGAATTCATTGCAGCATTTCTAATAAACCTCTCTGTCTCTCAAAATGAGTAAAATGTGACTTACACCACTGTGACTTTAACCCCTTCAAATAGAAGTACGGGTAAATATTAATAAACTTACGCAAAAAGGCGTACATACTGTATGCGCAAAACTATTGCATCCGTGAATGCACTGTAATACAAATGAGAAAGAAACTAAGGTTAGATATGTAAAATCGTCAACCAAGATGCTGTATAATTTGTCAAAGAATGTTGCTTCACATTACGTCCGAGACAGTTATAATGCGACACGAGTTTTAGTTATAAATCCCTGACGCTAGTAATTAGGTTACGTGGAGAAGCATTATGTTGCCTACATTGCTGGTGTCCTAGTTTTCCTTGGTAACACAGACACTAACTGCGAAGTTTACACTGAGATTTCATCATTAAGAGACACCCAACCTCGTGTTATGCCTATTACCTCACTCAGGAACACGAAACTAGATATTAAAGGCCGGTTGATAAACAAGCAATAAGCTCTTCAAATAAACATATCGGTTTATCCTTGCCGTCTACCGGCAGTAGCTTGTACACTCATTCCACCTATCAGAGCATCATTTAGATTAATATGTTGCCATGGTAACATTCGAGCAAACAAACGAGGCGAGACAGAAATTGCGGTGGGTTATATAGACTCCAATACCACGGTCTCCTGCATATTAGTGCTTTATCTCCAATGCCATGCCCTCCTGCATTAAGTCCTCCCTTCTGCTCTACAATCATTAAAGGGTACTTCCGAAATAAACTATGCAATATACATGCCACGTGTTTACTCAGAAGAGATGTAGGTTGGACCGTTTTCATTGCTGGTGAAATACACAAAACCTGACAATGTTTGGCAAGGTTGGATCTACCATTCCACCCCGCCTACTCGTTCGAATCGTTTCAAGTAACTACATGAATGTGACCAACAACTGGCAATAGGAGGCGATGTATTCTGAGTAAAGAACAAAGAAATGTATGTAGATTTTGAGATCGGTGCGTCAGAGTTGCGTCCTTTGCGGATTGAATAGTATTTCAATTGATTCCCGCATTGTCTTTGAGCGTTGGTCCGAACTGATTCCAGCCCTGCATGTACATTGGCTCCCAAAAGAATTCGCAAAGAGTTGTGTAAATAAATCAGTGAACATTTTAGAATGCGATCCAACTAACATTTCTTTGTGATTTCGTTAGTTATTAAATAATCTTAATTAAAATAAATGTGTTTATGCTTGACCATGCCGAAATGTAGTAATTATACAATGCACATCATTAAAGTACACCTATTCATTTTAGTTCAGTTTTGCTCAGCCAATGAGAAATCATCATTGTACCATTATAAAACCGCAAGTATCGATTATTCTCGGATATGCAACCGAAAGACAATTAGCGAAACGTCACGGAGGCTGGAAATCCAATACTGTCGCAGAAGGTTATGTTCTGTTACTATAATAATTAGCGTTAATTGTAAATAATATTCAAATAAATTCAATTTGTCATCTCGTTTTTCAATTCTAAATCAATTTCCAGGTTATATCAATATTAATGTTCATGTTATTCTCTAAATTATATCAGGGTCAATGACATTCGTCCCTCGGAAAAAATCAATACTTTCGCATCTGCGCACATCTCACAATTTAGAAGGTCAGTTCCGCTCTTCACTTAGATAACCATAACATGAATACTTATGAATAATTTCAAGTTAGAAATATGGTCCAGCATAAAAAGTCGTATGAAACTTGCCTATAATGGTAATTAAGACGCTCGTATGAAAATTATGAAACTCGCTTGCGCTCGTTTCATAAACAAACATACTCGCGTCTTAATTACTACCATTATAGGCTCGTTGCATAATGTACTATTATGATAGAATACATTATTGTACATATACTCCCCAACTAATGGATTCAAAATTATCTTCAGATGAATTTTTGCCCATGATATAGATTTACTTAACAGGGTATTATCTCTAAAGATGCAGACTACTAATAGTGATTACTAATGATGACAATATTAAAATAAAAAAACACGAATTATTCGATTTTTGTAAGTTCTCGAGATATATCTTGAATCGTGAGCAAGTATTCGAATACTTTTCTCAGATGGTAGATGCTGCGAGAAGTGAAATAGTAATATGTTACAAGAGCGGTATGTTGACGTTTTCATGGTCGAGGGAAAGATTGAAAAAGCGAAACGTAGTTGAGCTTTTTTAATTTCCGAGAACATGAAAACAAACATACCGCTCGTGTATCGTACATTATTTTGTGCGAAGATCGTTTATTACATACCTGAAAGACGAATTTCTAATTAGTTGCAATGAAATCTCCATGTTGGTTTCTGTTTAATGACGGCAACTTCAGGAAACCAAAATATTTTTCTTCAACATTGTTGCTTTAAAATGTTTTCTGTGTTTACTATACTCCAGCAGGCCGTGATATACGTCTGTCTTCCCCCCCCCCCCAGTCTATAAATGCGAACTTAAAACAAACGGTAAGGTTATGTAATGATTTATTTTTCATTTTAATACTTTAACAATATTATTTATATAACATATTGCCGTAATAACATCGGCATCTGGAATCTTGTTGATTTTTTCACGGCTTCCTTAATGTTACTTGTATCAGGAATGCAGTAAGTTTCGTGGAGTAGTAGACTTTACTTAATTTTTGCAAATATTTAAAAACAATAATTAACATTGCAATTTAGGTGAAATTGCAGTGGCAAGTTTCCAATTTATAATTATTACTA
The DNA here is from genome assembly GCF_040183065.1 of Periplaneta americana. Lineage (NCBI taxonomy): Eukaryota > Metazoa > Arthropoda > Insecta > Blattodea > Blattidae > Periplaneta > Periplaneta americana. The sequence continues at coordinate 56,348,939 of NC_091133.1, forward strand.
TGTTAAACGTCTCTAAAAATAATATGTTAAAAGCCTAAAGCAGTAAAATGAATGTCGCGCTTAAGAGGTAAGAAGAGGGAAATTGTTGTGTGTGTTACGTTGGGAATACTGAATGTGGTATTTCACACTTACCGCGTATTGGTTCTGTGCGGAAAACAAGCAAATACGCACGATCTCGCACAAAAAGAAACATTTCTCGAGAATACCGATTGCTCATCAATCCTATACACGCGGCTAACATTGCAGTAATTGCTCCAGATCGTCTCTCTCTGTCTCACCTCTCTTCTGTTTCTTCCTCTCGTCTAATTACGGAAAGTAGAAGTACAACAACTTTATCGGTAATTGCAGATAGCTACAGCATGTGATTAGTATTACCGCACAGTACATGCTGTCACTGCTATCGTCATCGCTGCCATGCTAGATGTTGGGTAAGAGAACCGAGAACCTGCCAGTGAGTAATCAAATCGTTACTCGAATGATAAAAGTATTCGAGAACTTTATTCTTCTTCTTTTCTATAGGAATAAGCCTGTTTACTTACATACACACTATGTCAATGATGATTAAGTCTCATTCTATCTCTTGAGAGGTCTGTCCACTTCTATTTTTCCTCTAGGACGTAGGTTCTTTGCCGTCTTAAGAAGTCTACCATGTAACACCAAGATGAGAAGACCACAACCTCTGAAAAACCTCTACTGTACACCTTTCATATTATGCCTCTCACCGCGGCGAATAGACAGAGAATTTCTTTCACATCCATTTTACTACAGTCTTCCAACTGAACTTTATAATGAACAAGCCTTAGCCTTCAGTTTTACATAATATTAATTTTCAAACTATTTTAATTTTACAACTCTGGCACATTGCATGCCATTTTAATATACTGTATAAATTATAATTATATTTACTGGAAGGTTTCAACTGAATGTTATTTTAATACCATGTATGCCATTTAACCACTTTAAGAAAAGTAAGCAAGGTTAAACTTTTTACTTGTGTTTTATAAGTGTGTTTTACCTTATATTTTTCACCTACGTTCAAATGTACTTGTTTTTTAGTAAACTATCACCTGGAGATGACTTGAAAAGTAAGTCGAAAATATTTGTGATGTATATTAATATTGTAACTTGATGTAACAGAATCTACTTCTGCCATTTTAATATGATAAGCGATTGACTGAAAATAAAAACTAATTATCTGATATTATTATTCACAAACTTATATGAACTCAATATGACTTTTAAAAGTCTCGTGTCGTCAGCTCTATCCACATGGGAGCTCCATTCCCTTTTTCTCGTTGTAATAAATGTCTCAACATCTGTGATATTGCATTCCTTCCTCACATCCTGGTTCCTAACTCTGACAAATCTGTTTTGCTTACTATGGTCCTTAAAGTATTCATTTCTGCTGTTCTCATGAGTTGTTCCGTTTGGCTAGTATCTGCTCCTGTATCCGCGCCATATGTCATTATTGGTCGTACACATGTTTTATAAATTTTTACTTTACTTTCTATGATGGAAGAGTAATGGAACGGAGAAAAATTCTCTCCGGCGCCGGGATTTGAACCCGGGTTTTCAGCTTTACGTGCTGATGCTTTTATCCACTAAGCCACACCGGATACAACCCCGACGCCGAACAGAATCGTCTCTGATTGAGTTCCAACTCTTGGGACGATTCTGTTCGGCGTCGGGGTTGTATCCGGTGTGGCTTAGTGGATAAAAGCATCAGCACGTAAAGCTGAAAACCCGGTTCAAATCCCGGCGCCGGAGAGAATTTTTCTCCGTTCCATTACTCTTCCATCGTATGATGACGCAGAATATCTGCATGGAAATATCATATGTACTTCGGTACATTGAAATAATATATAATATATTTACTTTCTATGTTTAAATGTTTGTTTTTCCAGGTGGAATCTTGTAAGTATCCTGTTATTCTCGAGGCTTTAAAAACCCGAGTTCTTTTATTCGATTCTTAATATTATTCGAGAACAGATTATTCGATTCTGCCCATCACATAAATACAAGTTTTGTGCTTCCTAATAGTGGAATAAAAAATGTATATAGATCATTTAATCACTTTCATGTTGAAATCGATCCCAAACTTTTTCAGTTACTAAAAATAAAATGTTAAATATATTTCGTAAAAGTTTTCTGCAACCGGGCCACCATATACTGGAGTAGCAACATTGCCAAGTGCATGAACATGGCTTGTTAATTTAAGATGGCTGTGTCTAAACGTATGAAATAGAATATGACCTTTTACTTATACACTTTTTTTTTTCAGAAGTAGAGTCGGCCATGCTTTTGAATAATACATACTGAAGGTCATAAAAAGTGTATAAAATATAAATTATATTTAAAATGAAGTAAGTTCGTATTCGGGCCACTTAGAAAATCGCCTTAACATAAGCAAACAACAAACTCACTTCAACAATTCATTTATTTTAATGTAAATACACTGAAAGACTGCAAGATAAGCTTTTCAAGTATCGACCCATACACGCCTCAAAGCGAGAATGTACCAAAAAACATGAGACGAGATGCATATTGCATCTGTCAACTGAAGAGTGCTATATGCCAATGTTACACACAATCCTGTCTGTCCAGCAAGTGACGTAACAAGATTTAAACAGTCGACGGTCGCCTACTAGCGACGCTCTTCTTCTTTATATTCGCTCATTGTTTGAGTTGCGTTTCTGTTTGTTTTTGCGACGAGCAGATTTTTCTTTTAGGCAAATTAGCAGCGCGCGCGCGCAGTCTTTTGTTATTCTTGCGCCCGGTCGTCACCAGATGTCTCCCTCTTCGAAGTGTTTGCATTTAAAGGGATGAGATTAAACACATGCGGCAATGCAGTCTTCGAGTTGGGCTTACAACTTCTGTCCCTCCCCTCCACTTAAAATTAACGAGAATGTAATTATGGGCTTCTGTGCGTTAAGGACCCCTTCCTCTTATAAGGGTGTTTTAAGTCTCACTTTATAACGATTCTTTCCGTCGTCTTTGCTCGCTGATTTTGACGTTGTGAGTGATTTTGAGAGATAACGGAATTTCGTATTATTAGGGATTGTTAAAGAGTGCGTGGCTCGTTTATTAAATGATGGTGAATAATCGATTACGTTTTCGTAAGTTCTACTTTAAACCCCAGAAAATTGTAATCTAACATTTTGTTTTTACTTGTAAATGTCTTCAACCATTGAACCAGTTAGCCATCCAACTACGTACCTAACCATCTAGCCATGTAACTATCTCTTGAAGAAGATAATCATCTATTTGGCATCTATTCCTCCATTACACTGAACAACAAGAATTTTGCTCCGATTTAAAACTATGTGTCCCTTACGGTTTGATGTGCGCCGAATCCGAAAATGCATCTCTTTTCTTCGTATTACGTAAGGTTTTTAACATCCTCAGTCCTAGCGTCTCTTATTATGGGATACATTAAACAGTACTGTTTTAAAATCCTGCCATCTCAAGAAGAATGTTGATGTTTAGAAGAGACGGCAGCACCATCTAAATATGAATTAAACAAAATTAATTAATTTACATACCAGCCACACACTCTTCAAGATTGCTGTTTCTGGAAAAATGGAGATGGAACGTACGCATGTAGATCAGTCACTGGATTGTTGATAATATTAAAAATTAAATAAGTATTATATTGAATGGGTTAAATAAAATATTGTTCTATTTGCTAGCATAATCAGGTTTGTGCCTTAAAATTTGTACGTATTACAAAATTGAGATGTGCATTGTGTCTGCTATGGAAGCGTCAGTCTTCTAGATTTTCAAGTAATAATTGTTATTTTGCATCACAAACTATAAAATAAAACGGGATATTCAATCCGAGTTAATGTAATTAATTTACAATATATTGAGTCCCAAGGTCTCTTATAGGATACATCAATTTTGAGTTACTTTCATTACTTGAATATTTTTTCCTAATTTTTTCATCAATACACAGTTAATTTGTAACAATATACGAGGCGCATCCAGGAAGTAGTTTACCTATTAAAAAAAAAAAGAACACAATTTCAGGAAAACATTTATTGGCAACAGGTACAGCAATGTTTCAGCTATTTTTCAACATAGCCACCATCAGAATTGAGACACTTGTCATATCGTGGGATCAACTTTTGTATCCCTCTGTCGTAGAACTCTGCCGCCTGTGAATGGAACCAGCGTGTGACAGACGTCTTCAGCTCTTCGTCGTTGCCAAAACGCTCACCGGAGGACAGGAATTTCTTGAGGTGCAAGAAAACGTGAAAATCGTTGGGAGCAAGATCAGGACTGTAGAGTGGACGATGAAACAACTCCCAGCCAAATTCCGTCAAAACAGCTGCTGTGCGCCGAGCCGTATGTGGACGAGCATTGTCATGGAGGAGCACAACACCTGCAGTAAGCATTCCACGCCTCTTGTTTTGAATGGAACATCGCAATTTTCGCAGTGTTTCACAGTAACGGTCAGCGTTCACTGTTTCACCTCTTGGAAGGAAGTCAATGAGCAGAATGCCCTTCCTGTCCCAGAACACCGTGCACATCACTTTCCGTACCGACAGCGTCTGTTTGAATTTTGTCCTGACCGGAGATCCACTACGCCGCCAATGCATTAACTGCTGCTTGGTTTCCGGGGTGAAGTGCGAAATCCAAGTCTCATCGCCCGTGACGATCCTGTCGAGAAACTCGTCGCCGTCATCGTGATACCGTTGCAGAAATGTCAGTGCTGCTCCTAAACGTTGCATTTTGTGTTCAATTTCAATTGGCGCAGTGCTTTGTGCATTAAAGAACTTTATCACCGACCGAACCTCGCAGACGGCGGGAGAAGGAATAAGAGCTTCCATTTCGCACTACTGCTGCCACGCTACTGGCACCAGGCGGGACCTGTCCGGCTGGCATATGATTGATACGTCATAGATCTGTTACGCATGCGCAATTGACACGGCTAATTATGTTTACTTTCAACGGGAAAAAATGGGAAACTTACTTTCTGGATGCGCCTCATATTAAAATTTCATAGATTTCTGAATCCCAAAATTTTCTCCACGACTGTGGAGGTTAAGATATAAGGTTGCTATGATTTCACTTTTCGATAACCGCTCCCTGGGAAACATCTGGCGCGAGTTGGGGGTTGTAAAATAAAACAAAAGCTAATGCATTTTATAAGATTATGACTTATTTTCGGTTTCTTATGGTTGCTGGCATGTTCTTTTGTACTTATAATAAATAGATATTTGGTCCCTTCTATCCAGTAAATTTCAAAAAAGTTCAAAGTGAGGTCTACGCAATGAACAAACAAGGGTGTGGTTTTCAGTATTTAAAAGAAAAGTTTACCATTTTGAGTGAATGAAATAAGTATAATAATCTTTCTATAACCGTCTTATTAACCTAAGAAATAATACAAGAATTACATTAGGTCATCACACAATTAAAGATGACTAGCTCATTCGCCAATTAATGGCATCTTCAGGTCTATTAGCCTATAATAATGCTTTGAGCATAAAGATATAGATAAATAGCAAGATAATAAAATATGATGAATTGCATGATGTGAGATTGTATGAGTTTAATTAAAAATAGTATTACATGAATAACTGTACAAACACAGAATAAAGTGATAAAAATCACTTAAGGACGTAGTGGTTGTAGTGATTAAACTTCATATAGAGTCTAAATGTTAAAATACAGAATCCATGCATTTAATAGAAGGCTAAAAGAACATGTGTGCAGCGTAGCAGTATGAAGATAAAATAGTTAAAATGGGTAAAAATATTGCAGCAGTCATTATGACGCAAAAAATGGGTACTAGGCCGGATAATGGAGTAGGGTGGCCAATTCCTTTCCCCCTCCAATGCATACATCGCCGATTAGCTACATATTCCACTAATCAGACTTCAGATGCATACAAACAATTGTTCTTTGTCAAGTAAGATGTACTGCCTGATAATAGATATACATATCAGCCAGAACCTCAATCAGAGGTGGATTGTAATGCTGCAAAAATTACATCACATAAAAGCTGCAAATTTTACGAGTGTGCAGTTTCAATATTTGCAATTTTTCATGATCCCTTCATTTCAACTCTTTCATTATGCTATTTTAATCGCAATCACTTGATTTATTACAGCTATAAATAAATGTTTAAGTCTCATTTCACTCTGTATGAATGTTACGCATGCTTGTATACATTATATCGTCGTCGTTCCAAAGATAACTCCTATGTGCAAAATATGAAACTTTTCAGTAGGAAGAAAAAAACATTTATTCTTCTATGGCAGTAGTGCATAGGAAATTGTGAATTCTTACATTTCCGAAAGGAAGAAACAGAATTTATATAGGAGATTTTATTATTTGCTCTATCACTATTTAAGTCATTTAATACAGAAAAAAATCTGAAAATCGATAAATATGTAACATAGGACTTATTGCCGGAACAACGACGATATGCATCTATTTATAAGTCCTTAAGCCATAGCCGTACGTCATGGGAAAGGTTTAATCTCATAAAAGATGAGAAATAACAGATGTTGTCAGATGTGACGAAAAGGTAGCAATGAGTGATCATAAGTATGAACGACCTATAAGAGCACCAAAGAGCAAGACCTTGATTCCCTTTGCGAAACGATTGCAAAGAGTGCAGACTCAACTGTTTGTACTCCGTGGTGCACTTCAGGGGGCCATGAAACAAACGATCAAACAGTTCTCAGATTTTCCTACAGCCATTACTATTCTCTAGTTCGGCCATTTACTTTTACGGTACAAGAAACTTTTATTTCCTTCTTGCATTTAGCGCCCAAGTGGTCTCAGCGGGGACGCCATTTCTGGGAACGGTTCTTACAAATTCCTTCTCAGATGGAACACACAGCTTCGCTCTAGGGAGCATCTGCCAGAAAACCGCAATAATTCAGGCATTCTTTATGTGGCGTCACGAGTATTGCTTCTGTCAAAAGACAGTCATTAATTTTTTAAGAGTTTGTATTGAAGCTGTCGTAAGAAATTGTGACGACTTTTAGACTCTGCGCAACTTTCAGGTTTGATATTGAGGAATTCTCAGACGAGACAGATTCTCACTAGCAGTATATTATATTTATATTATAATAGTATATGTACTCCGTATTACGTGATGAAAATATCTGGAGTTATAAATGAGACAATCCTTGTATAGGCCTACATTGGAATTATTATTATTATTATTATATTATTATTATTATTATTATTATTATTATTATTATTATTATTATTATTATTGTCTACTGGAGGGTACTTGACGTTCATCATTCACCCATATGAAGCCAGTTGTGTAGATAAAAATTTGTCAACAGAGCCGTTGCCAAAGGAGGTTGTCTACGCCAATGGTATTCAATCTTTTTTGCTAGTATACCTCCAAAATACATTTTCTTTACCTTCGTACTCCCAAACTGCGTTGCAATTGCATAGGAAGTAACAAAAAATTGTGAATGATGTTATGTACAAAATAAATTATTATTATCGTTATTATTATTACTATTATGATTACTATTACTATTGTTATGATTATTACTATTACTTACTTACAAATGGCTTTTAAGGAACCCGCATGTTCATTGCTGCCCTCACATAAGCCCGCCATCGGTCCCTATCCTGTGCAAGATTAATCCACTCTCTATCATCATATCCCATCTCCCTCAAACCTATTTTAATATTATCTTCCCATCTACATCTCGGCCTCTCCAAAGGTCTTTTTCCCTTCGATCTCCCAACTAACACTCTATATATGCATGTCTGGATTCGCTAATACGTGCTACATGCCTTGCCCATCTCAAACGTCTAGATTTAATGCTCCTAATTATGTCAGGTGAAGAATACAATGTGTGCAGTTCTGTGTTGTGTAACTTTCTCCATTCTCCTGTAACTTCATCCCTCTTAGCCACAAATATTTTCCTAAGAACCATATTCTCAAACACCCTTAATCTCTGTTCCTCTCTCAAAGTGAGAGTCGAAGTTTCACAACCATACAGAACAATCGGTAACATAACTATTTTATCAATTCTAACTTTCACATTTTTTGACAGCAGACTAGATGACAAAAGCTTCTCAACCGAATAATAGCAGGCATTTCCTGTATTTATTCTGCGTTTAATTTCCTTCCGTGTGTCATTTATATTTGTTACGGTTGCTCCAAGATATGCATTTTTCCACCTCTTCCAAGGTTAAATCTCCAATTTTTTATAATTCCATTTCGTACATTATTCTGGTCACGAGACATAATCATATACTTTGTCTTTTCGGGATTTACTTCCAAAGCTATCGCTTTACTTGCTTCAAATAAAATGTCCGTGTTTTCCCTAATCGTTTGTGGATTTTCTCCTAACATATTCACGTCATCCGCATAGTCAAGAAGCTGATGTAACCCGTCCAATTCCAAACCCTGTCTGTTATCCTGAACTTCCCTAATAGCATATTCCAGAGCGAAGTTAAAAAGTAAATGTGATTAGTGCATCTCCTTGTTTTAGCCCACAGTGAATTGGAAAAGCATCAGATAGAAACTGGCCTATACGGACTCTGCTGTAAGTTTCACTGAGAGACATTTTAATTAATCGAACTAGTTTCTTGGGAATACCAAATTAAATAAGAATATTATATAAAATTTCCCTTTTAACCGAGTCATATGCCTTTTTGAATTGTATGAATATTATATATAATAAAAAGTTCCGTGTCGAGAATTAACAGGAGGCACCATGCTGTTTCATCTAGGTACCATTTTTTTACATGAAGAAGCTGTTAAAACGACTACATTCGACAACTTTAGATTCGCAAATTCATAAAATAGATTACGCATGATGCATTGAACTGAAAGAAGTAATCGTTGAATATTTATGTCATCTTTTCTATGTTCACTATGAAGTGCACTACGTCTGATCGATAATAATGTGTTTAGACTTTTCGCAGAATTGTGTAGCAACTTTTTATTCCAGAGGTCTGGTCTGTAATGTTTTTATTTATCCGTTCAACTTCCTCCTTTGTGGTTATTATAAGCCAGAAGCCCGTAGGAGAGGGATAATTCTGTGGATCACACACGAGACATGAACAATAGAGGGACTTCTCTGGTGAGGAATCAGGTCCTAAAGACAACACGAACACATATATAGACAATGAACAAAACGCTCTGGTAAATGGAAAATAAATTCTAATCCGGCATTCGCCTTTGCGAGTGGGGAAAAATCCGAAGAAAAAAACACTCAGGTTGGCTGTTGTCGGGTTTTGAAAACTGGCCTCCCGAATGCGAGTCCCCGCTCGTTTGTGTGTAATTCAAAGCTAAAATTTAAGAAAGCACATTAATTTTACCAATAATGTTGTCCGGAAATGTACTGTTGTCATTTCTCAGGCAAAGAAACTGCGTAGTTAAACGTGTACCTTATCGACATAACTGAACAGCAAAAGTGACGAATATTGTTTCCGATAAACAGTGACCGTTATAAAAATATCAATGTACCACCATTCTGAATCCAATAGCCCTTCTAAGATGGCGAAGCGTCCTCGGAAGTGCTCTTAAAGAATTAATCCTGGCAGGGATATTGCGAAAGGCTTCGAATCCAGAAACGGTTTCGGAAAGGACGTCCCTCCTGCAAGCGGACAAAGATATGCATCATGATCTGTATATGCCCATAGAATGAGATGATGAAAATGAATGATATGCAATCTAAATGCCTTTTCTACAGGGAAGAGAAATGAAAATGGACCTTGGCAATGAAAATTCCAACCAGACATTTGTCTAAGTAATTGCGAAAAATCACAGAAAAACCACAGATTGGTCGGTCCGGTGAGTTGAACTGCGGACCTCCAGAATGCGAGTTCCGTACTTAACGCACGAGCCACCACGCTCGGTCTACTTTTTCGTAAGTCAGTTCCTTTCAAACGGTCTTACTAATAAACCGTGTATAGTTTTCATACGAGACTTATGCAAAGTTGAGACAGAAAACGTTGCTAATAAACCATGCACAAGCAATGGATGTATAAACAGGCTGTAACTATACAACGGTAATTGCTTTGCTGTAGTTATATACACGAAACCCCTTGTTTAAGCGTTGTATATAGAGAAAAAATGGCCGCCCCTCTAACAGCTATTCGTATCGACTGTCATTTTATGATGATGGTTACCTTGTAACCACAGAATAACAAGCCAAAAAGCACAGAATAATTAGAATAATATTGCTGTAGCTTGTACTCTTTGACCAAAATATAGTGTGGTAGGCCTAATCAATCAGAGCCAGTTGTACTATCGATACTTAACACGACACACTAGAGCGCTCTACCGGATGCAATAGAGAACCTCAGATATTCTATTACCATTCGTAATGAAGTAATGACGAAACTATGACGTGGCTGTGTAACTGTTATACTGTTATACACGACGTATGTAGTGATTATTAGTAACGAATTTACACACGACTTATAAACGAGCTACTCATTGTATAAGTATAAGCAGTTAAACGTCTGTATGTAGAGTTTTTATTAGTAAGACCGAAAATCTATACACACTGTAATTATACAATATTACAGATCTTCCTTTTTTATGTGATGAAATAGCAATTCTACTATGAGCATTTGGCCCGTTTTCTTTCTTTCTCACGAGTTTTTAAACCAAAATATATTCACATGTACAGAAGTTCTCACCAGACGTTTGAGATGAGCAGGGCATGTAGCACTTATGGGCGAATCCAGAAATGCATATAGAGTGTTAGTTGGGAGGCCGGAGGGAAAAAGACCTTTAGGGAGGCCGAGACGTAGATGGGAAGATAATATTAACATGGATTTGAGGGAGATGGGATATGATGATAGAGAATGGATTAATGTTGCTCAGGATAGGGACCGATGGCGGGCTTATATTAGGGCGGCAATGAACCTCCGGGTTCCTTAAAAGCCAGTAAATAAGTAAGTAAGTAAGTAAGTTATAGAAGTTCTCAGTCATTTCGAGAGTATGGAGTAAAGCCAGCTATTAAAACAACGCAGTATATATAGGCTAACACAAGACAAAAGACAAATGAGAGAAAAATCTTCACCTCCCTATCCGAAATAGGACACGGGCATGCTGGATTTCTCCGCTCTCGTTTGCAATATAGAAGAGAAAATTGAAATTGAAATTAGTGACGCTTCACAACAAAGAAATCAATATCTTCAAATTAATATGTTTCACACTATGACAAAGCAGGTGTGCAGAGTTCGTGTTACAAAGGGAGGATGCCAACTCGAAACGCTGCATTTTAATAAAACCTGTGGGCCTACTAAATTGCAGGGCTTAAAGAGTAGATTCCAAAATAGGTACGTCATGAAAGCATAAACGGTCAGTCATTAAAAAAAAAAACTTAATAAAAGTGCCGCCCTTAGGTTCTTTGACTACACGCCAATCAACGCGCCTACCAACAGCCTTTGTTCCAGTGTAATTAATATCGTCAGAGGCGAGTATATCATACCGTGGGTTCGAACCTCCTTATTTACAATGTTCCTTTTTCATTATATAGAGTATAAAAAGAAGCTACTGTGGGGCTTGAAGCAGATTACAGATTTTTATGGAAATAGGGTTCAGCAGTATACTCGATATTTAAAGAATGTTTATAGAAAGTTCCAGGATTAGCACTGAATAACGTTAAACATTAAGTTTTGCATTATAATAAATTTACCTTACCATTAAAATAATGTTTATACCAACGTATATTCGACATAGATCTTTCTTCGTTTGGGTACGTTATTAGTAGACTGGGAATTATCTTTCTCTTCACGTTTTCTTTTCTTATAAAGTCTCATGTTCTCCGCGACTTCTTCCTGTAGGCGCGTTTATATTTGCGTGATGTCAGACCTTGCACTTGTTAAGGTTATTACTGGAGTCCGGGCAAATATCCCGTTGCTTATAATGCGTGCGCATTACGAGTACAGCTTCTCTGAGAGGAGAGCTGGACGATTCAATTCAGGTAACATGAACTGTAAACAGAAGGGATATGGGTGTATAAGTACCTATAGGTCTCGCAAGCAGGGAATACCGAAGGAAGGAATGCAAATCAAACACTGCGATAAGAATGAGCGAGCGACAGGAAAGGTCACGAGATAACTTGAATGATATTCAAGAATACAGTCGGAAGAGAAATGACATCGATAGAACCAGTCTTGCGTTGTAATAGTTACATTATGACTTTAGTTTGTTCCAATGCATGTGAATACGTGTCTTGTATCGCACGGTATTATTATTTCATTCGTAAACATATGTTGCGCGTTTAATTAGCTTCGAATTTTTCTCTTGCTACGTTCTTTATTTCCACAGCGATATCCTCATTTGTTCATATTCTTGGAAGAGACAATACTTCCATCGGCTCGCACCTCTCCTCCCTCGGCGTGCCAACATACACACGTCAAAACAGACAGCAACGCCACCATTGCTTTTTCGGTAATCGTTTCTTGCGCGAGCTGTAACTATAGTACAGTACAAATATTAACAAGATATGTGAAAAAAATTTATAATCTACAGTAAACAAATGATTTTACATTGTAATAATCATTAGATATATAACCACTTACCGCATGGGACAGTCTTGCACACACCGGTTTAATATTAAAATAACTTTAGTAGTTCTTTCTTTCTCAACTGATGTCACAAAATCCAATTCTTGACACTGTGCCATATCTGTCCCAGTATGCAGTTTGAAATATATGCTTATATTATAAATTATATGAATATAAAACAGGTATGTGCCATACCTGTCCCAAAATGCGGTAAGGGGTTAAAATTGAAGGTGTAAGAAATTACAACATACGTAAATACCTCTCTATCTGATAAATAAAGATAGTTTATGCAATTCGAAATACACTAGACATCAATTTGCATCGTCATCTTTTCTTTGTTTGTCAAACACATTGCAATTCTTATCGCTTGCGTAACGTATCCAGCTTGAATGACGTCACAGCATTAATAGAAAGCGTGATCAGTTGTCTAGAATTTTAAGCGCAAAAATGTTTCATGTTGAAAAATGTCACCTTAATCGTACTCATTTTTCATTTGACTATGACATTGGAAGCTTTTAATAAAAAGAGGAGAATCTTCTGCGGACCTCTGGAGAAAGAACTAAGGAAGAGTCTAGTGAAGAGCTTTGTTTGGAGTGTGACATTGTAAGTGTGGAGCAGAAACATGGATGATACAACGAAGTGAAGAGAAACGAATAGAAACATTTGAAATGTGGAGAAGAATGGAGCGTGTGAAATGGACAGACAAAATAAGAAATGAAGTTGTACTAGAAAGAGAGGGTGATGAAAGAATAATTCTGAAACTGACCAGGAAGAGAAAAAGAAAATGGCCGAGTCACTGGCTAAGAATAAACTACCCACTGAAAGGAATGGTAAACGGGAGAAAAGTTCGGGGCAAAAGAAGATATCAGACGATAACGTTAAGATACATGGTTTCTATGCGGAGACCAAGAGAAAAGCAAAAAATAGGAAATATTGGAGAATGCTGGGTTTGCAGTGAAGAACCTGCCGTTGGGTGGAAAACTATGAACGAATGAATGGTTTAAAATTGTATATTGTATATTATTTCACTTTTATTAAATAGAACTAACATTAAATAGCTTAACGCATGTAACTACGACGATTCATTTACGCGAATACTGGCCTCTTACGCTATTACGATAAAGCTCCACGGTTCAGTACAAGTTTGTTTCCAGTTTGCATCGTGCCATTGTTAGTAATGTTTATGACCTTTTTTACGTATCTTTTAAATGGTTTATCTTGCATTAATATAAAGTGCTAAGGCTTAAACTAAGTTCACAGATTATCCACAAACCGCATTTTCAATTACAAATTTCATATCAAAACAATTATTGGGTTTCGAATGCCAGATTTCTAAATCTCGTTATTGAACGAAGCTGTTAACAACTAGCATCAATGGAATTGGTGTTAGCGACATGTTATTGTGGCGAGATGTAGGATTACCCGATATTCGCGTAATTGTACGGGGAAAACCCCGGAAAAATACAAAACCAATCAGCTCAAACGGGATTCAAACCCAAGCACAATTGCAGCCTCGACAACGTCAACACAAACATGGAACAGAATATTAGAGCATAAAATCGAAATGGATTCAATACTAGAAATCCTTTCCAAGTAACCACTCACTGCTCTCGAACCCCATTTCAACTTCAGTCTCTGAATTTAAAAATCGTTTCTGGTGCGCATTTCGAGACATAATTCACGACACTCGAGTAGGAGTTCCGGCCGCGAGATGGCTCTCAGATCGCGGGACATAACCAAACAAGTGAAAAGTTGTTACAACCGACTGGAAAGTTTGCAGTCTTCCAAAAAATAAACGTCATCGGGAGAAAAAATATACGACAGGCGGTAAATTCCGAACACTGTCAAGGCAATACGCACTGTTTCAAGGGTATACAAAGTTACAAACTGTTTCTCGATTGAAATATTTCTTTACCATCAACCTTTCAAATGTGAAGACCTTTCGCTGCTTAAGTTCAAGATCTATGTATATTTTTTTCCACTACATACGAGTATTACAATTCTCCATCTTCACAACATTGTCTACATATCTTGCATGAATTCTTCCATTGTATTTTACCAGCAGATATCCCTTTTATTTAACTATGTTGAATCAACTTCGCTGTTATTGATCGTTTATGAAATTGCGATAGAGAAATGATATTTCTGAAGTGATGAATCGATACACGACCTATATAAAAGAAGGTTAAGGCTTTTTACACACGCAGGCACGAGCGCATACATACATACATACACACAGAAGAAGGAATTGAAGAGAAATGGAACTGCATCAAAGAACTTCTACAAGAAAAAAACAGCAAAAGAAGTACCAAATAACCAGGCAGATATAGTAAAGAATTAAACATACAAAAGCTAGTGAAAGATAAAAAAGAAGCATATTTTAAATATCTTAATAATAGGAATTACCAGAATAGAAGTAATAGAATTAGAGCACAGGTCAAAAGATACACCAGAAAAATAAATAGAGAACACTGGGAGAAATATGTAGCAGATACGGAATATAACCTACATGGCAAACAATATAAAGTTTATAAATTTGTCAGAAGACTTAACTCTCAAGAAAAAGATAAAACAAATTTGAAGATTATACAAGATATAGAATTTGAAAACTATTATAGAAATCTGTGGACTGATAAACAAAACACAGAAGAAATAAAAGATAAAGCAAACCTCCACACAGGAGCAGATGAACTAGAAATACAAGAAATGATGGAAGTTCTGAAGAAAAGTAAAACAATAAAGCATGCGAAATAGACAATATTAATATGCCCCCAAGAAATTTTCAAGAAAGACTAATACGCGTATACAACAAATGCTGGAACCAAAAACCAATACCAGAAAATAGGTAAAATAATATCAATATTTAAAGAGGGAGACAAAACAAAACCAGAAAATTACAGAGGTATCAGCATGCTTTGTGCTGGATACAAAATGTACGCAAAGATTATAAATAATAGATTAATTATCAAACATAGCAGAGACATTAATAACAGAAGAACAGACAGGGTTTAGGAAAGGACGAAGCTGTACAAAAGTTTTCACCTTAAAGCAAATAATGGAAAAACCTAAATAATTTAATCCAGAAAAACATATTATCCTCTTTGTGGATTATAGTAAAGCTTTTGATAGGGTGTCTAGATCAAAATAATGGAATATTTTAGAACAAAAAGAAATACCACAGCATACAATAGAAGTAATTAAAAGATATGGAAAAACAACTCATGGTTGTTCATCATCCCAGTATTTGGAAGTTTTCGGAAGTCTTGCTGGATGAACAAGAATCAAATGTGCAGGTGATTACTCAACTGTTGGGAAAACACACGAGAGTCCGTGCACCATTAAGTCAAACATATGTCAATAATTTATCATGAACGCATCAGGAAAATGGTTACACGGTATGAAGACTACAAGAATGACGGCCGGCTGAAAATATATCAGAGAGGAATTTCATATAAATTAAAAATTAACCCTGCTGAAATTCTTCAGGAAGAAGAAAATGATGACTAATCATGTTTATAATACAAAAAGTATGTACATCAACAACGCTTCTAAATTAAAAAAAAAAACATTTTCACTAAATGAAATATGTTTCATGTCATCTATTTCTTTGCCATAGTGGATGAAATAATCAGTACACGAAAACATAATGGACGAAGCATTAAAATGGACTAAATCGTTAGTGGACAATACTTAATGGAGGAATCGTGAAATGGACGTGTCAGTGAACAAAAAAAGTGGACGAAACTTCATAGCTTGCATGTTGTAGTTGATCGTTAAATAATATGACAGTAAAGACTATAGGCCTAGTTCTCCCTTCAAAAAATTAATCTTGTTATTTCTAACACTTTAAGATGAAAGATAGGTTGGTCAGCCCTGGAGAAATAATAAGCTGGGAAATAATTCATCCGTTTCTGCAACAACTGAGCACTGACTGTCCTGTGTAGACAATCTCCACGCTCACGCGTTATAATCTTCATTTGTCAGTGCACACAAACAAATGACAGTCGTCTGTAACTAAATGCCAGCCGATTAGAACGTAGAGCAAGGGACTCTGGAACCATGCCGACTGGGTGCTTCAATTGTACGAACTGAAGAGTTGAAACGGTACAACACAGCATATTTCCCCTATCCTCGGTATATAAATATACGAAATGAAAATTATGTAACGATGTTTGCTTAACGAATAGAATTACGTAACAATGAGGAGATCAGGTAATTGAACACGTGAATTCCAAATTGGACTTAGTCAAAATGACTAGTTATGAGAAAAATGACAAAACTGGTAGAATAAATTTAACGGCCCTAATGACTGCATATTTTATTTCATTAGATAGTTTAATTTATTTTGACACTTCTTTCATTCATTCATTTATTTTATTCCATAGATCTTACATGAGCAATGAAGCTTTAAGATGTGGAACATGTCAACATTTTACAATATTACAATTACAATTTTTACAAATTTTTATAGTTTTACAATTTAGTAATTTTCTACAATTTTTACAATTTTGTACAATTTTTTTATATTTTGGCGAGATGTAGTGAGATTAGGTCCGAGGATTCGCCAAAATATTACCCGGCATTTGCCTTTTCGGTGGGGGAAACCTCGGAAAAACCCAATCAGGTAATCAAATCAAAGGGGGTAATCAAATCAAAGGGGCTGATGCCAAGGACTCGCCATAGACCATCCGGCTTCAGTCCCACGGCTGGGGAAAACCTCCGAAGAAACCAAAGTCCAAAGGGGGATCCAACCCAAGCCCGAACGCAGCTCCGGATCAGCAGCCCAGCGAGTCTGCCGACTGAGCTACATCGATGGCTCTACTAAAAGTATACAATACATAGCCAATCAGATTATTAAATTTACAAACGCAAACGATCATTCATAAGTTGAGCTATATTATAATACAAAACAATTTAATTAAATTTAAGGCATAAACAATTCAACCAGTTGTGATATACAGAAATTGATAATACATATCATGCAAACTACTTCAAATTACAAACACAAACAATTTATCAGTAGAGCTATATAGATTACTATTCAATTTAAATACTGAGTCACTATGCTCGTTCTTCAAACGGTTCTAAGTACGTGAAGACTTAGGAGAGTCTGGAAAATAAACTTACACAAGTACTGTATACTGCACGAGCTTGAAAGGATGAATTGAAACGTGAATGAAACAGCTTATGCCGATGGACCACTTAAAAATGTTGTTTTGAGGTCAAAAATATCATTTTTTAAATATTATTTTTTTAAATTATCTGCACTTTAAAGAGCATATGTATCTGCGAATTTTGGTGTCCCTACGGCACTAGATCATTTCTAAAAGCTTGCGCTGTGTTAAAATCTTCCCAGCCATCGCCTCGTCCACTACTATGTAGTTCCGACATTTATCTTTACTTCAACTTGTTTTCCTTCCGAGTGTTTTAAGATACAGTCATGAAATTTGATAGTTATGCTCAGAAGGGTGTGGAGCATGTACCCCGGTACTACTTTCTTTCTAAGTAACACAGAACATGAGATATACATTTTTACATATATTATTCAAAGTTGGAAAAATATGAATAAGTAATATGCTTCTTTCTCTTGATCAAAGGGGACACAAAAAAACAAATACACGAGTACATGGATCTCACTTATTGGCTACACTTCGATCATAAGGACATTAAAATGTCTTACAAACTGAATGGATGCAATGGGTAGCAGTGGCATATCAATTTTTTTAATTAAATTAATTTTGCAGCTGCATCTTTCATCTAGTCTATATGAAAATTTGACAATATACTTCCTGACATATTCTACTTAGCTCAGTGGTTAAAAATGAAAAAATCCCATCAATAGTTTCAAAAATAAAAATTTCAGTGGTCCATTTCCTTAAAAAGTTTTGAGAATAAGCACATTTTATGTCCTGAACCATTGCTTTCACATTCTTTCTTCCATATTTACATAAGCCATAGTTTAACAATGAAGTAGGAAAGGGGGATAGCATCATCCATTATTTCCCTCTGCCATAATGGAAGTTGTTGAATTTCGACTGGGATGTGTTACCCCATCCGCCCTATTCTCCAGACCTTTCCTCATCTGACTACCATGTATTGAGACCTGCAGAATTTCCTGAATGGTAAACGCCTTGGAGGAATGCAGACTCAACATGGAAAAGTTGATCAATCAGAAAACCCTTATGTTTTGGAGATATGGAATTTATAAGCTTTCAAAAAATGTCAATATGTTGTTGCTAACAATGGGGTATACTATGGGAAATAAAGTTTATTTATTAGAATACAATAAAACGTACTATCCTACTTTCTCTGGTGTGATGACCCGTTACAGGGCCTTTGGTCCACTACGTTTCGTCCACTTTTTCTTTTGTCCACTGACACATTTATCCATTTCATGACTCGTCCATTAAATTTTGTCTACTGACCATCTAGTCCATTTTCATGCTTCGTCCACTGACAATTTTGTCCATTATGGCAATAATAATAATAATAATAATAATAATAATAATAATAATAATAATTCTTTATTTATACTGGCAGAGTTAAGGCCATAGGGACTTCTCTTACACTCTACCAGGTCACGAAGTATACAGGCAGTTAAAATTTAACAAAAAGTTAAAGAACAGAATACTAACATATTACAAAAAAAAAAATATAATAATAGCATAATAAAATCGACACTAAACAGCATGAAAATAATACCATAATAGAAAAAAGAAAGTAAAATACATTGGAATATAGTAAAAGCAACTCATTTAGTACAAATGGTTAATATGGAAAACGTAAGGAAGAATATAACAAAATGGAATGTAATAAAATAATAATAAAAATGAAAATAAATACGAAAATTAAATAAAATTCACAATAAAAAGGATATTATAATAAATTCATTGGCCGATAAAGAGAACAAAAAGGGGAAAGGAAAGAAAGAAATATATAGCCTATATTTTTACAAAACTATCGCAGAGAAAAGAGCTTATAACGGAATGGAATCTGAATTGGAAAAGTGCAATTTTAACTTATTTTTGAAACTAGACAATGTCCGACAGTCTCTGACATGTTGTGGTAGAGAGTTCCAGAGATGAGCTGCAGAGACGGTGAAAGATGAAGAGTAGAAGGATGTTCTGTGTTTAGGAATCGAAAGTGTGATATGGTGTTATAGATGACATGAAACATATTTAATTTGGTGAAAATATAAATTTACATGTGTTGTTGATGTACATGTTTGTATTATAAACATGATAAATAATCATTTTCTTCTTCCTGAAGAACTTCATCAGGATTAATTAATTTTTAATCTATATGAAATTCCTCTCAGATATGTTTCCAGCCGGCCGTCATTCTTGTAGTCTTCATACCGCGTAACTATTTCCCTGATGCGTTCATGATTATTGACATTATGTCTGACATAACGGTGTACAGACTCGAGTGTGCCATCCCAACAATTGAGTACCGGTACCCATTATAATGTAACATTGGTTGCCTCCGACGTGTATATACAACCTCTGCCATAATTTTTAATATCAAAAATTTAAAATATATGCAGCATTATCATACTTTTTAATATCCAAAGGAAAATTAAATGTATCTAAGAAACAGACAATAATGATGACAATATCTTCTGTTGTAAATGTAGGTGGGAAACACAAATACGTATTCTAAGATAGACGAAAGATTATGGACATGAAAGGTGTGGACAAAATGTATGGATGGACGAAAACTGTATGGACAAATCGGTTGTGGACAAGAGAACGTGGACGAAAGTGAGTGGACGAAAGGCAATGGACGAAACAAATTGTGGACAAAAGGTAGTGGACGAAAGGCCCGCAAACTTGATGACCTTATCTTTTATGTTTCGAAACTTCCATATCCGAACCTAGATTGTTCGGCAACTTCTTTGTCATGCCTGTGCTGGGGGTGTGCAGAGCCCTCAGGCGAAAAGTAAAGAAGAAGGGAACGAATTTATGAGACAACCGGAGATATATATATAAAGAGAGAGACAAAATCCAAAATATTACAGAGGAATAAATATTCTGCTATAAAATATATTCTTAGACTATTAATAAAAAATTCAAGCTTATCCAGAAGACTTTGAGGAAATACAAAATAGATTCCGAAAAGGATGTTTCTGTACAGATCCAACATTCTGGTTGAAACTATTGATAGAAAAAAAGAGAACACATATGAAAATGTTGTTGTTTATAAAAAAATTAAAATTATTTTTACCTGGAATGATTTTAATATTGTATAGGCTTGAAAACTTCAGTAAATAAACACACTTAGGCTATATTTCAAATTAACCTCTTGACCACTGAAAAAAATAAACACTCTTGCTACTTTTTTACACTTACCCTTCCCCTTCATTACATCAGCGGTCCAGTTCCACAGAACTTTCGGATAACTCTACCACCCTCTTTCATTCTCTGTGAACTTGTATTTGATTACTTAATTTGGTAACTGTTATTCTGCCAATTCCTCCAACACTCATGATTTTGTAATAAGTTTAATTGTTTATTTGCCAGTGTTGCAAGTGAAATGTGTCAGAAGAGTATCCGCAATTGCTTCCAGTCATTAAACAATTATCGGAAAAATGATAAAACACATGTTTGTTCTTTTCAGCTTTGAAATGGGTGTTGCCAACACGAAGAATTAAATTTACCCGATAGCATAGTAAGTTAATAATTTTATGAGGATATGGCTCAGATTCCCCGCTGGATCACGTACCCAAATACCTTTTCAGAGTCACTTTTTAATTGTGTGTATAAACTTAATTTGGATATATTGTTATTCTTTTCTTAACGCAAAACTGCTGAAATAATATGTCAATACTTAAATTAACTACAATTTCTTTCTATCAGTAGTGTTTTTCGTCCAAATGGCAGTAAAATACACAGCTTCTAGTATGTCACGAGGATGTTCAAATGTTTGTTAGCAAGTTCGAGCATTTCGTTCTGAAGTGTTCTGGTGACTGAACACTAGGTGAATTGGAGGAAAATTCCTCCAACAACAAATTATTATTATTATTATTATTATTAATATGTAATTATATAATTGTAACAACAATATGAAACTTCGGACTACGAAGCAATAACTAGACTAACTTTTTTTTTTTTCGTTGTTAGTAACTCTATAGCATTCTCTAGCACCTATTAGATGCTTTATGGTTGTGCTAACAGATGGAGTTACTTGTCAACAATGTGACGCTGAAACGTGTGTTCAGGTTACTGCCCAGCGACAGTCCTGATGTATTTTTATATTTGTGATGATTGGTTAATTAATATTAACCCGGCACACTCACAATCACACTCATATTCATACAAATTTCCAGATTCTAGACACCCAGGAAATTTTTCTTCTTCAAGAAAAATTCACCTAGAGCCGAGCCCGGGAATCGAACCCGTGACCTCCTGATCTGGAAGCCAGCATGCTGACCAACAAACTACGGAGGCAGTCGAACTAACTTTATTATGGAAAGAATTTTAATTAGTATACTGAATTAAATCTTTCTTGGTAAATTTATTTCTAGACAAAAGTGAATGTACAAAAGGACAATTTATTTTATTTTGATCAGTGGTTTCATAAAATTTTTTGAACATTTATACATTGTTCAAAACACTGAAAAGAAAAAGTGACCTACAAAGCTGCAGCTTGCACGCGCACACTGAAAGACTAAAATGAAAATATAGGTTTGAAATACAGTCCAAATTGTTTTCTTAGCGCTCGTGGTCACGAATACTGACGTATTCTTCACTAATTACATTCCAGTATAAACAGACTGTTTATAGCAAGTCACAATTCAACTAAGTAAGTGCGTACTATGAATTTTATTGTATTGTAATATTTGCCAATAGTATCCTAGACTGATCGTGTTTATATCTGGTTTTAATTGAAGTTCAAAAGTGAAGATCAAGGACGGCCACCTAATTCAAGTGCGCACTAACAGCTTAACGAAAAGGCCACTCGAATGGAGATTTTATAGACCTTTTTAATTTGTTTCCTGAACATCACAGATAGTGTAGGTAGACATTTAATTTAATCTTTCTTTGACATACTTGCAGTACAGAAAAACTTTTTAAAGGCAATCTTCGACATGGTAATTTTGTAATATTTCCTTGTCAGATGTGAATACTAAGAAAGAAAACCGATCATTTATAACGCTGTGAGGAAGGCAAGATCGCATCTTCGAATTGCAGCCATGGAATGTTTGTCCACTGTAGATACTGTGAGATGTGAAATCCTGCGATTTGGTATTCGGAAACCCAGCGCCCTGTCTGTTAAGGGGTTAGGTACAGCTTACAGCAGTAAAATTTTGGAAATATTCAACATTCCTTTCCTCTATTACTGTATCTTGTAGAATAATGAAAATTAACATGTGTAAAACACTGTCCTTCTGTTACATGGAAAAAAAAAATTACGATTTAAAGAAGTTTATTTACACTTTTTTCCAAAATTCTGTTCACTGTGCAGTGATTAAGCGTTTCCCACATAACTCTAAAACTATCCTACATTCTGCGATGAACTTTTTTTTGTTTATTTATGCGTGTCATATCTACAATATGATGCAAGATCACTTCTGTACATTTGATAGATTGTCTGATAAAAAAAATAAATTAATTTCAAGAAATGGTCAAATATCAGTATTTTCTTCTAACAGAAAATAAAAAAAATATATATTATATATTAAGAAATGTAGTTGAAAGAGCATGATATTGTAAACATGAGTTTCAGCAATAAAATAAAAGAGAGAGAACATGAAAAAATTAACAAGTTTATGAGTTATGAGGAAAACGCTTCATCACTGCACAGCGAACTGCCACCATTTTGAATTTTAAAAAAGATATATAAATATATTTTTTTAAACCATAAAAATATTTTTTCATAGGAGAAGGACAGTATTTTAAACCTACCAATTTTCATTATTGTACAAGATACAGTAAAGGAGGAAAAAATGTTGAATATTTCCAAAACTTGTACTGCTGTAAGCTGTACCTAACCCCTTAAGACAAGGGGTGAAGGTTGTCTAAGGGACGAAGAGAAATAAGAATAACAAGAAGCATCATAGAGTAAGGAAAATGGTAAGGAAAATAATTAGAAATAGGTGTTACCTAATAGTAATCTCTGTTAATCTTCATGTACATGTCTGAAGAAAAGCAGAGTCTTTTTCAGGGATTTATACGTGCTCCTTGCAACGTTAGCTGGTCTCGTGGGAAAATAAAACAATTTAGTGTTAGGCCTGTACTGTTGCCTTTTATGTAACGTATTTTGTTAATAGTGAAAAAGTGTTGACGTGGTATCATAAGAAAAAAGGAATATGCCGATAGACCTATCCTAAAACATTTCTCGAGCAAAAGTTCAGCTTGGAACTAACGGGATTCCATCCCCGGTCTTTAACGTGGAAATCCAGCGCTTCAGGCATGCGAGTAACAGTGTGCCAATAGTTTTTGTAGAAGGGAATATACTTCTACGTCCCACGGCAGGATATCGAACATAGGATCACTGTATTTAGCCACACGCATTAATGGAGTCTTCATTCACGTGCCCAATTCCTTCCTTCGTCTGACTAGGAATTAGCGAGGACTTAGTATGCACAGAATCCCAGGTGTCGCTAGGATACTCCACAGCGTCTGTCAGTTGTCTTTTAATCTCGGTCATTATCCTTCCCGTCAGATGGCAGCTGCGTCGTGGACGCAGAGCTGGTGATATGCGAACAAAATCCAATGTTTCTTCTACTAGGTAAGTGGGCATGATTATAATGAAATTTTTCATTAAAACTCTTATCTCACATTATCTTTAAAAGATGATGATAACAATCTACGTTCATGAATATGGCATTCAATCTCGACAGTGACTTATCGGTACCATCACCATCCATGGGTTCGAGTGAATTATATTTGCCATGGACAAGGTGACCGATTTTCCCGGATTTCTTCGTTTCTCAACTAAAGAAATTCAATTCCACAAATATTACTTTTTCCCTCATATTAAATTATTTTATCCCATAAAAACGACACAAATTGTATATGAACATAGCTAATATCACGAGAAGATCGAGTTGCCAGTTTTCCTGGATGACGTTCACAACCCTGGACTGCCAAACGACGCACACGGGTTCATTTTCGCTACCTGACCGCGCAAAATAAAAAAAAAACACATACAGTATTTTCATGTTTTATGGAGTTTTCAATTACCATAATACCCAGAGATACAAGATTTGTTATACTTAGGCTTATTTGTGCAGCCTTTTTGTTGCGAAAGAAGTCAGAAATATGGTGTTTCTTATCCCCGGCCTGAAGCCGAGCTCATATTAAAATTATGTTCGATAACTGTGCTTGAAAAGACGTGCTTTTTCGAAGATCTTTATCGGTTACTGATAGATATGGGAGACCAAAGCATGTACTAGTTTTGTGCTAACTTAATCTCACAGAACTTACTACTTTAAAGTGAAATTTCCTTTAAAATCGAAAAATTGTTATTTAACTTCTGGTTCTGAATATTTCTAAACCCGAAAATTTAGAATTATCAACCATTGCTCAAATTTTTTCAGAAGACTAAAGCTGCAACATTTTGAGACTTTACGTTTTTCAGGTTTTAGTGGTCTCAAAAAGAGTATCGCGGCACGATCTTTTTCATGTTTGATGCCACAAAGATACAAATCAGGAAAAAATCATGAACAATTTTGATTGCTTGTCACCGAAACCTGAGTAAATTTCAGTCACAAGAAAGTGGCTAGAGAGACATTTATTTTATGTGAACAAAATATAGAAAAAAACTTCCATAAGACATGACTTGTCTTCTAATGCTAATCGTCCTTCAAAATCATTTGCACACTGCATTGAAACTTCGAAAAGAAGGAAAATGCAACATCTCCAACGTCGAGGAAGCCTTAAGCGAGACTCGAGATGCGAAGTTGATATTTAAATTTGGAGGATGTGTCCGTCCTATCTTCGTAACATCTTCAGTACCCTACAGCGAATTCACCAACAGACGTTCAATAATATATTTCCTTCCGAGGGGATCATTCAGTAAAATACAGGGTCTTTTACACTAGTTAAAATTTTTTACCAATGCCAGTTTGAGTTAAGGAAAGACAGCGGAAAATGTGTTATTGGTTTGTTGTAAATTTTACTTCATAAAGCGTATACTGGCCATACTACTCCATTACCTCCTGGCTTAGTTGCTTCATGAGTGATGCCTAATTGGCGTCATTTATGAGGTTCAAACCTGTCTTCGGACAGTTGAATAAACGACAACAAAGCTTATATACAATGCTAACTCTCAATTTTCCAACGACATAATACAGTTTAACCACAAAGTAAAGTAACTGACGGAATTTAAGGACATCCTAATTATTGCGTAAAACGTTTATAATGGAATTAAGGTAATAAAATACAATATGTATTTTCTTTTACACTTTAAATTTTCGAGGGGAAAAAAAAACAGTTTTTAAAATCATCGTTGTTCCTGCAATAACTGTATGTAGTATGTATTTATTCACACTGCAATGGTTATATACCCGGTGGGAGTGGTAACTAATTACACTCAATAATGACAATAATAAACTTGTTAATTAAAAATACACTTAATAATACCAATAATTAATACTAACAACAATAATAATAATAATAATAATAATAATAATAATAATAATAATAATAATAATAATAATAATAATAATAATAATAGGGGATATCCTAAATTAAATGAAGCACTATCACTTAAAATAACATTTAAAATAAATCTAATTTGTATCTTAAATCTAAGTTCGAACTAAAACCCACGAGTATGATATGTTCATATCTGCACAAGTACCTTTCCACATTACACTAATTTCGCTGTCAACTCACTCACTGCACTGGAACCACGACACATTTCACTGATTCTATCCTGATTTCACTAACACTTCAAAAACATTTCACTGTTCAAATACTTTGCACTGCCACCATAAACTATAAAGCTTCCCTGACAGGAACACGTTTCACTGACACAACACACTTCACTGACACAACATAATTCTTCACTGATACAACACTTCAATAACAAAATATCATTTACATCCTTTACATACTGTGTATAATTATCGTCTATTAGTAAAGTCCTTAAGCCTATTTTTAAATACGTTTTTGGTTGTTGGTAAAGCCTTTAGTAAGTCTGCAGGTAAAGCATTCCAGTCCCTGATAGTACGATTGAGAAAAGAAAACTTTCCAGTGTCCGTCCTCTGTCTTCTTTCCCTCAATTTATATGAGTGGTCGTTCCTTGAAAAGTAATTTGGCGGTTGCAACCTATTTTTTATTTCTCTCCAGGCAGGCTCACAGCAAATAATAAAATCTCGTATATGTAATTATATTTCTTTGTTTCGATAATGTAAGAATTCAGTCTCCTATGTACGGCTGTCATAGGATGAATAAATGTGTTTTTTTTCTTCCTACTAAAAATTGTATATTTTGCACATAGGAGTTATTAAAGGAACAACGACGAAATATAATATTGGCTATTCAAGCATGTGCAGAACAGTCCTTCATATTAACGTATTACAAAAATTATTATTCGAATTATAATAACGTTTAAATAACGTTCAATTCTATTTTAAATTTACATACACGAGGCCAGAGAGGGCTAGTCACACGGCAGACAAGATTTACTTCAGAAGTATGACGGCGAAGCCATTGCCCAAAGAAGAACGAACGAAGAAATAAGAGGAGACTCATTTTTGACACCTCAAACGTCCGGATCGGTTCAGATCTCACGGAGTAACGCGAATAAAACTGTCAGCGAAATCTTGTTTTGCCCCCTCCCCTCCCTGCGGCCACCGTCTTGCCAGCGTTGAGGGATCCACCAGTTTCTTGAGAATTTTTAAACTTACGAAACTTCTTTGTCCACATGGTTTTGCTATGTTTATTAGTTCAAAAGTTAGAAGCGATTCCTTTGTAACAATTTTTTTCGACATTGTTACCGAGCTGTTGCCAACCTACTGTGCCGAATACAAGAATGTAATTATACGTTGAAGAGTATCACTGCGGGATATCCGCTTCAAAGAAAGATTTCATTCTAATGACTTTAGAAAAGTCTGTGAGAGAATTATTAAAAAGATAAGGGAGGCGGAGAACACCGTCTTCTATTGGTTTGACAGAGTAGAGACGTAAGGTAGGTGTTCCTGATATGGCCATGCTAAGGTTTGAGAATTTTCCTAGCCGCCATTTTGAAAAAAAATGTAAACCACTTTTTTCTTACTCGTTCTATCTAATGGACTTTCTTAAAACAATTTCCTTTCCCCATAAAAATAGCTTTAATTGTCCAAAAAGTCCCAAATTCCAAAAGTCTACCTACTGCCCATATCAAGAACATGTGCACATGATACGGCCACCCTTGTTCCATGTTCTACAAATCGTGATTGTTTTCAGTTTGATAGCGCAGTTGTGCTAAAATTAAATAATTTTGGTGTAAAATGAATAAAAATGACACTTAATAATATTTTTTATAATTCAAAAGTGTAGTCAAAACAGGTTTTTCCATACAAAATTAAGTTGTTTTTCTTCAAATACAAATTTTTGCGTAATCCCAGCTACAAGGCATGTAAATTTGTCAGGTGAAAAAAATAAAAATGAAATGAACTTGATATGGCCATGGTGCATTTGATATGGCCATATCAGGAGCAGGTAAGCTTTCATGAAAATCGTTTGATTATGAACAACTCGTAAAAGATACGCCATCAACAACACCAACACCAATCAACAGAACATTAAAAAACTGAATGGAGTACTATGGTTTTCATGAAACAAGTCTTTGAAAAACATGTATAAAACAAAGGAGACTTACCAGAGAAAAATAAGAAAATGTCACATGAAAACCGCAAAACAGGCAACTGACGCCACATTGCTCAACCTGACTGGATGGAAAACGATCAAGTGACATACCAGGATGCCCTTTCACTGGATGCTGCTGCAATTTAGCGGATTTTTTGGTTAACTAACTCACAATAGGAGGGTGGCCATAACAGGAGCATCCACCTTACATTTAAAATCTCTAATGTCAGAATTTTCCTAAATAAATTTAGCTTGCGAAATTTATAGCAGGCTATTTACAGTAAGTATTAATTTTCAATTTTCCTACTGTTCAATTCTATATTCAGCTTATGACTGTTAATACGGTAGGCCTGTCTCCAAGGCAAAATAACTGCCACATTTACGTCTGCCTGCTTGGTGGAACTACCACGAGAGCTATTCTACCTTCATTTGTTTACAATTCCACACGCGTTGTGACGTAATGGGCAGGCGGTTGGCAGCAGCTGCAAGGGACGTCATTTTACAGTCATAACCAGTCATAACATTCTATCCGCCAGGCTTAACAAGTGCATCAAAAACAGCAGCTGTTAATATCTGTTACGTTGTCAGCACTGCGAATTACTGCGGTGTACGCGTGGCGGCCATATTTCTTGCGGCGCATTATGGTACCCAAGTCACGTCACGACGCCAGCCACAAATACAGACACTGCAAGCACCGCGAGCTCTATTGCTAATGTCACATACATCACTGCTGTACCATCGATTTTTGTGATAAATCGATAGGGGGAAAGTATCTTTTAGGCCTATACATTCTAGTTTCACAAGAGAACCTTATTTTATACAGAAATATTCTTATATTTGTAATTTTCAAGATAAATGTATAGGAATAAAGATCACTGAAAAGATCACTGACTGAAATTATCTCAAATACAAACGAACATAGTAGTAGTAGTAGTAGTAGTAGTAGTAGTAGTAGTAGTAGTAGTAGTAGTAGTAGTAGTAGTACTAGTAGCATCAGCAGTAGAAGTATCAGCAGTAGTAGTAGCAGTAGTAGCATCAGCAGTAGTAGAACAGTAACAGCATCAGCAGCAGTAGTAGCATCAGCGAACATAATAGTAGTAAACTTAGTAGTAGTAGTAGTATTACTAGTAGTAGTAGTATTACTAGTAGTAGTAGTAGTAGTAGTAGTAGTAGTAGTACCAGCAGTAGAAGTAGTAGCAGTATCAGCAGTAATAGAGCAGTAAGAGCATCAACAGCAGTAGTAGCATCAGCATCAGTAATAGCATCAGCAGCAGTAGTAGCATCAGCAGCAGTAGTAGCATAAGAGAACATTTTTATTCATTTATTTTATTGGGTTATTTTACAACGCTGTATCAACATCTAGGTTATTTAGCGTCTGAATGAAATGAAGGTGATAATGCCGGTGAAATGAGTCCGGGGTCCAGCACCGAAAGTTATCCAGCATTTGCTCGTATTGGGTTAAGGGAATACCCCGGAAAAAACCTCAACCACGTAACTTGCCCCGACCGGGATTCGAACCCGAGCCACCTGGTTTCGCGGCCAGACGCGCTGACCGTTACTCCACAGTGTGGACTCAGCGAACATAATAGTAGTAAACTTAGAAGCAGTAGTAGTAGTAATAGTAGTAGTAGTATCAGCAGTAGTAGTAGTAGTAGTAGTAGTAGTAGTAGTAGTAGTAGTAGTAGTATCAGCAGTAGTAGAGCAGAACAGCATTAGCAGCAGTAGTAGCATCTGCATCAGTAGTAGTAACAGCAACACCATCGACAGTAGTAGGAACAGCAGAATCAATAGCAGTAGCAGCATCAACATTAGTAACAGCAACAGCATCGGCAGTAGTAGTAGCATCAGTAGCAGCAGCATTAACAGTAATAATAGCAGCAACAGCATCAACAGTAGTAATAACAGCAGACAGCATTAATAGTAACTTACACTATTTAAGGAGATTTTGACAGTACAGTATTCAGCTAGATGAGATTTATTGTCTGATACGTCTAGCACTTAGCACTGTTTGCATTAGCTGTTATAGCTCTGAATTGAAGAATTTTAAAGAAACATATCTCGAAAACAAGGCCATTTCTGGATGTAGAAATTTATAGAGTGTTTTCTTATTTCAAATAAAACGTATGGGGGAACAATTTTGTGAAAAATCCATTATCATTTGGTTAGGCTTCCTTTTCAGAATGTATATTGCATAGCTTTTATAAGTTACTATGTAAAACATATAGGTTCATCTGTAGCTAACACAGTTTCTCGCCCGTCCGCTTTAAAGATTACAGCAGCCGGTTTCATTTCCCGATGTGAAGATAGCAACATAGGTAGCATAGAAGTCTATGATTAATTCAGTCAGCTCATCAAGTTCAAAGTCGATTTGAAGAAAGATTCCCGGGTGTAAAAGTTACAGACCGTATAGCAATGCATGCTCTTTATAATGAAACAGGTAACGAGAAATGTTAAAGTTGACCAAACAGCGTAGGTTCCTTACAGAAGAAACATTAGATGATATTGTCCATCGTTTGAAAAATTCGCCCAAAAATTCATTCGAAGTCTTTTACAACAAATGGGATTTTTTTATGATCCTACGAGTATGCGAATTATGAAATATAGTTAAGTTTTAAGCAGTATAAAATAATTGAGGCACATTACCTCAATTTATAATATTAGTAAGCAACTTATTTTATTCCATAAATTACTGTATGTATGGTTCCATCTCTAACACTACTATACCCGCACATGGCCAGCGAGCTTCTAGTCATGGTTTTCTCTGTGTAACTTGACAAAAATTAAAAAAATTCTACTATAAACCATTTTACATTGGATTTTAACTTAGTGTAATATTAAAAATAATAAGGTACTTAGTCTTTCCGCATTCACTGAGACATTATATACCGATATAGGGCTAAGAATATACAGAGTGATTCACGAGGATTTACCGTCCTTTACGGAGCTTATTTCCGAAGACATTCTGAGCAAAAAATGTCATATAAACATGGGTACTATTCTCAATATTCACGGAGTTACGTTTCGTTATTGGAACGCATTGCTGTGAACGCGTGATCTTGGTCAGCGTGCAGTCAGCAGCCAGCGCGAGCGCTATGGAAATCAAAGATAGCCGTATGCAGTTACATAGCACAATGAGTGCCGTTCACAAGCGTGCGGCCAAGTGTACTCAAGCGGACGGAGAGATTTTTTAAAATGTGTTGTAAACTCTCCAAGACTGTAAATTAGGATAAAAAAAATTGAACTGCATATAATTCGGTGGAAGTGGTGTGAATTGTAATAATTGTTGTGATAAGTGCGTAAGAATATGTAATTTTCTAGTTAAAAATTGAAAACGATGTCTGTACGAAGCAACTAAGAGGTTCACAGCACATTTTTACCGTCATAATACTTGCCAATTAAAGAAATGATACTTCTGAATGGTTCATTCTCTATTTGTATTATCATTTCTGCAGTGCTTGGAAAAAGTGACATACGTCAGTTTCCACAAACTTTTTTTGATAAATTATTGACAACTTTCACTGATTTAAGTCGATTTGATTTTTTTCTGTATGGATTACTGTAATGGGAGAAATACTTGTGTCTCTTTTTGCAAGCGAGCAGATGTTCCGTAAGTTGTCAATAATTCATCAAAAAAGGTTTGTGGAAACTGACTTATGTCACTCTTCCCCAGGCACTGCAGATTTTATCTTCAAACTAAAGAAAATACGTATTTTACGAACAACTTTAAATTAGTGTAACTCTGAAGATATTGAGAATAGGAACTATGTTTATATGACTTTTTTTTTTTTTTTTTTTTGCTCAAAATGTCTTCAGGAATAAGCTCCGTAAAAGACGGTAAATCTTCGTGAATCACCTTGTATAGGTTAATATAATAGATTACTAATAATAAGGATTACAAATGGAAGATAGCAGAATGCATTAAACATATTTAAAGAACGAAATATATTCTAATTTCTACGGAAGAGAAAAATAAATCCTTTATCAATACTCCTACTATGGTTTGAAAATGGGACATCAAATATATCCTAAATAATTGGAAAAATCTTGCCCAAGAAGAATAATAGAAAGAAAAAACGTTCTTTTGAAGTCCGGAACAAGCCAATCAACTGTGTAAAGAAGAGATCAAATGAGGTACTCATTAGGAGACAACTAAATTCCACGAACTTGATGTCTGAAAGAGACGAATCAATAGCCTGAGTTAAGTGACTGATGTCGGTGTAGATGTTGTTTATGATTAAAAAAAAAAAGTAATAAGACCTTTCGAAAATTAGTGAATTCAATAAACTGCGAGACCTAAATAGACCAATCAACAGCATAAATTAGTGGCAGTTGATGGTCATTTATGGAGATGAAGATTAAGTTATTTAGATAGAATTACACGGACATCGAAGCAAGATATTTTCAATTTAATAATTGCTTCATGCGAACATTCTGCAGAATGTATCTTACACCTCTTACTCAGAAATTCCATTGGAACACAAGAGTTAACACGTTCTGTAAACACCACAAACCACAATACAGAATAGAGAGTATCCTCCCAACAAATTTCCGTTGTAAAGTGCGTTTGCTATAAGGCTGAACAGCATAATTTCCCTCATGTGCAATCTCCCTTTTCTCGATCCAGAGAAAAGAAAGCATCCAGTGTGACGTAACTTGTATTTTATTACGCGATTTGTACAACATGCTCTATCTCCATTTGTGTTTTTATGAAAACGAGACTCCCCCCTTAAATCGAATGTTTTATCTGCAAAACAAGAGAAAAAGACTCGATGCAATTTCTTTGACTTCCTCAGACAGTTGTGGTACAGACGCTCGCGAATCGTATGGCTTTTGTTTCAATGACGCGGTTCTCCTATTTGTGGAATTTGATCGCATCGACTCTCACTTGTTTATTTTCGATAGCGAGCAGCTGTTTTGCGCAATTCACGAGAGGTGGCGTCCGTATAGAATGATTGTAATCTAACACCACGGAGAATAAAAACTGAAATCCAATAGCAATAAAAAGCTCTAATCCTGGCAAAGAACAAAACAGAACACCATAGATAAAAAAGCGATGAAAAATTCAGAACCTGAGTTTTATAAAAAAAACTGGTACACATTTTCCTCATAAACAAAAGAGAGAGAGAAAGTGATATCCGTTGAAATTGTTATGCTCCACTGAAATGGTGCGAAGGAGACTGGACTGCGAATTTATCAAACAAGTGAATCGCGTCTCACAAGCAGGTGCAGCTTGCACGTCATTTGTCACTGTTGGTAGTGTGGGAACAATCCATGTAGAGAGCGTGCAGGTTCTCAAGGAAATGGCTGCCAAGAAGTAAGCAAGGGCTCTTAAGTTGACGGTTTAAGGCTTCGAGCTACATTTGCTATTGTCTTTATGGAAAGGCAGTAAGAAAACTTAAAACAAGAAAAATACACACAGCAAATAAGAATTTCTCGATTTGAAAGTGTACTGTAGTCAACAATAACGCTATTTTCATAACGGAAACTGTAACATAAGAAAAATGATCCCAGTATTCACAACTATAAACATTTACATTGAGGGATAACAAATTCCAATGATTATCGAGTAATTTCTAAGAATATGTCCAAATATTTAATAATATGCACCCCTATTTGGTTTAGAAGCCACGTCGAAGACTATATGGTAATCACAAACAATTCTAGATACCTTGTACTATAAGACTAATATCCCGTTTAAATGCAAGACACGAGTCTAAATATATATATATATATATATATATATATATATATATAATTAGAGTTGGGCAACACGATTATTTTTCAGAAGTCGATTCCAACGATTCAGTCATACATTACTAATCGATTCTAACGATTCGTTCACGATTCTTCCAAGTCTGCGATTCCAACTATTCTATTGAATCGTCAACGAACGACTCACAGACACTTCTCTTTGCAAACCACGGGTAGAAAAAAAACCGTTCTACATCTCTCGCATAGGTGGCATGAAAGGTCAAACAATTGGATGGTCTCTTTTTCATTGGCTGAAACCATTCATCATGACCTCCATTAGTCTACAAACCTATACAAAATAATGTTTCCTAATTATAATTCGTCAACTTAACCTTACTATCAAGTACATTTTTTATTACATCTCTAAGTATACAAATTTCAGGTAGGTGTTCATTATTTTTCACACTTAGCAAATGTATATTTTCATTCTACTCTTAACCCTTTCTTTAATAATTTATACAGTATTTAGTTCATAAGAGTTAGAAATCTTTGCTTATTACTAGCTGCGTGTTAGTGTGTCAGTGTATTCGTTCATACCACGAATCGACTCTTACGATTCTTCATTATTAGTAGTTCGAATGAACTATTCGTTCACGAATCGACTCAACTCTACATAGAATGTTTCCGATAAAGCGTTTGGGTCTGTAACTACCGAACTAAAAGCGCTGACAAAATTTCATCAGCATAGAAATTGACCAAATGTGATTCTACTTGCGAAGAATATCGAATTCACTTTTTTTTGTCATTTTCAAGAAAACCTACAAAACGAGCTTACATTTGAAAAGTGTATCAGTACTTGAATTTATCATGTGTTTTATTTGTTGACAATGATGTCTATACATTACAAGTTAAATCGCTATTTTACAGTTATTAGGGACGGAGCTTGAAACGTCAAAATTTTCAAGGAAAATAAAAGATGCAATATGTACTGGCTGTGCTCGATCAAATGTGTTTCAATTTCCTTGTAGTCTATATGTAACTCAATGCGCCTTCTAAATGAGTTCAGAATTAGCTGTAAAGTCGTTAGTATTACGGAGCGACAAGACTTCTTGATGTATTCTTCGGGCCCATCTGGTGTTGTAGGTTCGGTGGTGATAAAATAGTCCTTAGTAACTTTTTCTCAGAAAACGATATCAAGTGACATTCATCAGCTGGTCTTTATCGTGGCCCTTGATAGTTTTGTCATTGTCTTTATAGCTGTAGTCATGCCCTTGGTCCTTATCGTGATACTTATTGTCTTTGTGTTCTTTGTTATTTTTGTCATGATTCTACACTTGTCATTTCAAAATAATATTGTTTCCACTTGGCAAGCGACTTTTATGACACACTGTGTATAAAATTATGCTATATCTGCGCCAGGAAACGCAAAGTAAGCACTTAGGAGTACGATTCATATGCAAGAGCGATTACCAGAGTTAGAAAGTTGGTACCAAAACTATTAAAATGTGTGAGCCTTGACTGTATCTCTACTGACTGAACAGTAGTAACGTAACTCTAAACTCAATAAACCAGCACAAGAAACATGGGCAGTCAGGTGGTAACCAAACTTGTCTTTGTGACAATGATCCATGGCTATAGAAAAAGAAATATTACAAACAATAATATAAAGAGACACAAATTGTCAAATTAGAACATTCGTATATTTAAATCTAAAATAATTTACGCATACGTATATAAGCAACAATAAAAATGCAAGTGATGTAATGTTTAGACTTGTTACAATACTTAATAACATACGTTTTCAGTTTACCAAAAGAAATCCTCCTATGTTCAGAAAAAAAATGTATGCGGAAAATGTTTCTTCTACGTCACAAGATGTGACTAGAGCAAATATAAAATATGATACAGTGTTTCCTTTATATCATCTAGTGAACAATAGCTTTGTGAATCTAATAGTGCATCTCATATTAAACCAATAATAATTATGTTCGAGGATACTTTCCATATTTGCTTTAATAACTATTGGGACTTGGATTGATATTAGTTACATAACAATAGCATTCTTTTAGATATCTCAAGTCTTAAGTCATTTCCACTTATTCTGGAATGCAGTAGGATGACTGTAATTAATTCAATTGTTTGTAAGGATATTGCAACATATTAACATTATACATAATCGAAAAATAATTATGTATACTTGTTTCAGGTTTTAGAGACGATGGTTTCTGTTCATTGCTGTATATGCCATGTAAAGACAGGCGTTCCGCGTGTTTTTTCTTCACAGCACAGTGTTCCTGAACTACTATTATAGATTAAAATATATCCACACTACATTATTTCCAGTAAACTGTTTCTAGTGTTGATCTAAATGAGGGGTTGGAAAGCAATGGTGGATCCTTAATGTTTAGGTGAGGGGTTTGGACTTTTTCCATTGCTAGTTGCCACAATCAAAAATTAAGACATAACGTTTCGAAGGGTGGTTCTCCCTTCCTCTTCAGGTGGAAGAAAGGAGAGAAAGGAAAAAACCTACTGTTGGGATCGTTACGTACAGTTATTCGATCAGTCATACAGAATAGCTGTACGTAACGATCCCAACAGTAGGTTTTTTCCTTTCTCTCCTTCCTTCCACCTGAAGACGAAGGGAGAACCACCCTTCGAAACGTTGTCTTAATTTTTGATTGTGATAACCAGCAATGGAAAAAGTCCAAACCCCTCACATAAACATTAAAATGTTTCTACATTTGTTACTATGGCTATCATCAAATTCTTTAAGTACTGCATTCAACTTCTTGTATGATTAGAGGATTTAACTTCTGTCACGTTGAAAGCTGTTCATTAAACTGCACAACTCCACTGCGAACGTTAGTACATAAGGAAACTGCTTCTCTACTGTGCATATTATTCTAATGTAGTGACGAGTCATCCATCATTAGCGGATATACTGTGAGTTGTTTATATGGACAGAGTATATATACACTATCTACCAAAAAGTAATTGGGCACCCAGGATTTTACGTGTTAGATGCCATGTTTCGGTTGCTACTATGCAATAGTATGCAGACAATAATGTTCACCGGTTGGACTGGCCTGCACAGAGTCCTGATCTCAATCCCATTGAGCACCTTTGAGACGAATTGGACCGACGATTGAAGTTTCGGGAAATTCGGCCAACTTCCATTGTCCAACTGAGTGCCATATTGCAAGAGGAATGGCGACGCATTCCAGTGGATATCCTACACAAACTAGTGGAGAACATGCCTGACGGGGTGGCTGCTGTAAGAGCAACAAGAGGTGGTACCACGAGGTTCTAAAGGGGCAAAAAAGAGTGCCCAATTACTTTTTGGTAGACAGTGTGATATAGATATATATATATATATATATATATATATAGTTCTCGCCAAGCTTAAACGACCTCACTCACACTATTCTGCTGGTTTGTGCCTTATACAAAACATAATAACTCATACAGTGCATGTCTGTTAGTTATGCAGCGTTGTCACATTATGACTCTGAATTAGCCCAGCCGCTGGGCTGAGATAAGTACGATGTTTTTAACAGAGAAGTCAGTAGTTATATCTTGCGGTAGGACAAGCTGACCTCTCTACTCGGGCTGAGGCCGTCTATGTTTGGCAACGTTGTTGTAAAGCAATTCAGTTATCGGACGCGGCCAACTGCACAACATAAACATCGAGAGCATGTTGATGTGCCTTCTTTGACTCCTTTCCTCTGAGCTGGGGTGTCTAAGTTTGGCGAGTACAATAGTATGCTAGTGCAATAGATCTATATGCCTGACTGCAGTCAACCTGAAAGCAATGTTTTGAGACCAAATTCCAATAATGATTATGACGTTTCTATTTCACAGGCAATGGCTCAGTTTAACCACGTGTTGAATCTGCTAAGCTAAACTCATGCTGTACGATTCTCGCTGCTGAGGTGTAGTAATATTGTAGTTGAGATATACAGAATTCAGCTTATTATTTGTACCATTTCAGTTGCAATGTGTCTGTAAGAAAGAAGAGTTTAAGGTTCATAGAAGGAAATATTTTTATTAATCAGTTAATTAATGATCAATCATGATGTTACCTAGCACTGATTGGATTGGTTATGCCGATAACTTATGGAATTTGGCGAGATAAGTTCAAGGATTCGCAAAGGGATTACCTGTCATTCGACTTAAAGTTGGGAAAAACCTCGGGGAAAAAATCCAATCAGTTTATCAGCTCATGAGAGATTAGAACCAACTTCTGATTGCAACCAGTGATCCACAAGGAAAAGCGATGCCACGTGAGCTTTTTTAGTGGCATATAAGTTCAATATTATTGCTAATGTGAAGAGTGGCGATGTTGAAGAGGAATAACTATTACTGCAAGAGAGGCTAAATACCGTAACGTTTTAGCAAGAAAAGAAATTCTAAATGGAGCGCTATCGACATTGGAAAAAAATAAGAAGAAGAAGGAAGGTGTTCATAACATCGCAATGTAGAAGTTGGAGACTTCGATCGTTGTACAATTTAAGGCATTATCGACTATTTTTACATACGCTAGCAAATACTTAGTTTCCTCATGCAAGAATCATTACCAGTTTTGAAAGAAATAATAAAATTGGTTTTGAATGAAAAAAAGGAAGAAATCGGGTTTAGATCGACGTTATTGATTCTGGGACCAAATATTGTAGGTTGAAGATACGAATACCTGGAGAAAGTAGAAGGTTTGGGGAGGAAGAAAATCCTTTCTTATATTTACTTGGAAGAAATATGAGTGGCAAACTCGTACCAATTAAATTGCGTATAATTAAATTGAAAAATTTCGAAAATCAGCCCCGTTCTAATATCGGAAGCCTGCGTTTTGTGGTAGCTATGGCGGCATTAATTCCCAGTATCACGAAAAACTATTTCTTCACATGCCCCGAAAATCCCATAGGATGACGGGATGTTAAGACTCGCACCTTATGAAACAATCGATGTCTATCCTAAATGCTGGCCGCTCTGAACTTAGGGAATTATCCTAGTACTCATTTCAGTCTGAGTTTAAATGAACATCAAGATCATAATGCGACAGGAAGGATTATATCAGTGGAATAAAACCTATGACTCCATAGGGAATCGAAACTGCGACCATCCAGCTTCCAGCGCAAACCTTAACCGCTACACTAACCATTGCAGATGATAATGAATTACGTGACAACATTAAAACAATGTTCAAGTGATAACAACATGGGAATACTAAATAATCTCAGGAAACTTTTCTCATACCCCAAGGGACGGAGTGACGAGTAGACGTAGTAGCTACAAGGAGTGTAAAAAAACATTTACCCAAAGAAAATCTGTGCTACAGTGAGGGAAATAGAAGAATTAAAGAGGAAAAAAAGATTATTTGAGAGAATCTAACAGTCACTATGGATACCACGTAATTTCCTAAGAATCTAACAGAAATCACATAATTCGGAACTCTAATTCATATTAGTGAAATTCTTTTCTTGGATTTCGGTAGTACCGGTAGTAGTTGCTTTCTCGTCGTTGTCGACGTCACCATCATTTACGCAGGAATATACAATGTGCATCAAAAGGTCAGGTCAACCCTTAAAGAGGTTATTCATGACCTTATTTGCAACAAAAATTCCTAATACACTTTTTCAATATTCATCCCCGTTTCCGAGTTACACGAATATCACGTACCGTATGTCTCCGAGTTTGATTCCACACCTAATGGACCTGTCTGATTGGGAGAAGGTATGCTAATTGTCAGTTGTCTAGAGCAGATGCTCAAAATGCCCCCTCTCGCACGAACACACGCTTCAGCACGCCGTCTGACCTCTCGCTGCACATCATCCAATCCGTGCTGGTATCAACTAAACAGTGCTCCAGCACATTTCAGACTTTCAGTACGCCAATGGTTACATCACCATTTTCCAGGTAGATGAATTGGAGGGAGTGGTCCCATTGCCTGTCCAGCCCGGTCCCCAGACCTAACACCATTGGACTTCTTTCTCTTGGGGCTGCATGAAGGAGAAAGTGTATCAAACGGAGATAGCAAACAGGGAAGAGCTCGTTGCAAAGATTAACAAGGCTGCAATGAAGATATACCAGCACGGATTGGGTAATGTGCAGCGAGAGGTCAGACGGCGTGCTGTCGTTTGAGATGGGGACATTTTGAGCATCTGCTCTAGACAACTCACAATTAGCCTACCTTCTTTCAAGCAAATAGGTCCATTAGGTGTGGAATCAAGTGGGGATAGATACGGTACGTGATATTCGTTTAACTCGGAAACGGGAATGAATATTGAAAACGTGTATTAGGATTTTTTGTTGCAAATAAGGTCCTGAATCACCTCCTTAAGGATTGACCTGACCTTTTGATACACTCTGTATATGAAATGTCAGAAGAAAATATAGTGATTTGAATCTAAACAAATGTTGTTAGGTAGATCTCACTATGAAATTATTTAAAATGGATAAAATATAACTCTATATATTTACAAAATATGACGATAATATGAATATCATAAAAGTGCCCTGGCACCGCCCGGTCTCGAAAAATAGTACCCTGCTAGGCCTGCAATACGCCCCTGGAGATTCAGACTTCTTTACTCACCACCACATAATATGTTCTGAATATTTGTAATTTGTTATTTTTACAAAATGCAAAGAAGATGGAAAGACGGACGCAGTTCTGAGAAAATTGACGTAATGTAATAGTGGACATACATGGCGTTAACTCTTTTTAATATGTAAAATGACAAAATGATAAAAAATTAACATAGTCCCACATTACTCTTAATTAAATTTTGTTGGAACTATAGAAATACGGACTGCAATCTGAACAAGAATATCCAGCTGAACGAACGAGAGGAGTACAAAAATAAACGAAGAAGTACTGAAAAAAAAGAACGAACTACACAGAGATAATGAACACAACACTCGATTTGATTCATACGATTTAATCGTCACCAGAGAAACAAGCTCTGGCTATAAAAAAGACTGACGGTTGAAAATCCTGTGATGACAAATGAACATTACATTTCGATAATCCGTTGCTACGCTACCCACACTCAAATCTTTCTTTTGTTTCGATTTATATCGGGAGCAATTCCATCGCTTCCAACTGGGCAGCAGGGGACCAGATGATGTCACTATACAACCCACCCATCCATTTGCGACGGAAGGGAAGTTGGGACACTTGCGCTATTTTCGAGGATCGACCAGAAGGCCCCCAGAGTTGCAGAGCCATTCGTCAAGCTATGCCACCACTCTCGCTCAAACAACGCAGACAGTTTTGTGAAGACGAAGCCTGTTTTCGTTTTTTATCTCTCTCTCTCTCTCTCTCTCTCTTTCCCTCTCTCTTCTTTGTGCAAAATAATGGCTTCCACATATATTCTTCTCGACAATAAATTGGGCTCCATTTATAACCACGACAACACTGTCACCGACACAAAGAAAAACGCTCTTCTTGTGTTTCTTTCCCATCTTGCTGTTTTCACGGATCCGCCGCTAGAGTTCAGGCACTAACAAACACACGACACTAATACACACAGAAATATGTGACAGACTAGCGAGCGTTACTTCATGAACAAAAGACGGTAGCGCTTCTTAAAACTTGCAACAATACAACACAGTTCATAATAGAGTTATGTTGGCTTGTACAATTGTGTGAGGAGAAAATCGTCGGCGTGGAATTTCATGTAAATGTAATTCCGTGCAAATGTTCGCTCCATTGTGGTGTATTATTAATATTAATTTTCTTGCACCCGCCACACAATGAAGATTCAAGGAATTAGTGAATAAAACGATTATTATAAAAAAAAGCTTCGAGTAGCTGATACTCCTGTAGCAATTAACTGTTAGCAATATATTAAGATTTAAGGAGAAATTGGATCCATCATTTAATTCATTCTTGACACCAGCCGTCGAAAAAAAAAATAATTGCAAAAAACATTATCCTCACAATCCTTTTAAAATTATGTAGTCTATTAGTATTGTGTTAGAGAAATTTTCGAAAAATGTACTGTGATGGCTGTATAAATAACAGACAGGAAAAAGCATACCTTACAATTTATTGACAATGAAGTAATATCGGAAGAAAACAATATTATGAAATATTTTGACAAATAAATTGAACTTTATAAGAAGTAATAAAGGACCTGCCCTTGGGCAGAAAACTATGAATTAATAAGTAAGAAGTGGAGTCTTGATATAAAGGGTTCAGAACCATAGTGAGCCAAGCGCCATTTACTAAAACCGTAGAAAACAAGGGTTAAAATGAAGTTATTACCATAATTCAATAGAAACATATAGCAAATAATATATAGTATACACATTAAAACTAAATGATATGTCAATCTTCATTAAACTATGGTATTCACTTAACTTTAACCCTTGCTTTCTCCGTTTTCAATAAATGGCGCTTGGCTCACTATGGCTCTGAACCCTTCATATATGTGTGGAGAAAAGTCCCTATATGATTATTGTTATTGGAGAAATTCGAACAGATTTAGTCACAGAAATATGAATTATGAAACGTAAGAAATTCATGTAAATATTTTGAAGTGACTTTAAATGAGAATGGTATTGATATTGATATTGATTATGTAACTGATGAAATTAATGAAAACAAAATCTGTAGAAGGAAACTACATTGGATTCTATGCAATAATAATATTACATTAAATAGAAAAGACACATGTTTAAGCATATGATTGCAAGCTTCATCACATATGCAGTAGAAATTTTGACATTGAATAAAGCAATAAAAAAGTAGGGATAGTGAAATGAATTTTAGGAGAAATACTGTAAATTCACTACATTAGATAAAAAAAAATGAAATAAGATAAAGCGTGAATGTGAAATAAACTATTTTTGTTTCACTTGGTTATATAACGACGCTGTATCAATACTATGTTATTTAACAACGATGGAATTGGTGACAGCGAGATGGTATTTGGAGAGATGAGACCGAGGATTCGCTATAGATTACCTGACATTCTCCTTACGGTTTGGGAAACCTCGGAAAAAATCTAACCAGGTATCAGCCTAGGTGGGGATCGAACCCACGCAGGCAAGCACCTT
Source organism: Periplaneta americana (assembly GCF_040183065.1). Classification (NCBI taxonomy): domain Eukaryota; kingdom Metazoa; phylum Arthropoda; class Insecta; order Blattodea; family Blattidae; genus Periplaneta; species Periplaneta americana. The sequence continues at coordinate 56,392,009 of NC_091133.1, forward strand.
AGCCGACTGAGCTACGCCGGTGGCTAAAATGAACTATTGTATAAAATATTGAGGAATAACTGTAACATTTTGTGGTCATGCGATGCGTATGGATAGGAGAAAATTGCTTAAGCAAATATCTGAATGTGCTACCTGATGAGAGAATAAAACTGAAAATACCTAGGACAAGGTGGAAACAAAAATTGAAAGAGTAATGGAAACAGAAAGTATTCCGGCAGATGCTTAATAGCCTAAATCCAGAATTTGTGCCGTGTGGGGTGCGATAAATGACGAAACAGGTTGTAAACAATTGCAGTGTATTAATATTATTATTATTATTATTATTATTATTATTATTATTATTATCGTAATTTTTATCACTGTTGTTATATCTAGTACGGTAGCGTACTGACCATCGCTCCTGCTCTTGTTCGGTAGGTCCGTAGTTCGATTCCAGGGGCGGCTATCCCTTCTTTCTTTCGTGGTTTTCCTAGTCTCTTCAGACGAATGACAGCACAATTAATTAAAATAAAAGGTCGAGAACCCACATCCTTGTCAATTCTATACAGGATGTTAAAAAGGATCCAATAGTTTAGGAGGTGATATTATGCATGAAGACAAGAAAATAAGTCTGATATACATGGGTCCTACAACACATACTTTCTGAGATCTGAACACTTGTTCATAGGGAGTGCTCAATGTGACGTCCATTCATGGCAAGGCTTTTCTCTGCCCTACAATACAGCAGACTACCAGATAATCATACCGTAATTGACGCCCCTGGCATGGAATACTGATACGTCGCGGATATAAGGGGAGTTCAGCAGATATGGTCTTGTCAGTTTTCGTAATCAGCATGTGTGGGCTGAAGAAAATTCCCATGCACTCGCAGAAACAAGGCATCAGCTCCGATTCTCAATCAACGTATGGGCAGGCGTTCTTGGAGATAGATTAAGGGCCATACGTGCTACCACAGACATTAACTGGGACTCGTTATCAGGACTTTCTTATTAACGTATTGCCTACTTGCTGGAGTATGTGCCATGTCAGCAGAGACTAAAAATGTGGTTCATGCATGATGGCACACCAGCCATTTTTTCCGCAATGAGTGTGAAAACTTGACGCTGACATTTCTGGTCCCCTGGATTGATTGGGGGGGGGGGCACACCTTGACCTGCTCGTTCCTCAAATCTAAATACCCTAGACTTTTGGTTATCAAGAACAACCAGGTCAATTTCAAAGGGTCTGTGATTCCTTACGCCGAAGGGCAAAGGAATGCATTGCCATGAATGGACGTCACATTGAGCACCTCCTACGAACAAGTGTGCAGATCTCACAAAGTACGTATTGTAGGAGCCATGTTTGTGAAATATTTTTTCTTGTTTTGATGCATAATAGCACCTCCTAAAATATTGGATACTTTTTAACACCCTGTATAATCCTTCAGCATAACTTCTCATACCCGAACATCTTCCGCAATAGGCTAGCCGTGCAATATACTACCTCAACATTTAATGTATCCTCAAGCAGGCATAACTATCGTTTCATGGATAAATCCGGGAAATAATAATAATAATAATAATAATAATAATAATAATAATAATAATAATACTAATAATATATCAAACTACTACTATTTAGGTTGTTCGCGAAAGTAACAACATGAATGAAACCTAAACAGATGAAAATCTTGAACTTTGTACGGGTACGTGCATGTTAATATTCCAAAGTATCTACATGAACGGATGCTGAATAAATTATATATCAATTCCTCAATAATACTTCACTGTTTTGAATATATGAAGTGAGCTTAACAGAATCATAAAAGTCAATCGAAGGCCCTTCATCTTCTTTAGCTTACATGCTAACGTGTCTATAAAATTTGATAAATTTCGGTTAATGGCGTGGAATGAAAGAATGATGTCCATTACTCCTAATTGGACAGCATACCGGCTAGCAAGGACAACAGATGTTGAATATTTGTCAAAATCGACGGATAAATTTGACAGTTATTAGAATACACTAACATATATCGGGCGTTGAGCTAATATATCACACACATACACACACGTTCACTTTTAGGAATCATCTACAAATTGCTATAAAATGTAAGATTTTTTACAAGTCACTAACGTTAAAGATTAATGTACGTACTCACTTTTTAGCTCCACAAAAAAAGTTGTTCAAGACAAAAATCTCGAACTTACCTGCAACAGAAAAACAAAAATTACTACAAGAACAAATCTAAATCAAGAAATGTGAAAAAAAATCCATTAAGAGCTATAGATTCGATTCCGTGCGGAGGTAAGCGAGCGACATTTCCCTTGTCATCAGTTATTAATGATCAGATGTTAACGACGACACATTGTTGCACCGACGTCACATAAGAAAAGAAGATCTACCTCCTTGATCCTTGTCCTAGGAGAAACTTATGCTTAAGGGTATATGTACGTGAACGACCACAAATAATATCAGAAAATGCAGGCTCTAAATTTCTAAAATTTTACAAAGAAATGAACTGGCAAGTGGACAAAAATTATTACATACCATAACAAGATTTATTAGAATTTAAATAGCTGATAAAAGTATAAAAAAGTTACTAATATTTTTAAAAGCCAGTGTTATCAGAGTACGAAAAAAAAATGCAGTTATATCATTTGGTAACCATAACATCGTTAGAGTTTCTCTGACATCTGTCATTTTTACTGCATGTAATAAACACTTATTTATAAAAAGTGAACTACTATCAGACAAGTAGAGTTGCTGATTTTAATACAATTGATATTTTATGTGTTCTTTATAAAATATATTAAAATTTACATGCTGTTTGTGACCCAACTTTTTTACTTTCAAAGATATGGGCATTATTGTAGTCTGTTTTTTGCATAAATGGATGTGAAATCGGTATGCAAAATTTCAGCATTCTATGTCTAATGGTTGTGGAGTTATGAAAAAAACATTGATAAATCAATACAGTTTACCGGAACAAAGATGAGTATTAAATTTAGTTTTGTTTCGTTGTATGTCTGATCATGCGCATTGTCTCCTTTCAGAAAGGAATCAGTGTTCATGTTCAGAAGACGGGCGACCTAGTTCACAAGAAAACGACTAGTTGAGATAATAAAATTAGTTTTGTTTCGTTGTATGTCTGATCATGCGCATTGTCTCCTTTCAGAAAGGAATCAGTGTTCATGTTCAGAAGACGGGCGACCTAGTTCACAAGAAAACGACTAGTTGAGATAATAAAATTAGTTTTGTTTCGTTGTATGTCTGATCATGCGCATTGTCTCCTTTCAGAAAGGAGACAGTGCTCATGTTCAGAAGACGAGCGACCTAGTTCACAAGAAAACGACTAGTCGAGATAATAAAATTAGTTTTGTTTCGTTGTATGTCTGATCATGCGCACTGTCCCCTTTCAGAAAGGAGACAGCGTTCATGTTCAGAAGACGAGCGACCTAGTTCACAAGAAAACGACTAGTTGAGATAATAAAATTAGTTTTGTTTCGTTGTATGTCTGATCATGCGTATTGTCTCCTTTCAGAAAGGAGACAGTGCTCATGTTCAGAAGACGAGCGACCTAGTTCACATGAAAACGACTAGTTGAGATAATAAAATTAGTTTTGTTTCGTTGTATGTCTGATCATGCGCACTGTCTCCTTTCAGAAAGGAGACAGCGTTCATGTTCAGAAGACGAGCGACCTAGTTCACAAGAAAACGACTAGTTGAGATAATAAAATTAGTTTTGTTTCGTTGTATGTCTGATCATGCGCACTGTCTCCTTTCAGAAAGGAGACAGCGTTCATGTTCAGAAGACGAGCGACCTACTTCACAAGAAAACGACTAGTTGAGATAATAAAATTAGTTTTGTTTCGTTGTATGTCTGATCATGCGCACTGTCCCCTTTCAGAAAGGAGACAGCGTTCATGTTCAGAAGACGAGCGACCTAGTTCACAAGAAAACGACTAGTTGAGATAATAAAATTAGTTTTGTTTCGTTGTATGTCTGATCATGCGCACTGTCTCCTTTCAGAAAGGAGACAGCGTTCATGTTCAGAAGACGAGCGACCTAGTTCACAAGAAAACGACTAGTTGAGATAATAAAATTAGTTTTGTTTCGTTGTATGTCTGATCATGCGCACTGTCCCCTTTCAGAAAGGAGACAGCGTTCATGTTCAGAAGACGAGCGACCTAGTTCACAAGAAAACGACTAGTTGAGATAATAAAATTAGTTTTGTTTCGTTGTATGTCTGATCATGCGCATTGTCCCCTTTCAGAAAGGAGACAGTGCTCATGTTCAGAAGACGAGCGACCTAGTTCACATGAAAACGACTAGTTGAGATAATAAAATTAGTTTTGTTTCGTTGTATGTCTGATCATGCGCATTGTCCCCTTTCAGAAAGGAGACAGCGTTCATGTTCAGAAGACGAGCGACCTAGTTCACAAGAAAACGACTAGTTGAGATAATAAAATTAGTTTTGTTTCGTTGTATGTCTGATCATGCGTATTGTCTCCTTTCAGAAAGGAGACAGTGCTCATGTTCAGAAGACGAGCGACCTAGTTCACATGAAAACGACTAGTTGAGATAATAAAATTAGTTTTGTTTCGTTGTATGTCTGATCATGCGCACTGTCTCCTTTCAGAAAGGAGACAGCGTTCATGTTCAGAAGACGAGCGACCTAGTTCACAAGAAAACGACTAGTTGAGATAATAAAATTAGTTTTGTTTCGTTGTATGTCTGATCATGCGCACTGTCTCCTTTCAGAAAGGAGACAGCGTTCATGTTCAGAAGACGAGCGACCTAGTTCACAAGAAAACGACTAGTTGAGATAATAAAATTAGTTTTGTTTCGTTGTATGTCTGATCATGCGCACTGTCCCCTTTCAGAAAGGAGACAGCGTTCATGTTCAGAAGACGAGCGACCTAGTTCACAAGAAAACGACTAGTTGAGATAATAAAATTAGTTTTGTTTCGTTGTATGTCTGATCATGCGCACTGTCTCCTTTCAGAAAGGAGACATCGTTCATGTTCAGAAGACGAGCGACCTAGTTCACAAGAAAACGACTAGTTGAGATAATAAAATTAGTTTTGTTTCGTTGTATGTCTGATCATGCGCACTGTCTTCTTTCAGAAAGGAGACAGTGCTCATGTTCAGAAGACGAGCGACCTAGTTCACATGAAAACGACTAGTTGAGATAATAAAATTAGTTTTGTTTAGTTGTATGTCTGATCATGCGCACTGTCCCCTTTCAGAAAGGAGACAGCGTTCATGTTCAGAAGACGAGCGACGTAGTTCACAAGAAAAGGACTAGTTGAGATAATAAAATTAGTTTTGTTTCGTTGTATGTCTGATCATGCGCACTGTATCCTTTCCGAAAGGAGACAGTACACATGTTCAGAAGACGAGCGACCTAGTTCACATGAAAACGACTAGTTGAGATAATAAAATTAGTTTTGTTTCGTTGTATGTCTGATCATGCGCACTGTATCCTTTCCGAAAGGAGACAGTACACATGTTCAGAAGACGAGCGACCTAGTTCACATGAAAACGACTAGTTGAGATAATAAAATTAGTTTTGTTTCGTTGTATGTCTGATCATGCGCACTGTCCCCTTTCAGAAAGGAGACAGCGTTCATGTTCAGAAGACGAGCGACCTAGTTCACGTGAAAACGACTAGTTGAGATAATAAAATTAGTTTTGTTTCGTTGTATGTCTGATCATGCGCACTGTCTCCTTTCAGAAAGGAGACAGTGTTCATGTTCAGAAGACGAGCGACCTAGTTCACATGAAAACGACTAGTTGAGATAATAAAATTAGTTTTGTTTCGTTGTATGTCTGATCATGCGCACTGTCTCCTTTCAGAAAGGAGACAGTGCTCATGTTCAGAAGACGAGCGACCTAGTTCACAAGAAAAGGACTAGTTGAGATAATAAAATTAGTTTTGTTTCGTTGTATGTCAGATCATGCGCACTGTCTCCTTTCTGGAGACTTACAAAGTATCTATGCGACAAAACTTTTTTTCTAAGACTGTACAATACGTTTTTTATATACTTCATCAGCAATAATACTACATTTTTTCTACTTAATTTTTCGGTAATCGCATATTGTATTTCCATATTTTTAAGACGCTCAATTGAATGATTTCAGCATTTTTCTAAATATCCATGTTTGGCCGTAAAGTATTTCCATTAATTTCATTCGTCATTACACTTATTGGCTGGCAATGGAAGCTCAAGTTTGACACTAAAAAATACCTGCATATTCATCGTCCAAAGCGTTTTCTTAATATTAATCTTTCCGACTGAAAACAACAACGAATTGGGTTTGTATGGTTTCCAATAACAGAAACCTGCATTAATCATAATTTATACACCATTGACTCATAAATCCACATGGAATGACAAAACATCTCGAAACAAAACACAATCGAATGCGTACAGTAATTAGATGACCTCGATTCAACTACAGTGGACAGAATCTACAAAATGAACGACAATACAACGTCGATTTATGGGTTTAGAAATAGCGCAGGTCATATTCGTGGAATCATACCGAAATAGTATTTGAATTTGCTCCAGTGCTTGTGGAGTGCATATTGTAAATATGTTATGAAATTCCGAAGAATTAAAAAAAAGCATTTATTTATATGGTTAAAAATATCAAAGATCCGAGTCGAATTTCATTGATACTAATTTTGTCAGTCCGAGTTCGACTTCGATAGTTTTACATCATGCACAACTAATCGTTATTGCGCTCCTCTACTTTCGAATATACAATGTGAACCAAAGGTAATGTCATTTTCCAAACAAAGAAGTTGAATACAATTGTACTCGTTTTTGCTTCCTTTTCGAGATAAAAATTGTTTCATAGGAAACGTTTCATATAGTGTTTTAGAAAAGCCGTTAATTTAATTCCCAACATACTCAGACAATTTTAGAGAGAAGTGTATTGTGATAATAAATTATAAAAAAAATTTTAGTTTTGTTCTTTAAATGTGCACAAATTTGATCCTAACCAACGTAACTTTACGTTCTGCAGGGGAATTTTTCAATGTCACATTTGTTATGATGAAATTTCTGCACGTTTAAAGAACAAAACAGAAATTATTTCAATAATTTATTATCATAATACGCTGTTTTCTTAAACTGACTGAGAATATTGGAAATTCAATCACTGGCTTTTCCAAAACACACTATGAAACGTTTATTATAGAACAATTTTTATGTCGAAAAGGAAGCAAAAATGAGCAAAATTATATTAAACATTTTTTGTTCGAAATATCTCAAAGAATAAACCCCTGAAATTAATTACATTACTTAAGTTTCACTCTGTATGATGGTAGCAGTTGATAACTTTTTGGGTCCTATGATCGAATTCATTTCAAACATAAAAGACATCGTGATTAAAGAAATAACAACAAGGAACATACGTTTTAATCAGTTATTTAATTGCACTTTTCCCAATTACTTTTTTTGGTCCTATGATCGAATTATTTCGAACATAAAAGACATCGTGATTAAAGAAATAACAACAAGGAACATACGTTTTAATCAGTTATTTAATTGCACTTTTCCCAATTACTTTTTTTTGTCCTATGATCGAATTCATTTCTAACACAAAAGATCGTCGTGATTAAAGAAATAACAACAAGGAACATAGGTTTTAATCGGTTATTTAATTGCACTTTTGCCAATAACTTTTTTGGGTCCTATGATCGAATTATTTCGAACATAAAAGACATCGTGATTAAAGAAATACCAACAAGGAACATACGTTTTAATCAGTTATTTAATTGCACTTTTGCCAATAACTTTTTGGGTCCTATGATCGAATTATTTCGAACATAAAAGACATCGTGATTAAAGAAATAACAACAAGGAACATACGTTTTAATCAGTTATTTAATTACACTTTTGCCAATAACTTTTTTGGGTCCTATGATCGAATTATTTCGAACATAAAAGACATCGTGATTAAAGAAATAACAACAAGGAACATACGTTTTCATCAGTAATTTAAATGCACTTTTGCCAATAACTTTTTTGGGTCCTATGATCGAATTATTTCGAACATAAAAGACATCGTGATTAAAGAAATAACAACAAGGAACATACGTTTTAATCGGTTATTTAATTGCACTTTTGCCAATAACTTTTTTGGGTCCTATGATCAAATTCATTTCTAACATAAAAGATCGTCGTGATTAAAGAAATAACAACAAGGAACATACTTTTAATCGGTTATTTAATTGCACTTTTGCCAATAACTTTTTTGGGTCCTATGATCGAATTCATTTCAAACGTAAAAGACATCGTGATTAAAGAAATAACAAGAGAACATACGTTTTTATCGGTTATTTAATTGCACTTTTTATCAATTAATTGCATGATCATCTAATATTTCTAGAAAAAGTGACATGAAAGGCAGAATATAGGGAAGACGCGAAAATTGTGGTTTTGCAGTGGAAGACCAGCCCTTGACAGAAAACTATGAGGAAATAGTCTTCAATTTCTTTTCTTCTCTCTTGCACTTCTTTAATTTGTATGTAGAAGAGTTACAGAATGGCTAAAAATCCTCACACATACTTCTTATAATATGTTAAGTCCTTTTTATAGCATTTGAAAATAAATTAACTAGGTTTAATATGACCCCACAGCCGTCGCTAGAGCCGCTGCCATCTGGCCGACCTTTTAAACTCCAGCGCGCAACACGCACGGCATTTGTTACAACAAATTACCAGCGCTAGTGTCTAGGGAGATGTAAAGATAACAAGAGAGGGTAGACACAGCCGTGTACATTAATTCATTCATTAAAAAGGATTTCATTAAATTGCTGCATTTTGCCAACAAGCTAACATCAGACGATTTAAGTATATTCTAGACTTCATCTTCCTATAACGTCATGAACAAAACACTAACAGTCGAATAAAAACATGCGGAGCGATTCCAAGTCCTTTTCAGAGGGGAAAACAAAAGCCAGCGACTCGTTGCTATAGCAGTGAGATCCTCATTACGCGAGCCTCATTTGTTATCGAGAGGCCTTCGCATATATGAAACACGAGCAGAGCTGAAATTCCAAAGCCGCAATTTACGAGGCTCAGAATCCGCTTCGATATTGTTTTTCTAAGAGAGCGACTCCAAAGCCTCAGATCAGCGCTTCTAACAAGATAACACATGCCGCGTAGTAGTGAGTGATGTAACGACGACACTATTCAATATAAGACAGACTAAGTCTGTAATGCTCAATGCTGAATGAAGATTTTCGTACACTGTAACAAAGTTTCCCTCTTGCTTTCTTCCACTTTTTGGTACACCCACCTTTCATGTTTCATCTCCTTCTCTTTCCCCTCTTTCTTCCTTCACTGTATTATCCTTTCTTTTTCTTCCATGTTTTACTCATTCTATAGTGTTTCTTTTTTCTTCCTTTGCTTCATTTGTTCTATTTTTCGCTGTTTTCTTTTCTTCCCCCTAGGTTTAATTTTTCACTTTCTTCCTGCCTTCTATCCTACCTGTTCTCAGTTTCGCTAAATTCTCTCTTTTCCTTCATGTGACGTTGCTTCTTTATTGAGTGTTAGTGAAATCTGGATAGTGTCAGTGAAATGTTTCATAGTTCCAGTGCAGTGAGTGAATTGATAGCAAAATGAGTGTAGTGCTGAAAGGTACTTGTGCATGTATAAACATATCATATATACTCGTGGTTTTAAGTTCGAACTTGGGGTTAAGATATAAATTAGATTTGCTTTAATTAATTATGTTATATTAAGTGATTAAATTAATTTAGGATGCTCCTTGTTAATATTAATATATATTGCTATTATTATTTTATTATTAATGTTATGAATTGTAATTTATTATTAATTGTAATTGTTGAGTGTAATTAGTTACCACTGCCACCGGGTATTTGCCCATTTGCAGAGTGAATAAATACATACATACATTCCATTTTCGAATTTCACTTCTTTTCTTTCTTTGTTTCTCTCTCTTTCAGTCCGTCTGTCTTTCTAATCTTTATCTTAATTTTATCTTTAAACGTCCTCTCTCCCCTTTCCCCTCAAGTCCCAATCTCCCTTCTCCCGCCAAGTTCCAATCTTTCTTCTCTCCACCAAGTTACACTTTCCTACCTCCCATCAAGTGGCAATCTCCCATTTCCCATCAAATTTCCATTTCTTATTCTTACATCGTGTCCTTTTCCCTTCATCGACCAAATTTTCCTTTCCCCTTCACCAATCAAGTGCCGCTCTCCCATCATCGCATGAAGTTTCACTCTCCCATTCACCCATCAATTTTCATTCTCCCTTCTTCCCATCAAGTTCCCCCTCTCCCCTGCCCCCATTGTTTAACTCTTTCCTTTTATTTTGAGTTTCCCTCCCCTTCCTTTAACGTTTAACATTATCTTCTTTTGTCTTCCTTTTATTTCAGTCATTCTATGTTCCTTTTCGTATTTTTCGCTTTTTATTCTTCTTTGCTTGTTCCATTTCGACATTTCTCTTCCCACCATTTCTTTTTATAGTTATGATTGTAACATTACATTATTATATTTCATTTTTCCATTTATCTGCTCTTTCTACAGTGAATAAATATTCGTATAAATAAAAATATAGGCCTATATATAGCCAGTCATTAAAACGTATCTCTGGAATCGATCCGCGTATCTCCATTGCACATGAATAAAATATTGAACTACATAGGAACTGTCTACCGATCTAGCTTCTGCGTGACGTAATAATTTATAAATTTACATGAAGTCAAAGTAATGAGATTTGTACATGTGTGTTACAGCAACACAGACTGCGATTCTATTACAACTAACGGAATTCCCATGTGGTTCATTTCTCGTGGACGCATTCACGTTTAAATAGTACTACATATTATTATTATTATTATTATTATTATTATTATTATTATTATTATTATTATTATTATTATTATTATTATTATTCACGAAGTTAAAAAGTTACAATTTTTTATTTAAAATTCATTTTATTTTATTTTTTGCATAAAGAGAAGATATGATGCTCTAAATACTTGAGATATTTTACTATAGATAAAGCTTTCAGTATCACTCATACCGAAAAAGTGGCGTTTGGGTACCCGTATACCGTCTTGTACAGCGACTTTCCTTGATGACGAACAGTACTATATTCTTGTGCGATCGCGATCACAAAATCTCACCATTTCTTTGCGCGATAACAATAGAGGGAAGTGTAATTAAAATATACTGGAATATTGAAAACAAAAGATTGGTATTAATAATTACGCTGTGTTCACACTTTTCCAAACAGACGTATTCTAATATTTACATCTTGTCATAAAATGGTTTGGAAGAAGATGCAACTTACCTACAGGCTATACTAAACGATATGAATTGCAAAAACATAATAATAATAATAATAATAATAATAATAATAATAATAATAATAATAATAATACGCCTAATAGTTACATCTATAGCATAAATCGCTGAAGAGAAAAGTAAAATAATGCTTTTGTAAGTTTTTTCACACACGCTTTAACATCTGTGGTCATATCGTGTATATATCAGTAACCCGTTTCTACTATTGCTGAGTTCCTGCTTTTATTGTGTGTTGTAGATTGTTTGTGTTCATGTTACTCATTTAGATTTTGATTACTGTTTATGATATTGGTGATTGGGGCGGTGATGAATCATGATATGTAAATTAACAATTAGGAATTTGTCTCTGTGATCGAGGGAAACCATGGAAACCCCACTAAGATTGCTTGGCCACCGGATTTGAACCCTCGCTCGGTCAAAAATGTGTTTTGTGAGTCCAACTTTTTAAAAATGAGAACAGTCATTATTAACTTTGCCCGATAAGTGCTCTGAAGAATCGTTCGTTATTTTGTCTGTTTCGTATTGGTATGTGTTGGGCGAACAGTCATTGGAAATGGCTTGACGGTAAGTCGAAATGTAAACAATAATTACACTACAATCAATATAAAAAAAATGGTATCAGCCGCCATCAGTGAATCTGATTGGTTCTTGTATAGGGCGGGAATTAGCAGACGAATGACATCGTGAACTGTTGTGTCATGGCGGTGTGTTCTGCTGTATTGTTTGTAATGCGCACAACGTAAAAACAATATGTTAATGGCTTATGAGCGAACATGTCAACAGACCAGTTATTACTACCGGTTCAAGAAATAAATTGTTTATGCTCTCTTTTCTTTGAACGAGATGACAGTACGGAAATTTCGCAAAATCTTGCTAGCGTAGCATAGACAATAATTTTTACAGCCGCCATGACTGCCTTCGAACCTTTCAGCAGTTTTGTTCCTATTTCGCTGCAGCGTGACGTCATTGTTGTCCACTGGTCTGGTGAGATGTTATTTCATCCCATTTATTAGATTAGTTTTATACTTTAAATTCGGTATCTGTTATAACTTTTTGTGTGATTAATATATTTCCTGCAATAGCAAAGAATAGTCTAACTCTGTATGTCATAATTAATTATATTTTTAGCAAATTCGTCATTCTATACGAAGTATACCGTTCTACGAATATTAGTTTATTCAACACATCACCTATATTAAAAGATAATAATTGAGTATAAAATTCTATGATTTAAATTGGATTAAGTCGCCATTGTGAGAATCTCACTTAAAATGACGTTCATACTATCTTTCAACAAAGGGTTATATTTCATATGCGTAATTTCATGATAACTGAATATGAACAATACCTGAGCAATAGTATAAAAAGAAGTCATTTGACATACAAATGGAATGCCCATAACCATTTATTCGATGCCAGGCAAGTTTAAAACTTGGACTTTTCACAGAAGGAAAACATTATTACATATTGTGAATTGTGCAGGAATTGATAACCGAATACAGCAATATTGACTTGGGTACTTCGTGTTAATTGTTTTTGAAGTAATGAAGTGCTTCTCTGTGGAATAGAGTCATAATTGAAGGGCTCAGAACTATAGTGGGCCAAACGCCATTTACTAAAACGGTAGAAAACAAAGGTTAAAATGAAATTATTGCCGTAATTCAATGGAAACATACAGCAAGTAACATAAAGTATACACATTAAAACTAAATGATATGTCAATCTTAATTAAACTATGGTATTCACTTAAATTTAACCCTTGCTTTTCCGTTTTTAATAAATGGCGTTTGGCCCACTATGGTTCTGAACCCTTCAATTGTTCAGAATGCATTACTTTTTATTATAGTTTTTTTAAATTAAACTTGTCATAAGTAGCTTAATTTTAACGTAAAATAGTAATGAGAAACTTGAAATCTCTTATTTGATGGCAAAGGAACATGTTCAAGTTATTATAAACCACTAGCATAATTTAACATTTACTTTATATAAACTTTAAAGGTTTGCGTAAATGCAAAAATACTTGCTAGTAGTATATCGAAATAGCCGTCCAAATCTTGGATTTAAAATATCAATGCAAATGAACAAAAAAAAAAATGTAAATTAATGTTAGAAAAATACGAGTACATAATGAAATTAAAAATAATAATATTCTGCGAAAAGATGTGGTAGCTATCAAAACGATAAAAATTTATTGAAAATAAATAATATACATTAAACATTATTAGATGGTGATTGATGATGTTCAATGAAGATTTTAAAATGGCTGATGCAAATTCTGTAAAGAGTCTTTTCAGGAACTTTTAATTTTCTGAGGATCAAAAGCTACTTTATATCAAATTGTGTTCTATTAATGGCATCTGCATAAACCGTACAATTTATAAAATCCAAATACCTATTATATCAGGTTATGGGATAACAAATAATGTATTTGTGACAATTCAGAACACGTTTCTTCTTATTTGAGTGCACATTCAATAATATTTCATTTAAAACTTTTGGACGATAACTTAAATATATGAACTATAAATGGTAACGTCGTTAACATAATAAAATATGAACTGTTGACGGTAAGAAAGACTTAAGACGTACGAGAAAGTATGCATCATATTTGTGGCATTGACTGTTTTCTAAGTACAGTTTAATGTTATCTTATATGTGTATCTACGTGGAAATTATTTTATAGAATTTATTCGTGCATCCTTTACAATTATAGCGACTATTGTGAGTTGATTCATGTGTTGTCAACAGAAATGTCACTTAAACCTGACGTGTAATATATCTTTTCTCTAACCACATATACTACCAATTCATACGAAGTGAAGTCTAACATCCATTGTAACCCTATCAATCATCCACTAGAAGCCAATTGCTTATGTACACATACTAAACTAAAATACAGAAATTAATAGGAGTCCGACACTCGGTCTGTCAACACAGAGACTAAGCTCCGTACAGAAACACAAATGAAAAGTCTATTTCAGGTAAAATATTTAGTTTACAAAACTTGAAGTGTCAGTGCCGTAACTCGCCACGAATTTTTGTATTTATTACTACTATTGTATGTACAGTGTTCAGTTAATAGTCTGCACTTTAGTTAATATTCAACAGGCAGGTACACTTGCATGCATTCTGAACTTCTGCACTAGAAAAAGGCGATGTGTTCTGCACCACGATGCACCATCAAAAATATTGTATTCAGTATTAAGGGAGAATTATTAGTGTTACTGCAAATTAGGACAGAAAAGTTGGAATAGATTTTAAATATGTACCGATTGCTAAATACGAGTATATTATGCATGAAGATGAGGATGAATGGGAAATTAGGTCTACTTACATGTTTTAGTACTGATAACTTTTTTTAAATTGGACATTGAATTTTTATTAAGGGAGGAGATGGGTGAAAATTCTGTAATTTTTGGTAAAAAATGGAATGTTTAATTTTTTGTAAAAAATGAAGCTACGATGCCTACTTTACACTTCGATTAAGTTTCAGAATCCCACAGTAGTTGTATCCTTAATTACGCCATTTTTAAAAGCCTGTGTTCATTATTATTATTTTTTTCCCTAATTCTATGCATTCCTATTGTTAAGGAGCTAAAGATTCCATAAATTTTAAGCTAGGAAGTCGACATTTTTACTGAATGGTCTTTAAAGTAGGTATACTTAACGAAGTTATGTTGGTATTTTTTCAAAGAATAAAATGATTTATGAATAAATAAAACAAAAATTAGTGCTTCCAATCTGTAAATTGTATAAAATTGAATATGAATAGGTTTAATGTTTTCTCCTATTTTTTTCAAGGGAAAACTAAAAAATGTGAGAACACAAACTTTCTAAACAGATTAAAAAATATTGTAAAAAATTCAGACATGATGCTTAATATAATAGAACCAGAACATTTTGATAACTAATATACTGTTCTGTTTTGTGTTTTTGTCTAATTCAGACATTTACAATCTTATTTATTTCAATGATGTACGTTATTCAAAGTTACGAAATCTTTCCACGCCGACCAAATGCTATTTCAAGAATGACGAAATGAGACTAGAAAGACAAATACAACGAACACAGAGAGCGAGAGCGGCAGTTAGTTTTGTTCATCTCTCTAAGGTAGGAATGAGTTAATTTTGTATGTCCAATTCTTAATCTTGATAATAAAACCTGGACTTTTGTATTAAACTTGTGAATCGGTATATTAATAGAGCATTTTGACTTGACTTCGAAAAGTTTTCGAGAGTTCAAAGTTTAATCCAGATTTTTTACATTTATCGTCTATGAGGGAAATTAAATCTCGATGTGGTAAGAGGGTATTCTCGAGGGTGGTAAATCGTTAGTGCTTTGTTTGGCTTCTCTATCAGCAGCATCGTTGCCTGCAATTACACTATGAAAGGGTATCGAGATGAAAGTAACTTCTTTTCCTTTTGTTATAAGTTTAATATAAGATCTGAATGTCTAGTGTTAATTTATCAGTTGTTCATACACTGATAAATCATCGTTTTATTTTGTTTAATAATACTATAAAAATAATGTAAAAGGAAGACACGAGAAGTTGAATTACCGGTACTTTTAAAAAATCTGACCTAGAACATTCTGTCCCCTACAAAAACCATAGAACTTCCAGGAATCTAATTCAGATCCTCACTAATGAGAAAGTGTTGGCACACTTAATAGCGGTTGATCTCCTCACGGTTTCTTGCTGAAAATCGAGGAGAAATAAAATTCTTAAGTAGCAATGGAAGAATATCCATCACCCTCAATAGCTATAAGCATCACTTGTTCAAGTTTTTTGCCGATGTAACACTAGAATAATGCTTAACAGTTTTCTTTCTTTTCGTTATTCAATTGGGTATGACACATTTTACTTCAGAGGATTTTTCCCCATCAGAGCGTGAAAGTGCTCCGTTAGCAATCGATTCCACGTCATTGTGATGCGTGTTATCGGTTCGTGTTTTTCTTGTCACAAAGTTGGAGATGCTGATAGCTACGTCAGCCAGAAATATAATTCCCGTATTGTCTGAGCCCAAATTTAGAGATGTTGAGTTTCATCTCACTACTAATTTGACAGTTACAGCCATATAATTAATGAACTGTATCTCACTTCAGCACTGTTCTATTGAGAATGATTTCTTCTTGTTTTCTAATTTCAAGTAATATCAAATGCACAGAGTGGTACACTTAACACTGCAATTTATTATAGCTATTTGCGAAGTGAAAGTGTTTTACACACAAGACAAGGCCAATGCGTAATACACAGTTATCATACGTACTGCAATCAAGATTATTTTAGACATCCGTATTGAAATAATTATTTAGTAAAGAAAAATACAATTACTTTTGTATGGCCGTCATGTAGACTAATAGAGACTCTTCAATTTTTTTTAGAAACGTAATTAAACAACATCTTCCGTTACAGTTTGTAATACTACATGTTCTGGTTTACATCTATATTGCCTGGGACCTGTTTCTCAAAAATACTAGTTTCGTATTTCACCAGTTACTAGTTACCAGAGTATATTTCACCAGCTCTAGTAGATTCTGTTTCTCAAACTATTTTACCTGTCTAGTAACTTGTGATAATTTTTCACTAGTCACATGACCTCTTTCACTAATCAGCTGATTGAGTTCATTTGTTTATAGTCATTGGTAGGTATTGTTATTTGAGGTTAGAAGGCTAAGTTGTTTGTATATATTATTTATATTATTTTAATATTTTTTTATTATTATTATTTTAATGTACCGAAGTACATATGATATTTCCATGAAGATATTCTGCGTCGTCATACGATGAAAGAGTAATGGAACGGAGAAAAATTCTCTCCGGCGCCGGGATTTGAACCCGGGTTTTCAGCTCTACGTGCTGATGCTTTATCCACTAAGCCACACCGGATACAACCCCGACGCCGGTTAG
Source organism: Periplaneta americana (assembly GCF_040183065.1). Classification (NCBI taxonomy): domain Eukaryota; kingdom Metazoa; phylum Arthropoda; class Insecta; order Blattodea; family Blattidae; genus Periplaneta; species Periplaneta americana. The sequence goes on from NC_091133.1 coordinate 56,409,245, forward strand.
AATCGTCTCAGATTAAGCTCCAACTCTTGGGTTCCCTCTAGTGGCCGCCCTCTGCACTACGTCTATGACGTATGCTTAATCTGAGACGATTCTAACCGGCGTCGGGGTTGTATCCGGTGTGGCTTAGTGGATAAAGCATCAGCACGTAGAGCTGAAAACCCAGGTTCAAATCCCGGCGCCGGAGAGAATTTTTCTCCGTTCCATTACTCTTTCATCGTATAAGTTGTTTGTGTTTTGGTTCTTACTTCTCTTCTCTTGAAATTCCATCAATTGAAAGCAAACTAACTATACTCAATATGATTAATGAATCAAAGGATAGGGGAGAGTCGGGTAGTATCGGACATCGGGTAACATCGGACATTGCGTTTCTTTCATCTACCACCATATGGTAGTACCTGAATGACATGGTTACGTTTCTCTATGCGACATCACAGAAACGTAACCATGTCAATCAGGTACTATCATCGTGTGGTAGATGAAAGAATCTCACTGTCCGATATTACCCGATGTCCGATACTACCCGACTCTCCCCTACATCATTCGGTGCTTTTTCAAGCATAATAACAAAAAATGGTAAAGTAAACGAATGGACAAAAAATTTGTAATGTGTGAGGCTATGGAACTGATACCTCAGGACAAAGATGATGCATACGTTAAGAAAGCAAGTTTGGTAAGTACCAATTCAAGTTCACAGTATCATAATAAAAACACATTATGTAGCTAGTGGGTCTACTGCCGACATGAATGCCGCTTATGACTTGAAAAATTCGCTAATTTTTTTTTTCAGTTTTACGTTTGATCTATTCATAAATTAGTGTCTTTTATATTTAATTTGTAGGCTAAAGTTGACAATGTCAGAAGAACTGGCAGTGGAGGAGGAAGGCCAGCAAAAATTACTGCAGTTGATGAATTGGTATCAGATTGTTAGGAAAAAAATTCTGCATGTGTTGCTGATCTAGGACAGATAATGGAAAATAATCAACATCCCGATTTGTAGAGCAATTTGTATTTGAAGCTTTGCTGATAATGCATGACTTCTATTTGTTTGTCTTGTTATGGAAGGTTCCACTATATTTAACAACTCTCCAAGCTTTTCAGCACTTTATTTAAACCGTTCATTATATTTAAACAATGCTCCTGTAAAGGAATAATAATTGTTCCTTCTCGATATAGTTTTAGCTCTTCTCACAACAACTTCTTCATTATTTCAATCGGAATCACTAAACCACATATATTTAAAAAATAACTACAATATTTTGTTTTGATTCTTTGAGAAAGATTGCCACTGGTAACTGATAATATAGAAATCACCAGTCTTTAGAGTCTTGTAGGAATATTCCTGTTGAATGCTAGTATAATCAACTAGATTAGCATTTTGAGAAATAGAATCTCTCATGAACTGGTGAAATCGACCAATATTACTAGTCTGTGAACTAGTAACTACTACTTTACCCTTGTAGTTTCTAGAAACACAGACTTGTAAAATAAACTAATATTACTACTGTACAGACTAGTATTACTAGTCCATGAGTTTTGAGAAACAGGCCCCTGGAATGCATATTGAGTTGAATTCCAGTTGTGTTAATTTTAATTTGATGATTGATAAGCTACCATATACCTGATTGTTGACTAATTACAATATAAGCTTGTATTATGCCGCTATTTGCATGGAATGCCTGAGTTTAGTAATGTTGTACTTTGTACAATTTGGCCTTTTTCTTCTTAATAAATCCTATTCTGTCTTCCCTAATCTACGTTTATGTATTTACACCATGTACAGATATATGCTTATTACTACTCTGTGTTCTATTCTACTTTAATTGTTTGTGAAGAATTGTCATAATGGTTTGCCGGGGACCTGCTTGTAAAAGAACTATTTGATAATAATAATAATAATAATAATAATAATAATAATAATAATAATAATAATAATTTATTTTAGCTGGCAGAGTTAAGGCCGTAAGGCCTTCTCTTCCACTCAACCAGCAAAAAGTATATATACATATGCATGAACTTACAAAGAATTCAACAATTTGATTTAGATGAGAGTTACATGTATACAAGAGTTATTTACGAATTAAACAACAAAATACTATGAACTATTAATTAAACACTGAAATAAACTGTGTGGCAGAATTAAGCTAAAATACATAGAATGTTAATATATTTCAAATAATGTTAGATAATAGAAAGAGATTATTATGAGACAATTTTGAAAATACAGCACTCTCAGGATGTTGTCTAAAGAAAGAAGTAACAATGTAGTCAGTGATTGTTTAAATGTCATTAATATAAAATATACCATTCTTTCACCAAGTCATTAATGTATATACAGTATATATTAAATAAAACTTGAGATCATGGACACCTTGTCGTATTTCAAAATTAATAGTTTCAGCCTTTGGGTCTTTAACTGCATTATTTTGGTCTTTCAATTGAGATTTTATTAACCTAACACAAACTTCGTATAGTTCTAATTAAATGTTCAGGAATAGCCTTCTTTCTCATAATGATCTGAAGCTTACTTCTATCCACCTTATCAAAGGCTTTCTGATAATCAATAAAAGCCATATAATATGTTGGAAGGTTATGTTTTCTATGCTTTTCTATTAATCCTTAAATTTATAAAGTATCTTATAGGATACAACAGGTTAATAGACTTTATGCTATAATTTTAATAGAATAGAAAAAAAAATTGTTGGGTAAATTAAAATTTCACAACAGTATAATATTGTACAACATATGAAATATGGACATTGCGAATTAAATTAAAAAAGCCGCCCTAAATAAGGGTTCGAATATATCGGCCTACTAATCAATTGATAAAGAATAATCATTAAAAACAATTGTGTGACAATTTGAAAGGGGGAAAAAAAACATTATGATAAATGATACGAAAACATAGGAAATCATTTACAATAAAATTTTGTTGGGTACAAATGATTACTAATTATAGCTAAGGATGATTTTAACACATGAAGTCCTATGGCATCAATCGTTGCATCAGAAATTTTAAATTGTTTAAGTTGATTTAAAGTTTCTCGTGGGATCGTGCCACGGGCACCAAACATGAACCCAAAAACTGTCCAATGTGTGATGTGGTATTGTGCTCCAAGATGCTGACAACAAGGCTCATATATGACTTGTTTTTCACGACACACCTCTTGTGGCTGTTGCTCGTGCATCTCGAAACGGATTGTGGGATCAAGAATGACACCCTTATCCTTCTGCCGATCAATTATGATATCAGCATGTCTAGTAGAGCCATCAGAAGAGATGCAACCAACCTCCTCATAAACCTCATAGTAAGCATTCTGACGGATTAAAGCTGCGATGAGAGAACGAACCGTATTATGTCTGTTGTTTTCTTTACAGTCCGACAGGGAGCGAGCATTTCAATCTTGGTGCTCTTTAAATCAGAAAGGGAAAAGCGTCATCCTCTATAAGGAGTTCACTCCCGCCAATAAATGGACCCGACAACCTGATCGCCTCACTAGCAGTGAATGGAGACAAGCTCTTAAAATGACGGCTAATGTTTGTCCGCTGCGTGCTATACCAGGAAGGTCCCGAGACGGAAACCACTGTCGTCGTTGCGTCAGTGAGATTGAAACTCTTGGCCACGTTTTGGGTGCCTGTCCTTTCAGCGAGACACTGCGGAACTCTAGACATCACAGAATCAGGTCCATGATTGCCGAAGCCTTGAGGAAGAAAGGTCTCACTGTGCACGAAGAAGTCCATGGCATCTCTCAAGAGGGATCCTGTCGGCGAATTGACATGCTTGTCATTCCGCCAGGCTCTACATCCGCCGACATTATCGACCCGACAGTCAGGTTCGAGGCACAGGAACAACAGCCCGCTGACATCCACGCAGAAAAATGCAGAATTTATGAGCCCACAGTTCCATTCTATTTGGAGAAATATCACCTCACCTCCATTGAAGTAGTTGGGCTAATGATTGGCGCTAGGGGCACAATACCTCGCCTCTTTGCCAGTTTCTGCAAGAAGTTCCAGCTGAACAACGACTTCATTCGTGATGTTTCCCTTGCCGCTATCAGAGGATCACTTGCTATTTTAAAATACCATCTGTACTATGTCTCCTAAAAAGGGATACTTTTCTTCGAATGTCTAAGCTGTTTGTTTACTATGTTTAGGCCTGTTATATGCATGCTATTATCTTTCCTGTACTTAATTTTCCCTTTTGTTCGTTCGCCTCATTTCTCTTTTGTGGTCCGTTTTTGTTTTCACTCAATATGTTTATTATGCTTTGTCCAATGAGGCCGTCCCGTCATTGGGAAAGCTGAAAGAGTGTCTTTCAATGTGTTAGTATGACGTGATAGATAGCAGTTTCTTTTTGAACTAAACTAGTGTGAGAAATGAAGTTTCGCCAATTTGAGGGTTAACTGTGTAACACTTACCTTCCTAAAAATAGGTAATTTTCACTAATCTCAAAAAAATTATTTGCAGTTATGTATTTGTAGGAATTTCATTGTTAAAACAAAATCAATTGTCTTTCATGAACTTGTAAAAATTTCTATGGTTAAGTACTCTTTGTCCCATGTGGCAGCTCACGAATGGCGAGAAGATATATAAATTCTAGACTACAAAGATAGTCTTACAACCATTGTAAGATCTTCCTTTTCTGAATCCATGTTGTGTTTTAGAGAACGAGCTTCCGTTATCGCATTTAGTCGATTTTTTAATATACTCGTACTTGCAAACACTTTACACATAAGTAGTGTTCAAAAAACTGACAACATAAATCTCATTTTCTGACTTGACACTGTGAATTAGGAAGACGACTTTGTATATGAAGGTACAAAATCAAGATGAGTGTATAATACACTACCTGTTACTGTTTTTCAGATTGTGTTTTACCTGCAACTCGCATATCTAACGGCACTGTCGAGAATCATACTGAAGACAGAAGACCATGAAATTGCCGATTACGTAACAGAAATCAGCAAGCAGCTATTCACGCCAAGAAAAACCATATTAGTTTCCCTAGAATTTTATCTGCATAACATGATAAAGAGCGGTATACATTATTCGTTGACGACAAGGAGAGCCGAAATATTCGAAGACATTTACTGCTCCACGAATACGACCAAATTCAGAAGCATAAGGCACTCAAATACAACAATGCATATATATGAAGCACATCGGCGCATTTTATCTCGCCTAGTAGCTAGGTTTGAGTCATCCTTGCTTCAGAATCTGCACGAATCCAGCCTTTGGCCCATTCTTATCTCTCCCATCGGGAATAAGATATGGTGGAATCCATTCGTCGAAAATTTTATGATCATCATGGATTATCCCCGCCACACTTTTGGATTACTTAATCACATGCAGTTTCTTAGAGAAACAACAATGTTCAATGAAGCTGGAAGATTTCTCGTTGTCGTAGAGACAAGCCAACCCGAATTCGACAAGCTTGCGCGGACCATACTTATAACACTCGGAAACAATAAAGTAAAAGACGCTTTTGTGGTTATCAGGAATTATAAGCGGACCATTAATTTATATACATGGTTACCGTACATCCCCCCATCCGGCTTCTGCGGGCATTTTCGAAATATGATTCGATTAAATACTTGGACAGGAGGTAACAGAGAGAAATTTGTAAGTAATTTAAGCCTATATATTGACAAAAAGAAGTCCGATTTGACAAAATGCTGCGTTACTTTCCCAAGACCCTCTCAAGATCTCTTCCAAATTGAAATTAATGGGAAAGATCGTATATACGATGGATTAGACGTCAGATTGGGAAAAATCGTTGCAGATTATCTTAAAATGATGCCACATTATTGCAATACCAGTGGAAACATCGCTAATTTAATCATACAAAACAATTTGGGCATAGGGTTCTTCTTACCGCTCAACACTCGATCAATTTATTATACCCTCACATACAGCTTTTTTGTACCTCATGCAGAACCCTACTCCCGGTGGGCTAGCATGACTAGGGTATTTACCGCGGATGTATGGGCATCAGGGATCTTATCCCTTTTCGTTGCTGCTGTGCTTATCCGTTTTTTCGATTTTACGAAATCAAAAACCTGCAAATGCATACTAGGAGAGCTGTTGATGTGTTGGGGTATCATGCTGGGGATAGGAATTAATAAAATGCCCAAACGGGATTGCGTTCGGATTTTATTTATATCTTGGACAATTTTCTGTCTCTGTGTTAACACAGTATTCCAAACGTATGTCACCAGCTATTTAGTAGATCCGGGATTCGAGCACCAGATTGACAGCCTCGATGAAATTGTCGACCTTGATTATCAGCTGATTTTTTCTAGTTTTTCATCCTTCATTACTGTTACTAACGGAACAAGGTTGATGACGCGATCGATATTATGAGAAAACCAGAGTATGCCATTATTTTGGCTCTGAATACTGAACGTTCAGCATTGTTCATGAGTAAAGAAGAGTTTCAGTACACAATTAATCGAATATGTGGTCTGAACAAAGTACCACTTTACCACAAACTTAGTAGCAATCTCTTTTACATGCATGTGTACATGTCCTTCCAAAGAAATTCGCTATTACAAGACAGATTAAATGAATTGCTTGAACGAATATACGAGGCAGGGATACCAAAGAAGCTTATGAGGGATATAGTTTATCCTACGGGTCATGAAAAAATGGTCCGAACCATTGCAGACCTTAGAGATGATTATGTAACTATATCTTTATATCACCTAGTATCTCCGTTTTCTCTCTGGATTATAGGGCTGGGACTAAGCATTCTAGTTTTTGTCGGAGAATTGATGTTACACTTAATTATTGATAGAAAAGTGCCACGTACTTCAATGAAGCGTTAACCACAGAAAGAAAAAAACATTTTGATAACTAATTTCATACAGAGCGGAAGGAAGTTAATACGTTCCTTCAAATTAATTATGGACTAGTAACCGGTACGCAATTATTAGTGCCGGTACATTTTAGCAACTTAAAAATTTAGCATTTTAGAAATCAGATTTAGTATTTTATAGCACTTTTAATGTTGGAATTTAACATTTTGTATCGCTTTTGGATGAAACTATTTTATGGAAAGTTTGGTGGTAATTCAATGTCATCAATGTGCTAACAGGTGCATTTTCTAGATTTTCTAGCTAAAATTCTTCAAACTAATAACTAAGTGAAGGAATATATAATAATAGTACAGTGAAATTGTGGACATTGAGAAATATGCCAAAAGATATGGAGTGAATTTATCCTGAACCATCTAGTTACTCAATCACAATCACTCGTTACCACATACAGGTATAAATTGTTTGAGAGTGAATACTGGAACTAAAGCGGTCGCATAGGCAACGAATATTCTGACACCAGCACCATACAGATTAGTTGAAAACTCGAGCTAATGAAACAGATAAAAACAGAGTAACAGATCACATTCCTGTACTATTCAAATTGTAGAAGATAAAAGGGTGGATAATGAAACTACAGTATTTGAAAAAAATTTAAGAACCTATATTATGTGATGGGGTCCACACACACACACACACACACACACGCACACGCACACGCGCACGCGCACACGCACACATAATTATTATTATTTATAAAACACAAAATGTATACAGAGTGATTCACGAGGATTTATCGTCCTTTACTGAGCTTATTTCTGAAGGCATTTTGAGCAAGGAAGGTCATATAAACATAGTTCCTATTCTCAATATTTTCAGAGTTATACTAATTTAAAGTTGTTTGTAAAATACGTCTTTTCTTTAGTTTGAAGGTAAAAGAATAATACAAATAGAGAACGAACATTCAGAAATATAATTTCTTTAATTAGCAAGTATTATGAAGTTAAAAATGTGTTGTGAACTCCTTAGCTGCTTCGTACAGACATCTTTTTATATTTTTAACTAGGAAATTACATTATTCTTACGCAGTTATCACAACTATTACTACAAATCACACCACTTCCACCCACTTAATTATTTGTAGTTCAATTTTGCATCCTAATGTACAGTCTTGGAGAATTTACAACACATTTTAAAAAATGTCGCCGTCCGCTTGAGTACACTTGGCCGCACACTTGTGAACGGCACTCGTCGCGCTACGTAACTGCATACGACTATCTTTGATTTCCGTAGCGTTCGCGCTGGCTGCTGACTGCACGCTGACCAAGATCACACGTTCACAGCAATGCGTTCCAATAACGAAACGTAACTCTGTAAATATGGAGAATAGGACCCATGTTTATATGACATTTCTTGCTCAGAATGTATTTGGTAATAAGCTCCGTAAAGGACGGTAAATCCTCGTGAATCACTCTGTATGCAATTTCATTCTTACTCTATTTCGTAAACACATATCACAATAATATAGCTACTTAACATGGTTTTAAATATAAAGTTACTTATTTTGACAGTCTTTTGGCACATATCGCATTTAACGTGACTGCGAAAATCTACCACCTTTAATTACATAAAAAAATTCCATTTTTCTCCTATGTCCAATTGTTAATAAAATAATGGCATTTTCTTCGCAAAAATAATGTAAAAAATGTGACAATTGCAAAGTAACGGCTTCTCTTAAAAAAGTTTACAATAGCCTGTATCGTTTTCAGCAAACTAGGCCTTCGTTAATCAAAACGACGATTTCTGTACTTTTGCTAATAAAGCTTTGGAGGAGTGAAAGCATTTGAAATTTTCAACCTATTCTACGCCAATTAATCAGTGAAAACAAAATCTATACGAATATCCTTCACATGTGCAAATAGTAGAAAATAAGTAAAGATTTCAAACTTTGAGGATTTGGTTCAATTCTGCTATAAATTTAATTTTCAAAATTTAAACTGTAATATTTCTAACATAAAAAGAATATTATGACTTCTAAAATGTTACATATAAAATCATTAATACATAGCACACGTGCACACACAACTTAAGCACTAGGTACAGTAGAGGAGGCAAGATCTGTCCTGTGATCTTATGTGCCGTGGCTATCTCATCAATGGGTATGGAGGGGGAAGATAGGTTTTAGTCGAAGATGAACTTCCGTGTCGGTAGATTAGTATATTAACCGTCATGAAACAAACTCCCTTTCTGATAGCTTATTTTTTCCCCCTCTCACACAGCTCACATACCAGGTCTCGCCTCTTCATCTATACTAAAGGCTGAGTAAAACGAAATAATTGTCAATAATTCAAAGGCTGAGAAGTGGTTTGTTCTATCTATTTCTGGTCATTTTTAAATTAAGTACATAACCATATTCACATTTTTTTTCACACAGTAACCAAGTATTTTCGTATTTGAGGAATGAAAATTGGTGAGTGCACAATCAATAATTTTATGTCCTATTGCACACTTACATAGCTTTTAGAAATTGTTTATTCTACGTTCTGCTACTAATATAAGTTGAACACCGCTACGCAATTTAGATATTGCATAATTTAATACTCAAAAGTTGCCTTCAATAATTCCTTTCCATAAACTGGGCACACTGTTTAGCTATACTAATTCACTTGTTTGTAATGTTGTTAGTGATAATATGGTGATGTTTTAAATGGCAGATTTAATGAGAATTAAATTGAATTAAGTTAATCGAATATGATGCAGGCGAACGAAGACATATCAGAATATTATCCAAAAAAGACCGCTAGTGTTAACATTTAAATAATGAAAGGAAATACTTAATATATTTTGGTCTCTACCAGAAACTAAAAGAGTCACTATTTTAAGAAAATATTTACAGAGAATCTTAAATATTTTGTAATGTTAGGAAGACAATAAGAAAACAAGTTAAAGATAATGTATATTCGTGTAATTTAACGAACATCGAACGCGAAGGAAATACAATCTAATTTAACCTCAATATTGTACAAAGATATTATGTCTCCGAAAAAACTGAATCACATGAGAATACGTTACAATACGACGTAAAATTAGAATTTTACTGTGACAGACGCAGGTTGATTGGAAGCTACAAGGCCATGCAGAGCAGCTTCATTTCTTCAGAAGTGTAATTTGAAAGTAACGCACAAGGTGGAGACTTCTGGAACCCGCACAATAATGAACTCTGTGTATCGTATTCATGAGGCCGTGCCGTAATTTTAAAACAACTGACTGCGACGTGGCAAATATCAAGAACACTAAAAAGGACATATGTATGAAAATATTAATTTTTTTGTCTTCTATGTGAAAGAATAGCTGGCAATGACTCTCAGAATCAAAATTACAACTGGGGAAAGGTATAAAAAAGGGAACAACTACAGATCACGTTTCATTATTTCTGTTACGTAGCATAGTAATATATCACACAATACAAAAAGTTGTATGAAGTAAAATATAGAAATTTAGTCATATATCACAAAATATGTATAGTACAGTGGACTCTCCCAAGTTCGACAGAACAGAATTGAAAGTTCTGACCAATAAGGTTAGTGAGTGGCAGGTGAAAAGAATACAAATTCATATTGGTTATCCAATAACGAATACAGTACTGTACTTGCATTTCCTGCCCGCCCCGAGACTTGTGTATGCGCTTCTAGCACCACAGTGGGTTTCGGAAGTTCCGTCTCACAAACGGCACAATTCTCAAATAGAAAAAGAAAAGTTCATTAATTTAAAGTCAGTGATCAATATGGATATCCTAATCAATAAAATATTCTGTTTTCTTTTAACAAAAGTATCACTACAAGACACAGGACCAATTCCCATTCAAATGGCAAACCCATTTCTTAGTGCCCGTATAGGGGCGTGTCTAATCTCCTACGTAAGCAGTCTAACTATAGGATGTCGAACTTGAATTCTGTCGAACTTATGAGCTTCCACTGTACTTAAAATATAACTATATCACTTTAAATTTCTCAATCCTATATCAGAACAAAAAATAATAATAGTAATCTTCTCTAACAAATAGAAAAGAGATACACTGAGATACAGCTGTATTTTCTGGCTTTAAAAATTACACAGGCCTGCAAACTTAAGGGTCATAAAAACTTTTCTAAAACTTTATGCTACATTTATAGTTTCTTGTGGTGCTGAATCCAAATCTGACCACAGATTTTCTCTATCAATTATCATTTTTTCCGCAACATGCATCGACACTTTTAGCAATGTCAATGTAGCGTTATTGATTTAATATGAACAAATGATGAAGTGAAACATGTCCTGTGGCAAATATTAAAAGTATACTTCACAAAAACTATTCGTGCAGTATTTATCCCATTGGTTTTTAATATTTACATTATTTAAATCATTCAAAAATGGAAATAGATTGTTAGTTATGGTATAAAATAGATCAGGAAAGAAATTTTAACGTTTAATGTAATTATAAACCAATTATCTCTGTTAAGACTACTTTCAATCAATTCAATGTTTATTAACAAAGCTAAAAATGTACTAATTTCTTTTGTATCACTGTGCTGGGAGATTCTTGTTCACTTGCACAGTGCCATAGATGTAAAGACATTCATGTGCAAATACCCAAACCTTCGCACCACGCTGAGCAAGATGATTGTTTTTATTTTTTGGCTTTGTTCATGAACAAATTATGGTTAACTTCTGTAAGTGACAAATTTTCATTAAAATGTTGTATGTCAACTTCCTCAACAGCACATGTGCGGTTACATTTTAATGTATAAATTGAAATATTTTTGGTGTTTTATTGCAGCTACATACTGAATGTAATATTTTCTGTCCTATGCAACACTATTTTATTCTTTTTTTATAAGTGAAAATTTAATTAAAACATATTTGTGACGATGTAATGTAGTAATTTTAGATGTAATGTAATAATTTTATTGTAATAAAAAGTGTATTACAATTATTCTTACTTTCACACTTTACTTCATAACTACATCGCATAGAACTCTGAATATTTCTGGTATCATTCGTGCAATTAATTGGTTTTAAATCTGGAAAAAGTACATCAGAAAACTATTAAGAGGCAAATGCTGCTATAATTCTGGAAGTTATTAGTCAGAGACTAACTAAAACTACTTTAACGTTAAGTTTTTCTGCTATTCGTTCAAATTTTGGTTACGAAATGTTCGGAACAGAAATTATTGGGGATATATTCCAATAAAAATACAAAATCATACAGGATCATGAATGGATAACACAGCTAATTAATCAAGCCAAATACGAACCACCCTAACTAACGAATTAATCTAACTAATATGGCATTACAGCGGTTAAAGAATCTTTGTTCACCTTTCAGGCATTTTCAATCTAATTACACTGACGAGATATCCTTGATGTGGCGCCAGCATAACCTCGGATCTGTCTAATATAGCACAGGACATCACATTGACAAAGGACAAACAACAATGCCCTAGGAGGGATTCTAACCATCGGTCATAACTTCCCTGCAATGTTAAAGCTTCGTGCATTAAGCATTGCTGATACCACAACTGGGTTAAGCCATCAAATGCTTTTAAACTCAGTTCTTTCCTTCTCTTCTAAGATAAACTTTCTTCGTCACTGTTTTTCAGAAAATATATTGTGATCTGCTAAGAATAATACATTCCGCTCTTAATACTGTTTCATTTTTGTTTGGATTGAAGTTCTCTAACACTTGGTTTTGATTTGAACAGAACGTTAAAAATATCAAGACAAAACTTCATAAATGTTCATTTTTAATCCTGGTGACTTTAGATAGGTTGTTAATCATTGTTGAAAAAGAGTATGATATGATATATGATACATGGTATATGATATATCTTATGTGATATATTAGACATGAAATCTGCAGTGCTTGGGAAAAGTGGCATAAATAAGTTTTCACAAACATTTTTTATTAATTTATTGACAACTTACGGAACATCTGCTCGCTTGGGAAAAGAGACATTAATATTTCTCCCATTACAATAATTCATACGGAAGAAAATCAAATCGACATAAACCAGTCTGAAGACAGTTTTTCCTTCTTCTGTAAAAATTAACATTTTTGACTTGTGCCACTTTTCCCGAGCACTACAGATATATTACTATATGTTATTTGATATAATATACTGTATGGCACAATATATCTTAGGAAAATATTTGGGGCTAAGAGGGATGAAGTTACAGGAGAATGGAGAAAGTTACACAACGCAGAGCTGCACGCATTGTATACTTCACCTGACATAATTAGGAACATTAAATCCAGACGTTTGAGATGGGCAGGACATGTAGCACGTATTGGCGAATCCATAAATGCATATAGAGTTAGTTGGGAGGCCGGAGGGAAAATGACCTTTGGGGAGGCCGAGACGTAGGTGGGAAGATAATATTAAAATGGATTTGAGGGAGGTGGGATATGATGGTATAGACTGGATTAATCTTGCTCAGGATAGGGACCAATGGCGGGCTTATGTGAGGGCGGCAATGAACCTCCGGGTTCCTTAAAAGCCAGTAAGTAAGTAAGTAAGTATGACACAATATATGATGCATCATGTGATATGATATGATATAATGGTATGATATAAGACTTGATATGATATATGATACGATACATGATATATGTTGCATGAAGTGATATGATACATTTCTTTGTCAGCCAACTTTACAATTCACAGTTATGGTGGACTTTTACATTTCTGCTTTTCGATCCACCATCTCTTTAATATATATCCACATACCGCACTTTTTTGTAAATATATTTCTTTATCAAGAATTTCTTGTTGATTTCTTATTCTTCCGTTTTAACTAAATCGCTGTCTGTCCTTCCCTATCTATTCTGTTCTATTCTCTCTCTCATACTTGAACTGTCTTCCATTTCTTTCTTGTCGAAAATGAACCAAGACTGTCAGTGCATAGCTTAAGACATATACAGGGTGTTTCAAAAATACGGGGCATAATTTCAGGTATGTATTTCCCACATGTAGACAATCAAAATAGTTCATTACAAGATGTGTCCGGAAATGCTTCATTTCCGAGTTATGGCCTTCACAACATTGAAATTCACCGGAACGTTTTTCTTTCCGCAGGTCGTCATTACAGAAGATGTTCAAAATGTCCACCTCCTGCTTGAATACAGACCTCACATCGATGTTATGTTTTATTTAACGACGCTCGCAACTGCAGAGGTTATATCAGCGTCGCCGGATGTGCCGGAATTTTGTCCCGCAGGAGTTCTTTTACATGCCAGTAAATCTACTGACATGAGCCTGTCGCATTTAAGCACACTTAAATGCCATCGACCTGGCCCGGGATCGAACCCGCAACCTTGAGCATAGAAGGCCAGCGCTATACCAACTTGCCAACCAGGTCGACTCCTCACATCGATGTCTCACTGACCTGCGAACACGATCCCAAACTGCAGGATGCGTATGTCCTCAGAACATGCCACAATTCGATTCCGAAGGGATTCCAAATCAGGCACCGGAGACGAATAAACCAATGATTTTAAATGGCCCCACAAGTAGAAATCGAGAGGGTTCAGATCAGGTGAGCGTGGAGGCCAAGCAATTGGGCCACCTCTACCTATCCATCGATCAGGAAACCTTCGATCCAAGTACCGGCGAGCCGTGCGACTGAAGTGTGCAGGAGCGCCATCATGCAAGAAGTGAATGTGTTGACGATTGATCAGTGGAGTGTCTTCTAAAACATGAGGTATGGTGGTTTCCAGGAAGTTTGTGTACGCCTGCCCCGTCAGTCTGTTTACAAGTACATGGGGTCCAACTAATCGATCACCAATGATACCGGCCCACATGTTGAGGGAGAACCGCACCTGGTGATGAGATGGAACAGTTGCACGTGAGTTTTCATACGCCCATACATGCTGATTATGGAAATTTGTTATGCCATCTCGTGTGAACTGTGTTTCATCTGTAAATAATGCTAAGGCAGGAAAGTTCGGATTTACACCACACTGCTGCAAGAACCACTGACAGAACCTAACTCGTGCAGGGTAATCTGCTGGTCATAGGGCCTGTACACGTTGCAAATGATAAGGATACAATTGGTACTCTTTCAACAGTCTCCAGACAGTCGTATGAGGAACATTGACTTGCAACGCTACCCTTCGTGTGCTGATAGGAGGAGTCATGTTCACAGTTTCCAGAATCTCCTCCTGTACTTCTGGAGTTGTAGATCTTGGTCGTCCCCTTCCCAAACCAGGAGAGTTAAATTTTCCATACTCCCACAGACGGTAATGGAGACGTACAAATGTCTTCCGATCTGGACATTATCGCTGTGGGTACCTCTCCTGGTACAAACGACGAGCCAGCGCAGCATTGCCGTCCGCCTTACAGTACATGAAGTGTATCTCTGAATACATATCGCACAGTCTAACGCCTACACAACACTGAATGTAACCTTCGCCTCGGAATGAACTGTCAGAGTGCCCTCTTAATGTCTCGTTTGACGGCAACGACCTGCGGAAGGAAAAACTTTCCGGTGAATTTCAATGTTGTGAAGGCCATAACTCGGAAATAAAGCATTTCCGGACACATGTTGTAATGAACTATTTTGATTGTCTACATGTGGGAAATACATACCTGAATTTATGCCCCGTATTTTTGAAACACCCTGTATACAGACACGGAATTAAAATTTGAAGCGAGTCTTGATCGGAGTCCACCTGTATGTAGACAACAATTTCACACGACTGTTCACAAGTAGAATATATACAGGAGTTCTTGTTAATTGCACATACGCAGTGTGTTGCAAGCGAAACTTACACAATAATGGAGCTCCAAATTTTATTTCAATTTGTACTGTCTATAGCATACCTGCACAAACAGCGCTCAACGAGAGCGCGCGCTCCTTAGGAGCGGGAGAGCTGTGTTTACCGCTCGCCGAAACGGAGAGGAAGATACGTCAGAATGACAGACTTGCTATAGGTAGAGGAGAGGGAAACGACAACTCAGTTATCTAGTGGAGTGTAGTGTGTAGGCCTATTCTCAGTAACTGTTTCACGTTGCTTACCTACTGCTACAGAACAGTATGGAGGAATCTAAAAGACGGAACATAACATATAACATTTAACGATTTACAGCTCGAACTTATTGATCTTCATTGTGACCTAAGGGCTAAAGACCGTTTGATTAATACTACTAGCCTGGTTGGGTTTTACAAGACTAAACATTAGCAATAATATCCACGACTACACAGGCTGGCTGTGAAAATGATTGCTATGTTTGGCTCAACATTTATATTTGTGAGCAACTGTTTTCTATAATCAACTTTAATAAAGGCAGGCATCGAACATCTGTAACGATCATTACGATCAGGCAGCTGCCAACAGCATAAAACCTCGTTTTGATGTACTGATAAATAAAAATATAACAAAATGATATCGTACATTTTTAAGTAGCCATAGAATTTCTATTATTTCTGTAAAATCAATATCTCTTTATTAATTAATAATAGTCCAAGATAGTTTTGCAAACACTGAACGGAAATTCATTTCATAAACACTCGTAATAGTACTTCCTTTTGTGTACATTTTGTACAAGATCACCCCTTCTTCCAGTCCACCCTTATACAGAGTGCAGCTAATATCTGCATTCCGCTCATGAGCTGTGAGCCGGCTCGGAGAGCGCAAACCTTGTGCAGGCCTCGTCTATAGCCTACATTTTTAGCAGTTTATATCGTTTACGCCCTGCATAATGTGTAGTTCTGATTAAAATAAAACCTAAGGCCAATCATTTTCATAACTTTTTATTTCCTAGCAATTGATTTCAGATTATGCCTTCCACCTTTTTATTCTGTTCTTACACCGTCCAATATTACCTTTATAGCAAATTAATTTTTATAAGAAATTTTCACATTTTTCTCTCTCCCAAGTAGTTGATATTCTAGTGCTACCTAATCCGGATCAAAGTTAATATTTTAAAATTATTATCTCCAGCTTTTGTATCGGCGTTATGTGCTTCTATAAAATACAGTAAATTCATCCAATCTCATTACTAATGGCGACTAGGCATGTAAAAATGGTTTTGATTTAAGGATACGTTCATACGTATTACATTTACAAAATAATACAGATATTAGTTACATCACACGACTCAGTGAGCAACATTACACATTAAAATTACACAACGGTATCTAATCATATGGCAACAAATTTATTCATGGAGTGTACCTGTATAAACATGAAGAATTTCGGTTTCTTGTATGTACTGAATCTCAGAAGCACTTAGCATTAAATAGTTAACGTGAGGTATCCATTTCCCTTTGTACGTACATCATTGCTTACGTAACTTGATGGAAACACTCGCCACATTCCTCTCTTACGGCATTATAGTTAGTTTGAAAACATGTAAATGGGAATACATCCACAGTGATGTGATGCAGATCAGTTTCCTATGAAGTCGTGAGATCTTCCACAAACTTTCTGAAATTAATTAATTACAAACTTCCAGAATTAATTGCTTTTTCATTTCCTAGGAAACCGGTACACACTTATCGGAAAGACTTAACGCCATCACCGATGGCGAGATCAGAGAAGAACTAACGTAACTGTTAAACAATGAACACTTCCTCCTTGTAAATTTATCACACACTGTAAATGTCGCTCTTGACCGATGCCTTTGTGAAAAGTTTTATGAAGTTCAAATGTAATAAGCATGGATGGAACCTAAATTTAATATGCAAATAGAACCAAAATTTCACTGTTATTCATAGGCAATTTTAAAAGCTACGTTTACAGAACAGGTTACAAAATTAAAAGTCGTTTTGCGGTTTGCAGCATTGAAATATCTTAATTAGGAGACTGCGAAAATAAATTGAAAAACTAAAAAATCCCATTTTTCCAGAAAGTAAGTTCTGAAGAACAGGAAATATCTTTTAACTGTTCCGGAGAGTTGCCGCTTCCCGTTCCCAGGCGACCTTGTGACTAACACGCTGATGACGCAGTTCCCGGTTGGCGATCTCAATGAGCGTATTCCGAATCTCAGCGCTGAGCAATCTGATGGCATCACGGTGTTCCGAATTTCAACGATGACGTCACTGATGCTCCATCGGTGTCGCACCGGTTCCATCAGCTTGCAGAGATGGCGGCAGTCTCCATCAGCCGCCATCAGTGAATCTGATTGGTTCTTGTATAGGGCGGGAAGTGGTTCCCAGTGCGAGAAGTGGTTTCAGTGCGAGAAGTGGTTCCATCTGACATGTCAGAAGATCAAGAGGGAACAGATAGTAGAAGAAACGTGGCTGTGCAAGGACTGCGGGAACGAGGCAGGCAACAGGGAGCTCATCGGTCTTCGGAACGAGGTGAAGAAGCTACGGGAGAAGCTAGAGACGGCGGAGCAACGGATCAAGTTTCTGGAGGACGAAAATAAGTTGTTGCGACGGGAAAAGGAAAATGGCGAAGAGAGGGAGGAGAAGAAGAAGCATGGTGCGGCAAGTGTTATCATCGGAGACTCCATCATTCGACACGTAGGGAATCTAGAACCGGAGCTGGCGACGGAGTGTTACCCTGGGATTAGAGTGAAAGAAATGAAAAGCGTGATCGAGAATCAGGAACGAGGGGACCCGAAAAACATCGTCCTTCACGTAGGAACAAACGATTTGCGAAGAGATGTTGATTATATCATGGCAGATGTATATGACTTGGTGATGGAAACGAAGAAGAAATATCCGGCAGCTGGGATTGTCATCAGTGGAATCGTCAGACGGAGGGATGTGAACTGGAGAAAAGTGGGTCGTGTGAATAAAGCTTTCGAGTGGGTAGCGGAGTGTCTTGGTGCGCGTTTCGTCGATCCAAATTCCTGGATAGACAGATGCTTCGGAAGAGACGGAATCCACCTAAATCGGAGGGGAGCTGCAGACATGGGATCCCTCTTCGCGCGGGTAGTTACTACAACATGGCGGGGCGGGATCGAGGATCCAACAGCGGGCTGCGGCAACGAAGGACCATCAGTGGACGGCGGGGGCGTGGGACTACCAGCGGTCAGCGGGGGTGAGAGTCTACCTGCGGGAGGAGGGGTCGAGGGACTACCAGCGGGCGGTGCGGTCGAAGACCTATCCGCGGGCGGCGTAGACCTGCAGTGACGGCGAGGTGCAACGGGGATTCAGAATGTACAAATAAGGACAGGCCTACTAAGACTACTGCAGGTTAATTGCCGAAGTATTAGAAATAAACTTATTCCGTTTTGGAACTTGGTCGATGTTTATAATCCAGATGTAATAATTGGGACGGAATCATGGCTTAGGGAAGACATAAATGACTCGGAAATTTTTAGGTCGGATTATAGAGTCTTCAGAAAGGATAGAAGTGAAAAGGGAGGGGGAGTGTTCGTTTGTACTAAGATAGAAATAAGTAGCAATCTTCTGTGGATACATGAGGAAGTTGAAATATTGAATGTTCAGATAAGAAATGGGCGGGAAACCTTAGATGTAATAGCATGTTACAGACCACCCAGTGAATTAAACAATTTAACTTTGCACAAACTAAATGAATATCTTAATACAGTATCAGAAGACCGAAACGTAGTAATTGCTGGGGATCTAAACCTCCCGAAAATTAACTGGAACGGGATTTCAGGTACAAATTCAGATCACAGACCCTTGTTAATGAATTGATTTGGCGTAAAGATTTCACGCAGGTAGTAAATGGTCCGACGCGTGACAATGCCCTCTTAGATGTTTACCTACTAAGACCTGTCTCTCTCTTTGTCAACTCTGAAAGTCTTCATAAAATAAGTGATCACAATAGCGTCTTATTAGAAATCTTCTGGGAAAACACAGTAAGTCCGAGGTCAAGTCCACTGTCTGTCTGGAATTTTAACAAAACCGATGTCCATGAATTACAAACGTTTCTACGACAAAAGCATGATGACTTTCTAAGGACTGAAGGAAATGTGGAAAATGTGTGGCATAAATTTAAGAGTATAATTTTCGAGGCATTAGTAAAATGTGTACCTTCTAAAATAATTAAGAAAAATCCGGACCCAGAATATTACACTAATTATATTCGCTACTTAAAGAAAAAGACAAGGCGCGCATTTAGCAAACGTAAACGAAGCCATGAGCATTGGGAAAAATATGTCGAATTAATTAAGAAACTTGAGTGTGAAAAAAGGTTAGCTCAGGAAAATTTTCTAAAAACTATTTTAAAAGAAGATGAAAGTAACAATTGGAGACAGTTTTATAATTATGTACGCAGGAGAAAAGGAAAAAAACGAAGGAGTAGTGCTTTTACGAATTCAGAACGGAGAAAGTATAACTGATGACAAAGAAAAGGCCGACTTACTAAATTCCTATTTCATTTCGGTTTTCAATAATAATAATAATAATAATAATAATAATAATAATAATAATAATAATAATAATAATAATAATAATAATAATCCCGCTGATAGGAGTGGTTGTGTCACAGACCATGAATGTGAACCAAATTCGACGTTCAAAATAACTTCCAAAGGGGTTAGAGAGAGAATAACGAAATTAAAAATTCGGAAGTCTCGAGGACCAGATAGTATTGCTACAGAGATTCTTAAATTAGGTTCCGAGACCATAATTCCATACTTAATGCGTATATTTCATGTTTCCATAAACAATGCAGCTATTCCATGTGACTGGAAATCAGCTATAGTGGTACCCATACATAAAGGTGGAAATAAATTAGATGTCGGAAACTTCAGACCGATTAACCTTACATCTGTCGTATGTAAAGTCATGGAGCATTTGATATCGGATTATATTCGTCATGTTCTAAATGCGAAAGACTGGTTTTACAACCGCCAGCATGGTTTTAGGGAAGGCTTCTCATGTGATAGTCAAATTACGTCGCTGGTTCAGGATCTAGCTGAAGAGGTAGATAGAGGCGGAAGAATCGATGCAGTTGTGATTGATTTTTCGAAAGCATTTGATTTGGTGCCACATGACATATTAATAGATAAGTTAAGTAGGCTAGGAATAGATAAAAGAGTGGTGCTATGGATCCAAGAATTCTTAAACGGTAGAACCCAGAGAGTTAGAGTAGGTCATGAAATATCGGAAATTGGAAATATAAGTTCAGGGGTGCCACAGGGCAGCGTTCTGGGTCCATTACTCTTTATAATATACGTAAATGACCTATGCCAGAATATTACATCAAATATGAGGCTATTTGCAGACGACTGCATTATCTATAGAAAGATTAGAAATAATTCAGATGTAGATGCTATTCAAACAGACTTGAATAAAATGTATAACTGGGCGTTAAAGCATAGGATGAAAATAAATGGTTCTAAAAGTAAATCTATAACATTTTGTAAAACCCGAGAGGAAACTAGTCTTAATTACGAATTCAGTGGTGTTGTAATTCCGCAAGAACAATGTTGTAAATACCTAGGAGTGTATTTAAACTCCAAACTTTCTTGGGGAGAGCATGTTGATAATGTTACGGGTAAAGCATGGAGGGCACTTCACTTTATTATGATAATCTTGAGAAAGGCTAGCCCCAAATCGAGGGAAATAGCATATCTAACGTTAGTGCGACCGTTAATGGAATACGGAACTACATGTTGGGATCCCTATAGAATATACCAGATAAATTCCTTAGAAAGAATCCAGTATAGGGCAGCGAAATTTGTTAAAGGTAAAAGAGAAGATGGAAACGATACGATAAGAGAACTTAAATGGGAAACTTTGGAAAACAGACGTAGGAAAACTAGAATAACATCATTGTATAGAGCACATCTAGGTCAGAAAGCATGGGTAGACATAACGGCTCGCTTAGAAAAGCCAACGTACTATGGTAGGAACGATCATGATTTTAAAATCAAATGTAGGAAACAGAAAACGGATGTAGGTAAATTCTCATTTTTAAATAGAACTATAAATGATTGGAATGACCTACCTGCAGCGGTCTTTGAGGGCTGTCCTTCCTTAAGGAGATTCAAGAATATTTAAAAAGTTGTATATAAAGTGAAAATTAAAATTAAGGTGACATTCAACATATAATTTTTTTTTTTAAGGTGACATGTATTTATCTAGGCTGACGAGTTTACTTCCTTGGTTTGAATTGTAAATTATTTAAAACTAGCGTGTAAGAGGGCCTTAGACTAGAAATGTTTAGTTTAAATGTAGTTCTGTTTATAAGTATGCATAAGGATGTAATTATTTGACTTATTTGAACTGCTGTATCAGTGAAGCGAGGTGAGTCAGTGAAGTTATGGTTTTACAGTGTAGTGAACAGTTCCGATCAGTGATAATTTATAGCGTCAATGAAATGTGTTCTATAGTGTCAGTGAAATGAGTTACAGAGTGTCAGTGAAATGTGTGCTAAAGTGTCAGTGAAATGCGTCATAGTGCCACTACAGGGAATGAGATGAGAGTAAAGTGAAAGACTATTGAAACTTATGTAGGACCTATAGATAATTATGTAGGTTGTGTTGTAAAATTAGGTGTTTTATTTTATGTTTTATTATTATTGTGTTAAATTGTATTGTGTGTGAAACTGTATATGTGTTGTAAAATTGTATTGTGTATTGTAAATTTTATTGTGTATTGATTATCATTTTATTGTGTATTGTTAATATTGTATATACCACTGCCACCGGGTGCTTGCCCACTTGCAGTGTAAATAAATACATACATACATACATACATACATACATACATACATACATACATACATACATACATACATACATACATTAGCAGACGAATGACATCGTGAACTGTTGTGTCATGGCGGTGTGTTCTGCTGTATTGTTTGTAATGCGCACAACGTAAAAACAATATGTTAATGGCTTATGAGCGAACATGTCAACTGACCAGTTATTACTACCGCTTCAAGAAATAAATTGTTTATGCTTTCTTTTCTTTGAACGAGATGACAGTACGGAAATTTCGCAAAATCTTGCTAGCGTAGCATAGACAATAACGTTTACAGCCGCCATGACTGCCTTCGAACCTTTCAGCAGTTTTGTTCCTATTTCGCTGCAGCGTGACGTCATTGTTGTCCACCGGTCCGGTGAGATGTTATTTCGTCCTATTTATTAGATTAGTTTTATACTTTAATTTCGGTATCTGTTATAACTTTTTGTGTGATTAATATCTTTCCTGTAATAGCAAAGAATAGTCTAAATAACTCTGTATGTCATAATTAATTATATTTTTAGCAAATTTTTCATTCGATACGAAGTATACCGTTCTACGCATATTAGTTTATTCAACACATCACCTATATTAAAAGATAATAATTGAGTATAAAATTCTAGGATTTAAATTGGATTAAGTCGCCATTGTGAGAATCTCACTTAAAATGAGGTTCATACTATCTTTCAACAAAAGGTTATATTTCTAATGCGTAATTTCCTGACAACTGAATATGAACAATACCTGAGCAATAGTTTAAAAAGAAGTCATTTGACATACAAATGGAATGCCCATAACCATTTATTCGATGTCAGGCAAGTTTAAACTTGGACTTTTCACAAAAGTATGGAATTAATTTTTTTTACGTCATCGCATAATTTCTACTTAAAAGTCGTGTAATAGGAAAGTAGGAAAAAAACATTACACATTAAGTTGTGCAGGAATTGATGACCGAATACAGCAATATTGACTTGGGTACGTCGTGTTAATTGTTTTTGAAGTAATGAAGTGCTTCTCTATAGAATAGAGTCATAATTGAAGGGCTCAGAACCATAGTGGGCCAAGCGTCGTTTACTAAAACCGTAGAAAACAAAGGTTAAAATGAAGTTATTGCCGTAATTCAATGGAAACATATAGCAAGTAACATAAAATATACTCATTAAAACTAAATGATATGTCAATCTTAATTAAACTGTGGTATTCAACTAAATTTAACCCTTGCTTTTCCGTTTTTAATAAATGGCGCTTGGCCCACTATGGTTCTGAACCCTTCAATTGTTCAGAATTATAAGAATGGATGCATTACTTTTTATTACAGTTTCTTTTAAATTAAACTTGTCATAAGTAGCTTAATTTTAACGTAAAATAGTAATGATAAACTTGAAATCTCTTATTTGATGGCAAATGAACATGTTCAAGTTCTTATTATAAACCACTAGCATAATTTAACATTTACTTTATATAAACATTAAAGGTTTGCGTAAACATAAAAATACTTGCTACTAGTATATCGAAATAGCCGTCCAAATCATGGATTTAAAATGTCAATTGAAATGACAAAAAAGAAAATTTAAATTAATGTTAGAAAAATACGAGTACATAATGAAATTAAAAAGAATAATATTCTGCGAAAAGATGTGGTAGCTATCAAAATGATAAAAATTTATTGAAAATAAATAATATACACTAAATATTATTAGATAGTGATTGATGATGTTCAATGAAGATTTTAAAATGGCTGATGCAAATTCTGTAAAGAGTCTTTTCAGGAACTTTTAATTTTCTGAGGATCAAAAGCTACTTTATATGAAATTGTTTTCTATTAATGGCATCTGCATAAACCGTACAATTTATAAAATTCAAATACCTATTATATCAGGTTATGGGATAACAAATAATGTATTTGTGACAATTCAGAACACGTTTCTTCTTATTTGAGTGCACATTCAATAATATTTCATTTATATCTTTTGGACGATAACTAAAATATATGAACTATAAATGGTAACGTCGTTAACATAATAAAATATGAACTGTTGACGGTAAGAAAGACTTAAGACGTACGAGAAAGTATGCATCATATTTGTGGCATCGACTGTTTTCTAAATACAGTTTAATGTTATCTTATACGAGTATCTACGTGGAAATTATTTTATAGAATTTATTCGTGCATCCTTTACAATTATAGCGACTATTGTGAGTTGATTCATGTGTTGTCAACAGAAATGTCACTTAAACCTGACGTGTAATATATCTTTTCTCTAACCACATATACTACCAATTCATACGAAGTGAAGTCTAACATCCATTGTAACCCTATCAATCATCCACTAGAAGCCAATTGCTTATGTACTCATACTAAACTAAAATACAGAAATTAATAGGAGTCCGACACTCGGTCTGTCAACACAGAGACTAAGCTCCGCACAGAAACACAAATGAAAGGTTTATCTCAGGTAAAATATTTAATTTACAAAACTTGAAGTGTCAGTGCCGCAACTCCTCACGAATTTTTGTATTTATTACTACTACTGTATATAGAGTGTTCAGTTAATATTCTGCACATTAGTTAATATTCAACAGGCAGGTACACTTGCATGCATTCTGAACTTCTGCACTAGAAAAAGGCGATGTGTTCTGCACCACGATGCACCATCAAAAATACTGTATTCAGTATTAAGGGAGATTATTAGTGTTGCTGCAAATTAGGACAGAATAGTTGGGATAGATTTTAAATAAGTACCGATTGCTAAATACGAGTATATTATGCATGAACGTGAGTATGTATGGGAAATTAGATCTACTTCTATGTTTTAGTACTGATAACTTTTTTTTTAAATTGGACATTGAATTTTTATTAAGGGAGGGGATGGGTAGAAATTCGGTAATTTTTGGTAAAAAATGAAGTGTTTCATTTTTTGTAAAAAATGAAGCTACGATGCCTACTTTACACTTCGACTAAGTTTCAGAACCCTACAGCAGTTGTATCCTTAATTACGCCATTTTTAAAAGGCTGAGTCCATTAAGTTTAAAATGCATGGATACTTTTAAAATATTTTTTCCGTATTTATTATTATTATTTTTTCCTAACTCTATGCATTCACAGTGCTAAGGAGCTAAAGATTCCATAAATTTTAAGCTAGAAAGTCGATATTTTTACTGAATGTTCTTTAAAGTAGGTATACTTAACGAAGTTACGTTGGTATTTTTTCAAAGAATAAAATGATTTATGAATAAATAAAACAAAATTAGTGCTTCCAATCTGGAAACTTTATAAAATTGAATATGAAGAGTTTTAATTTTTTCTCCTATTTTTAGAAGGGAAAGCTAAAAACTGTGAGAACACAGAAACTTTATAAATAGATGAAAAGTATTGTAAAAAAATTGAGACATGATGCTTAATATAATAGAACCAGAACATTTTGATAACTAAGGTACTGTTCTGTTTTATCTTTTTGTCTCATTTAAACATTTATAATGTTATTTATTTAAATTATGTATGTTATTCAAAGTTACGAAATCTTTCCACGTAGACCAAACGCTATTTCGAGAATGATGAGCGAGACTCGAAGCGCACGAGAATGACGAGACGAGACTCGAAAGACAAATTAAACGAACACAGAGAGCGAGAGCGGCAGTTAGTTTTGTTCATCTCTATAAGGTAGGAATGAGTTAATATTGTATGTCCAATTCTTAATCTTGATAATAAAACCTGGTCTTTTCTATTGAGCTTGTGGATCGGTATATTAATAAAGCATATTGACTTGACTTCGAAAAGTTTTCGAGAGTCCAAAATTTAATCCATGAATCTTTATATTTATTGTCTATGAGGGAAATTAAATCTCGATGTGATAAGAGGGTATTCTCGAGGGTGGTAAATCGTTAGTGCTTTGTTTGGCTTCTCTATCAGCAGCATCGTTGCCTGCAATGGCACTATGAAAGGGTATCGAGATGAAAGTAACTTCTTTTCCTTTTGTTAGAAGTTTAATATAAGATCTTAATGTCTTATGTTAATTTATCAGTTGTTCATACACTGATAAATTAAAAATTATCGTTTATTTTGTTTAATAATATAGTAAAAATAATGTAAAAAATGACATGAGAAATTGAAATGCTTAAAAAAATCTGACCTACAATATTCTGTCCACTACAAAATCCATAAAACTTTCAGGAATCTAATTCAGATCCTCGCTAATGAGAAACTGTTGGCACACTTAATAGCGGTTGATCTCCTTACAGTTTCTTGCTGAAAATCGCGGAGAAATAAAATTCTTAAGTAGCAATGGAAGAATATCCCTGACACTCACCAGCTATATGCATCACTTGTTCAAGTTCTTTGCCGATGTAACACTAGAATAATGCTTAACGGTTTTTTCTTTCTTTTCGAATATTCAATTGGGTATGATACATTTTACTTCAGAGAATTTTTCCCCATCAGAGCATCAAAGTGCTCCGTTAGCAATCGATTTCACGTCATTGTGATGCGTGTTATCGGTTCGTGTTTTTCTTGTCATAAAGTTGGAGACGCTGATAGCTACGTCAGCCAGAAATATAATTCCCGTATTGTCTGAGCCCAAATTTAGAGGTATATTGAGTTTAATCTCACTACTAATTTGACAGTTACAGCCATATAATTAATGAACTGTATCTCACTTCAGCACTGTTCTATTGAGAATAATTTCTTCTTGTTTTCCAATTTCAAGTAATATCAAATGCACAGAATAGTTCACTTAACACTACAATTTATCATAGCTATTTATGTAACAAGTTGCGAAGTGAAAGTGTTTTACACACAAGACGTGAAGATTGTGTACCAAGGCCAATGCGTAATACACAGTTTTCATACGTAATGCAATTAAGATTATTTTAGACATCCGTATTTAAATAATTATTTAGTAAAGAAAAATACAATTACTTTTGTATGGCCGACAAGTAGACTAATAGAAACTCTTCAATTTTTTTTAGAAACGCAATTAAGCAACATGTTCCATTACAGTTTGTAATACTACATGTTCTGGTTTACATCTATATTGCCTGGGATACATATTAAGTTGAATTCCAGTTGTGTTAAGTTGATGATTGATAAGCTACCATATACCCGATTGTTGACTAATTACAATATAAGCTTGTATTATGCCGCTATTTGTATGGAATGCCTGAGTTTAGTAATGTTGTACTTTGTACAATTTGGCTTTTTCTTCTTAATAAATCCTATTCTGTCTTACCTAATCTACATTTATGTATTTACACTATGTACAGATATATGCTTATTACTACTCTGTTTTCTATTCTACTTTAATTGTTTGTGAAGAATTGTCATAATGGTTTGCCGGGGACCTGCTTGCAAAAGAATTATTTGATGTCATTAATATAGAATATGCCATTCTTCCACCAATTCATTAATGTATATACTACAGTATATATTATATAAAACTTGACATAATGGACACCCTTGTCGTACTTCATAATTAATAGTTTAAGCCTTTGGGTATTTAATTGCATTTGGTCTTTCAATTGAGATTTTATTAACCTAACACAAACTTCGTATGGTTCTAATTAAATGTTCAGGAATAGCCTTCTTTCTCATAATGATCTGAAGCTAACTTCTATCCACCTTATCAAAGGCGTTCTGATAATCAATAAAAGCCATATATGTTGGAAAGTTATGTTCTCTATGCTTTTCTATTAATCCTTAAATTTACAATAGTACATTGTGCAACGAGCCTATAATGGTAGTAATTAAGACGCGAGTAGGTTTGTTTGATAAACGAGCGCAAGCGAGTTTCATAATTTTCATACGAACGTCTTAATTACCATTATAGGCAAGTTTCATACGACTTTTTATGCTCGACCATATTTCTAACTTGAAATTATTGATAAGTATTCATGTTATGGTTATCTAAGTGAGGAGCGGA
The DNA here is from genome assembly GCF_040183065.1 of Periplaneta americana. NCBI lineage: Eukaryota > Metazoa > Arthropoda > Insecta > Blattodea > Blattidae > Periplaneta > Periplaneta americana. The sequence goes on from NC_091133.1 coordinate 56,437,629, forward strand.
ACTGACCTTCTAAATTGTAAGATGTGCGCAGACGCGAAAGTATTGATTTTTTCCGAGGAACGAATGTCATTGACCTTGATATAATCTAGAGAATAACATGAACATTAATATTCATATAACCTGGAAATTGATTTAGAATTGAAAAGCGAGATGACAAATCGAATTTATTTGAATATTATTTACAATTAACGCTAATTATTATAGTAACAGAACATAACCTTCTGCGACAGTATTGGATTTCCAGCCTCCGTGACGTTTCGCTAATTGTCTTTCGATTGCATATCCGAGAATAATCGATACTTGCGGTTTTATAATGGTACAATGGTGATTTCTCATTGGCTGAACAACTGAACTATAATGAATAGATGTACTTTAATGAGGTGCATTAAAGGGCTATTACCAGGTGTATAATTACATTTCGGCATGGTCGAGCATAAAGTATCTTATAGTATACAACAGGTTAATAGACTATATGCTATAATTTTAATATAACAATAAAAAAAATTGGTAGGATAATTAAAATTTCGCTTTCTTAACTGTAAATGAGCACAAACGCTACTTAGGTGTAAATTTTTTTTCACATTTTGTATATTCGATTCCCTAACCGTTTCAAATGTATATCATTTTACATTTAGGTGTGTTTCCAAATTATATGTAACTAGCCGAAAACACCCGGAGTTGCCCGGGTTTTCCTTTCTGCTACTATTTTTAATTAAACTTGTTATTAAATTTTCGGAAATCTCCGAGACCTAACTATGCACAACCAAAACGAATTGTCTTTACTAAGCTTTCCTCGCTCATAAAGATGAATCTTTACTTAACGTCACTTGCATGAATTAATGAACTCCTTATTCAAATGCCTGCCAGGGTTAACTCAATTTAAAACAGTTGTAAATCAGGCACCGAAAAGAAAACAATTCATCATGTGCCTGACGTTAAACTGCTGTTTTAAATGTAGGCCTATATATTTGTTTTTTATTTATTTATTTGTTTTTATTTATTTATTTGTTTTTATTTATTTATTTGTTTTTATTTATTTATTTATTTATTTATTTATTTATTTATTTATTCTGGTGTTGTTAAGGCCATTAGCACTTCTCTTCCACACCTCCAGAAATACAAATAAAGCAATAGAAAAATCGAACTATAAACAAAGTAAAACCCATGAAAATACAATTCCTTCTCTTTCTGATCAGTTTCAGCATCGAATCAATATATATATATATATATATATATATATATATATATATATATAATTTAATTTATATTGGAAGATTTTTTTACCTCTTGGTCGCTGTACACCCACTTATATCATACCCAGTTTTTTTAATATAACTTGAAACTATAGTCTATCTCATAAATTCAGAACATATTATATTAATTCTAATTTTATACACAGAATACAAATACAATATAAACTCGCAATAAGTCATTTTTTTAACATAAAGACTAATATTCTGAGAAACGTATAGGCCTACCGGTATTTTAGAAATCAAGAGGTTTTTATTTCCACAACGCTTAACATACCAAATTTTCAACGTGATTATACAGATATAATTTCGCAGCGACACATTTTCAGAGGTGAACAACAATGTTTTGAGAATTAATACAATGTTATTTTCAGTGAGTTTAAGTACAGTCACATACTACATTAACAACATGACAAAAGTTTCATTGAATTGCTTATTGATATGTGTAAAATCTTTTTTTTTTTCACTTCTTTGTATAAAATATAGTTGAGGATATGAAAACACGAAGTTTTTAAGTTAATGTCTGCAACTTTGAGCGACTGTCCTTGAGCTTCATTTTAATATGGCCATTACAAATGCTAGTGGCATTGAAATTGCAGTTGCTTAAAATTGAATGAGTATCCTAGCAATACGTGGCATAAAAACATCTCCTTTTATTTCTGCAGTTAATATTGCCAATTCTTTGAAGTTTCGTATGAGTTTTTCACACCAATTCTTATTCGTGCATAATTTTGGTGGGTCAATATTTCGCAATAGTACTATTGGTTATTCAATATTAAGTAAATTATGTGGTAGCAATCCTTGTAGTTTCAAAGAATTCTAGAATTCGGTTGTATAAAACAGTTTGCTCACTATCTACAAAACCGCATCGAGGAATTCATAATACGGTCCTGGACTGCGTAAAGATACTTATTGCATGAATAATCTAGTTTTAGCCTTCATGATGTGTAACAACAATGTAATTTAATTTCGTGTTAAAATTTCCAAGGCCTCGTGAAAGTCGATGTTGAATACAACAGACAATAATAAAGAACAATTGACTGTAGAAGATTTTTCATTTTAATATTATACATGAATATTTGATACATTTATTTTTATTTTTATATTTTTAATTAATTTAACTTCCATTTGCACAATTTTAATGTAGCCCAAGTTCTTCTCCTGGTTATGAAGGTTAAATGTGCTAACTTTGGCACATATCGGTCAAAGCGTGTAGCTTTGTGTAGAGAACGTACACATACACACAAACATACATACATACATACATACATACATACATACATACATACATACATACATACATACATACATACATACATACATACATACATACATACATACCCACATTCAATTTTATATATTAAGATACGCTTTGTCAAATCTGGCAACCTTATTTTAGTATCAGTGTTACGGGATTGATGTTTGGAGTAAGAGGAACGATACCCAACTTCTCTTCTCAATTCTGTAAGACCCTAGGACTGCACAAATCTTTTCTGAATGAACTGGCCCTCCTCATAATTATAGAGTCAGTCAAACTTTCACGGAACCACGTATATGGACTCTAATTCAGTATATGGAAAAAATTGACGCACCATTATCATTTTTCTTTTTCATACTTAGCTTTCATTGATTCTTTACTTGATTTTTTTTCTTTCTTCTGTAAACTGCCATTGTTTGTTTGTGTATTTGTTTGCCTTTTTTCTTACTATTTTAGCTCTCATCTTCTATTTGTTCTTGTATTGTTTTGTATGCTTTGTCTAATGGCAGCCTCTAATTTGAGGAAGCTTTGATAAAGAGATAAATAAAATATTATTGTACAACATATAAAATATGGACATTGCGATAGTTGTTTTCTTTACAGTCCGACACGGTTTAATAAACTAGTGTGACAAATTAAGTTTTGCCAATTTAAGGGTTAACTGATTTGTACATAAAAATAGCCCTACAATCATCGTAAGATCTTCCTTTTCTGGATCCATGTTGTGTTTTAGAGAAAAGAGCTTCCGTTATCGCATTTAGTCGATTTTTTAACATACTCGTACTTGCAAACACTTTACACATAAGTAGTGTTCAAAAGACTGACAACATAAATCTCATTTTCTGACTTCACACTGTGAATTAGGAAGACAACTTTGTAGGCTATACGAAGATACAAAATCAAGATGAGTGTATAATACACTACCTGTTACTGTTTTTCAGATTGTGTTTTACCTGCAACTCGCATATCTAACGGCACTGTCGAGAATCATACTGAAGACAGAAGACCATGAAATTGCCGATTACGTAACAGAGATCAGCAAGCAGATATTCACGCCAAGAAAACCCGTATTAGTTTCCCTAGAATTTTATCTGCATAACATGATAAAGAGCGGTATACATTATTCGTTTACGACAAAGAGAGCCGAAATATTCGAAGACATTTACTGCTCCACGAATACGACCAAATTCAGTAGCGTACGCCACTCAAATACAACAATGCATATATATGAAGCACATCGGCGCATTTTATCTCGCCTAGTAGCCAGGTTTGAGTCATCTTTGCTTCAGAATCTGCAAGAATCCAGCCATTGGCCCATTCTTATCTCTCCCATCGGGAATAAGATATGGTGGAATCCATTCGTCGAAAATTTTGTCATCATCATGGATTATCCCCACCACACTTTTGGATTACTTAATCATCTGAAGTTTCTTAGAGAAACAACAATGTTCAATGAAGCTGGAAGATTTCTCGTTGTCGTAGAAACAAGCCAACCCGAATTCGACAAGCTGGCGCGGACCATACTTATAACACTCGGAAAGAAAAAAGTAAAAGACGTTTTTGTGGTTATCAGGAATTATAAGAGGACCATTAATTTATATACATGGTTACCGTACATCCCCCCATCCGGCTTCTGCGGGCATTTTCGAAATATGATTCGATTAAATACTTGGACAGGAGGTAACGGAGAGAAATTTGTAAGTAATTTAAGCCTATATATTGACAAAAAGAAGTCCGATTTGACAAAATGCTGCGTTACTTTCCCAAGACCCTCTCAAGATCTCTTCCAAATTGAAATTAATGGGAAAGATCGTATATACGACGGATTAAACATCAGATTGGGAAAAATCGTTGCAGATTATCTTAAAATGATGCCACATTATTGCAATAACAATGGAAACATCGCTAATTTAATCATACAAAACAATTTGGGCACAGGGTTCTTCTTACCGCTCAACACTCGATCAATTTATTATACCCTCACATACAGCTTTTTTGTACCTCACGCAGAACCCTACTCCCGGTGGGCTAGCATGACTAGGGTATTTACCGCGGATGTATGGGCATCAGGGATCTTATCCCTCTTCGTTGCTGCAGTGCTTATCCGTTTTTTCGATTATAAGAAATCAAAAACCTGCAAATGCATACTAGGAGAGCTGTTGATGTGTTGGGGTATCATGCTGGGGATAGGAATTAATGAAATGCCCAAACGGGATTGCGTTCGGATTTTATTTATATCTTGGACAATTTTCTGTCTCTGTGTTAACACAGTATTCCAAACGTATGTCACCAGCTATTTAGTAGATCCGGGATTCGAGCACCAGATTGACAGCCTCGATGAAATTGTCGACCTTGATTATCAGCTAATTTTTTCTAGTTTTTCGTCCTTCATTACTGTTACTAACGGAACAAGGTTGATGACGCGATCGATATTTATGAGAAAACCAGAAGATGCCATTATTTTCGCTCTGAATACTGAACGTTCAGCATTGTTCATGAGTAAAGAAGAGTTTCAGTACACAATTAATCGAATATGTGGTCTGAACAAAGTACCACTTTACCACAAACTTAGTAGCAATCTCTTTTACATGCATGTGTACATGTCCTTCCAAAGAAATTCGCTATTACAAAACAGACTAAATGAATTGCTTGAACGAATATACGAGGCTGGGATACCAAACAAGCTTATGAGGGATATCGTTTATCCTACGGGTCATGAAAAACTGGTCCGAACCATTGCAGACCTTAGAGATGATTATGTAACTATATCTTTATATCACCTAGTATCTCCGTTTTCTCTCTGGATTATAGGGCTGGGACTAAGCATTCTGGTTTTTGTCGGAGAATTGGTGTTACACTTAATTATCGACAGAAAAGTTGCACGTACTTGAATGAAGTGTTAACCACAATAAACATTTTCGTAACTTATTTCATACAGAGTGAAAGGAACTTAATACATTCCTTCAAATTAATTATGAACTAGTAACCGGTATGCAATTATTAGAGATGGTACATTTTAGCAACTTAAAAATTTAACTCTTTAGAAATTAGATTTAGTATTTATGTTATAGCACTCTCAATATAGCAATTTAACATTTTGTATCGCTTTTGGATGAAACTATTTTATGGAAAGTTTGATGGTAATTCAATGTCATCAATGTGCTAATAGGTGTATTTTCTAGATTTTCTAGCTAAAATTCTTCAAAATAATAAATAAGTGAAAGAATATGTAATAGAAGTACAGTGAAATTGTGGAAATTAAGAAATATGCCAAAACATATGGTTTGGATTTATCCCGAACCATCTACCACATGTAGGCCTAATTTGTTTTTGAGTGAATACTGGAAATAAAGCGGTCGTATAGGCAACTAATATTCTAACACCAGCACCACACACATTAGTTGAAAACTTGAGATAACCGTACAGATAACAGAGTAGCTAGGTCATATTCCTGTGCTATTGAAATTGTAGAACATAAAAGGGTGGGTAATGAAACTACGGTATTTGAAAAAAATTTAAGAATCCATCTACATATATGATGAGGTCATTACATATATTATTGTTATTATTATTATTATTATTATTATTATTATTATTATTATTATAATTTACATAAACACAAAAATATACATGCAATTTCACTCTTACTCTATTTCGCAAAAACATATAGGCATACATTTCGTATTTTATCGTGGATTAAAAAACTACAATAGTATAACTTCTTAACATAGTTTTAAACATAAAATAACTTATTTTGACAGTCTTTTGGCACATTTAACGTGACTGCGAAAATCTACCATAAGTTATCGAATTACATGAAAAAATTCCATTTTTCCCCTACATCCAATTATTAATAAAATAACTGCATTTCCTTCGCAAGAATAATGTAAAAAATGTGACAACTGCAAAGTAACGGCTTCCCTTAAAAAGTTTAAAACAGACTGTATCGTTTTACAGCAAACTAGCCCTTCGTTAATCAAAACGACGATTTCTCTACTTTTGTTAATGAAGTTTTGGAGGAGTGAAAGCATTTGAAATTTTCACGCCAATTAATCAGTGAAAACAAAATCTATACGAATACCCTTCACGTGTGCAACAGTAGAAAGTAAGTAGGCCTAAACATTTCAAATTTGGAGGATTTGGCTCAATTTTGCTATTAATTTGATTTGCAAAATTTCAACTGTAATATTTCTAACATAAAAAGAATATTATGATTTCTAAAACGTTACATATAAAATCGTTAATACATAGCACACGTACGCACACAACGTAAGCACTAGGTACAGTAGAGGAGGCAAGACCTGTCCTGTGATCTTATGTGCCGTCGCTATATCACCAATGGGTATGGAGGGGGAAGATAGGTTTTAGTCAGAGATGAACTTCCATGTCGGTAGATTAGTATATTAAGCGTCATGAAACAAACTCCCTTTCTGATAGCTTAAGTTATTCTTTTCCCTCTCACACAGCTCACATACCAGGTCTCGCCTCTTCATCTATACTAAAGGCCGAGTAAAACGAAATAATTGTCAATAATTCAAAGGCTGAGAAGTGGTTTGTTCTATCTATTTCTGGTCATTTTTAAATTAAGTACATAACCATATTCACATTTTTTTCACACAGTAACCAAGCATTTTCGTATTTGAGGAATGAAAATTGGTGAGTGCACAATCAATTTTATGTCCTATTGCACACTTACATAGCTTTTAGAAATCGTTTATTCTACGTTCTGCTACTAATATAAGTTGAACACCGCTACGCAATTTAGATATTGCATAATTTAATACTCAAAAGTTGCCTTCAATAATTCCTTTCCATAAACTGGGCACACTGTTTAGCTATACTAATTCACTTGTTTGTAATGTTGTTAGTGATAATATGGTGATGTTTTAAATGGCATATTTAATGAGAATTAAATTGAATTAAGTTAATCGAATATGATGCAGGCGAACGAAGACATAACAGAATATTATCCAAAAAAAGACCGCTAGTGTTAACATTTAAACAATGAAAGGAAATACTTAATATATTTTGGTCTCTACCAGAAACTAAAAGAGTCACTATTTTAAGAAAATATTTACAGAGAATCTTAAATATTTTGTAATGTTAGGAAGACAATAAGAAAACAAGTTAAAAATAATGTATGCATTTCCGTGTAATTTAACCAACATCGAACGCGAAGGAAATAAAATCTAATTTAACCTCAATATTGTGTCCGAAAAGAACTGAATCACATGAGAATACGTAAGGATACGACGTAAAATTAGAATTTTACTCTGACAGACGCCGGTTGATTGGAACCTACAAGGCCATTCAGAGCAGTTTTATTTCTTCAGAAGTGAAATTTGAAAGTAACGCACAAGGTGGAGACTTCTGGAACCCGCACAATAATGAACTCTGTGTATCGTATTCATGAGGCCGTGCCGTAATTTTAAAACAACTGACTGCGACGTGGCAGATATCAAGAACACTAAAAAGGACATATGTATGAAAATATTAATTTTTTTGTCTTCTATGTGAAAGAATAGCTGGCAATGACTCTCAGAATCAAAATTACAACTGGGGAAAGGTATAAAAAAGGGAACAACTACAGATCACGTTTCATTATTTCTGTTACATAGCATAGTAATATATGATACAATACAAAAAGTTGTATGAAGTAAAATATAGAGATTTAGTCATATATCACAAAATATGTACAGTACAGTAGACTCTCCCAAGTTCGACAGAACAGAATTGAAAGTTCTGACCAATAAGGTTAGTGAGTGTGGCAGGTGAAAAGAATACAAATTCTTATTGGTTATCCAATAACGAATACAGTACTGTACTTGCATTTCCTGCCCGCCCCGAGACTTGTGTATGCGCTTCTAGCACCACAGTGGGTTTCGGAAGTTCCGTCTCACAAACGGCACAATTCTCAAATAGAAAAAGAAGAGTTCATTAATTTAAAGTCAGTGATCAATATGGATATCCTAATCAATAAAATATTCTGTTTTCTTTCAACAAAAGTATCACTACAAGACACAGGACCAATTCCCATTCAAATGGCAAACCCATTTCTTAGTGCCCGTATAGGGGCGTGTCTAATTCTCCTACGTAAGCAGTCTAACTATAGGATGTCGAACTTGAATTCTGTCGAACTTATGAGCTTCCACTGTACTTAAAATATAACTATATCACTTTAAATTTCTCAATCCTATATCAGAACAAAAAATAATAATAGTAATCTTCTCTAACAAATAGAAAAGAGATACACTGGGATACAGCTGTATTTTCTGGCTTTAAAAATTACACAGACCTGCAAAATTAAGGGTCATAAAAACTTTTCTAAAACTTTATGCTACATTTATGGTTTCTTGTGGTGCTGAATCCAAAGCTGACCTCAGATTTTCTCTATCACTTATCATTTTTTCGCAACATGCATTGACACTTCTAGCAATGTCAGTGTAACGTTATTGAATTTAATTTGAAAAAGTGATGAAGTGAAACATGTCCTGTGCCAAATATTAAAGGTATACTTTACAAAAACTATTCGTGGAGTATTTCATCCACTGGTTTTTAATATTTACATTAATGATTTCATTAAAAAATGGAAAAGATTGTTAGTTATGGTGTAAAATAAACCAGGAAATATGTTTTAACGTTATAACCTCATTATAAACCAATTCTCTCTCTTAAGACTACTTTCAATCAATTCAATGTTTATTGACAGAACTGAAAGTGTACTAATTTTTTTTGTCTCACTGTGCTGGGAGATTCTTGTGCACTTGCACAGTGCCATAGATGTAAAGACATTCATGTGCAAATACCCAAACCTTCGCACCACGCTGAGCAAGATGATTGTTTTTATTTTTTTGCTTTGTTCATGAACAAATTATGGTTAACTTCTGTGAGTGACAAATTTTCATTAAAATGTTGTATGTCAACTTCCTCAACAGCACATGTGCGGTTACATTTTAATGTATAAATTGAAATATTTTTGGTGTTTTATTGCAGCTACATACTGAATGTAATATTTTCTGTCCTATGCAACACTATTTTATTCTTTTTTATAAGTAAAAATGTTTTAATTAAACATATTTGTGACGATGTAATGTAGTAATTTTAGATGTAATGTAATAATTTTATTGTAATAAAAAGTGTATTACAATTATTCTTACTTTCACACTTTACTTCATAACTACATCGCATAGAACTCTGAATATTTCTGGTATCATTCGTGCAATTAATTGGTTTTAAATCTGGCAAAAGTACATCAGAAAACTATTAAGAGGCAAATGCTGCTAGAATTCTGAAAGTTATTAGTCAGAGACTAACTAAAACTACTTTAACGTTAAGTTTTTTCTGTTATTTGTTCAAATTTTGGTTACGAAATGTTGGGAACAGAAATTATTGGGGATACATTTGAATAAAAATACAATAGCTTACGGAATCATGAATGGATAACACAGCTAATTAATCAAGCCAACTACGAAACACCCCCAACTAACGAATTAATCTAACATGGCATTACAGCTGTTGAAGAATCTTTGTCCACCTTTCAGGCATTTTCAATCTAATTACACTGGCGAGATATCCTTGATGTGGCGCCATCATAACCTCGGATCTGTCTAATACAGCACAGGACATCACACTGACAAAGGACAAACAACAATGCCCTAGGAGGGATTCTAACCATCGGTCATAACTTCCCTGCAATGTTACAGCTTCGTGCATTAACCATTGCTGATACCACAACTGGGTTAAGCCCCAAATGCTTTTAAACTTGGTTCTTTCCTTCTCTTCTAAGATGAACTTTCTTCGTCATTGTTTTTCAGAAAATGTATTGTGATCTGCTAAGAATAATAAATTCTGATCTTAATACTGTTTCATTTTTGTGTGGATTCAAGTTCTCTAACACTTGGTTTTGATTTGAACAAAACGTTAAAAATATCAAGACAAAACTTCATAAATGTTCATTTTTAATCATGGTGGCTTTAGATAAATTGTTAATCATTGTTGAAAAAGAGTATGATATGATATATATATATATTTTTTTTTTTTTTCTGTTCTTGTGATATTTAACTTATTTTATATTTTCGTTTTCATATTTTCCGATAATGGTATATCTATAATGTGATAAGTTGAGCTATATATAATCATAATATTCCTTACTGTGTGTACTTAAAAATATTGTATTCATTGTATGCTTTGTACTGCACTATTTTATTACTACTATTAGTATTATTATTACTATTCTTATTTATTATTATTATTATTATTATTATTATCAATAATTGTCTTTTTTATACTTTGTATGTCTCATTTATTTTGACCTGCTGTTCACATTTTATTATGCTTTCTCCTTTCTTTCTGTATGTTATATATTATGTCTGATTTCTACTTACTTGTTGTTTACATTTTATTAATATTATCTTATTCAGTTTTGTGTGTAAAATTGTAGTGTACTTTGTAAATTTGTAGTGTTTCTTGTAACGCAGTTTTACTCCTAGTTGAGTGTTAGAGAAGGCCGTATGGCCTTAACTCTGCCAGGTTAAATAAATCATTATTATTATTATTATTATTATTATTATTATTATTATATATGATACTCGTAAATGATATATGATACATTGTATATGATATGTTAGACATGATATATTACTATATGATATTTGATATAATGTACTGTATGACACAATATATGATACATCATGTGATATGATATGATATAAGACATGATATGATATTATATAAGATATGATTTATGATGCATGATGTGAGATATACATATATACACACACACACAGAGTGTAACAAAAGTTTCTGGCAGAGTGAAAATTTCAGTTTTTTTCAAATATTTGATGGTAAATATCACATTTTCAGCCAAATTAATAATAAAGGATTGCATCACACCATAATCAAGTAGTACCAACTCCTACACCATAAAATTTGGTCATGGTTCCTGAGAAAATGGAAATTAACAAGAGAATAATTTTAACATACTGTTACAGAAACTTTTGTTACACTCTGTATACGACACATTTCTTTGTCAGCCAACTTTACAATTCACAGTTATGGTGGAATTTTACATTTCTGCTTTTCGATCCACCATCACTTTAATATATATCCACATACCGCACTTTTTTGTGAATATATTTCTTTATCAAGAATTTCGTGTTGTTTTCCTATTCTTCTGTTTTAACTAAATTGTTGTCTGTCCTTTCCTATCTATTCTCTTCTATTCTCTCTCTCATACTTGGACTGCCTTTCTTCCATTTCTTTCTCTATTACATAGTATACATTCCTTTCCTTCATTATTTGCATTATATTTTATTTATTATTCTCAAATCATTAATTCTTTCCCAACTATTTTCTCCTAAATTATTTGACACCTTTCCATTTTCTCTATTTAACACTACTTACATCATTTATTATTTTCCTATTTTCTCGTCTATTTATTTACGCACGTATCCCTTTCTCTTCGCTCCTACGCCTAAATTCCCTCTTTTATTGCTTCTTTCCGTATACTTACATCTAGAATACTCCTATAGTTATAGTACCCCTGATGCTACTCCCAGGTCACAACATTGATTCACATATAGTAATTATCCAATTCATTAATTTCACTACTAATTACTCTCTCTTCCACTTCTCATTAGTTCATATGTTCATTCACTTTAATTCATTGCTTCTATGTCTATCTTATTACACTCTTTACATTTCTTGAAAAAGAGTCATATGTGTTAATGTTAACATTATGTCCAACAACGCTGTCCATCAAATGTTTGGCAAAATGTTCACCACCAACTTCAGTGTGTTAACACTTTCATTCGAACCAGCAAAACGTATTAGGCATTCTCTACACACATTTAAATTACTCTCATCAAGGTCTAGCATTCTCAACTCTACTCCTTTTTAATAGGAATTGCGAAATCGGTACTTGAGGAAAGATGTTTATAGCCTGTGTTGACGGCTGGAACTGGTAAGCTATAACGACTAGATATATTTATGGACAACTTCGATATCTTACAGCTTAGAAGGGAAAGATGACTGTTCTCGTATTTCAATCTTCGTATACTGTGTCATAGGTTCATATAGCTATGTATCAGTGACGTGCAGTTACACTCAAATGATCAGATCACAGCTCTACTTTTACCTAATTTAATAAATTGCTGCTTTGTGTTCTGGAGATCTGATGTTCGATTCCCAAGAACCGACTACCCTGACTTGGGTTTTTCGTCTTTCTCAAGTTTCTCTAGGTAAATATCGGGATAGTACCAATTAAGAAATTAATACAATTTAACAAGGCTTTTAACAACATCCAGGACTTTCGCTAATATGTTCCAAAAATTTATTTCACTTTCGAGTATTCGTAAGGATTTCCATAAAAGGAAACATTACATAATTACAATATACAGTACCTATCATATGTGAAATTGTGCAAAATCGATGTACATCTGTATCTAGTTAAGCAGAACAAATTATAAATTAAGTAGTATTTTAATCCATGTATTGTGGGTCCTTATCACCACGGCATGGCGCGTCCTCAGGTTGCGGATCGAGGAGACGGCCTCCAGATATGGAGGGTAGCTGTGAATATATTGAATAAGCAGTCGCGGACAGCCAATGAGCAGTGGTCCTCCAGCTTGGAGGTTAGGCGAAGCGCTAACAACCCATCACCGTAAAAAACAGCTTGTTACGAATCCTTCAAATACGATATTTGGGGCTAAGAGGGATGAAGTTACAGGAGAATGGAGAAAGTTACACAACAAAGAACTGCACGCATTGTATTCTTCACCTGACACAATTAGGAACATTAAATCCAGACGTTTGAGATGGGCAGGGCATGTAGCACGTATGGGCGAATCCAGAAATGTATATAGAGTGTTAGTTGGGAGGCCGGAGGGAAAAATACCTTTAGGGAGGCCGAGACGTAGATGGGAAGATAATATTAAAATGGATTTGAGGGAAGTGGGATATGATGATAGAGAATGGATTTATCTTGCTCAGGATAGGGACCAATGGCGGGCTTATGTGAGGGCGGCAATGAACCTCCGGGTTCCTTAAAAGCCAGTAAGTAGTAAGTAAGTAAGTAAGTACGTAAGTAAGTATTTTAATTTCATTATTATAAAGAAAGGACTCGACTCGGTGAATAGCGTGCATGTTCCATCCTAGCAGTCTATAGCTCTAATCTGATGTGGGTAATAAAAAACTACTGTTCTTCCGCCCAAGGGACTGTGTGTTTGCCACTTAGATGCTGCCCTATTTTCTCTGTGCAATGATTCTATAACGTGTTACCGTACGACCATGACGAGGGAGATCCACAATGTTTGCCTGTCTAGTGTTGGTCTAGAACAGCCATTTTCAACTGGTGTGCCGCGAGAAAATGAAAATAGTAAATGTTGTGAATGCGAATTAAAAATATACATGTGAAAATAGTAAAAAAAAAAAAGTGACGCCACTTTCAGCGAAAATGTCAGAAGTCAGCATTCAGTAAATACAGCGTAGGTGTACGATCGGCAGAGAAGAGAATGGCTGACGTGAGTCAGGGTTGCCAGATCAGTAAAGTTAAAATATCGTACCAACCTTGAACTTAATTTAATTTCAATTTAAGGAAGAGGGCACTACGATCCATTACTGCGAAATTATATCTACTCCGCTAACACCGGCTGACTACACTAAGATTCGTTGCGTACCCAAGTTTCGAGCAGGCAACCCCAGTCGTACCGGGCAGGGCGTAGTTGCGCCCCACAGTCAGGTAAAATGCAGCAGATAAAAAAGGGTCCCTGTTTTGTGGGCATAGTCGCGGCCCGTTCCCATCAAGTAGAGTAAAGGGGCATGGCATAGTTTTGCCGCGATGAAATAGGTAGAGAAAAAGACATTACGGAAACTCAAGCCTCGTAATCAACCAATCTTATTGATTTTATATTCGATTTAATACTCATTATCGATACAGTTAAAATGAAAATCATGAAGTTGGCAGTACTTTATTAACTGTTTTTCTACTGTTTATGCAATGATTACTGATAGCCTACCGTTAAAATGAACACCATGAAGTTGGCAGTACTTTATTAACTGTTTTTCTACTGTTTATGCAGTGATTATTGATAGCTTACTGTAAAAATGAACACCATGAAGTTTTCAGTACTTTATTAGCTGATATATTCAAATGAGTGAGTCGGAATATGGGGCCTTAGCAATCGTGACATTTTATTAGTGATTTTCACACCGTCTATGGCGTATAGTGAGGTTAATTTAAAATGAATGTTAAGTTTAGTAAAATGGGTAAAGAATTAAAAATTCACAATGGTTCTAACAAGGGAACCTTCTTTCATGGTGAATTGAAAAGGCGATAATGTCGTATATTTTTGGAAAGAGGAGGCAAAAGTAAGTCAGCAGGTGAAATTTTTCCGCCTGAACTCCATAGGGACAAAGGTTATGGGACTGTAAATCTAACATGGCAGTCTGTGGGAAGTGACTCAATGTGCACACTTAAAGGCTAAAATGAAGTTGGTTTTGAAGTCACTGCATTGTAAACGAGATATTACAGCTGTTGTACGTTTGAATTGCAAACATTATGGACATCGATCACAAAATGATGTAAACAGTAACATTTAATCCAATGTGCATACCATACAAAAGCAAAAGATGTACAAGCGCTGCACTCATCACTTCCTAAAGGGTGAAAACTGTATTGACATCGCGTTTGAAAAGACTCTGGCTCGTCGTCCAAGTAGCCAGCTGTATACCAGGCATACCGAATAAAGTTCTTAAACAAAGGGACGGTGGAACTGATACAGAGCAAAGGACTGCAATCGAATGAAGATGTCTCGGTGTCAGCTATGAAATCAGTCGTAGTTATAATGACATCCGTGATATACTTGCTTTGTATGGGCAGAAGAAATAAACATCAAGAGGTTGGATGAAGCCAGTGCAGCCAGAGGGGGATCAAATTCCATTCAAACGTCCTAATCGAGTCAGGAATTGGCGACTTGATGAGTGTCTCGTCCTTATTTGCTGACCATGAACCCAACAGCAGGAGGACACCATCTTCATGCAATGAAGAAATGCTGGGCGGAAATACTTGCGAAAATATATCCTTCATATCTGTCTTCCACATATTCGCTGAAACAAAAAGATATGATTTGATGTTGTATGTCAGCAGGTTTATTTTTAGAAAACTTTTTCTGTGATTCGACTGACAGGAGATACATTAGGGAGAAGATTTGTCCGTCCATGGAAACGACTGGCATAATCATGTAGGATTGTGTCGTAGTAGCCTCTGATCCTGCTGTGGCATAATTCTTCTTCCTTCCTTCGAAACGCAGGGTTTGCCCGGAGTGAATCTCTTTTTCAAATCGACTTTGATCAATGTTGAGGATCTGGCGAAGAGGTCAGAAGCTCTGAAGTTAAGATGGTTACCAGAATCAATTTGAGCCTTCACCTGTAGGCCCCAAAAACTGATAGTTCTGTCATGAATGATAGCGTCCATACTTAACATTTCAGGTTTCTTTTTCTTCTTCTTCTTCTTCTTCGCTTTAGTATTGTAGTCTTAAAGCATCCCCTGTGTGATTAGAGGAAATCCATTTTCACAGAGGTGAAGAATCGTCTCTTTCCGCTGACTGTATCGTTCATATAGACAAGCGCGTTTTCTGCTTGTACAAAAATTAAATATAAGAGTAGCTATCAGCAGAATTAGCTCGAGCAAGACTTACCTTTTCGTAAGATGAAAGTAGGTGGCCGCCTCATAGCGATAATACCCAGTATTTAAAACGTACAACAGCTGTAATATCTCGTTTGCAATGCATTGATTTCAGAAAGAACTTCATTTTAACCTTTAAGTGTGTACATTGAGTCACTTCCCACAGACTGCCATGTTAGATTATAGTCCCATAATTTTTGTTCCTATGGAGCTCAGGCGGAAAAATTTAACCTGTAAGCTTACTTTTGTCTCGTCTTTCCAAAAATATACGACATTGCCGCCTTTTCAATTCACTATGAAAGAAGGTTCCCTTGTAAGTTTCGATTTGCGAAACCCTGTACCGTGGGTTAAGATATCGGTGTACAAATAAAAAAGGCAGTTCATTTATTGTGTGTGATATAGAAAAGTGTCATTTTAAATAGCAAAATTGATCATATGCTACCTGATTTCAGTGCAGCTATCACTGTAATATTTTTAAGTAATTTATTTATTATCTGACAATCACTTTCGTGTGTACTATGCCCATTAGGGCGCAACTATGCCATGTCCATTCTGCTACCCGACTTCTTCGGGGCGCAACTATGCCATGTCCATTCTGCTACCTGATTTCTTCGGGGCGCAACTATGCCTGCCTAGGCCTCCCAATCGACCGCGGGGCCCAACTATGTCATACCGGTCGTTCCTGGGTCAGCTCGTTTCATGCGTCGCCAGCCGGCGTTCGGGGAATGCTATGGGATGATGATGAAATGAAGAAAAGTTAACAGACTAATGTAGGTGTCTAATGTGGAGAAACGGGAGAACCCCGAGAAAAACGCCAACTGCGAATTCTTCCGCCACAAGTGTCACTATGGACCACCTTAAAAAGTAACGCATGTCGCTTGTTTTTATGAAAATATTTCTCCGTAGTTAGGAAATCACTAGTTTAGATTATATGATTGTGGCGCGGGATTTTAAAATATAACTTTAGTGTGCCGCATATTGAAAAGGTTGAAAAACGCTGCTCTAGAGATATATCCTTTCCTACACCGTACTGGATTGTAAGTTGTTGAAAGTAGGAGATAAGACTATGAAGAAATGAAGATAATAAAAAAAAAATATGTGTGATCCAGAAAAATATGGCTCATAAATCAATTCATGTATCTACGTCTTTTGCATGACAGTTCAATAAATGAATTGCACACGGTAAAATCAGCGAATAGAGATTATAATATGGAATAGACACTCACAAGTCAGTGAATTTTCCTGTTTTGTTTCTCTGTGCACCGGCATTTAGTTCCACTTTCAAGCGCTAGAGGTTAGTTTAATCGAGGACACGATAAGATAATAATTGAGAATAGAGTTGAGACACAGGATCCAAACATCGCCTACCTTATTGCATAATCCAGTAACGATTTGCTTCAAATAAATTCAAGTAAACAACTTCTCCTTATTTCTCAATGATAAACTAGTTGCAATAATATTTTTTTATGTTTCATATATAAGAGATTATATTATAAAATAATATAATACATTATAAAATTATGTATCAAATTCGTTTAATATTTCTATACAATATATAGGCATATGGTTTTACTTGTCTTAGGAGTTTTGTTTTTCCATTTTCAGTGCTATCAAATCATTACATATTTTAATTTTTGATGGAGTCAACGTCTCAACTCTCATTATAAAGGAATTCTAGAGTCTAAACATTACAGATAGTGACGAATTTATTATTTCATCGGTCCAATTTATTTTATTTGAGTGCATAATGTATCTAGATGTATTAATTGTATGTCTGTTATATTCCGCTGTGTCGACTCCTAACTGGTGTGATGTTAGCGCCAACTCTAGGGAAAAAACAGTCTCTCACGCTCAAGCTGGTTTGAAGGTCATTGAAATCAGTCCTGTTACATCAAAAGGTGCCGACGCGAAGTGTCCATACTTGTAATTCCCTATACGCTGGTAAAATCACCGGCAACATAAAAATTTCGTTGCTAAACACTTAAAACTTACGAAAAAGAAAGTCATCTTCGTAACGCATGTATTTTCAAATTCTCAATAGACCTCATCTTAATTAACCTGAAATTCTCAAGTTATTTATGTATTAATGAAATTGAATTACTCCCTGGATTTGCCCTTAAGCAATATTTTAGGATTTTCCGACATGGATGACGGTTATATGGCGGAACTCATGCTGCGTGATGTCAGCATATCGCAGATGCTCCACCTAAAACAACACAGATAATCATACCGACCATGTAAAACCATCCTTGATCTAAGTTAAAATTCAAACACAGAAACGGGAATACTACATAACGTTGAAGTTACGCTTTAGTATGTGCACTATAGTCTGCGTGCATTGCATTTAACTAAGTAAAAATGTAGTGATAAGAACTTTGTACGCATTTTAATACTCAAACTCACTCCTGTAACTTTTTCTATTCAACTTCTACGTGTAAATATTTCTCCTAAGATAAATACAGAGTTTACAATATGGAGATACAACCTACATATAAAGCAAATATTTATTCCACTCTTACACACAGGCTGGTACACCGTTCCAATTGCACCGTGATACTTGCTTGCACGTGCTTGGACATTTTTGAGCGATCAAGTGTTAATTGTTGAGAGTTGCTTAAACTTTTAATTAGAAAAGCCCCAGCGAACTGCCCGGGCCTGTATTTGCGAATACCCGCATTGCAAGCTAAAATACATGAGAGTTGGAAGGATGAAGAATAAAGAGGAAAATCCACTCAAAAGAAGCGCACAATTTTTGAAGTATAATTATTTAATAAGAACCTCACTTTAGTGGAAAGAATAAAATTATAGATTAAGACATACAAATTATAACATTTCAAGTACAGTAAAACCCCTCTTAACCGGCACCAAAGTGACCAAACTAGTTCCGGATACGAGATTTTGTCGGAGTATTTCGTTTATATGACTTAATTCCATTTCCGACCAATGAAATGTAATGAAATTTTGAATTCTAACCAATCACAGTCACACTTTGCGACAATTTTTTCAGCTAGAATTATCGCTATCAATTTATCGCATGATCGTTCTTTTGTTTAGTCGTTGTCGCCAACTGTTTGCCCGTAAATTGATGATCATGAATACATTAAGATGAAACTACACGGTTAAAGTTTTCTTTCAACTTTAAAGCAATGAATGCAAGAGTGATGTTTAATATTAATTAATATATTTACGCAGAAGACGACGTTCAAAACGGCGCACCATGTAGACACAAAATCTTCATGCATCTTAATTAAACATACCTTTTAAACTTGATTCTTTCGATATTCTTCCCAGATTGCACGCATAGGCGATTGGAATATTGAACTGTGTAGTTCCGTTACACACTACAGCGAGAATGCATTTGTCGAGCTATAAAAAATGCTTTCCTGTAGCACTGAGTAAAGGTCGAAATAAGGCACAGCTGGAATTGGTCCTGCTCCCAAAGGTAACTTAACTTATATTTGTAGCCTATAAAATTGGTATTTTGTGAATGAAATTAAACAATTAATAAAACAATTAATAGAAAGTCAGATGTTCAAATTTATGTAACATCATCGCATATCAAACCCAAAGACCTTGTATAGTAATATATAGAAAGTCTTTAATCAAACTACCTTCCATATGGCGTAATAAAATTCGTGTTTTAATTATCTATACAGAGATGTTGCAAAAATGTCACGCTTTGTATACATAAACATTGCTATATAGCTGTCTCCACACATATTACGTTCTTAGTTCTCGGTGTAGTGTGTAATGTATCGATGAAGTACTAAATAAGGTGCGAAATTATACTTCCACATCTACATCTTCATCTTCTAATTCCATGTCCATTGTAGGCTATCTGAAAAAATTACATTCCTTCATTCAGATTTGATAACTGCGTTTTCAACAATTCTTCATTTAATTAATGTATTAATCAGATTACTGTAACTATGTTATAATATCTTAAATTAAATTATGATTTCAGCAGATAATGAAAATGTATTTATGTTATAATAATAAGAGAAAAGTGCAGTACATGTAATTAACATTGTTAAACCTGTATTTCGCTTTTCGCAATTGGCATTTCTGAATAATAACATCGAATTTCTTTATTGCAGTAATCGATATTCATCTATTTCAACTTCACAATGTCTGAATAGGTTAAGTATTCGTAAATATACAATTATTAACATTTTGTGATCGAATTTTAGGGATATATTATTTACATTTTTATTTTATTCACGAAATAGTCCTAATAAATGTCACTCGAGGTCTGACATTACTACAGATAATTGAATAAATACAGTTATATACAAAAAAAGTCTTTGACACATGGTTACCTAAAATAACAGTTTTATTACTTAGTGCAAACTAAGTAATGAGAAATTATGTGACACTTACATGGTACCTATGTATTTTTTTTTACGAAAGTACATGCGAGGAATTAATAAAACGCACTTTTAATTTTAACATTCACGACAGTGAACATAATTTTCAGCCACACTACTCATAAAAAATATATGAAGTGTACCTCTGTGAATTTCCTCGTATTTCCCACTATTCGTCCTTTTTCCGAGCGGTATCTGACGTCACAAATAATTGCTGGGTCCACAGCCAGAATCGACGGAAAAAAGTTGAACTGAACTCTCTCCGGCAACGAATTATTGCTGCAGGGTCTGGCCACTGAAGTATTCATTTGTTTACCCTAATTTGTTTCAGAAGTTCCTGAGCAACTCTAGGCACTGCGAACATTTGATTAGTTAAGAGAATGGAGAATTGCATGAAGTTCGACTGTAGCGACTAATTAGGACGAGGGAATCCGTGAATTAATCAAAATTCATCCTGGGGTCACGTAACGGGGTGAAAACGCACTACGAACAATAAGGAATATAGTACTTGCGTCTGAACTCAAATTCGTGACATTTTGTATGTTCTTATGACGAAGAGTAGATGACTGAGATTTAATTTTTGATGTTTGTAAATAAAAGAGAGATCGCTTTCTCAAATTGAATTTACCAATATTGAAACTAATTAGCTGTAGAATATCATGGCAGTCTATTAAACCATTTATGGTTTTGAACAAATACATTTGTTGTGCTGTTAGCCTACGATTACTGAGAGATGGCACATTAAATTCAACAAGATTCATAAGATTGGAATAAGACCGGATGTGACAATGAAAACAAAGTTTTGCAAGTTACAGACATCATAAATAAAATTCTCAAACCATCTATGACTTTATAAGAAAATAGGTTAACATTGACTATTACACTATTACTACGTCATACTACTTTTGACCAATAAAACTGTACGAAAGGACGTATTTCAACCAATCATGGCTGCTTATCGCACAATTTTATCGCTCCCTAGCATTTGTTTAATTTTATCGCGTCCCTAGCATTTGTTTCTTTGTTTGCCAACATTTGAAACTGCGCTGGTCCGGACGTCAAAAAAATATATAAAATTACAAACCACTCCAGTCGATGCACAGCAGTTTCAAATATGACTCGCATTGGCATTCAAGAACAAGAATTAATAAAAATCACTGATCATACGTATGCATGTTCTGAAATCCGACTTACAAATAAATGAAGAGCACCATTCGGAAATCCTGAATAAGTTGAATACACCATGTAGGCCTAAATCAACGAGTTCCACTTCTATTATGCACACGTCCAATATAACATCAATTGAACCACCAACCACATTCAAATTTGAAAATTGTACATTCAATAATTATTCCTTTTAAAATTATTCATGTTTATTTTTATGTCATCTTCGTTAATTAAAACTTTTCTAACACTTATGTATATTAGTTAGGTTATGTTATAGCTTCTGCTCTGAGAGGATAAAAAGAACCTCTGCTATATGATATGATGGATAGTCACGTATCAGAGATTGTTTAATATTAAGATTTATTGAATAGTAATCATTACAGTGTCTGTATAAAAACACTACTGCCATCTAGCGTAATATTTGTAATGTTGAGATGGTACAATAATACATTTGAAGACAGTTGTATTTTCGGAAGTCAATTAATATTTTATTGTATTGGAGTACTTCGTTACTTCTAATCTTTATATACTTTCTTCTAATCGTGTAATAGTCAATTAAATCCCACTCGAGTTATGATTTTCTCTACATAAATCAAAACGTCTAGTGAGATTACAGTTGATAAAACATTAGCAGTGCCTACACTTCTGTATGGATATAAAATGTGGAGTTTCGAATGAGACAAATCAATGATCAAAGTAGCAGAAATGAAATTGTTAAGGAAAGCAATTCAAATACACGGCAGGATCACAAACGTAAAGAAGGCATTTATAGTGAAATAAAAGCTGCCCATTTTAAGAAAAATTAATAAGTACAAAATTAATTGGAACCAAAATATAAGGAGAATAAACAGGGGCAGGATTCTACACTTAATTTTCAAATACAGATCACAGGGTAGAAGAAATGAAGCGCGTTCTCTAAAGAGACTTTTGGATGACCGAGGCCGAAAAGGGTCATACGGTCCAGTTTCTTAATAATTTGATCATGATATTATCTATTACTGAAGAAGTATACACACAAACTGTTTTTTGGTAAATGTACCGTACATTATCACAATGGGGTAGATATTACAGTTTATGACAGAGTTATGCAGAAATATTGAAAAAGAAAGGATCAAATATGTGTTCACACCGGACGGTAGAATAAAACCTTTATATCGTAATTATGTCAACTGTTTGAAATTGTTTTAATTCTAGCAAAGAACAGTGAAACAACTATTCCTCAGCAGAAAGAGTTTTGTGTATTTTAATTTTCGGAGACAACAATGATTGCACTCCTACCTAGTCAAGCTACAAAACTGGAGTGTTCCTAATATTTTCCAATAACATGACATCTCGTCCCAAATTAATCCAACCATCCACAATTTTTTCAAGTCTTTTCACATCTTTGGACAGTACGCAGTAGCACCATTAATCTTGCTTGCATGTCTGATAATCCAGATCACCAGATATATGCGATTTCTTTTCGTGGGGCTAAGTGAAGGACTTTTCCATGTGTCACTCCTACCCACAAATCCTCAGCAACTGAAGATTCGAACCTTGCATGAACATTTCATTGAACTATCTCCCAGATATGTGTAATCTGAATGGTGATGGTTCTATAGATTCATATAAAATCTTGCCATGCACGGCTGGTAACCCTGATCCCCGGATATATTGTTTAAGTTCTTTTTGTGACGCTAAATGAAGGACGTTGTTTCTGGGTTGTCTCTATCCACGAAAAATCTTCAGGAACTGGGGATTCAGGTGTTGGCTGCAATGGAAGACATGAGAATAAATATTACAATGGACTATCTCATAGTCCTGGTCGTGTGTACCGTGAATGGAATGATGGAGATATACAAAACTTGAGGGGAAGCATGAACAATTACTTTGCAAATCGTGGCAAACTATGTACTAACTTTCCAAATGTGAGAATTGTAATCTGAGATCCGATACTCGTAACAAAGAGAACCGTGTTAAAGTGCTAAAAGTGTTAACTGACAATTTCGGTTAGGTTTAAATCTCCTCGAAAATAACGAAATTATATTATTGTTAATTCAGTTGTTGTGGTAAAACAGTTTATAACTTCTGACAAACGATTCAAGTGCTGCAAGGCACTTTCACTGATGTAAATTTTAAGTTAACTTCAGTTTTAGGACCTATCATATTTAAGGCTAATTTCTTGTTAACCGATCCGTGGAATGGCTCATTACCACGAATTATAGAGAGTTCACTGTAAAATAAAAGTGCAGTATCAAAAAGAACATTGAAGCATACATAAAACGTATTACAGACTTGCTCAATGCAAGTTTTCCATGTTTCGCAAAATTTTCATTTACTGTACTTCATACTGTTAATTGTATTCTAATTTAAATATTGCTAAAAAGTCATAATAATTAAATATTTAATAAATACCCAAACCAAATGTTGAAGTCTCGTTTACTGGATTGCACACAAAATTCAATCTCATTCCAAAAGGATAACATATGTATATTTAAGTATACGTGTCATATTTGCACTGCACGAAATGATATGAAGTAACTATTTATATGAGGGAGGATCGGAAAGTAACGCATGCAATTTTTTTACGGAATATTATTTTGGACCGTACGTTCAAGTTGGCAGTTAGTTTGAATCTTGAGCTACAGGCAGCAGTGGTTCGATCAGGTGTCGCCCTGGCGGAACGAACGATAACTACTGAGTAAAGATCGCGCATTTGCTAGCATCGTCTACGTGTGAAGAGCAGCGAGGTGTAGTTCTTTTTTTCTGTTAGTGGAAAATTTGAGATTTGGCTGGAAGGTGCTTAATCATTCATCCTACAGTCCAGACCTCAAACTGTCTTTCACTGAAAAAATTCCTATGAGGCCAACGTTTCGGCTTGGAAGAAGTAAATCAGTCGTGCGCAGGTGGTTATACACCCAGGAAACGGAGTTCTGTGAACAATGTATACTCAAATTGGTGTCACGATGGGAGAAATGTGTCAAGAGACTTGGTTAATATGTTGAAAATAGGTAAAATATGTCGTTTTTGCACTATTTCTTTTTTTCTAGATTAAATATTTTGCAAGGAAAAAAAAAAAAACTGCTGTGTGTTACTTTCCGATCCTCTGCCGTATTATTGTAATACCTTTTATTATTTGTCTGGTTACGAATATCGATACTTAAAATATATGTTATACCAAATAATATTGCGATTTATATTGCTTACAACGAGAAATTAAGCAATTTTCTTTATCTAAAATAACCGGGAGTACTTTCAAAAATTTTACTATAAGAACTACATGATTCTTCATAAATTCATTCGTGTGCAAGAATAATGTTGTAACTTCTGACTGAAAATCCTTCAAGAAACATGAGTCATATCTTGTGTAGTCATATGGTGGCATGGAATAACGTATATTAAATTCGGACCGGTAAAAAAAAAAAAAAAAAAAAAAAAAAAAAAAAAAAAAAAAAAAAAAAAAAAAAAAAACTTTAAAATCTGCAATATCGCATAAAAAACTATAATTAATTCTGAAAATTATTAATTTCACTTAACAAAAGTTGTATTGTGTATGTGTGTGTATTCACACTGCAAATGGGTAAATACCCGGTGGCAGTGGTAACTAATTACACTCAATAGTGACAATTAATAATAAACACAATTAATAATAAATTAATAATACTAACAATAATTAATAATAATAATAATAATAATAATAATAATAATAATAAAAGGAACAAGGAGCATCCCAAATTAAATGAAGCACGATCACTTAAAATAACATTTAAAGTAAATCTAATTTGTATCTTAACCCTAAGTTCGAACTAGAACCCACGAGTATGATATGTTCATACATGCACAAGTATCTTTCAGCACTACACTCATTTCGTTGTCAAATCACTCGCTGCACTGGAACTACGATACATTTCACTAATACTATCCTGCTTTCACCAACACTTCAAACATATTTCATTGTTCAAATAACATTTCACTGTTCACTCGATGTGAATAATTCTACCGTTTCATTTACCACTATATTCTAAGTTGTAAGAAAAATCGGAGAAAAAAGTATCAATTTTATTCAAAAGAAAATAATTAGTGTTATTGATTTCAAATAAAAAACACTAATATTTTCTAAAAATTGTTTGTTTATTATCTATATTATCCTGGGAACAATGGGCTTCTGGGTGGGGAATATGACTAAAATCCACTAATAATTTTAGAAAAAATGGGAGTATAAGGGTACAGTACATCAGTTATTCATAGATTTCAAAAATGCATATGACTCGGTTAAGAGGGAAGTATTATATGATATTGTTATTGAATTTGGTATTCCCAAGAAACTAGTTCGATTAATTAAAATGTGTCTCAGTGAAACATACAGCAGAGTCCGTAAAGGTCAGTTTCTATCTGATGCTTTTCCAATTCACTGCGGGCTAAAGCAGGGAGATGCACTATCACCTTTACTTTTTAACTTCGCGCTAGAATATGCCATTAGGAAAGTTCAGGATAACAGGCAGGGTTTGGAATTGAACGGGTTACATCAGCTTCTTGTCTATGCGGATGACGTGAATATGTTAGGAGAAAATACACAAACGATTAAGGAAAACACGGAAATTTTACTTGAAGCAAGTAGAGCGATCGGTTTGGAAGTAAATCCCGAAAAGACAAAGTATATGATTATGTCTCGTGACCAGAATATTGTACGAAATGGAAATATAAAAATTGGAGATTTATCCTTCGAAGAGGTGGAAAAATTCAAATATCTTGGAGCAACAGTAACAAATATAAATGACACTCGGGAGTAAATTAAACGCAGAATAAATATGGGAAACGCGTGTTATTATTCGGTTGAGAAGCTCTTATCATCCAGTCTGCTGTCCAAAAATCTGAAAGTTAGAATTTATAAAACAGTTATATTACCTGTTGTTCTGTATGGTTGTGAAACTTGGACTCTCACTCTGAGAGAGGAACATAGGTTCAGGGTGTTTGAGAATAAGGTGCTTAGGAAAATATTTGGGGCTAAGCGGGATGAAGTTACAGGAGAATGGAGAAAGTTACACAACACAGAACTGCACGCATTGTATTCTTCACCTGACATAATTAGGAACATTAAATACAGACGTTTGAGATGGGCAGGGCATGTAGCACGTATGGGCGAATCCAGAAATGCATATAGAGTGTTAGTTGGGAGACCGGAGGGAAAAAGACCTTTAGGGAGGCTGAGACGTAGATGGGAGGTTAATATTAAAATGGATTTGAGGGAGGTGGGGTATGATGATAGAGACTGGATTAATCTTGCACAGGATAGGGACCGCTGGCGGGCTTATGTGAGGGCGGCGATGAGCCTTCGGGTTCCTTAAAAGCCATTTGTAAGTAAGTAAGTAATAATTTTATTTACAATAAATGACTTTACACAGACAGACGGAATGCCCAAGAAGTACATTTTCGTTATCAGAGAAATCAGAAATTTGTTTATCCGGAAAACTGCAGAAATTGATTTTTCATAGCGGTATAACACCTATTTGCACAAAGTAAAAAGAGAGAAGTATTTTATTTAGTCTATATTTAAAGCAGATTTTTAGTAGCATCTGTCCATAATGGGCACTATAATAAAAATATAAACCATAACTTGGCATTCAAATGTTACTAGCAGCTCCTCAGATGGCAGCCTTTGAGGCAGCTTAGGTCAATGGAAGGTGTGGCGCAGTTAACACTACGTGACATGGAGTAATTGGCTGTACTGACAACAGATGGCAGCACATGACCGGGGCCTTTCATCTACTTGTTCTATTATACCGGTACGAATTATTATTATTGGATTGCACTCCCTTTCATTAGCCAATCAGATGCAGGCATTCACAGCCATTCGCTCGTTAGACTACGGTTGACTAGAGCACAATACCCAGAATGCCGGTAAATAAACAAACTGAATTACCATCAAACAATTGACGAAGGGACAATAGCTTCGGAGATGAAACAAATTAATCGCTCACCACGTTGGAACCCCGCTAGACGATAGACGTTACTATTGCAACAGTGAATCAGCACACTAATAGGAAAACAGCTGCCAGTTATTAATTTTTAGCAACAAAGTTTACCTACGGGGGGAAAAAATGGGATAAATACTGGTCCAGAAAAAAAAGGTCTGACTTTTTAGGTTGGCAGTAACTGTGACTAAGACTGTCGAGTAGCAATGAGAGGATAGTGAGTGAACGCCATTATTGATGCCATTTCAGTTGCAATGGATCCGTGGACTGTATCGCAACGGGAGTTTGCCGTGGAGATGATTAAAAAAATGATCCTTAGTTCTTACGTAGCGCAAGTTACGACATTTTAATGTGAGTCGACATGAACGAGTTCCTAGCCGTAACAGAATTTTATTGTTGGTAAACAATTTCAGAAAGACTTCTTCAGCATACTTAATGTTGCTTATCATATGATATCTTCTTTAGCCCCGAACTTATCTCCCGTTCACCATTTCTTCCAGTGCATCCTTCAGTAGGCAGATTGTTCTTATACAGTAGCCCAGCCAATTCCTTTTTCTCTTTCTGATCAGTTTCAGCATTAGGCTATTCTTTCTCTAATCACTCTTTCTACCACAGACATTTCTCATTGTCTGTCCATTCATACGCTCCATTCTTCTCCATATCCACATTTCGAATGCTTCTAGTCCTTCCAATTCACTTCGTCGTAATGTCCATGTTTCTGTCCCATGCAACGCCACACTTCACACAAAGCACTTCATTAGTCTCTTCTTTAGTACTTTTTCCAAAGCTTAGCAGAAGTGTTCCTTTTTCTATTAAAGTTTCCTTCACCATTACTATTCCTTTCTTTGACTTCCTGGCAGCAACTCATTTATTGCTTATCGTTGACAAAAGTACACCCGAAATATATATGAAACTGCCCACTTCTTTTACTGCCTCATTTCGAATTCGCACGATTATTTTCTTTAGTTTTCTTCCGGTGACTATGGTCTCTATCTTGTTTGCATTTATCTTCATCCCATACTGTTCACAGCCGTCATTTGGGTCCAGTAACATCCCTCAGTTATATTTCTCCACTTCTGCCAACAACGTCATATAATTAGCAAATCTTATGCACTTTATTCTACTTCTTTAATCTACTAACAATAAAATAAATCTACAACTAGAACAAAAAAGCTATTTTTTTAGGTTATTTTACGCCGCTTTTTCAATATCTCCTGTGTATT
Organism: Periplaneta americana; assembly: GCF_040183065.1. Lineage (NCBI taxonomy): Eukaryota > Metazoa > Arthropoda > Insecta > Blattodea > Blattidae > Periplaneta > Periplaneta americana. The sequence goes on from NC_091133.1 coordinate 56,466,526, forward strand.
TAGCGTCTGAATGAGAAGGTGATAATGCCGGTGAAATGAGTCCGGTGTCCAGCACCGAAAGTTTCCCAGCATTTGCTCATATCGGGTTGAGGGAAAACCGGAAGAAACCTCAACCAGGTAACTTGCCCCGATGGGGAATGGAACCCGGGCCCACTTGGTTTCGCGGCCAGACGCGCTAAATGTTACTCCACAAGTGTGGACAAAAAAAAAGCTATTTAAGAAACAGTAATGCATGATATGAATACTTCTACCGTTTCATTTGCTACTATATTCTAAGTAGCAAGAAAAATCGAAAAAATGCTACAAAGCAAAAGGTTCTCTGACTCGTCTTATCTTCATGATTTTGACTTTGTAGTATTATAATCTCTGAAAATAACATAGTAAGATATCAATGGTGTTTACGGAAAAGAGCTTGATCCTAATTTTTTAAAATGCGACTTTTTATGCTATAACACTGAACAGCAAGAATTTTTCTCCGACTTAAAACAATGTGTCCCTTATGGTATTATTTACGCTGAATTCGAAAATGCATCTCTTTTCTTCGTATTCCGTAAGGGTTTTAAGATATACTATGTTTTCACTTTTCGATAAGCGCTCCCCCAGGAAACATCTGGCGCGGGTTGGGGTACAAACCAAAACAAAAGCTAATGCATTTTATGAGTTTATGATTTATTTGCGGTTTCTTAAGGTTGTTGGCATATTATTTTGTACTTATAATAAATAAACAGATATTGGTCCCTTCTATTAAGTAAATTTCGTAACAGTTGAAAGTGAGGTCTATGCAATGAACAAACAAGGGTGTGGTTTTCAGTATTTAAAGGAAAAGTTTACCAGTTTGACTGAAAGCATATTAAAAGAGGGAATTTTCATCGGCCCACAAATTCACAAAGTTATGGCGGATCCTTTTTTTTTTTTTTTTAAGGAAAAACTTTCCGTTACAGAAAGAATGGCATAGCGCAATTTCAAAGAAGTTTGCTCAAATTTACTTGGAAATTCTAGGGCAGAGAACTACATAAAACTTGTTGTGAGAACCATGTCAAGTTCATATGACAAAATGGAGTGTAATATGTCTCTCAAAATACACTTTTTACATTCTCATTTGGATTTCTTTCCTCCGTACTTTGGAGTGGTAAGCGACGAGCATGGGCAAAGATTTCATCAAGAAATATCTGAAATGGAGATGCGATATAAAGGAAGATCATTCAGCATGCTTGCAGACTATTGGTGGTTCGTTGTAAAAGACAGTCCCGGGTCTAGTTATAAACAGAAGTGATCCAGAAAATTATTTTAAATGTAAGTTCAAATTCCGAGATTTTTCCCATTATATGCATGAAATATTTTTATTGTTGTTGTGTTTTAAACTATGTAACATCATTTTTGTATCTAGTACACATTTTTCAAATATTATCAGGAATTTTGAATCCCTAGTATGTTTTAATTTTATCAGCAGCAGTGAACAATTAAAAACAAATAGGCTATGTTTTGTCATAAAAAATTCAATTCATTTTCCCCGGAAAATGGTACGTGATGGGACAATTTGAATTTTAAATTCAGATTAAGGCACACATATTACTAATATTCACCTATTTTTATTTCGGAGCAAGACAAAAAGTAAAAATTTGTTGTTCAGTGTAATTAGTGTAATACGTTAAATTTTAATTACAAAACGTAAAGATATGTTTTCGACAATTATGTTTACATTCCCTCATACAAAGTAACTAATAACATTGTTTTAAAATTTAATTATAGCTGTTTCTGAAATATATATATATATATATATATATTGTGGGATAAGCTCTTTCACCTGAACACCATCGATGTAACTGTTATGCCCTCAGTCCCCCTTCATAGTGCGATGATTGGTCTTTCAGGTATGTATATGTTGATGTATCATTATTACGTTCTTTTTGTGTTTTTTGTTAAGAGAAGAATAACATTTTGTTCCAAAAGGACTTACCCTAAAACAGAAAAAACTCATCATTCCCCTTTTTCCATGTTGATTCTAAATTAATGTGCCCCTTATTCGTCTTACATTATGAATCTCGATGATTTTGACTTAGTATTATACTCTTTGGAAATAGGCTACTCGTAATATAGTAAATTATAAAATGTTTTGTGTTCTCAGTCCCTCTTAACCACAGATGATTGAATTTCCACGTAGCTGTACACTATATCGAACAGAATTTTGTAAAATTCATTAGAAATTCACTGGGAGGACTTGCTGGCTGTTGATTAGCTCTCAGTACAGCACAGGAAAACATAAGAGGCAGGGAAGCATTTATGGTGATAAATAAATCTCATGCCCCATAGCACTGAATCGAGAATGGGACTCCAACATTTCAGTCGTTCGGAATAACCATTACATAATTGCTGAACTCTGGGAATTGTATAGCCTACAAATTGTAAATGGACAGTTCAACGCAGAGACGCAGTAAAAACAAATTTCCCTCAGTTGTTATATTTCCAGGGACCATCTAAATTTCGAGGAAGTGTAGGCCTATAGAAATATAAAACAAAAATTGATTTCCAATCCATATCGGACCGCCAGGTATATCTGTGTTGGCAATCGACGAGTTAGTGGCTTTTATTTCCATTTTTGTGAAAAGAGAAAAAGTAACTCAACCACAAAACGCGTATATATACAAAACTGGAGTCGAATAAAAGTTTACATAAAATGCTGCAGTCATATTCATAACATACCGTACGTAAAATATAATTTGTAAGCAAGTTCAACTCTAATACAATTCCTCTAGATAACTGTAAGCGTGGAATGGATGTACGCTATATCTTATACTACGTATAGAGTGTTTACATTGGAACATTTCGAGTGTAACGTATTTATAGGAAGTATGGAAGCAATAAATATACGGAAACATTGTCATGCATCAGTCATGCTTCTTTTTTTAAAAGTAGTTAGATTTTCCTGTCAGATGGGTTTCCAATTTGCTATGGGCTAAAGCAAGGAGATGCACTATCACATTTACTTTTTAACTTCGCTCTAGAATATGCCATTAGGAAAGTTCAGGATAACAGAAAGGGTTTGGAATTGAACGGGTTACATCAGCTGCTTGTCTATGCGGATGACGTGAATATGTTAGGAGAAAATACACAAACGATTAGGGAAAATATGGGAATTTTACTTGAAGCAAGCAAAGAGGTAGGTTTGGAAGTAAATCCCGAAAAGACAAAGTATCAGAATATTGTACGAAATGGAAATACAAAAATTGGAAATTTATCCTTTGAAGAGCTGGAAAAATTAGAATACGTGGGAGCAACAGTAACAAAAATAAATGATATTCGGGAGGGAAATACCTGTTATTATTCGGTTGAGAAAGCTTTTATCATCCAGCCTGCTGTCAAACAATCTCAAAGTTAGAATTTATAAAACAGTTATATTACCGGTTGTTCTTTATGGTTGTGAAACTTGGACTCTCACTTTGAGAGAGGAACATAGGTTAAGGGTGTTTTAGAATAAGGTACTTAGAAAAATATTTGGGGCTAAGAGGGATGAAGTTACAGGAGAAAGGAGAAAGTTACCCAACACAGAACTCCACGCATTGTATTCTTCACCTGACATAATTAGGAACATTAAATCCAGACTTTGAATTGGGTAGGGCATGTAGCACGTATGGGCGAATCCAGAAATGCATATAGAGTGTTAGTTGGGAGACCGGAGGGAAAAAGGTCTTTGGAGAGGTCGAGATGTAGATGGGAAGATGATAGTAAAATGGATTTGAGGGAGGTGGGATATGGTGGTAGAGACTGGATTAATCTTGCTCAGGATAGGGACCAATGGCGGGCTTATGTGAGGGAGGCAATGAACCTTCGGGTTCCTTAGAAGCCAGTAAGTAAGTAAGTTAGATTTTCACGTTGATATTTTGGCGATATCTAGAGTATATAATATGTACTCTATTTCCCTTCAGGTTTGATTTAACATACGAGAGAACGTCCACAGTCCGGCAGTGTTGCCATGTGTAGGGATTTACTCATGGCCAACTATTCACTCTTAAAACGGAGCAAGGGGACTAACATGTTGAAAAACTCCAACACATATGATCCAAAACAGCTTATGTTCTGTCGTTCTGCGAGTACACTCGCCTTAATGTTTATGCCCAAGAGTGATGCAATGAACATTTGTGGATTCAGGAATCTCCCTTTCTCTGCCTCTCGCTCATAATCATACAAGAGCTTCTCTGTTCACAGAGTCGGTTACAGTCTACAGTTATTTCGTACCATTTTATAATCCACTTTTGACTTATATTTTATAATTGGGCACTGCATTGAAATGCTTCATCGTTGAAAAATATTAGTAACGTTTTTGCCTAATTTTTCGTGCACCGAAAAAATCGCCGTAAGTATATTTAAAGTTGCCAATTCTGTAATTGTGTAAACAAATTGAATGTCAATATATTTGATAGTGTGTATTTCTTCCTTATGATCTACAAACTATACACACTATGAAATACATAGCACAGGAAAATGGATACAACACCAACATAACAGACATCATAAGAAAGATTAAACACAACACAAACACCAGAACAAAACAAATACATCACACGAATATAGGAAAACAAAAACATATACAAGATTGCATCATCTTTCAAGAAACTAAAATGCAGCAATGAACACAGAACACATTACAAAAATATCTTAATACACAGAAATGACACACAAAGAAATACAACTGAACAGGTGCATACAAACTATCATGCAATAATTGTAATGACTTCCACATTGGACAGACTGGGAGATCATTTCAAACACGTTACAAGGGCATACACACTAATAAATCAACGGCCAAAGACACTAATATATAAAAGGGCATACACACTAATAAATCAGCGGCCAAACACACTAATATATAAAAGGTCATACACATTAATAAATCAACGGCCAAATACTAATATATAAAAGAGCATACAAAGTAATAAATCAAGGAGCAAACACACTAATATATAAAAGGGCATACACACTTATAAATCAAGGAGCAAACAAACTAATATATAAAAGGGCATACACACTAACAAATCAACGGACAAACACACTAATATATAAAAGGGCATACAAACTAATAAATCAACGAGCAAACACACAATATATCAAAGGGCATACACACTAATAAATCAACGAGAAAATACACTAATATATAAAAGGGCATGTACACTAATAAATCAACGGCCAAACACACTAATATATAAAAGGACATACACACTAATAAATCAACGAGCAAACACACTAATATATAAATCACTAATAAATCAACGGCCAAACACACTAAAATATAAAAGGGCATACACTAATAAATCAACGAGCAAACTAACTAATATATAAAAGGGAATACGCGCTAATAAATTAACGGACAAACACACTAATATATAAAAGGGCATACACACTAATAAATTAACGAACAAACACACTAATATTATAAAAGGGCATACACACTAATAAATCAACGGTCAAACACATAAATATAGCCTATAAAAGGGCATATATAATAATAAATCAACGGCCAAACACACTAATATATAAAAGGGCATACAAACTAATAAATCAACGAGCAAACACACAATATATCAAAGGGCATACACACTAATAAACCAACGGCCAAACACAGTAATATATAAAAGGGCATACACACTAATAAATCAACGAGCAAACACACTAATATATAAAAGGGCATACACACTAATATATAAATCAACTAATATATAAATCACTAATAAATCAACGGCCAAACACACTAAAATATGAAAGGACATACACACTAATAAATCAACTCGAAATGAATTTGACCTAATATATCAAGGGCAAATATATTAATAAACGAACGGACAAACAGATTAATAAATCAATGGGTGAACAGATTAATAAATCAATGGGAAAGCAGTTGAATAAATTAATAGGTAGAAGTGTTAATAAACACAGAGGTTATACGTACACTTACGAATAATGAAGTGCATACATACGTGAATAATACACAGATAAATACATAAATGAAGTATGGAGGAATGTATTTAAATGCAAACAAAAATGTATTATTGACTAGACCTACATAAAGTGATGTTATATAGGCTAATAACGAATGAATATTGCAATAAGTTAAAGTTAATTCCAAGTAATCTGAGAAAATTTTCGTCGTAGTCGCCTTTTCCACCACTGTTTTTTTTTCTTTCCATATTCCACTCAGAATCGAACCAAATATTCACTATGGAGTAGCGCGGCACTCTGATATCCATCCAGTTTGAAATTAAACATCATGCAATTAGAGAAGGGGCAGTGCCACTGATAGAGCCAGGCTTCTAATACTCTCTAACGACCAAACGTATTTCATAGCGTCGGGTCATGTTTTGTCAGAACGATTGTTGATTCATGTTGCTATAGGGAACCGGAAAATTGTAGTTGTATGTTTTTCCCCGTTTTTCCGGTTAGCGGGCGGGCGAGGTATAAATCACCACCGATAGAGCAGCAGACCTGCAACAATGGAGTTGTCACACCCCAGTGAATGATGACTGCAGCACTTTTTTATTTCCGCGATACAATACACAGCGGCGCTCCGAGTCGTCTTAACCACGAAACAAATGAACACCGACTTCGTGTGGATTCCTACACCAAGGCCACTTAACTCCAATCAATTCTCCTTTTTGAAAAGAACTCCAGGTAATTAATGTTCCAGGCTACAGAAGCTCTTTACAGTGGATAACACTAATGTGGTGGTGAAATATTGACAACACTGGCGAAGGGGATCGAAGTACTCGAAGGAACTGTCACAAGTTATTCCTGACGGAAAAAAATTAGATATTCTAGTAAGAGCCTGAGGGATAGATTGTGAATGGCTTCTAATGATTTGACAATAATGATCATATGATCAGAAATAAAAGGAAAATGGCGAGGGAAATTTACGAGCTCCAATAAAACATTTCTTTCCCATTTTGTTTATAAAATATCACAAGTTCATGAATTTAAAAGAAAAGAACCAAATGTCTAAATATAACGTCATGCTGATCTTATGGTGAAAGCGTGAAGTGATCGTGGTTATAATAAAGGAAGCCGTAGCGGTAATAGGTGATAGAAGTGATCATCGAGGTGTGTAAGCTTTGGAAAATTAAGTTATAGTATTGGAGGTAGCGGTAGTCGTATTGGTAAAGAGAGGTAGTGTTGTGATCATCATAATGGTTTTCAGTCAATTACGTAAAATTTTGACTTCTGTTTAATTCAATTAAATTTAATTTAATTTTGTCATTATTACACTTACAAAAGAACTTTATATTAAAAATATGAACTTCCAAATGCATGAAATCTTAACGAATGTTTCACAATAAATTCAGAACTCAAGCGAAAGGGTGAACACCGCTCTTAAAACGAGTTCAAAACCTCCACACCCTCTTACCTAGCAACTCGTTTTGTTTACCTTTCACTACCTCGAACCCGGAACATATACCTTCTGTCTATTGCTCTGCACAGAACATCCTTCTACTCATCATCTTTCAGCATATCGATTCCACGCCTCTGGAATTCTCTCCCTGATCATGTCAGAGACTGTCGGACAATATCAAAACTCAAATTTAAATTAAAGAATCACATTCTAGTTCATGGAATTGCTTGGTGAACACCTGTCAGGTTGTGCAACTTTGGCTTAAGCCATGACATATAATAAATATTGTAACTAATTTGTTGTAAAATTGACAATTAATATGTAATGAATGTATTTATTATTATCATCATTATCAATTATCACTATCGTCACTGCTATCTGCTTTTTTTTTTTTTTTTTTTTTTTTCCTTATATTAGCTCGACGAGAGCTCTATAGAGTTCTTTTGACGCTGTTGACCCTATACAGGGCTTTAATTTAATTTATGCTCGACCATGCCGAAATGTAGTAGGCCTAATTATACACCTGGTAGTAGCCCTTTAATGCACCTCATTAAAGTACACCTATTCATTATAGTTCAGTTGTTCAGCCAATGATAAATCACCATTTATTTGTCATCTCATTTTTCAATTTTAAATCAATTTCCAGGTTATATCAAGATTAATGTTCATGTTATTCTTATAGATTATATCAAGGTCAATGACATTCGTTCCTCGGAAAAAATCAATACTTCCGCGTCTGCGCACATCTCACAATTTAGAAGGTCAGTTCCGCTCCTCACTTAGATAACCATAACATGAATAATAATTATCCGTGGCGCTACAGCCCGTGAAGGGCCTAGACCGACCAGCCGGCTGCTGGCCTCACGCCCACATGTCGAAGCAGAGGTGGACGATCATCCAACCAGAATGGAAGTATCGTGTGGTTAGCACGATGATCCCCCCAGCCGTCATAGCTGGCATTCACAACCGGATTTCGCTACCTATCGTAGCTCCCCAAGTGCATCACTATGCTGGGTGGGCACCGGTCCCATACACTGGCCGAAATTTCATGAGAAAATGTCTTCCCCCATGAGGACTCGAACCAGCGCGCATTCCGTAACGCTAGTCCTAGGCAGGATGCCTTAGACCGCGACGCCACGGCGTGGGACCCATAACATGAATACTTATGAATAATTTCAAGTTAGAAATATGGTCGAGCATAAAAAACGCATGAAACTTGCCTATAATAGTAATTAAGACGCGAGTATGTTTGTTTATGAAACGAGCGCAAGCTCGTTTCATAAACAAACATACTCGCGTCTTAATTACTACCATTATAGGGTCGTTGCATAATGTACTATTGTATTATTTTCATCAGTGTTCGTATTTATTTTTTGTAGTTACATGTGCTATCTGGTACGATGGAAGATAAGGCTTTATGGCTTTAATCCTGTCAGATTAAATAAATAAATAAATAATTAAATAAATAATTGATTAAATAAATAAATAAAGTAAAACCGACAATGCACAATATTTAACATCTGCACTGTAGAACCGTCAAAACAATATTTTCAATACGTTCTCAACAAGTTAAAATTTTCATATCGTGTCGGCTTCATTATTAGAAGGTCGGTACTAAGCCGTAGGTCTCTCTACAATAAAGATACAATTGTTATAATTGGAACATGTCGCAGCACCAAGCACAGAGATTATAGTGAAGGAGGCGTAGGGGAACTATGCCTTATGTGGATGTAGATTTTATTACTCTGACAGTGAAGATTAGAGAAGGGAAAACGATTATGAATAAAAATAGTCAAATCTAAATATGTAATTTTTTAAGTGGAAGAGGGGGGGGTTCAAACTCGATATCCCCCCTTGCGTACGCCCCTGTTGTGTGGTGTTCATGATGGTAAGAGGTCATTTGCTCAACAAAAAAGTCAAGTAAAACGTGGTATCGCAACATGATTCCTTTATGAATTCCAAATCTGGAAACTAGATTCTGCTTTCCATATCAGCAAGCTACATTAAAACCACGCCATTAAAAAAAATGAACGAATGAAAATGTCACGATGTAATAAATGAATTACGAATCAACAAGCCGATAAAATAATAATAAATGATAAAATAAATGAAATAATTGACCGAAACCAGAGATGAGTGAAAACGTTATTGATACGGGTGAACATAATTTAAAACGTTGAACTGGAATATTGCTGCCCTTGGGTAATTTTAGTATTGTTTCTATTATGTAATAAGTGGTGCATAACTGTATTTTTACTGAAATTTATATGCATGGAGTTCTGCTATAATAATTATTGTAGCATTTTCTAAATAAAACTTTTATCTGTAGCTAGCGGGTGTACGTTGAAGTTACTCAAAATCTTTTATATTCCATATTTCCTCCTATATTTATTTATTTATTCATTTAACATACATTCAGGATAAATTAGTGAGAGATCAATGATACAAATTCAGTGGATTCCACGTAATATGTCCTGAGATTAATAGTACCAGCTGCATATTAGGACCAAGCTTAAAGGGACAAATGCAGTACATGTCAATATATGCATCTAATTCCGGTTAAGAGAAACAGCCGCTTTATTAAACTGAAACTCATGGTCCCAACGTGTTCTATTAAGCGGAATCCACTGTATAGCCACAAAATACCAGCAAAATACCAGCAGGCCTACTTATAAATAAACAAGCAAACAATGAAGAAATAAATAAATAAATAAATAAATAAATACATAAATAAATAAATAACATAAATAAATAAATATATAAATAAATACATAAATAAATAAATAAATACTCGTAACTTAAGAAGCCAACTTATTACTCAACCAAGCTCGGAATAGAATGGAATGGCGGTGCTGCTGTAGCGAGCGAGAGGGCGACTTGTACTGATAAGTAACGTGCATGCACAGACGCGGGTCGTAGTTCACAAACTCACCGATCCTATTCAGAACTTGGCTGCATAATAAGTAAATTAATTTATAATCCGTACCTAATATAACTTAATAAGTAATAAAAGAAAAAAGGGCAATGTAGCAATACCCTCCGAATGAACAGAGCTCTTGTTCGGAGATATAATAGAAAGAACAATCTGCAGAACAAACGTGTAGTGTTAAAAAATAATATGAAGAAAAGCTTTCAGTACTATTTACGAGTTAAAAATGGCGTTAGAAGTACATAAGTGTTATTTCTCTGAAGTTATACAATTTTCCTCTATTCTACATTCTTTTCTCTTTCAGTTCTATCATTTTCACTATTTTTCGTCTTCTTCTGTTCTGCTTGACACCATGCTACTCTAAGTCTGACGTTTACATCCGGCCGCGGGAGATGAATTTTAAAGGACGGTGAAGTACACAGCAAGTCAAAGAACAATAGAAGACATCACACTGAAGGCAGACAAACTATCATGCCGTACACTAAATTAGAAATGATTTGTAACTACTCAGAGTTAAAGCTGAGCTTAAACTCTCATCAGATGCAGACTCCAAGAACTTAACAGACTTCTATACCTCAATAATTCCGGTGCAACCCGCTATGAAGTTACCTTACACACAAGAGCAGTGACATTCATGCATCCGTCGCTCTTATTTCCGGCAGCCAATCACGCTCCTGGTCGACTACATTTAAACGTGCGCATCTTGTGATTCGCTCATGATGACGTTATGCATTTCCTAAGGCTCTTTCGTTGGCGTTCGCAGAAAGCACACGGGAACGTTATTTGCTGAATTACAGTGCGTTTGACTTATTATCATAGGAGCTACGACATGATAATGTTTAACGGTGTGGCAAATAGATTCTTCGTCTGGTAGCTCGGCAACGAAAGAACAAAAATGGCGAACGATACTACCTACCTAGACTTTATAGCACCTTCACTTCCTAAGACGTAAGCAAAGAGGAGAAGTCACGCCGGGAATAACAGCGTCGTGACTATAACTCAGCAATTCTAAATAGTGTCTTTCCTCATTTAAATCACTGTCAACAGTTCAAATAACACGCCACTTGCCGAAGGAGTAAAACACGGGTTGAGTTTCAAGACTACGTTTAAAAATATCTTGCGTATAAAACGACCAGGATTCACAAAAGAAATACCAGTTCATGTCCCATCCTTTAGACTTTAGTAAGAGCGCACTGAACTCGGATTACGGCAAAACACGCCGGAATGGAGTTTGAGATAGACGGAACTTATGACTTCATCGAAACCTAGAGTCTAGTCGATCCGGTGGTGGCCGGTTCGGGAGCAGGGGTAATTATCAGGGAACAGCGAGCTAATTGGGCAGCCACTGGAGAAGCCCAGAGTCCATAATCCCACTTTTAAGTCCGGTACCCTCACCCCACTACAGCCTGCACGTACAAAGCCACACACGCACCACCTCACGGTTTTTGGAGTGAAATTTTAACTGCGTTCCAACATACGATAAAAACTTCTCTCATCATCTGTTAGCCTTTACACCAGAAGAGATGGATCCCTCTGGACGGATTATTACGCAATTTAAAATTCAGGCTTCAAAAATTACAGCCAGAATACGAGACTAGCTTAGACTCGATTTCGTCTAGAAATCCTGAGAATTCCGGGTCGATTCCAGGAATTACCGCGCTTCCTTGTAGATCCTACGTTCGCAGGTTCAAATCCGAACTAATCCGATGAATGTTTATGACGCTGAAAATCCTTGGCGCGGGTTCTATTGAAAAAAAAAAGTAAAGGTGAGAGGCCCGTGTTGTAATTTTCAGGACGCAAATTCTTCAGACCTGAACGAGAAAACTGCAAACAAAATTTATCGAATAATTCTTCTCGAGTTCTCAGCCAGGTGAAGGAGATAGCAGAGCTAGTCATCGAAAGCTTGGAAGCAAATCTCCAACTCACGTGGCTGAGAATCCGAGAAGAATTATTCCACATCAAACGCCGGGAAAGCCTCAAGTCATAGAAAATTTTTCAAATATTACTCGTAAATGCCAAAATTAAGCCCTAATGATATGAATGACCGAAGAAAGCGTGCGTTTGTCCTGTAAGCCATCCATCTAATTCCAAAAGAGACGAAGATATTTGTCTTTACGTATAACCACGTTCTTTTTTTAAGTAGGTTATTTTACGACGCTTTATCAACATCTTCGGTTATTTAGTGTCTGAATGAGATGAAGGTGATAATGCCGGTGAAATGAGTCCGGGGTCCAGCACCGAAAGTTACCCAGCATTTGCTCAATTGGGTTGAGGGAAAACCCCGGAAAAACCTCAACCAGGTAACTTGCTCCGACCGGGAATCGAACCCGGGCTACCTGGTTTCGCGGCCAGACGCGCTGACCGACCACGTTCTTTTCCTCGTTAGATTAACTTGGGAATTGACTATTACATAAAATGTAACCCCGTTTCCCTGACGCCTTGTTATCCTTGTATTCCTCTTACTCTCCTTGTTTTCTCCTTGCATTTCACGTTTTTCCTAGCTTTTCATTTTATTTTTTCTTCCAGATTACTAAACCCTATTTTACGTAAGTATATTAGGGTTAAAGTTTATAAGTAGGGGGCGGATGTTGATTACTTACAAATCTACTTAAAATGATCATTAAAATGCCCTTAAACTAATGGAAAAAGGACATAAAATTAAAAGAAAATGACATTTAAATATTGTTCACCGTACTCGCACCACAACTTCTTAAAAAGTAATCACCTTGTTTCAATGAATGTCCTGCAAATCCCGGAGAGAGGAGGCAACTTCCTGGAATTTGGCTAAGATAAAGGAAAAGAACATGCAACAAAATGAAGATTTTAAGGGAAAACTACAGATTTTAATGAGGTTTTACAATGTGTTTCAATCAGGGTGGTCCATATCAGTGCCTTCATTCTCTGCCTCCTCCTTCCGTGCTTCACTTTTGTTACCAGATCTTCCAGATGAGGGAGTGTGGACACAGCGCGCATTCTTGCAATCTTTGTGTTAAAACTACTCTCTACTAAAGTAGACATTCCTTCCGAACCATGTTGAGGACACAACGTCCTGTCCAGGACATGGTGAAAGTTTCCCACCTTCCAAACATAAAATCTAAAGACACCCTCGTACCGACAAAAGAACAGAAGCGGTCAAAGTCCTTACTTGAACTAAGCTGCTGTGAAGCATTTTATATTACTTCTATTGTGTGAAGTGAAGCCTTCAGTGGAATGAGGGATGGACTTTAGAGTTTGTTTCAAACTAAAAACTCAAACTTCACTTTTATTCACTTATTCACTATTTGGTTAGAAAATAATTTAACAGATCTATCGGTAAAGAAGAAAGTAAAATGCATTTCAAATGATCTTAAAGTTCTTCAAAGTATTAAAAATGACCAAAAAATGCCGAAAAAATATAAGAAATTACCTATTAGTTCAAAAATGCCAAAAAAAAAGCAGAAAATGCACTATAAGATATTATTTCTTTTTTTTGTACGTTGGTATTAACATAGAAAGGATTTCTATGTTAAAAGGCATCGTCCTAATGTGAAAAATAACAAGATGACTTTTCATCAACATCCGCCCCCATTTATAACTAAGGACAGATAACGTAATAACAATGCTGGTTTCTGTAATTTTCTGTCAATTTGGTGAATAAGATTAAAGAGGACATAATTCTAACAACAGTTTCTAGTTGAAATATTTTTAAATTACTTATGTAACTCATATTATATTTTTAGTTATGTCAATCCTATAAGGATAGAATAAGCCTATTACTCACAACTTCTTGCATTTTAATTTCACAAACAAAGTTTTATATAAGAGCTGTTGGAGATAAACCATATAATATGAGACCAGTGTTCGAAAAAAGTTAGTTATTCAGGCATATCGGATGGACAGTATTTTTTTAATACCACCCTATGTTAAGATTTACATATTCCGAAAGTTCATTAAATTTCTTTCTTTGGGATTGAAGTCCATAGTATATCAAGATTAAATTGAAGAATTAGAGATGAGATAGAACAGATCAGTCATGTAACTGTGTAGAATACAATAGATTATTTTTATGATAAACTGGGACATCGTTTGACTGTGAATGGTTCTCATTTTGAGCATCTCGTGTAAAGTTCTATTTGTGATAGCGTTTTTTTGTTTTGTTTTATAGTCTATTCAACATGATTATTTTACATACTTATTTGTCTCAATTTTGAATTGCATGAAACGAGTTAAATAGTTATAAGACACTAAACGGGTGAATAGGTACGCATTCATACGTAAAATTTAATGGAGATTCGGAATATGTTAACTTAACAAAGAGTGCTATTTTAAAGAGTATAGTTTACTGTCACACCCTGTATGCCTGAATAAGTAATTTTTTCGAACACTTGTGTCATATTGTATGGTTTTTCTACGACAGCTTTTGTATAAAACTTTTTTGTACAGTTAAAATGTAAGAAGTTATAAATAATAATCTAAACATAATGAAAACTCTATTAAAATAAATATATATAAAAATATATAATTATATATAAATAAATATATAAATATATATAAATAAATACATATATATATATAAATATATATACACATACTGTACATACATACATATGCATGCCATTTAGTACGACTTTGCTAATCAACATTTTATGTCTTGTAACCCACATGTATTCTCTTATTAGTATATTAACTGTATAGTATATCTGAAGTGAATTAATCGTCGAATTTATCTCGAGCATTTTAAATCTTATAAATTGTGTGTGTGTGTGTGTGTGTGTGTGTGTGTGTGTGTATATTCCCCTTGTGTTATGTAACTGATTTTGATTATGTGTAATTTTCTACTTTATTTTATATATTATGTAACCGATCTCGACTATTTGTAATTTTATATTATGTAACTGATCTTGTCTATTGCAATTTTCTACTATATTTTATGTAATTTCTAAGGTATTTTCTTTTGTGTTGTTTTGTAATCTAATTTTACATTTCATGTATATTACTGAAACCCAGTTGAGTGGAAGAGAAGACCTCATGGCCTTAACTCTGCCAGGCAAAATAAACCTACCTACATACATACATACATACATACATACATACATACATACATACATACATACATACATACATACATACATACATACATACATACATACATACATACATACATACATACATACATACATGAGTGTACTAGGCTTAGAACTTTTGACTTAACTAAAATAACGTAACAACAATATTAGCATTTACAATTTTATACTGAATATGGTGAAGAAAATTAATGAAAACTTTTCTACATTCCCTACTAAGGAGACTGCACAATGGCTTCCTGTAACTCATATTACACTTGTTTAAATATGCATTTCAAGGCAAAATCTTACATATCAAAATAATGATCAATGCAACAGTTAACGTTGTACTGTTTGTTCACTTCCACAAACGCAGTCAATTTCATTCTCTAAATTAATATGAAATCTTCTGAAATATCAGCGTCATTTGCCATAGCTCAATATAAACTGATTAGTATAAAAATAATGTATACTTACATCTAATTCTATGTAAAGGTATTCAGCATAATAAAGCTTAGCACATGTTGAATTTTTGTGTAAGAGTAAAGTCAAACAATGAATTTGCATAATTAAGAAATCAAACCCTTTAAAATAGATAATTTTAAAGAAGTGAAATATGTCACTTTTTCATATAATTTCCCCTAACGTATGCTGCATTCAGTTCACCGCTTAATGAGCTTCCGGATTCCGACCAGGAAGAATCTTTTCAATTTCTTCTCCAGCAACCCTTGCATTGCATCACTGATCTCATCTGAATGAAATTTCTCTTTCCAATTTCTTCTTTTAATAGATCAAAAAAGTGGAAATGAAGCTGAGCTAAAATGGGACTAAAAGAATGTTCCAAGATAGTATGAAGAGCAAGACACAGAAATACACTGGTTTGGTTATCCAGGCATGAATTTAGACATTGTCTTTGAGCAGGATCACTTCTTTCTAAAATCTTTTCTATGCCTCTTTGATCGTATTTTCTGCTTCTATAGCAATCAATATTTACAGTTTAAATTTCAGGTATGGAATGGACCAAAACGTGACATTGGGTATGAAAGAAATTGTAAAAGAAATATTAAAAAGCAGAATGTTAAGTTTTGGACTTTTTTCGGTGAAGGTGAACGTTTACATATTAAATTCTGCACTCTATTGTCTATAATGTTTGCCGAATACAGTAATGGATTATTTGTACCTTAAATATTATAATAGTTGCAACGCTTTAAAGCTTGGAGTAACTTTTGAATGACCTTTCTCCAACTCGTTTAACACTCTCAAATTTAGCATACCAAATAATAAAATGTAGGAATTTAAATCATTTACGATTTTAATTTCTCATTATGCATTGCTGATTTTCATTCTTACTATATATGGAAACTCCCATCTTTTAAGCATCATATTACGAGCAAGAAATTTCTCATACTATCATAATCTATATATATAATTTGAACTGGTAATGGAAATTACGGGTAAACGGCTGAACGGATTTTAATAAATGACCCGTCATTTTGAAGCTTGGAACCCAAAATTTTTCAGAAAAATAGTAGTTTTCAGGGAAATTTCAGTTTTCCTACATCATTTTTCCTATTTTCCAAAATCCATCTGTCGTCAGTTTTCAGAAATAATGGCTTGTAGAGAATAAAACAAAACACAATGCAATAAACAATATCACAAGAAGGCTACGATATATTTAGAGTTCAGATGGCTTAGATTCTCTGACATAATACCAATATGTCGATCTTCATTTGTGTAACTTTTTCAGAATGTTTCTGTAATATTGGTTATTAAGAACTTCAAGATTTACTAAAAAAAATTTACAGGACAGATTCTCTGGTGTGTAATTTTCTGAGTACAGCTGTCTGTGTATTGGATATTAAAAACTACAGAACTTAAGAATGTTTGATAACATTATTACAATTAAAAATGAAATATTATTATAGTGAATGCCATGATGTGAGTGTTTGTAACTTATTATACAGATTGATGCTTTACTGATATGAAAGTGAAAGCGTTTGGGGTTATATAAGTAGGCGAAGAGAATATATGAAGTTAGATCTTCATTTCTATATTTACTGACGGCTATGTAGTAATCTATACAAAATTTAAGTAAGCTAATATTGTTATTAAAAATGAAATATTTTTATAGTTATCAATCAACTGGTATAGGTCTTTTCCATATATTTAATGAAACTCAAGAACTGAAAATGTATAGGTTCAATAAAAAAATATTTAGCACCAAGAAAACCATTCACAGTGATATGTTTTATTATTATGGAAGCAAATAACTTCCAAAATGTCTGTATTCTTCAATGGAAATAATTTTGAAAAATTTTAATTTGAACTTCTAATGAACTTAGTTTGCAGCATTTGCTGCACAAGCCACTAGTAGTTTTATAATAAGAAATGAATATTATCCATAGCCAAACGGATCAGCCTCTATAAATTCAGGGTGGAGCGGAATTTGAACCTGTGACGGCTGGTTTATAAGCCCAATAGCCAGCAACGATCCATAATGGCGAACAATACTGTACAAAATTTAAAATCGTGTTAAGTTTGAGTCAGATATATTGAGTCATTATGAACTTTTGAGCTGAGAACTTTAAACTCAACAATAAGCAATAAGATGCAACGCAAAATACACTGACAACTAACAAACTATTAAACTGTAAGAGGGATACGAATGCAGGATGAAAATTCCCGTAACAATGTTTGCATGGTACCTCTTTTTTGCTTCACTGTTACTAAAATTGCGGTAGTCTTTTGTTTTAATCAAAGGCTTTTTATGTACACGTGTAGTATCGTAGCAACCAACAGAGCTAGTGGTTAAGAAATAAACAATTTAAGCGATCTGTACTGCATATTTCATACTGAGCGTAGTGGCATATGTCTCTTTTGCCTCCCTCTTTCTCTCTGAACTAAACTACAATAAAATCGTGCGGCTGCTGCTCTGTTCGCTACATTAACCGCAGATAAATTCAAATTTAGTGGCAGATGACTGTGCTGTCAAATATTTACCGGATGCGCAGAGTTACCCCATGATATTCC
This sequence comes from Periplaneta americana, assembly GCF_040183065.1. Taxonomy (NCBI): domain Eukaryota; kingdom Metazoa; phylum Arthropoda; class Insecta; order Blattodea; family Blattidae; genus Periplaneta; species Periplaneta americana. The sequence goes on from NC_091133.1 coordinate 56,484,902, forward strand.
GATGGTTTATGTTCAGCCCCGAGCTAAAAGATTTAATTGTAGTGAATACCACACAGTTTACATCCAGAAAAATCGTGTACACCGGTTGCATAACAAGTACTTGCTTCTATTTACTTACGGAAATTAAAGCTATAAATCCAGTGAACGCAACTTCGATACCCTGCAGGGAAAAGTCGAGATACAGTTCTATCGCACACATTATCTAGGTCTATGTGTTTATTTTTTTGTCGTGTGTTATCTTAAAATGGTGTTCCTTGTGCCGCGCTATAAGCCTGAATATCTAAGAGATATACCTAATTATTTTAAAGATAAGAAAAAAATACATAACACGAGCGTTGTTTCTTTGAACATTTCTCATGTCAGCGAAGAATAAAATACAAATGACGACGAAGTTCGCAGCCACTGGAATGACGATGGCAATACACGTAGTTATAAAATTTGTGTAACTATTAGAATTAAGTTATATAAATTACGTTAAAGTTTAGTAAAATTTAGATATCAACACTGTTGGAACACGAAATTAGAGCAATCGCAGCAGTAGCAGCAATAATAATAATAATAATAATAATAATAATAATAATAATAATAATAATAATGGCAATAATAATAATAATGACAATAATAATAATGACAATAATAATGACAATAATAATAATGACAATAATAATGATAATAATCATAATAACAATAATGACAATAATAATAAATACAATAATAATCATGACAATAATGACAATAATAATAAATACAATAATAATCATGACAATAATGACAATAATAATAATAATAATAATAATAATAATAATAATAATGATAATGACAATAAGACTAATAATGAAAATATTAATGAAAATAAAATAATACTAATAATAATAATAATAATAATAATAATAATAATAATAATAATGATAATGGCAATAAGACTAATAATGAAAATATTAATGAAAATAAAATAATACTAATAATAATAATAATAATAATAATAATAATAATAATAATAATAATAACAGCAGTAATGGCAATAATAACAATAACAATGACAATAGGTTAATGATAATAATAATGACAATTATAATAATAATAGCAATAATAATGACAATAATAATAATAATCATAATAATAATAATCATGATAATAATAATCATGGTAATAATAATTATAACAAAAATCATAATCATCATTATCATAATAATCATAATAATAATAACGACAATAATAATGACACTAATAAAGACAATAATAATAATAATAATAAAGACAATAATAATGATGACTAATAATAATCATGACAATAATAATAATAATAATAATAATAATAATAATAATGACAATAATAATAATCATGACAATGATAATAATCATGACAATGATAATAATCATGACAACAATAATAATAATGACAATAATTATAATCATGACAATAATAATAATAATAATAATAATAATTACAATAATAATGACAATAATAATCGTAATAATAATAATCATGATAATAATAATAATCATGATAATAATAATAATCATGACAATAATAATAATAGTATTGACAATAATAATAATAATGATAATAATACTAACAACACTAATGTGTGTAACATAGGGCACCTCCATCTAGCTTTGTCAGCAGGTGCATCCCAGGCAACGCAAATGGTGTAAAATAATGCGTCTCTATACAAAATTAGCCAATCACGTAATTTAAAATCTCACGCTCATATGGATCGTTAATTCAAAGTATTGAAGGTTGAGGTGAAGTACAAATTTGGAAAGTTTTAATAGAAAACAAATTAGTGGAACCGAATCAACCACGGAGGAACGCTGTGGCAATATTCCTAATGCGCACGGATCACCACTGTATGGCTGTCCACTTAGGCTTACATCTGTTTTCCATCTTGTCACCAAAACGTGTTTTATGTTAATAACTCGAATCTTAGAGTGGCAACATTACAATATCCCCAAAGAAAGAGTATAGTATGTTATTTACCTCTTCATCGCATTAGTGTCAAAGCTCAATCTTCGCACATTTTAAGTTTACGCACTAAAATTATACATTCTTATATAGTATGATTTTATCATATCTTGACTTTCAATTTGGTCACTAGTAAAATATGTAATAGACCTATACATACAGTAGTTACGAGCATTCTCAATCAATTTTAAATTTTTCAATTCCATTCTGGGTTATCTCACTCTTTGATTGAGCCGCTAAGTCAAATATTGTATATACTTCATTACTGCTGGACTCTTCTCTTTTTACTACATGTAGTAGCTACTGCTGGGTTCTATTCTTAGTTTAAGAAGTTCTTTAACCTCGCGGTCTCGCCAATGTCGAACACTGGCAGCAATGATTACTAATTTGACAAGCTTTTAAAGACGAGCGCCGAGATTCATACATAAACATGAGGCCTCTGCACAGAATTGAAGTTCTGGTGGCAAGGATTGAGGTCTTTCGACGATCTGAACTAGATGTAGAGTGTCCAAATACTGCAAAATTAGTGCGAAGCTGCTAATACACTAATATGCTTAGTACCAGTTGTATAAACAATTAACCTCAGATTAAGACATTAACCCTAGGACGCATGGCGGGGGTCTTTGAGGCCTTTCATAAACTTTATTACTCTCTTAAAAGTGTTAAAATATTACGAAATTGCACCAAACTTCATGTAATCTTCTAAAATATATCTAAGAACATGTTGTATGATCATTTAAGGAGATACATTAAGATAAACTGTTTAAAATTAATTTTTGTTAATGCTACACGTATAATGCACAGCGGGGGCCTCTCACGCCTGTCCTGCTTTATATATTATACAGCTCTACAATTTTATGTTTTACTGCTAATATGTGAATGTTGACACTTCGGACATTTGTATCCCAGTGGCATTGTTGCAACATTTTAATTTTATAGTAGTGATGAAGCATCTGAAATCAATCATACAGAAAATACTCCCTGCCTGCGAACATTCTGATCGGAAGTGACGGAACTCAGTGGAGTGAAACACTACCACCTTCTAACCGGGTGCTACTCATAATATTACAAAAATTTCTCCAGGTGTCATAAGAGGAATATTCGTCAATACCGAAGCATGGATGGAGTTACTTCATCACAACTAATATTGTAGCCTATTGTATACTGTACAAATCTGGAAGGACGCCGTTTAGCAGCCATAAGAAACAAACTTGGCGCGATGTTACAACCTTGAACTTATAAGACCACATATGAAGCACAGAGTCAACAATCCAAACTAGAACATGAATGTCCTTCAAGCATTTGCCCGGTGTGTAGTCAAACGGCCTCAGGAGGTGGATATGGATTTCATGCAAGAATAATGCAAAAAAGAAGATGCTTTATGTGCCTACGTGACTTAGAAAGAAAAATTGCTCAGTGTTGTTCAAAATGTTCTAAGAATGCGTGCAATGAGCAAAGTGTTTTTGTTTGGGAAGACTGTTTTCAATAAAAGGGCATTGGACTTCACTTTATATAATAATAATAATAATAATAATAATAATAATAATAATAATAATCATCCGAGGCACGACAGTCCTTGAAGGACCATGACCGACCAGCAGGCTGCTGAACTCAGTCCATATACCGAAGAAGAGGTGGACGATCACCCAACCAGAATGGCGGTATCGTGGGGTTAGCACGATGATTACACCAGCCGTTACAGCTTGCTTTCATAACTGGATTTCGCTACCTATCATGGCTCCCCAAGTGCATCACAATTCTGCGTGGGCATCGGTCCCATACACTGGCCGAAATTTCAAGAGAAAATTTCTTCCCCCATGAGGAATCGAACCAGCGCGCATTTTGTAACGCGAGTCCTAAGCAGGATGCCTTAGACGACAACGACACAGCGCAGGACCTCTTTATATAATGGAACTATAATTTCAGAACTTGTGCATATAGAGAAATTTTTATCATATTTAGCTACTCATAACATATACATAGTGTATAAATTATTCTATTATAGCATTACATTGATTAACTAATTGAATAAAAATACCACAACATTGAAATTGAACTTAAAAGGTAACAATATCCATTTAATTTGTAATGGGGGCCTTTGAGGCCCCCATTATGCATTGATGTAAGTCCAAGAGGCCATGCATCCTAGGGTTAAAGTAATTTTTAATTATACTTAACTGCGAATTTTTGGTTGTATAAATACTCATTGTAATCTATTTCCTCTTAACTTGTTAAGAGGAAATAGTTAAGTTAAGTACAAATAACGAACCTTCTCATATTCATTACTCAAGTTTACAGAAAATTGTAAGTGGAATGGTGAGTGAAGTTTATTTTCATCGTATTTACACAGACTTGTTATATTTTTAAGTTCCGATTGTGGTGAAGTAGGTTATTTTATGACGCTTTATCAACATTCTTAGGTTATTTAGCGTCTGAATGAGATGAAGGTGATAATGCCGGTGAAAGAGTCTGGGGTTCAACACCGAAAGTTACCCAGTATTTGCTCATATTGGGTTGAGGGAAAACCCCGGAAAAAACCTCAACCAGGTAACTTGCCCTGACCGGGAATCGAACCTGGGCCATCTGGTTTCGCGGCCAGACGCGCTGACCGTTACTCCACCGGATTGTGGCGAAATGAAGTTATAGAAGCATTCAATGATTTTTCTAAGTTAAGTTAAATTACAAGTTAATATATTTCCAGGTTGTTTTTATTATTCTGATATAATAATTTGATAATGAATTTCGCTGTGCTTCTCGTGTTTCCCATAACCGAAAAAATCCGCTCACTGAACTCGGTGACAAAAAAACTAAAATAATTTCGATTACCAAAATTTGTAGAACTGAAATCATGCTCTGAATCCAAGGTTCATGATCCTCCTCACATGTACTGAAGCGCATATTCAAAAGGCGGTGATGATTATGATTTCTCTCAATGGCAAACCAGTTGAAAATCAAGTAGCTGTACACACGAATTTCACTAATGTTCTCGCATATTTTACTGCAAATATCAACTACCACTGCCACCACCACCAATTCCACAATTTGAGACATCTGGCCGACATCTACGGCTGGCCACTAGGATCCAGAATACAAAGCAGAGGTTAACTTAAAAATAAAATACAATATGATTTGCAGAGAGAATACTAAACAATGATAAATTAAAAAGACAGTGAAGTACAATTTGATTTTGGAGAAACATGAGATGAAAGTACACTGAAGAATAATGAAATGAAATAAATAATATTACGTAGTGTTATACAAGTGATTGTGTAAAATGGATAATGAATCTCTCTATATCATTAGAAAAATCTTGTTACTGTCCTCATTAGAAAATTTAAGAGAAAGGAGAATGGTTTTGGTTAACTTAAATGAAGTTCCCCTAGCGCCAAAAAGAAGTCCTTTCACTTCCCATGTATTAATATTCATTTTGTATCTCTCACTGTAGTAAGGAATAGGTACATAGATTGTTAATATACTTCTTTCAATCGTTAAAGTTATTGGCTTGTTGATCATCCTTCTCAAAACGAACAGTGGGGTGAAGAATGAGGCTTCTTTGATTCCGGCGTTTGATGGCTATAATGTCTGCTCTTCTGGTTGACCCATTCTCACCCAAGCGGTGCACTTCTTCGTAAACGTCCAACCTTGCGTTCCGAAGAGTGGATGCGATGGAGCTTCTCACTTTATTGTGGCGATTGTTCCTCAGTAGTTCTCCTTTAGGGCAATAACCCAAAACATGTCCAAGAGTTTCTTTTTCGTTGCATCCTGGATGACCTTTTTTTAAGTATTCATAAGTTAAATTTATACCGGTACAAGATATGTATAAATTAACTTCGAGTTATTTACTAATGTTCAGTTAAAAATAGCCCATCGTTAGTAGCTTTTACACAGTTTGGTCTTAATGTGAATATTAAATCATGCAATTGTAATATATTATAATATGAAATCAATACTTCAGTAATAATGAACACAACATGTTTTAAATAAATAACAGCATGGATTAAAACGCTCGGTTTGTTTCGGTTATGCACATATTTAATATGCTAATAAAGAGGATTATTACAATACATTGAAACTCTACGTCATTATTTACAATTTTATGGTAGAATCGATATGAAGTTTAAAATCATACTAAAATAGTATTTAAATGACGGCTTATTAAAAGAAACCTCCGACCAATCTTATCCTATCTTTGCCAATGCGGCAATCTTTTATATCTCCATTCGTTGAACGCGTTGGTAACATTTTTTTTTTTTAATTCTTCCAATATTGCGAAGTTAAGATTTCTCAATTATCATTTTTTTTATGAATTCTCAGTTTATGACATTATCTTGTAATCTGCCTTGCATTGTCTGCTTCTGTACAGCATTCCAAGAGCTTCATTCGTAAGTCTCCGATCTATAACCCACAGTTTGAATCGAAATCGTGTAAACTTCGTATAATTTTAGAGTTGTCTCCCGTTTCACCTTTCCTGACATCATTTTTTGTTCGGGTCATAGGTTTATAACAATAATTATTATTCAAAATCCTTTTACTTCACAATATGATGTTACAGTCGAGATATATTGTTGAATACCTGCTCCAAATTAACTCTAATTCAGCGGATAGACCAAGTTTAAGCACACTTTGACAGTTAGGATTCTTATAGCGACAATCTTTTGCGATAGAAGAGGACAACTGTTTGTTAACTTCAAGGCACAAATAACCACAATCAGCTGAATTCACTAGCGATATTTGCTATGACTATTTCGTGAATAGAATATTCAATAAACAGTATTAATAAAATAAAAGTAACACATTTTCATTCAATTTAATTTACTTGTATATCAAACTTCTTACACTGGAATGGCTTTCTATGATTTAATACAACTTACCACTTGGTGCCAACAATCTGAACTAAAGATGTAGCATTTATTTTTATTCACAATTTAGTAGGTACTACTTGCCATTCAGTGCTAAAAATCTCAACTACAGGTGAATAAGTGAACAGAGGAAGGATGTGAAGTACTGAACTGTATTAAACTGTATGCGATATGAACATAATGAATTTTTTATTTTAGTAGGTTATTTTACGACGCTTTATCAACAGCTTTGGTTGTTTAGCGTCTGAATGAGATGAAGGTGATAATGCCGGTGAAATGAGTCCGAGGTCCAGCACCGTAAGTTACCCAGCATTTGCTCATAAACATATTGAAAGTTGACATTTAGCCACTGTTAATTCTAAATTAAAATTTGGAAGTTTATAATATGAATTATAATACATAGGCCCTACTTATGTCTTCTAATTTAAATGCAAATATGGAATTGGCATCCTTTAAAGGTAAACGTATTTGATAAAAGGGATGTTAATTGGTTGTCTCATAGTTTATTTATGACGACTTGTGATGTCCTTCCTTAATTTGTACATAGAGTTCCATTGAGGATGAGCTGTCACTGTCTTCTACATATTCTCAAGGAAAAATTTTACTGTGAATCAGGTGGGATAATATGCAGTCAATTGAATCAAGTGCGACGACATTATTTGGATAATATCACAGTGAAATGACCGTGACTGGCTGAAACTGAACGAATTCTTATACGGTATTGGTCACGGATTGCATGAGCGAAATAGCGCACACATTATTTTTATTTAAATGCAGATAGGCAGCAAAATGTAGCGCCTGGATGATGCGGCAACTTCTCCGACTTCTGCGTACAGCGGTTAACGTGTTGTAGGCGAGTAAGCAGAAAGACAGCGAGATTTTTGGTTGCCTTTGCACCATGCCAGACGCATAAAAGTTGAATTATTATTCTCCACTCTAATATAGTATAAAAATAAAATATCTTACGCCTCTAATGCAACACAAAAATAGAAAACAGAAGTTAAATTTTTGTTTAAAATTCTGTTTCAATATAATCCCTCTCGTAAGCTTCGCCAAGAGTATTTAAATTGTTTCTAAACACGCTGCTACAATTGCAAATCTCGATGTCTTGAATACGCTGGAAAGACCACAAATGCACTGTCTGCTAGCTTCATATATTCTTTCAATATATTTATTAAATATTCACAAACTTTGGAAACTATTTTAGATGCGGTATCGCAGTGATAATTGAGAGAAATGTACAACTACATTTACCATTTTATCCAATACATTTTGCCCTCAATAATTTTAATATTTCACAAACTGTAAAAATGTACAGTAAAACTTCCAAATTTTGTAACTTCAATATTCTATAATGGATTAAATGCGTGATGGTCATGTTCTTAAAAAAAAAAAAAAAAAAACTCTTTTCCAACACCAACGCAACTTTTTTTTTCTACTTCCTTGGCAAAAATTCTGAGCCTCATATGAATGCTCTACATCCATAGCGCATCGCTAAAATTTCATTGCATATAATATGGCAACAACTAGTAGATTAGGAAGCGTCACAACGTTCCGTTATGCTTCATAAATAGTTACGGTACAACATACCGCAAACTTCATAAGCAGTTACAATGTTTTAAACATTGTTTCCAATATATTATGTATTAAGCTTCAGCAAAACATGAGTCAGAGAGTGAAAGTGAGTCAGGGAGAGTTTGAGAGAGAGTGAGAGTGAGTTTAAGAGAGATTGATAGTCAAAGAGGGTGACTTTGAGAAAGAATAAAAATGAGCGAGTTTAAAGAAGACAGAGTGAGACTGAGTTTACGCGAAAGAGAGCAAAAGCGACAGCACCGTAGACAGCGAGAGTGCACACGAGAGACAGTGAGTGCACGAAAAAGTACGCGAGTCTGTGCAACAGGGAATGCGGGCGAGTGTGTGCAACAGAGAATACGCGCGAGTGTGTGCAACAGAGAATGCGGGCGAGTGTGTGCAACGGAGAATACGCGCGAGTGTGTGCAACAGAGAATGCGGGCGAGTGTGTGCAACAGAGAATGCGGACGAGTGTGTGCAACGGAGAATACGCGCGAGTGTGTGCAACAGAGAATGCGGGCGAGTGTGTGCAACAGAGAATGCGGACGAGTGTGTGCAACAGAGAATGCGGGCGAGTGTGTGCAACAGAGAATGCGGACGAGTGTGTGCAACAGAGAATGCGGGCGAGTGTGTGCAACAGAGAATGCGGACGAGTGTGTGCAACAGAGAATGCGGACGAGTGTGTGCAACAGAGAATGCGGACGAGTGTGTGCAACAGAGAATGCGGGCGAGTGTGTGCAACAGAGAATGCGGGCGAGTGTGTGCAACAGAGAATGCGGGCGAGTGTGTGCAACAGAGAATACGCGCGAGTGTGTGCAACAGAGAATGCGGGCGAGTGTGTGCAACGGAGAATACGCGCGAGTGTGTGCAACAGAGAATGCGGGCGAGTGTGTGCAACAGAGAATGCGGACGAGTGTGTGCAACAGAGAATGCGGGCGAGTGTGTGCAACAGAGAATGCGGACGAGTGTGTGCAACAGAGAATGCGGGCGAGTGTGTGCAACAGAGAATGCGGACGAGTGTGTGCAACAGAGAATGCGGACGAGTGTGTGCAACAGAGAATGCGGACGAGTGTGTGCAACAGAGAATGCGGGCGAGTGTGTGCAACAGAGAATGCGGGCGAGTGTGTGCAACAGAGAATGCGGGCGAGTGTGTGCAACAGAGAATGCGGGCGAGTGTGTGCAACAGAGAATGCGGGCGAGTGTGTGCAACAGAGAATGCGGACGAGTGTGTGCAACAGAGAATGCGGGCGAGTGTGTGCAACAGAGAATGCGGACGAGTGTGTGCAACAGAGAATGCGGGCGAGTGTGTGCAACAGAGAATGCGGACGAGTGTGTGCAACAGAGAATGCGGGCGAGTGTGTGCAACAGAGAATGCGGACGAGTGTGTGCAACAGAGAATGCGGACGAGTGTGTGCAACAGAGAATGCGGACGAGTGTGTGCAACAGAGAATGCGGGCGAGTGTGTGCAACAGAGAATGCGGGCGAGTGTGTGCAACAGAGAATGCGGGCGAGTGTGTGCAACAGAGAATGCGGGCGAGTGTGTGCAACAGAGAATGCGGGCGAGTGTGTGCAACAGAGAATGCGGGCGAGTGTGTGCAACAGAGAATGCGGACGAGTGTGTGTGTGCAACAGAGAATGCGGGCGAGTGTGTGCAACAGAGAATGCGGACGAGTGTGTGCAACAGAGAATGCGGGCGAGTGTGTGCAACAGAGAATGCGAGCGAGTGTGTGCAACAGAGAATCCGCGCGAGTGTGCAACGGAGAATGCGGGCGAGTGTGTGCAACAGAGAATGCGGGCGAGTGTGTGCAACAGAGAATGCGGGCGAGTGTGTGCAACAGAGAATGCGCGCGAGTGTGCAACAGAGAATGCGGGCGAGTGTGTGCAACAGAGAATGCGCGCGAGTGTGCAACAGAGAATGCGGGCGAGTGTGTGCAACAGAGAATGCGGGCGAGTGTGTGCAACAGAGAATACGGGCGAGTGTGTGCAACAGAGAATGCGGGCGAGTGTGTGCAACAGAGAATACGGGCGAGTGTGTGCAAGAGAACGCGCGTGAGTATATGCGCGAAGGAGAGATTGAAAGTCAAAGAGAGTGACTTTGAGAGAGAATAAAAATGAGGGAATTTAAAGAAGACAGAGTGAGATTTAATTTACGCGAAAGACAGCAAAAGCGATAGCACGGAAAACAGCGAGAGTGCATAAGAGAGCGTGAGTGTGTGCAAGACAGAATGCGTTCGAGTGTATGCGCGGATGAGTGCGTGAGAAGTGTGAGAGCGCGAGTGCGTGAGAAGTGTGGGAGCGCGAGTGCGTGAGAAGTGTGGGAGCGCGAGTGCGTGAGAAGTGTGGGAGCGCGAGTGCGTGAGAAGTGTGGGAGCGCGAGTGCGTGAGAAGTGCGAGATCGAGCGCGTGAGAAGTACGTGAGTGAGTGAGAACTGCACGGTTGAGTGCGTGAGAAGTGTGAGAGCGCGAGTGCGTGAGAAGTACGTGGGTGAGTGAGAACTGCACGGTTGAGTGCGTGAGTGAGCATGCATAGAAGATTGCGCAGGCACGAGGGAGTTCGCGAGTAAGAGTGCATGGGAGCACGAATGTGTGTGAGAGAATCGAGTGAGAGTGCGTGAATTAGAGTGGGTATACTGGAGAGAGTGAGTTAGAGCGCAAGAGAGAAAAAATGCATGAGAATGAGAGCATGAGAGAGATTCAGAACGGTTACAAGCAAACAACGGTCGGTTATGAAATATTACAGTACAATTAATGTATCCGAAACGTTAAATAAAACTGTTCCAACGCGTTCTATAACATGCCTTCTGATTAATCAGCCTCAGAAGTTGATACAGTTCCTCTGAATACCCATAAAGTCAACCGGAACATCACTTCTATTTGATCGCTGATCCTACAAGAGGTACTTGAAATTCAAGCGAAGCAAGGAAATTCATTTTAAGCGCTTCGCAACGTAATCCCAGCGCCTCGCTTGTTAAGATAACAGCAGGAATTAAGATTTCTCGCTCTGGCTGCGCCCTCTCGCAGTATTTTAAATGGCACAGCGTGCCGCCCTCTTCGGAAAGTTTCATTACACTGAAAAACAATGGAGAGAGAGTTGTAGTCTCGCAACTGTGTTGTCGACCGCTATTTTTAGATAATGTATACGAATAGAGAATACTCCATTACACCAGTGTTTATGGAAACTATTAATTAAGCAATATACACGTATGACACAGTTTATCTGTGAGACAAAATTATCACACATGTAATAATGGGAAATAGGTGCGAATATTCAAATAAGGACATAAACAAGGTAATCAATATCCACGTAAAAAGGGACAAGAGAAACAAACACCCACGAAATAATACTGTTGTAGTCGTAGTGGGACAGTAGTGGGACCTTATTTAAGAAGGCTCTTTGCAGAGTTTTTTTTTTCGATGTCGAATTTCAACTTGGACGAGAAAATGCCAACATATTTTGCCTGAAACCCTATATCAAGGACAAGTTTTTTTACGTTCCATAAATTTATGACACGAATTCCACAGGTTTTCTTCCCTTCAGTACGACACCATGTAAGAGTTTTATCTCCTTCCAAAATCTATCACCTTCACTCGGGTTCAAATCTGCAAATCTCAAATCGAAAATAGTAAAAAGGAAGTTAGAACTACGTAAAATGATAGAAAAGGAAAACAAGGGGTTAGGTACAGCTTACAGCAGTAAAATTTTGGAAACGTTCAACATTTTTTTTCCCTTTATTACTGTATCTTATATAATAATGAAAATTAGTATGTGTAAAATACTGTCCTTCTGCTATATGAAAGAAATGTTTTTATGATTTAAAAATATTATTTACATTTTTTTTTCAAAATTCAGTTCACCGTACAGTGATGAAGTGTTTCCCACATAACTAAAAAAATATCCAACATTCTGTGATGACATTTCTTGTGTGTATTAATGCATGTCATATCTACAAAATGACGCAAGATCACTTCTCTATCTTTGACATAGTCTGATAAAAATAAATTCATTTCACAAAACGGTCAAATATCAGTATTTTCTTCTAACACAAAATTAAAAAAATATATATTTATTAAGGAATGCAGTTGAAAGAGCATAATATAAAGACGGGTTTCAGCAATAAAATAAAAGCGAGAGAACATGAAATAGTTAACAAGTTTATGAGTTATGAGGGAAACGCTTCATCACTGCACAGTGAATTTTGAAAAAAAAATATATATATAATTTTTATTTAATCGTAATTTTTTTTTCGTATAGCAGAAGAGTACCGTTTTACACATACCAATTTTCATTATTGTACAGGATACAATAATGGAGGAAAAAATGTTGAATATTTCCAAGAATTTTACTGTTTTAAGCTGCACCTAACCCCTTAAAATGGAAAAATAAGCTTCCACATAACTATGCAGGAAAAAAAATAAGTCTATAAAATAAGGGATAAGAATATACAGTATCCATGTAACATTAATAAAAGTGTAACAATACCGACGTAAAATGATGGAAAATATGAATATCTATGTAAAATAATGAGGTATCAACAATCACAAACAAATAGAAAAAGGATATGAATTTCCACAACATAATGGAAAATATGTGCCATATATATATAATATCCAATTGTAGAAATTATCAATACACACATGCGGTAACGGCTTCTAATATTATTTTGCTAGTTTTTAAAATCAGTATTTAAAATTAACATGAAGAGATATTAGTCGTTTATTATTGCACATCATGTTATTTATTAAGTTACCGAAAGTTTCAGAAATATCCATCAAGTGAAAGTAATTTTTCGGACCATCTCTCTCAAATGCAAGACTTGCGTTTATAGAATTATAAATAGTAGACGAACATTTATTAGAAAAAGCGTTCCTTCTAGTCTACAGGTCTTCATGGATTTGAAATCATTTATGGCTGGGAACTTAATATACATGTATACTTTAAGAATGGTATATATTAGAACTGCTTTTATCAAATGCAAGTCTATTTTTGTTTTATTTTCTCAAGGATTAAAGTTATGTTATTTTTCAAACTTAAATCATGTAGACACCTATTTTAAGCCTATGAATTTTCGTTACGAATTGTAATGTTACTTCTTTCGCCTGTATAATCTTGTTAGGACTATAGAAAAAATGGAACAGCTATAGTGAGCCAAGGTTTTGAACTTGAACGGACTTATCCCAAATTTTATCCACGGTAGCATATTAATTTTTATTCCATTTGTGTTGTACTTTCTGTCCTAGGAAAATGTTAGTTTTTTAATGGAAACATTCTTCTTTTTTTCGCTGATTTATATTACTACTGTAGTTCACTGTAGGATAGCTAAAAAACATCGTACGAAACATGTTTACATCACAGTTAAATGCATTCGTAAAAATTATATTACTCGTTCACTGAATATCCACGCATGCGAATAAAGTATAATACAGTGTGCCTGATTTAAGCCGTTCATTTTTGTTTAGACAGCCCAAATATCAGTCCAGACATATGGGAGGTATTTAACGGTTTCGCAGGCGGAATCAGAGGTGCGTATTAGTTCCCATGTGAATGTCTTCGTATTATGTTATATTCTTAAATATGTGCAGTCAATCTATTAATTATTCATTTTCTTTCGGGTTTTTAACGTTTCTTATAGTCGCGTTTATCATTGGATAAAGTTTTATTGAGTCATTTGTTCTTATAGTCCCGATATAATTTGTTAATGCGTGAGTTACCTTCAATCCCTCGGATGAATTCGTTTTCTTTTATTCGGAATAACTAACGAACAAGATAAAAAAGTACCTTTAAAGCAGACAGCGCAAAGTTTTAATACAATTTATTAATTATTTAAAGATATTTTGAGTATGTCATTCGAAGCGACACTACCATAAGAACCTCAGTAGACCAAGAAAAAAGTTGGGCTCAGACTACGACAGATCATATGGTCTATGTCTAAAACATACGAGATCAACGACAACCCGCATGTAGTTTGATCCTATTGACGTTCTGCTTGCTGGAACATGTTATATTCATTCTTCCCTCGCTATATTTCACTTTTGCTGTCACGAGTTTCAGAGATTCGAAACGTGAATGATTATCGAAGGCAGGATTGAGGTTTTATAAGTACTTCTGTGGAACATTCTGATTCATGTGAAGTTTCGAATGATTACATATTTCCGTTTTAAAGTAGTTTTAACTGGAAAGTTCTAGAATCATCTGGAATATGAGTTCGAAATTAAGGAGTACGAAAAGAATAAGCTGGGATCGAACCGTCACAGGTAGTCGAAATATTCATAGAAGCCATTACTCTGAGAGGCATTAATATCTTGAGAAATCAGAGTATTATAAATGAATGTTTCTTTCCTTAAACGCATCATGTCAATCATTATATTAATCAGTGCACCCGTCTATGTTTATTTATTATTTTCGCTGTTTTCAATCGCTATTAAAACTAAAATAGGAGCGTTGCGAATTAGAGAATTTCAATGACGAAAAGTGTCTACTCCAAGTCGTGTTATGCGTGATGCCTAAAACAACTATGATTCAAACACCCTGTATAACATACTAGTTTCGCGCTCTATCTACAACAGCCACCGTTCATTTATCTAGAATCTAGACATGTTTTTAATTACAACATTTTTTTCAACAAATATCGAAGTTGAAAACTGTCATGTTTAATTATTTTTTTTATTTAAATAACAGATTCTCCGATATTTCATAAGAGTTCAGGTTTTTTCAGCATTATTTTAAAATAGCAACCCATATTGTTATTTGAGAATACCATGGTAAGCGTACAGCTCCATAAAACGACTAGAACAGAAAATGAAGTTTAAGAATAGAAAATTTGAAGGAAATGTAAGAGGAAAGGTCCGAAGTTCTAAAACTTCTTGTAACGAAACCAGATAGCGAAAAGTATCATATTTCAAGATTTAGGAAGCAAATAAGATTATTACCCCCCCACCATTCACAGTAACTTTCAATTTGAAAATTAGTATTATAGAAAAAACTTTTAACGATATTATCTTTTTTTTAAGGGAACGTGTGCAATTGTTTCCATGGAGATTAAATAAAACGCGCACCGATTCCTTTTTGTCTTTTTAGCATTAATTAATTATTTTGTATCCAGAGCTCCCTAGCGTCGCGTCGTCGTGTTTAAGCTGTGCCTATCTGATAGCACAACTGCCTGCTCGGTCTAATCCTACAATTTATACTCAAAGTTTGATTACTATTGTAATTGCTATTCCTTACCAGCGGCAGCTTCCGCGCCAGTACACCAGATGGCAGCACTTACCTGCAAGTGAAACAAAACAACGGAAATTAAAAACAAAACCACTCCCACTGACATAAGTGCTACTCCTTCATGCAGAAGAGTTTATGTATTATCTTGCCGTTACGGTAAATTAAATAATAACCATGTTAAAGAATTTCAGAATCTGAAATAGAGAGAAACTGTGCCATGTTTCACGGCGAGACATGTTAACCGTTATTCCACAGCGGTAGACTCTCACATCTCTTAAAACCATTATACGATAATAAATATAATAATTTAAATATTAAACGTTTAGGCCCAGTTTCACCAACCTTTGTTAAATATTTAACATGTCATTAGGGCAATTTAACAGTAAACTTAACGGAAGAGATGTTTAATCAACTATTGTTACTGCTAACATCATGTTAAACCCACTGTTAAATTAACATAGCATAATCCCGCAGTTAAATCCGTAACATCCTGTTACATCGTGAATCATGGCTGCCAGAGAACATAAGTTACAAGCCGCATTATTATATCGAGATATATTTGCAGTGAAAACAATTAACTGCAATCACTGATTCAACATTTTTAATTATTCCGAATAGATACGTTCATAAGTACAAAAATGACTGATATTAATATTAGCACTGCATCCGCAGTAAAGAGAAGATGTGTGCTTTTAACGTAAGAATTTCTGTGATTGTTATTCCGTATTAATACACAGATATAATTGCAGATTTTCAAAACGATATTTCTTTATTTGACTGATTCTAACAGTTCACATGAAATTATGACTAGTGACGTGTGAAGATATGTTAGATATATAAGATATGAAAATAATGTTAACGTTTATCATTGTAGTATTCAGCATCACAATTATTTTCATTTTCTATTGGTTCTATTTTATTCTGGATAATTGAAAGAATCCTCGTACAAATATGAACTTTGAGAGTGAAAGTATCACGGTCAGTTTTCAAATGTTCCACTGTATCATGTGCATGACTCTTCTTAGCATTTCTTTTAATACTTCTATAACATTGATTTGTTTCATAGTTCGCGTTTTCACATCCGAATCGCGATTGAAAATCTTCGGTTAAAGAAACCCATGTTTATTTCTTTTTCCTAATAAAAGTTCCGTCACTACGTTTGAGTTCAATTACATTCATATAATTGCTAGATCCACTAAAATAATTATATTTCTCATATGAGGTAAAATTACTGCTCCTTACACTTTCTTTTACTCGATTTTCGTTACAACTGTGTTAGTCCCCAATACTTTCATAATGTAAAAAATACAATTCTCCGGTAAACCAAGTGACTACACCAACTAAAGGCACATTCAGTAAACTTTCATACAATCACTGCTTCTTTGATTCCTGTTACATCACTCTTAACATCATGTTACCCAACCAAAGTACCTCAAGTGGTTGGTGAAACACTATCACACTAACAGGATGTTTAATTTTTAACAACACGTTAGTTACCATGCTGTTAGCGTTATTTTAACGAAGCTTTGTAAAACTGGACCTTAATATATTATAAAGTTATCGTTTATATTTTCTCTAATATTGCGTAACAAGGAGTGGACAAAAATTTTTAAATGTCAGTGGTCGCTAAGGTAACGAGTGACTAAGAAAAGAATGAAAATATCAGTCGTCGATCCTGGCAACAGCAACATGACTTTGTGTATCAAATAATATCAGCATAGCAACGGGCTATGTTATTATAATATGTTGTTGGATAAAACCATTTAATTCAACTGTTTTCCAATTTCAAGTTGAACAACATAGGCTACATGCATAAGCACGTACATCACGTGCGCACGTACGCTCATGACAATCTGGTTGCAATAGTGACCCCTATAATCAGTCTCTGATTTGACGAATAAATTTTAGTTTTAGTTACAATCACCTAATAGCCGATTTTCTTGCCTTTGTAGATCACAACTGGATTGTCGCTCTATATAATGACGTCATTACGAACCAATAAACTGGCTTAATGAGCTCATCAAATGACTGCGGACCAGACGGGACGATCGAGCACAATAGGGGGTGGCAGCAGGGGCACTATTAGCATTGTACGGCGTCCCAGGATAACAAGCGTTCAAAAGACAGCGACAGTTCTGTAGTGTTCTGAAAAGATGGTCACTACAGAATCATGTCGTGTAACTAGGAAATGTGTGATGTGCGTATATGTCCATTCAGTTCATTCTGAGACACTTTTAAATCCGCGAAAGATATTGACTAAAATGCCTTCGAACTTTCACGGTCCTCAATATGGCGAGTGATGATTCAGAATCTGCACCGTGACAAAGTGAGAAACATTCAACGTTTCGGAACGAAATGGTGGTTCCGTTACAAAAAGCATGTAAACAGGGCATTAACCATGGATCGATCCCGAAAAGCTTCTCTTAGATATGGATCAGCATTGAACTGAAGTGCAGTAAATACCAAAATCACTTATGATCTGATCTGATGATGGCATTTAATGCTGAAAACGTTAATCATAATAAAAATGTTACATAGTAATTGACACTATATTACTATTTGATAAGCAAATAGACGGCCCATATACAGTATACTCATACCTATAAAATCACCTAACACAAACACTATTATCCTAAACAATAACTAATATACAGAATCATTCAAATATATAGCATCCGCTTATACGGAATAAGCGTGCTCGGAAAATGACACTACACTGGCCCTTAGTCTCGTTGCGCATTGTCCTACTCTTCTCCCTTTGAGTTCTTTCTTTATTTCACCATTTATTTCTTTATTTTTTCTTCCTTTCTCCATTTCCTCCTTTCTCTCTCCATTCCTTCATTTTTATATTTACTTTCTTTTTGCAGATCCCTTTTCTTTTTTGGAGATTACTTTTCTTCTCCATTTCCTGATTCCTCTATTTTTTTCTTTTTTAATTCCTCCTTTCTTGCAGCATTTCTGGATTTCTCTATTTCTTCTTTTATATTTTGTGTTTCCTTTATTTTTTATTTCTTGAGTGTTCTGTTTCTATTTTTCTTTGTTTCATTTTTTATTTCTTTCTACATTTCCTAATTTCTCTACTTATCTTTTTTGTTTTCCTTCCTTTATTTCTGGATTTGTCTATTTATTTTCTTATTTTGTGTTTCTTTTCTTTCTTCATTTCTTGACTCTCTATTTCTTCTTCTCTCTTCATTTTTACTTTCTTTGTACATTTCGCGATCTCTATTTCTTCCTATATTTCTTGATTTCTTTATTTTTACATTTTTTCTTTCTTTCTCCATTTACAGTATCTATTGTAGTTTGAAAGACACAGTGTTTCGCACGAATGCGCACACATCAAAGGAACGTCAGACTAATAATGAGCATTAAATAAGAAGAATTTCATTTGATGACCTTAGACGAGTGAGTGACAACATATTCTTGCGATATAAATCTTGTATACGAGCGGAAGGACGGCACTTTCAATATCTCCTATAAGAAAGTTTTCATAATCCACGTCTGCTTCCGCCGTTACAGGTAACATTTTACCGGCTGATCCTCGACCTGTCGCCCAGGAGCCTGATTCCGTGCTACGGCAGCCAAACATATTAAGGACTCTGTATCTGAAATTCATAAGTCGGCAATGTTGCAGATATTTCACTTTACAAGAAATTGCTTTAATCTTAGCCAGAAATATACATGCCTCGCTTATAACAGAAAGAGCAAAATTGACGAAAAAGTAGCAGGTGATACCACCATTACCGTAAGGTTCACACAAACTCTTTCAGTTTATTTTATGGAGTTTCTTTATATTGAAAATATTATGGTTCAGATTTACGCATTGTAATGAAATCCAACTTGAAGAAAAATTCTTACTGACGAATCCAAAAGTGGGATCGACTCTCTTGTAATCTTTCTTATTTCTGGAGCGATAAGCAGAATAGTGGCCTTTAATATAACTTCTTTGTTGGGAAGGGTAATATTGTCGTATATACATAGCCTACATATACATATGTGTCCTGCCCCAGGTCAGGTCTTTCACTGCAAACCCAGCATTCTCCAAACTTCCCTATTTTCTGCCTTCCTCTTAGTTTCTGCATAAAATCCATACATCTTAATGTCGTCTATCATCTGATATCTTCTTCTGTTCCGAACTCTTCTTCCGTTCACCATTCCTTCCAGTGCATCCTTCAGTAGACAGTGTCTTCTCAGCCAGTGACCCAACCAATTTCTCTTTCTTCTCCTGATCAGTTTCATCATAATTCTTCTTTCTTATCATTTAGAATATATTTCTTTATTCAATCTGTCCATGTGATCTCAGTTTTGTCTATATATTTCTAATTTGTCTGCCATTGCAAATATTTCAAGGTCTTGTCTAATTCCTATGTTTTCAGTTCTGTCTTCCCTTAACAGCCTTAAACAGAAGTAAAAATTCCATTTCTGCTGTTGTAATCTTACTTGATGTTTCTGTATCCAGGTTTGAGGACCGTAGAGTACTACTGGTACAGGTACAACTAATATACAATAATTGAAGGGTTCAGAGCCATAGTGGGCTAAGCGCCATTTATTAAAAACGGAGAAAGCAAGAGTTAAATTTAACCCTTTGCAGCACACCACCGTTTTCTTTCTTTAGAAATTGTATAGCACAGATATTCCACCAAGGAACCACCTCTTGAGTATACATAGAGGTGCCATCTGTGTTTTGAAATTGTGTGCAGAGTTAAAATGTTGAAAAAAAATTGAATGAAGCTTTGGTATGATCCATGATATGAAAAACATAAAAAATTTATTTGTGCTTCAAAGGGTTAAGTAACTACCATAATTTCATGAAGATTGATATATCATTTAGTTTTAACGTGTATACTTCATTATTACTTCCTATATGTTTGCATTGAATTATGATAATAACTTCATTTTAACCCTTGTTTTCTACGGTTTTAGTAAATGGCGCTTGGCCCTCTATGGTTCTGAACCCTTAAATTTTAATTATCTTTATCATTTTGCTTTCTTATTCAGAACGTTTTATTGTTCCACTTGAAATTTTGAAATTTTTGTAATTATATCAATATTTACACAATTATTTTATGTAATTTAAAATTTCTTTTGCAGTTCGTCTTCTGTACTTGCTGCTACTACTACCTGGTCATCAGCATTCACTTAATTTAAAGGTTTATAATTTGTTTAATGGCAAAGTATTTAGCTATCAAATACATTATTAACATCAGGAATATTTTTGTGTTAACCTATTTTAATTGCTGCTTGATATTATAATAATGATAACACAAATTACAAGTGATTACGTAAGAAACTTCTTCGTGCTAACCTGTCCTTCCAGCGCTGTGTTCATGTGACCGAGAAATGGCCACACTTAAAATAAGGAACGATATAATTTATGTCGCCATTCCTTTTTTGTAGTGTAGTCGGGCCGTGGGAAGTAGAGCATTAATCTAACTTAAGAGAGCAAGAAATTATCTTCACTGACACAGGATTAAATCCCCATTTATCTTGTACGAATTACAATTATCATAAGAGAGTGGATCATTTGTCTTCCAAGGGGGAAAAAAAAACCTTGCAAGACAATTATACATCGGTTGGAACGCAAGAGAAACGAAATTACAATTTTATCTTCTCACTATTAACAGTATGAAGATATAGCAGTTTGGTGGTACAAAATATCAATTTGATGATTTTGCAGGGAAAGCACACGAAGAGTACACAGGAAAAACGAACAATGTCACATTTCCATTAAGGGTGAGATAATGATCTATTTCAGTATATTACTCCAAAATTTATTGTTGTTTCTACTTGAAATGAAGGAAATGATGAGTGTATGTTGTTTTAATTCTCCTTTATCACTTTTGGTAAAAATAGCACTAAAGTTTGTAGTAATACAGTGAATTAGATAACGACATCACCCTTAAAGGAATTGTGACATTGTTCTTTTTCCCGTGTACCCTTACATTATTAGCATTCCCGATATACACGCAGTTTCGTCATGGCGTTCGTATAGGCCTACAGCATTTCTGCTACACTATTCGGTATATAATTTTTACATACAACGTTTAATTGAACACCTATTCAGGAAAAATGTCAGTTACCGTTTCTGTAATACTCTACGTGCATCTTGTTTCTTAACGGATGGGTGCCGATGCAACCCGAAACGCAACATAAAAGGATACAAATAAAATAACTCTTAATAATTCATCCATTCATTCAACCATTCATCCAGAGTTTTGCCCAAAGGCAAGTCTTTCACTCCAAACCCATCTTTCTCCAATCTTTCCTATTTTCTGTCTTCCTCTTTATCTCTTCATATGATCCATATATCTTAATGTCGTCTATCACCTGATATCTTCTTCTGCCCCGAACTCTTCTCCCGTTCACCATTCCTTCCAGTGCATCCTGACTAGGTAGTTTCTTCTCAGCCAGTGACCCAACCAATTCCTTTTCCTCTTCCTGTTCAGTTTCAGCATCATTCTTTCTTCGCCCACTCTTTTCATCACAGCTTCATTTCTTATTCTGATTGTCCACTTCAAACGTTCCATTCTTCTCCACATTCACATTTCAAATGCTGTGAAAGTGAAGTTGCAATGACTGAAGGAAGCGGGAGAATCCCGGAAAGAACCATAAGGAACCTTGGCTTTGTCCACCACAAATACGACTCTGCTATCTCCGGGATTCCAACTCGGAACCGCAGTCGTCGTAAATCAGTGCTGTACCAACTGAGCTATCAAGGTGACATTTTATTTTTATAAAATGTACAGTACAATGGTGCCGAATTTACCATTTACATGCCCTAATTTCTTTCTTTACATTTCTTAGTTTGGCTTTAGTTCACAATGAATGAATAATTTTGAGTTAATATGTGCCATTCGGTTGCAGCAGCCCTACTTACGGTCAGAGGCGTCATTTTAGTTTGTGCTTGCGTGGGAAGATAAGAATATTTAAGGGAAGACCTTATAGGAATCTCGCGTGGCGTACTCCTTCCTTATTTCCTTTAAAATAAATTATTTTCCATATCGTAAACCGGGGTAAACTTAACCACAAAAACAAAAACAAAAAATTTAACCGTGGTATTGGATGAACTGAAGATATCTTTAAAGTTCATTATTTTCCTACAGTTCAAGTATTTTTTTATTATTTTAAGTCTCAAATAAAGCTGAAAACATGGCTTAATTGATTTTTGTTTTATAGTCATGTTTACCCCACTTTACAGGACATTATTCCTTGGCCATTGCCATCCCCTCCTTTTGACTTCCTGGCAGCTCATGTTACTGCTTGTAGTACACCCTAAGTATATGAAGCTGAACACTTGCTGTACTGCCTCATTTAGAATTCGCAAGTTTATCTTCTGTATTTTTCTTCCTATGACCATGCTCTTCGTCTTATTTGCATTTATCTTCATCCCATACTGCTCACAGCTGTCATTTAGCTCCAGTAGCATAATATCTTTTAGTGTGATTTCTTCTTCTATTAACAACGCCACATCATCAGCAAATCTTACACACTTTATTCTTCCTCCTCCTACTATCACTCCTCCACTGTTCTGAAAACAGTTCTTTACTAAATCCTCCAAGTAGATGTTGAACAGAGTAGGTGATAAAGGAGATCCTTGACGTACTCTTCTCCGAATTTCACTTCCCTCTGACATTTCTTCTCCTATCCTGATTTTCACCGTTATTTAATATAAAGATTACTGAACAATCTTCTCTCTTTCCAATCCACACCAAATTTCTTTAGGTTCCCCATCAGTTTATTCCAATCCACTCTGTCAAAAGCCTTTTCTAGGTCCACAAATACTACATACACTTCTATCTTTCCAATCCACACCAATTTTCTTTAGGATCCCCATCAGTTTATTCCAATCCACTTTGTCAGAAGCCTTTTCTAGGTCTACAAATACTACATACACTTCTGTCTTTCCAACCCACACCAATTTTCTTTAGGATCCCCATTAGTTTATTCCAATCCACTCTGTCAGAAACCTTTTCTAGGTCTACAAATACTACATACACTTCTATCTTTCCAATCCACACCAATTTTCTTTAGGATCCCCATCACTTTATTCCAATCCACTCTGTCAGAAGCCTTTTCTAGGTCCACAAATACTACATACACTTCTCTCTTTCCGATCCATATCAATTTTCTTTAGGATCCCCATCAGTTTATTCCAATCCACTCTGTCAAAAGCCTTTTCTAGGTCCATAAATACTACATACACTTCTCTCTTCCCAATCCACACAAATTTTCTTTAGGATCCCCATCAGTTTATACCAATCCACTCTGTCAAAAGCCTTTTCTAGGTCCACAAATAGTACATACACTTCTCTTTTTCCAATCCATTCCAATTTTCTTTAGGATCCCCATCAGTTTATTCCATGCCACTCTGTCAAAAGCCTTTTCTAAGTTCACAAATACTACATACACTTCTTTATTCTTCTTTAGGTATCTCTCACGGATTGTCCGTAAACGTAATTACATTCACTTGCTGTAAATATGACGTAGATGACAAGTGAGAACACAATTTTATTGCCAAAGACATGTAAGTTACTTTTATTTACAATAGGTAAGAACCATTAATGTAGCAAAGGGTAACGACTCTCTTTAATTTGGGCATTAACTGGCTCGTCTTTATTTATTAAACGTATGTAAAAGTGGGGCATTTTAATATCAGAAGTAGAGTTCTCTCATTCTTTCTTTAGCAGTAGTACTCAATTATTAATTTCTTAAAATCAACTCGCAAGCAAACGTTCTGATGGGGGTAGATAAAAAAGTTAATTTTTTTCTTCCACCATGTTAATAATGTCAAAAGAAGTGCTTATACAAATTTTGGCCACTCGACCGCAATTACGAGGGCCGTAAAAAATAAGTTCGCCAGGGGCCGCTAACAGAAAAAAAAAAACAATTTCATTGGACAAATTTATTGGAACGGACACAGCAATTGTTGAGCTATTTTTCAACATATTTTCCATCGGAATTGAGACATTTTTCATATCATGGGATCGACAGAGAGAGGTGCAAACGCTGGTTCCGATCTATGGCGGCTGACTTCTACGACACAAAAATTGATCTGTATGTGTTTCAATAAATATTTCCATGCAATTGTGCTTTTTCCTATAAACGGCCCCAGGGAAAATCACTTTCTGGACGGCCTCGTAATTGCGGTCGAGTGGCCAAAATTTGTATAAGCATTTCTTTTGACATTATTAATATGGTGGAAGAAAAAAATTTAATTTTTTTATCTGCCCCCATCAGAACGTTTGCTTGTCAGAGGATAAATTGCCCCTGTCTTCCCCTAAATTACTCCTATGCTTATGGTGATGATTGATATGCTGCTCGTTCTGGTAATGATAATGTAAATTAAGGCGACATCGATGGCTGTTTAAATTAAGAGGAGACTACATAGAATCTTAATATTCCGTATAACCAGTAACTCTTCTTCATTTGAAAATTTGCATATGAACTGAAGCGTGTGCCGCTGATGCACTCTGGCGGAAAGTCTGTATTAGATGAGCACGACACAGGTCAGTACAACAGACGATAATGGGGAATCAAAACCTCTTCTATCAGAAATTAATATAATTAATTGCATGTACTTTGTTGTTGTAAACATGTCCGTCTGCTGGGACTCTGCGGAGTTGTCGTTCACTAATTGAAAACTATTTTACACGTTTAGCAAACAACCTGTGTCAACAATGCAACTGTGACTCTCTAGGGCGTGACCTGTAAATACACCAGCTGTTTGGGCATTTGTTTATCGAAACTCGAATTCAGGATTATTAACTATGGAGGTACTCGACACAGTGTTGTTGAAAAGGCTGTCTCAACATCAGATTCACGATTGCTTATATATTTTTCCTAATGCAGTGCCCACTGAGGAGTGCACGAGTTATGAAATATTTTAGTAATTTAGAAAAGTGTGGGATAAAGGTTGGTAATATTGTGATACTAATAATATTATGATAGTTCTTTTTGAGAATTTTTTATAATTTTACTGAGCGGGAGAACATATTAAGACACTGGAAAAGATTCAAAAACGGGCTCTTAAGTGTTGTCGGAAAAATTCACCATTAAAATAGGACACACTCACGGACAGGAGAACGCGAATTCGATTATGCGCACTGTTCAAAATATACAGAGGTAAGCCTGCCTGAAGAGAAATAAAAAATAGGTTGCAGCCGCCAAATTACTCTTCAAGGAATGACCACTCATATAAATTGAGGGAAAGAAGGCAGAGGATGGACACTGGAAAGTTTTCTTTTCTCAATCGTACTATCAGGGACTGGAATGCTTTACCTGCAGACTTACTAAAGGCTTTACCAACAACCAAAAATGCATTTAAAAATAGGCTTAAGGACCTTACTAACAGACTGTAATTATACACAGTATTTAAAGGGTGAATATGATATGTTGTTATTGAAGTGTTGTATCAGTGAAGAATTATGTTGTGTCAGTGAAGTGTGTTGTATCAGTGAAGAAGTATGTCGTGTCAGTGAAGTGCTGTGTAAGTGAAACGTGTTCCTGTCAGTGAAGCTTTATAATTTATAGTGGTAGTGCAAAGAATTTGAACAATAAAATGTTTTTGAAGTGTTAGTGAAATCAGGATAGAATCAGTGAAATGTGTCGTAGTTCAGTGCAGTGAGTGAGTTGACAGCGAAATGAGTGTAGTGTTGAAAGGTACTTGTGCAGATATGAACATATACTCGATCTTAGTTTTAAGATACAAATTAGAATATTTCAAATGTTATTTTAAGTGATCGTTTCATTTAATTTAGTACATTCCCTGTTGTTGTTATTATTATTATTATGATTATTATTATTATTATTATTATTAATTATTAATATTATTATTAATTGTATTTTTAATTAATAAGTTTATTATTGTCATTATTGAGTGTCATTAGTTACCACTGCCACCGGGTATATACCCATTGCAGTGTGAATAAATACATACATACAAAAATCGGATTTTTGCGTCAACGTATTAAGGGAATATTCGTGGACAAGTTTCTGCACAAAACCGGTCCTTGTCCAGCTCAGTATAATTGAAGAGTCCACTGCATGAATGATGGATGTCACTTTCGTGTGGAAAATGAACCAAGACTGTCAATGCATAGCTTAATACATATAGAATGTACATACAGAGTTATATGGCATTAACACTGATAGTCATTGTCCAGTAACGATCGGAAAATCACAGTTAAGCTTTGAGCGCTAAGCATTTCAAACTTCCAATTGCTTCTCCTGCAAAATGTATTCCAAATAACATCCATCATTCTTGCAGTGGACTCTTTAATTGTAAAAAATCTGAAAAAGTACTATTGCAATATTATTAGTATCACAATATTACCAACCTTTACCCTATATCGTGTTCCGTGAATATTTTACATTGTATAATAATTCATCAATAAAGTTGATGTTAAACCTAAAATGTATATTTCCTATCAATGCTTTCTTTTAAATATATGTATATTGAGAAAATAAATTAGCAAAATGTCCAAGTATACAACGAAATATTTCCGTAATTTTAATTTCTATAACCTCTGCACTGTTTCACTAGTCAGTTATTCTACGTAGGATCAAGTAGCGTTAATGTGATACAGTAAAAAAGTCGGGATAATTTGATACAGACTTTAAACTGTATCAAGGATTCAGTTTGAACACGTTTAAACTGCAATTATGGAAGTACAATTTAATGCTCCTTAAGAAGCAATATCGAACAAAATTAAAAAAAAAAATCATTATCAGCCTCATAAATGTAAGGCAGTTTTGCTGCTCGAAAAAACTTTGATGTGATACTCACTCACTGTTGTTATTGCTCTTGAATGAATAAAGATAGAATAATTTTTTAAAATTTCCTTTTACTCGCAATAGAGTCAGCTTCATTTTTCACTACAGAAAAACTGTGAATGGTTATCAGTAGGGCTAGGATTTTGATGAAATTGAATCTTTTTTCTAGTAAGACAGAAACATTGCTGCTTTAGTATTTATATGTTATGTGATAAACTGAGTGTTTTAAGACATATTTGTTACGGAATTTTTTTGCATTTTTCCCTGCTTCAACTCATAAGAGCATCTTTTGTTTTATTCCGTCATTTTTGAGGCATTTTCATTTAATTTTGGCCATAAATCCCCATTATTAATGTCAAATAATGTTTATTTCCTTTAATATTTTCTTTACATATTTTGTCCATTAATACCCATTATTTTGTATAATATTTTAATCGTTTTTCTAAACAAATATTTCCATTTTAACATAGTACACCCCAAGTAATGGATCAGTCCAACCACCCCTTCAATATAGACTCCTCCATACCTGCTAATTGCGGATGAGTGGCCTTGTGGTAGACTACATGAAAACTAAAAGTAAAGTAAATCCATGGCGCTACAGTCCATGAAGGGCCAAGACGGACCAGCTGACTGCTGACCTCACATGCACATGCCGAAGTAGAGGTTAACGATCATACATGGAAACTACATCAGGTAAAATAATTAAAGTGTACTACTTAGAAAAAATTATGTAAAATTTAATTTAATTACCAGTCTGAATATTAAGTACTACAAAACCTCTGTTTCTACTAAGCCAATTATGTAAAATCGATTTTTAGGGCATTTTTGAAAGATTTTTAGGTCATAAATGCATTGTTCTTAGGACATTTTTTCATGATTTATAGGTAATCAAAATCCTAGCCCTATTTATCAGTCTAGCAGTAATTACTGTAGTGTATAAATGAGACATTTCTCCTATTTTATCAAATTTCCTTATATTTACCCATATTCCTGGCTTTCCAGACGGGTAGACTATAAAGCGATAGTTGAGTAGTCTCACGGCGAATCCTCGGCTTCATATCGCTAAATACTATCTTACTAGAAACCGTTCCATGGTGGTTCAAGCATGACCTTGGATGCGCTGTGGACGAAAATGCGTCTACTCTGCAAGACTTCCACGTGCTGAGATGACAAGCCCATGCTTCAACTAAGGTTAAACGACTTCTATTAATAATTTAATCAACGGTAAATACATAATAGTTTATACAGAGCCGTTAAATAGCAACGAAAGAATAACCGATTTTGTATGTTTTAATACAGGCAATGGTTTCATATTGCGGATTTATGTGATAAAGGTAGGTAAAGATTTCTGGCTGCAGCCAATTAGAATGTACTCACATGTTCCTATGGCATTATTTACTTGATTACGAATATTGCAGGCCACGGTTCTTGGTCTACACGTCTTAATTCCAGTATACAGGGACTCTAATCAAGGCATAACATCGCCAGTAGCGAAAATGTTCAGAAGAGTCATAACCATGTCTTAAAGGAAAATTTCTTTTCTTTCGCAAACTTTAACAACTCAATACAAAACTATGACAAAAGGGATGTTGTCAACATGGATTATTTAGCCGATAATAAAATGTCAGGATAAAGTAAACAATGGAGAGGTTCTCAAACTCGCCATATTAAGAAACAAGTAAGTTACATTGCTTTTCATAAACTCTCTCACCGTTAGGTAGATGCAGACATGAAAAGGATCTCTTACGTGTTACAGAGCCGAGAAGTTTGTATTCTATAAATCGTTAAAAACTTTTCGTCATTGGTTAATATTACATGGTCATTTTAGTATCTGTAAACTGACAAGAGTTTAATGGCGTCGGATTGGAATAACAAGAAGTTTATATAATTAGTACCGCTATTAAATGGAAGTCGAGGATGTGAACAAAAGGTATAAAATAACACTGACACATGTACGCTGTAAATACAGAAGCGTGAAAGTTAGCTGTATTCCCCCCAAAGCGCTGACAGCTATTCTTGTTTTCATTTTCGAAAGGATGCGGGTTTAACGCCGAACATACGATATGTTGCTGTGGTTATACAACTATAATTAAACCGTTGACAAACTCAACAAGCAAACTATCGAAACTATTAGCTTTAATGACAGATTCTAAATTGAAATAAAACAACGTTCTTGAAAGAGGGCGAGAGAGTATAGAACAGCGGTGATTACATCGTGTAATCACAGACATTCAAATGGATACGAGGAGTTTCCTGTACATTGCTGTGTGTTTCATTCACGTTCTGAAGGCAAGCAGTGGCGGTATCATGTCGCTCTACAAACTCTGTCTCTACAAGCAGTAAGAGGTGGTTTCGTAAAGAATGAGGAGAACTTTTTTCTTGTTCTGTCGGACAAAATGTGATGTGTTTACTTTGCTCACCGGTTCAATTAGGAGTATATAGAAACAATAATTGCCACGCTGAATAATGTATTATTATTATTATTATTATTATTATTATTATTATTATTATTATTATTATTATTATTACTGACCACTAAGTATGTGTTTCTATAATTCTTCTGTACGTTCATGAATATTGATATTTTCAGATCTCTCTACGATAAAATTATTAGGTTTCATCTCAATTTTAATCTTCTTAATCTTTGGATGAGGGTAACTATTTATTAGTTATTCATTTAATAATAATAGTAGTGTAGAAAAACTGATTCAATATTATGTGCCAACGAACTGTTAAACGCCAGGAATTGACATGTCTTAAATCATAGCCAGGAAGAGAAATAGGAGATAAATAAATATAAGGAAATCGGCTACCTAATGGAGTTTGAAATATCTCGTGCTCTAAAGCCTTTTAATAGAACAGAATTTCTCAAAAGAGTAATGATTAAAATAGCTTAAGTAACTTGTACACAAGAAGTTTTTAATTTTGAAAAATTACGAATTTCTCGACCAAGTATCGAGAGAAGAATTTAGAAAATTCCTGATTATATTCAAGAGGAAGGTTAAAAAAAGAAGCAAGAAAAATCGTACATTATTCACTGGCTCTTGATGACAGCAGTGACATTACTGATACAGCAAAGCTTGAGATTTTTATCCGCGAGATTGATCAAGATGTTAGTACAGGAACCACCACTGGTTGTACAGGGATATCATTTTATTTTTACTAACATTATTAATATTAACCTGGCTATACCTTTTTATTAACGATTGAAACAGGAAACACCGTTTGCTACCCTTTCCACGACGGAGTTCGATGATACTGGCGTAAAATACAAATCACTTTACTAGGTATAGGAGGGAAGAAGTGGTCATCCATTTATGTAAATTAGGAAATATCGCAATTTTGAGTTTGATAATTTTCATTAGGTTTTTGTTTAATCAAAATACAGTACTGTATTAACACTTAGTGTTTTACATACGAATTGAGCCATCCATTTGGAAGTATTAATTATGCAGTGTATATTGTACTGTTACAGCACATTAGCGTACTATATAGAGAATGAAGTTAAATTGAAAAATAATTATAATATGGATATTTAAACACATTTTAGAAAATGGTGGCCGTTCATTTCGATACAGGCTACAGTTCTTTTGTGCATATTATCGCACTATAGACTATTGTACCTAATTCCAATTACCAGTTTCGTCCTTCGTACGGGTAACTCATGTTGAAATAATTCTGTACCTACTCTATAAAAGAGTACCTTACGTAATGTAAATTCAATCTTCACTTCTGCCTGATCCGAAAAGATAAAATCACTCAGAAATGCTATCTACTGTCCGTTCAAGTGGTTTTGTCGCAGAGTTGCAGAAAGGGGGGGGGGAAATCACGTGACAGTTAATTACTTAAGGAGGCCCTTTTATTTAAGTTATTTTAAACACTTGAATAATATTACGTAGACGTCCAATTCCTAACAGAAATTAATGTTTTCAGAAAAGAGCTAAGATAGCCCAGCTACTAGACTTTACAAACGGGCGAACAGAAGCAGGTGGGGGAAACCGGGATGCGACATAGGGAAACGGACGACAGTACCCGTACGAAAATATGATTCAATATTGAAAGCTCTTTCGTCACTGGAAAACGCGAACATATTTCTGAAACGTACTATACTCAGTAACTCAGTACTGCTTACGCGCCCTCGGCTCTGTGTCGTGAACGGTTGGACGTTTACTAGTAGAAGGGGTGGGAGTGAAGTACATTCCAAAACTCAGGTACAATAAAAATTGAAGTAAAAATAAAATGATGTCCCTGTAGTTTTCATGCCAACTATCTTTCCTCCGTCTCCTTACTTCATAGACTGTCTGTCGCATGTAATTACTGTAGCTCGAGTTTTGGTCACCGCTGGTATAGAAGCAAATCCATATATTCCGATGCAACCAGCTGAGGAGATACTTGAATTAAAACAGTCAACATGCCTCTATTAAAGAGTCTAATATTTCTCTGTTTTAAGAATCAACCCAAAATAACGCGTTTTACTTATAAATTACACGTTCCAAGCGTATCTATGTGAAGTGACATCAAAAACATTTTCCTTGCATTTTTAACTATGTCCTGATTGTACCTATGCAGTGTAAAATATTACCATGGCAACTAAAACTTACGATTAAGCAAAGTCTGCATGGTATAGTAAAAAAAAAAGGTACAATAAAACTGTGAGGAAACGTTTTTGATGTCAAAGTAATTTTATACATGCACAAATTCAATAATTTTTTTTATTCCATTCCCGGTTATGGAAGTAAAAATGTCTCTCTTTCGTATTGTAACTGAGCGTGTGGCCTGACGGTTCTGAGTTATCTGAAACCGTGGCACTACGCTATAACAACCACATCGTCAAAGACTTCTAATATTTTTTAATGTTTAACAATATTTCTCATAGGACAGTTTTTAACAGGATATAGAAACCAATCCCTGATGGTAGATCGTGATTACGATTTTATGATGATGATGATGATGATGATGAAGCCAAATTGTCAATAACTATGAAGATGCTAGCTTATCTCTCGACAGGACAAAGAGGAAATATGCATTCAATTGCGACAGTAACTCCCTCATTAGCTAATTACACCGTTATACAAACAAGTGGCGTTTGGTGGCAGATCCCAATTAATTCGTTCTAATTGCTTTCGCTTGTAGCAATAACAAAACACTAACAATGTACCTAAACATCACTATACAGGATCCTCCGCAACAGAAGTGACATGGGCGACATCGTACAGTACTTCATTTCCAGCTGCTTCAGTAAGGTTTTCTCGCCTGCTTTACTCTCTCTCTCTCTCCTGTACCACTGGTTACACTTTACACACTACAAAAACTCGTAGTTCGACTCTCTAAACACAGAATGCTTACTCGACAGCTGATCTCTACATACGATAAAATATGATATCGTACGAGATTATTCAGGTCAAACAAGTTTTCAGGTAACAGCCTATTTTCATTCATTCAATCCATTCATTGATTCCAATCATTCATTAATTCATTCATTCACTCAATCCATCGATTCATTCTCATCCATTCATTCACTCAATCCATCCATTCACTCGATCCATTCATTCATTCACTCACTCGATCCATTCACTCAATCGTTGTGTATATCCTAGGCGATGCTTCAGTTTTAATATCATACGTACGAACTAAACCTTCATCTTTTACTGAACTTGCATTATATCTCTGACTCTGTGCACAGTCACAGTTGACGGTGAGAGGGAAGAGAGGTAGCAAAAGGTTGCACTAATCTGTGAGAATAAAAATGTCTAAACTCTCAGCTTACAGTCACGTCAGGAAAACAATGGCTAGAGCATTGGAATGAAAGCAACCACATACATTTCCTTTCGATTTTGGTATTCTGACGCCCACGACCAAGACAAACAACTTAAAGTTCAAATTGTCAGTCACCGGCAGAGATATAATACAACACCTATACTTCTGCTGGCGCCACGCGAACTGTATATTCAACGCACTAGTCTGTTGATCCAATTTTCTTGCTAGCCTATTAGTGGTTTAATTCATCAAAGAACAATTATATCAACACTGAATATAGGCAACAAGTTTGAGAACTCAACGTAAAAAATTTACTTGCTTCGGATTCTTATGCAAACTTCCAAATACTGTATTTAGCAGTCTTACCATTACGTTCAGTAACTTAAGAGGCACCCAAAGAACTAAAAAGATATCATTCGACCTTCAATTTATACAGTACTTCTCTCACACTTTCTGACCTGAAAAAGAGCTGATTTTGTAACAGAAGATATCAGTTTCTCTCTCTAGTTTGAAGTAATATTTGTGTTGAAAACAAGAATAATATTCACTGTTAAGAAAGCAAAAGATAGAAGACTACTTTATTTGTCTTTCTGGAGCAAAGAAAGTTGTGGAAAACTTGGAACGTAGTTAGTATTTCCTCACTGGTTTCAAACAAAGAAATTCTAAGTTATTAGTTTGTTACTTATGAAAAGAGGTATTACAATAGACTATATATCAAACCCAGTATTACATGAAGTGATTTCAGTTGGGGCTTGGATTCAAATTGCGCCTACGTTAAGGATGTTATCGATGTGGTATTGGAGGTCACACGTCATCATCTGGTTAGTTATTCGGGAAAACTTCAAATATGGCTTTAGGGTAGACCTACC
Source organism: Periplaneta americana (assembly GCF_040183065.1). Taxonomy (NCBI): domain Eukaryota; kingdom Metazoa; phylum Arthropoda; class Insecta; order Blattodea; family Blattidae; genus Periplaneta; species Periplaneta americana. Next base: position 56,518,907 of record NC_091133.1, read on the forward strand.
TATATTCAGACAACAGGTGAAAACACTTCATCTTCCTACTACCATGGGGTTGTACAAGACTCCAAGAGCACATTCGAAGCCGCGTATCTCTTTTGTTTTCTTAGTTAAAAGTTTGAAATAAATTGAATTTATTCTGTGAGTGTGATCTATCTGTTGCTCCAATTTGCTTGGTAGCCTATTAGTGGTTTCATTTATCAAAAAACAATATCGACACTGAATATAGGCAACAGTTCACAGTTAAAATATTTGATAAGTGGACTTTGAAAACGCAGTTTTGTCCAAAAAAAAAAAAATACCACGATAAATCACTTTTTTATGTAAGACTCCATACGACGGGTTTTTTTTATTTTTTTACTTTTTATTAAAATAGGAAACTTGTACTAAACGGCGTTTTGAGAGTCCACTCCTCAATTCAATGGCTGTATAAACTAACTATATTCAACACTTTATATATTATACGATGCAGAAATTACAAGTCAGGAAAGCATGTTTAAATCACGAGTATTTTATCTTTATCACTAAGATAAAGTCTAGCTCACTGTTACATTACACCGGTAACTATCTATGTTCTGCAATAAAAAACGGATATTATCTAACATTTCAGCATCTTAAAACTATTTGGCACTTTAACGCTCTTTACACGGTTCAGATAGCCAGAAAATTTACAATTGAACTACCGCGGAAGTCAGAAACGTCGTCGACTTTGGAATTATTTCCTTTTGACATTCATAAATTGGAGTAGAAGAAATTTCCACGCACAAATCTCAGAAGCTTGGCAGCAAGTTACATCCAAACCCTTCAATTAAAATGTCTCGCTGGAGTAAGTTCACAAGAATAGAACGCCTCCTAAAACGTGACACTTGGCATATGATTTTATCGGCTGTTTTTCCTTACTGTCTCAGGTTTCTTGCGCCTCGCCGGTTATCGCTTTTCTCTGTTCCAACGTCACGTTCTCGCCTTGTTCAGAAACACCGTTGCGGAGACTAGAACTACAAGGTGTGCGTGAAAGTATGAACCTTCGGTAGAGTTGCTTACATTTCCTACAGCTTATTCGCACTGTAAGCGTTGCGCTTATAGTTTCTCTTTTATTTCATTAAAGGCGCGTACACGTTGGAGCTACGATGAACGAAAAAAAGAAGCAGCGATGCTATATCAGAGGGAATTGAACCATGCATTGTCATTGAGGTGTGCATACTAGAGTAACGATAAAAGCGAAGATACACGATAAAAGCGAAGAAAAAGAAAATTTTCATTTTCTTCGCGCTTGTCGTTCACATGATCTCTGATTAAAATAATATTAATCTGTATAATGACATGCGGCTACCAATATATTCGAATATTAATCGATTGATTATTATTTCGGCATATTAGATTAGATTACAAGATTTTTATTGCAAGGAAAAATTACATACAATAACAAAGATTTTACAATACTAATCTAATACTCGTATATGAATATTCTAAAAAATTCGAAATTGATTACAAATCTCATAGTCAAATAGTCTACATATTACAAATTATTGTATAAATACAAGGTAACTGGGCCACACCCCAAAAAGCAAGATGCTTGAGGTCGGGTGTGACCAATAATGAAAACTGAATAGAAGAAAAAATAATAAAATAATAATAATAATGACAATAATAATAATAATAATAATAATGACAATAATAATAATAATAATAATGACAATAATAATAATAATAATAATAATAATAATAATAATAATAATCTGATTAAAACTGTTAAATGTAATTACACATAAAGTTTAAAAGAATAATTAAAAAAACAAAAACAAACAAGACGGTACCATAGCCTATACATAAACATACTAAGTTAAGAATACAACATTGTTGAAGTGACAGAAAAAAAATAAAGAATAAGAATTTACATGATTATAATTTTAGGAACAGTTCAAGCACTTGTTTTTTGAATAATCTAATGTTTAATAATTTTAATTTGGGATTCCTCTTTATAAAATCATTATATAATCTAAATTATTAAATTAATTATCATGGATATTGACAAATTTATCAGTTGTGTATTTATTCCTGATACGTTATGCGATCACAAGAACCAATCACATCACAATGAATTTATACAAGCTTTGGGATGAGAAACAGGTTCAATTTTGTAGGTATTTAAGTTATATTAACCTTGAACCTAACAGCTGATATTTTCTATATATCTTCTTTCGTTAAGTGGCTGTATAGAATATCTTCTACTGATAAATCAAAATGTTCGCTTCCCGCGTTCTCATTGCTCCGATATGAACACTTGATTCTTTGATAATACCAAAGTGTCTCTAGGTCGTATCTTTCATCGTTTATTGTTGCTCCAACGTAAACGTAAAGAGTTCCATACACGTAAAGATTTATCGGAGACTTATCTGTACAGATATATCTCTGAGAGATAAGTCTGAATTTAAGTGATTGTTCATAGACGCTCAGACTTACCTCCTAAACTTACAGTTCACCAAAAAGTCTGAGGTCGTTAAAATAAATTACTTTTCACGAAGAAATGCTATCATTCGATAAATAGGCTACTTCTCTTTCATGTTTATCTTAAATATGTACTTTGATAACTTGCAGCCATTTCTCTACAGAGAACTGCTTAAAACAAAACAATGATGAAATATGAACCACATGCTTGCAGTATCAATTGTTTCTTTGTTTACTTTTTCTCCCGCTTAATTTGGACAGTGCTACAGTCGGAAACATCCAAGCAGCCGCAGAACTCTGGAGACTTACCTCAACGCCTGAGTCTCAACACTTCTCGGCCATAAATGAGGGAATTTGACTGTGGAGTTATGTTTGTCAACTTTCGTGGAAATTACTTCAATATTCCAATACTCAGATGCGACAGTCTTTTATTATTACCGGTTCGTATATAAAATTCTATCCGAGGATTATTGTTCGATTTTATAACATTTGCGCTTTTTATGACGAGTGAGGAGCGACGAGTGGAAAACGTGATCCTATATGGGGCACAGACCTGGACGATGAAGAAATATTTTGATAAGTTTACTGTGGTTGAAATGGAGTTCTGGAAGAAATCAGCTAGGAAATCACGATTAGAAAGGATCATGAACACTGAGATAAGAAGAAATAAGGAAATTGAAGAGTGCATAATGGAGGAAATTGAGAGAAAAAGATTGAAGTGGTATGACCATTTATGCAGAATGGATGAAACAAGTATTCCTAAGACGGTGTTTAAATGGAAGTTAGAGAGAAGAAGAAGAAGAAGAAGAAGAAGAAGAAGAAGACCGCAGACTTCCTGGAAACAGAATGTACTGTACAGCAGTCTATGAGGAATATTTGAGTCACAGAAGATTATGTTCAAGATAGAGATCGATGGAGGGAATTAATAAATGGAATGAAAGAGAGAAGCGTGGCTATAATGTCATGTTGTTCTGGAGGGAGAAGAACCTCTGTAGTGAGTAGGGTTACCATCTGTTCAGCAAAAGGAGGATATTCCTCTTTTTTTAAATCATTTTATCCAGTCCGGCAGGCATTTAAAAAAAAATTGAAATGTCCGGCATTTCGCATTTCAACTAGAATTAATATGAATATTGAATAATATGCGATATTATGCACAGAATATCTAAACAAACTGTGAATAATCTATGAAAGAGTTGAAGCTGGAGCACATAAAAAACATAAAATATGATGACCTACTGACATGCATTGAATTCTTACACTTTAAACATGTCACTATTCTAAGCAATTTTATCAATTTTATTCTGAAATGTACAAAGATATGCCAATCAAATTAATTTGGACAAAGATAAACAATGGTGCAAATTCTCCAATTCTAATAGTTCTGCGAGCACTGAAACTTTCTCAGAACTCTTAAAAATATGTCAATTCTATTTATTTATCCCAAGTCATAATAATAATAATAATAATAATAATAATAATAATAATAATAATTTATTTTAGCTGGCAGAGTTAAGGCCGTAAGGCCTTCTCTTCCACTCAACCAGCAAAAAGTGTATATACATATGCATGAACTTACAAAGAATCCAACAATTTGATTTAGATGAGAGTTACATGTATACAAAAGTTATTTACAAATTAAACAACAAAATACTATGAACTATTAATTAAACACTGAAATAAACTGTGTAGCAGAATTAAACTAAAATACATAGAATGTTAATATATTTCAAATAATATTAGATAATAGAAAGAGATTATTACGAGACAATTAAAATACAGCACAATCAGGATGATGTCTAAAGAAAAAAGTAACAATGTAGTCAGTGATAGTTTAAATCAGTATGATTGGAGTGAAATGCTAATAAGGTTATCTTTTAAGCTGTTCTTAAAGGTGTTTATTGTCTTGCAGCCCCTAATACTTTGTGACAAGGAATTCCATTGACGCGAGGTGGATATTGTAAAAGATGATGAATAACAAGATGTTCTATGAAGAGGTATACTTAGCGTGCCACAGATAAGTGATCTGGTATTTACGTCGTGGTTAGAGTATAGATAATGGAAATGCTGAGATAATATTTTCCCTAATATCTGCTCAATGAACAAAAGAACGAAATAGCATGCTAATGGAGACAGTCAGAGATATCATCATGGTGAAATATAATTTCAAGGACATGTCCTGTGAACAGTTCCATAGTTATTTGTTACAAGATAGAAGTTTGTCTCTTCAGGCTCTTATGCACAAAGTGGGCTCCACCGATAAGTAGGGTACAGGTGTAATACTGATCCAGCAACTAGTGAGAAAACTGACTAAGGTGAGACATTATTTTTATCTTTAATTTTGTTCATACCAATTTTTAAAAAGTCCTCCTTTTTTCAGCAATGTCCTCTTATTTTAGATTCCATGTCCTCCTATAGAATTTCTTCTCATGGTAACCCTAGTAGTGAGGAATATTCTCAATTTAAAAAAATTATGTTTGTACAGACTTACCTCCAGGTAAAGTCTGTAACATGTGTGGGGCCCTTAAATCATCATCCGTATACAAGAACAGGTGCGGAAATTGCGACCACCACTACCACATCACAACTACGGTCACAACAGCGGCCGAGTGATTATCATATCGGCGTTCCACAGTGGCAACCCGGTTCAATCCCCGTCTAAGTCACAAAGGAATTTGTGATGGATGAAATAGACGCGAGGGTTTTCCCATTTCCCTTACCATTATCATAATTTCGCAAACTCCAGAATCACCCTCACTCTGCGAGGGTCAGAGCCAGGCCTCTAGAACAAATAACGAATGGATAAAAGTTATACTTACTACTGACAAGTGTCACCACTAACGCCGTTGCCATCACAACCATTACTGCACGACCACCACAATAATCATCGCCAAAACTGCAACGACCACTACCACCACCTCCACTATTATCATTACAACCACACTTATCACCACTGCTTCTGTTAACATCGATGATCACATTTGACAGTTGTAAATTCAATCGAAGTTTTTTCACAACTAAAGGTAAACGTGCGAATTCGAAACGGGGTAGTGGAACAAGTGGACAGCTTCAAATAATTGGGATGTACTATAAGCAGTAACATGAGCTGCTGCCAATAAGTCAAAAGGAGGATAGCAATGGCAAAGGAAGCTTTTAAGGAGTTAGGTACAGCTTACAGCAGTAAAATTTTGAAAATACTCAACATTTGTTTTTCTCCATTACTGTATCTTGTACAATAATGAAAACTGGTATGTGTAAAACACTGTCCTTCTGCTGTAAGAAAAAAATATATTTACGATTAAAAAATAGTTACACTTTTTTTTTTTCAAAATTAATTTCACTGAAGCGTTTCCCACATAACTAAAAAACTATTCAACAGTCTGTGATTAATTTTTTGTGTATATTTATGCATGTCATATCTACAGTATGATGCAATATCACTCCTCTACCTTTGATAGATTGTCAGATAAAAATATAATCATTTTTAAAAATGGTCAAATATCAGTATTTTCTTCTAATACAAAATAAAAAAAAAATTATTTATTAAGGAATGAGCTGAAAGAGCATGATATTGTAAACTTGAGTTTCAGCAATAAAATATAAGAGAGATAACATGAAAAAGTTAACAAGTTTATGAGTTATGAGGGAAACGCTTCATTACTGCACAGTGAACTGCCATCACTTTTAATTTTGAAAAAACAAATATAAATAATTATTTTTAATCATAAATAAATAAATAAATAAATATATATATATATAATGTAGATATGGAGAAGAACGGATATATATATATATATATATATATATATATATATTTATATAGCAGAAGGACAGTGTTTTACACATACCAATTTTATTATTGTAAAGATACAGTAATGGAGGAAAAAATGTTGAATATTTCCAAACATCTTACTGCTGTAAGCTGTACCTAACCCCTTAATAGAAAAAAAAAAAAAAAGCATCTTATGAGGACCTCTGGAAAAAAGAACTAAGGAAGAGACCAGTGAAATGCGTTGTGTGGAATGTGGGACTGTATGGGACAGAAACATGGATATTACGATGAAGTGAAGAGAATCGAGTAGAAGCATTTGAAATGTAGATATGGAGAAGAACGGAGCGTGTGAAATAGGCAGACGGAATAAGAAATGAAACTGTGTTGGAAAGAGAAGATGAAGAAAGAATGATGCTAAAACTGATCAGGAATAGAAAAGGGAATTTGTTGGGTCACTGGCTAAGAAGAAACTGCCTGCTGAAGGATGCACTGGAAGGAATGGTGAATGAGAGAAACGTTCGGGACAAAAGATGTCAGATGATAGACGACATTAAGATATGTGGATCATATACGGAAGACAGGAAATAGGAAATATTGGAGAATGCTGGGTTTGCAGTGAAAGACCTGCCCTTGGGCAGAAAACTATGAATGAATGAGTTCCGAACTTCATTTCAGTACTAGGTTTGTGTTGGGCAAGCATTGCTTCTGAATCAGACTGTACTGTAAGTCACGTGATGCGCGTGGACGAGGGTCTGGTGGCTCGAGGAGTCAATTAATTACCAGCCCGAAGCTAGGTGGCAGCAGCAGACGTTAATAAAGCCCCGGCAGGACATGAAATATCGCCTTCACCACTACAGGTGTTGGTTACGTTATGACAGTGAAGCAGGTCTCTTACAAGTACAGTAGCCACCGAAAATATACTCCAGTTTAGATGGCCTACGGCTTCTCTCAGACAGTTAAGGGTTCGATCCCGCGCAAATCCTGCGAGATTAGTGGTAGAAAATGTTACTGTTGGACGGATTACCTAATAGACAAGAGTACCTGTCAAGTCTCATTTATCATCACCATCATCATAATCATCATCTAGGGTACTATGACCCTTTAACCTTAACCTCCTTAAAACAGATGAACAACCATTTTTTCCATTGCTCTCTGTCTCTCCTCTTTAGCAAGATCATCCTGGATATCACTTGGCCATCGTAACTTTGGTCTTTCAACTCTGCTTTTACCGCATGGTTTTATATCTAACAGTATTTTGAGTACTCAGTTACCGTTCATCCTGATTATATGGACCAGCTACTCCAATCTTCCCATTTTAAAATTAATGACAATATTAGTATCTTTATACAACATTGCAATTCTATGTTTGATTTTATTTTCCAATTTTCTTGGTAATGGTTATTCGTGTTGAGTCGACTGTCCGAAGATAGGTTTGAACCTTATAAGTGACATCAATAAGGCATCACTCATGACGCAACCAAGCCAGGAGATAATGGCGTAGGGTGGCCAGTTCCTTCCCCCTCCATTGCATACATCGCTGACCAATAACATATTACACTAATCAGACTTCAAATGTATTGCTCTTCCTCAGACATATATCGTCGAGTGAGGTAGGCCTATAATTACTGCCTGACAATAGATATACAGGATGATCCGTGTGGGTATGGATAAAATAAAAACACCGTAAAACATTTATTACTGAACTTTATTTGTTGAAACTTTGTGCATACAACACTGAAAGATGGGAGATTCCTCAGAGCTCAACATGACTTCCATTGCGCACCCTGCACAACTCATAACGGTGATGCAATTCAGCCCATGTCCGTTGTACGTAAGAGGGGTGATTTGTTGAAAAACTAGAATAATTTTTACTCTCAGATCATCAATGTTCCTGGTTTTTTATGAATAGACAATATCTTTAACAAAACCCTACACGAAGAAGTCAGGAGGGGTTAGATCTGGGGAGTTTGAGAACAAGCCAAGAGATAGCTGCTTCTCGTACAGGGTTTCACCTGCGACCTCCTGTATGTTCTTTTTTTTTTACACAGAACCTGTTTCTACAAATGTTCGATACCACAACATTGTGGAATCGTATTTAGGTACATTACGCACACCATACTCACGTTGAAATTCCCTTTGAACTCTTAACACTCAAATGTAGCATACCAAAGAACACATTGTGCCCGCTGTTGATATGTAGTAGTCATGTTAATCATCTACGATTTTCATTTATCCTTTCAGATTACTAAACGCATTATTGATTGTCGTAAATGGAAACTCCCATCTTTTAATCATAATATAAGAAGAAGTAAGAAATTGTTCCTACTATCATAATAGCTTCATAATGATAAGTTAATATTATCCATATCCAAACGGATCAGACTGTACATATCAGCCAGAACTTCAATCAGAGGTATTGGTAATAGGTAGGTCCATATATTTTCCGTAATGCCGTATATATTCTATGAATTTCCTGATTATGGTCAGAATACTATTTACATAAACTGTTTCTAATTAAAATTTATACGAACCACATTTTTTGTTCATAATACTTAACCAATATTCATTAGATCAAACGTTTTCCAATTTTGTATAATTTTCGCATTCTGAACAATTAGGCGCAACTTCAACGCAGCATTTAGGTATAGCCATTTATTAAAATTTCACAAACACACGGATTTTACCCACTATGAATTAGATAAGCCTATGTTAAACGAGGCTTCTTCTCGTATCTATAGTGTGTCATGTTGAGAAAGCGATCTTAAGAAATGAATTTAAATATTGGGACTATATTTTTAACAGATTTTAACGTCGACATCATGGCGGCTGGAACAGAATATGAAACTAAAAAAAATTAACGCGTGACGGAGCTCACAAAGCAATGAGCTAGGTTCGAATCTGAGATCGCAACACACACACACACACACACACACACTCACTCTCTCTCTCTCTCTCTCTCTCTCTCTCTCTCTCTCTCTCTCTCTCTCTCTCATTTGCCACGAACTACGTGTACATCACAGTTTGCACATTGCTCTTTATGATAAAGGGAAAGAAAAATTGAATCACGTTACTAGGGGAGAGGTACAGGCAGAAAAATGGCACTAGTACCCCTTGTCTCCCCTCCACATGCAGAGGGCGTCCCACAGTGTAAACACACCAGGAGTCATCAACACTTGCCATATCAAACACAGAAGAGAACAAAAGCGACCTATGGCACACGAATCTGCAGATGCCTGCCAAAAAAAAAAAAAAAAAAAAAAAAAGTTTCTCACAGTATGATCGGTAATCCTATTTAACATTCCCTTCTAATCCATTCATCCATTCATATTCTGTAAGGCGATACGATGTCAGCGGAAAGAAGTAACAAGAATTAGACAGGAAACCTAAGTATTTAAAAAGGTTTCATGTCCTCTACGTTAAAAAGAAACTTCTCGAATAAGGCAAAGAAAATCGAGTTAGTGTTATATTTATAAGTTGTATCAATATTTCTGGTCATTTGCATCGATCCTCTCAGATCAATTTCAAAACAATTTAAAATAACTAGTATTAACTTCAGTTTTATTCAGTATTAGCTTCAATGAAGCGTGGTGAGTCAGAGAAGTTATGGGTTTACAGTGCAGTGAATAGTCTCGATCAGTGATAATTTATAGTGTCAATGAAATGTGTTCTCTATTGTCAGTGAAATGTGTTCTGTAGTGTCAGTGAAATGTGTTCTATAGTGTCAGTGAAATGTGTCATAGTGCCAGTACAGTGAGTGAGATGAGAGTAAAGTGAAAGATTATTATGATTACTAATATGAAACTTATGTAGGTCCTATATATATAGGCCTATGTAGGTTGTAATGTAAAATTAGGTTCACTTATTAAATAGGTTATTTTACGTATTATTAATTGTATTATTGTGTATAATTGTATTGTGTATCCTAATTGTATTGTGTATTGTATAATTGTATTGTGTATTGTTTATATTGTTTGTCCCACTGCCACCGGGTGCTTGCCCACATGCAGTGTAAATAAATACACACATAACTAAAGACTTAGGGTGCTATTCATAGACATTTCGCTAGCCCGGGCTACGAGCGTGCTAAACAGTATTCATATCATATCATATCTCGTCTGTATATATTTCATCTAGACTGTGACTATAAATTAAGATTTTATAATAGTATTAAGTTTTTTTACTTGTTCCATATTCTAGCTGTAAGCATGTATGAATACCATGGAATGTTAATAAATACAATACAGTACAATATCGCTAACACTGGTTTATGAATACGAAAAACGTTAGTTCGCTGATCATCCACCGAAAGCCCGCGCTAAGAATGTCTATGAATACGGCCCAAAGATTTTAAAATAGTATAGGCCTGCTTTGGAAACATACATTATAATCACTTCAAAAAAGAACACGAATCAAATTTTGTTTAAAATAGTCTAAATAATAAAACCTTCTGAGATTAGACTGCCTAAAATGCACAAAATCAGCATCTATTTAAAAAAGTGTCTCCAGTTATGAAGAGTTTGGAATTGATACGGTACATCTTAAAATAAATATAATTTCGGGCATGAAAGTCCGGAACAGTAATGAGTAACAAAATAAACGTTACAAATATTCTGGATATATTAGGATATAGAGGACAGGTATGAGGAAATATTATTCTATAAGTCGAATTATCAGGTCTAGATCCGTGCTGTACAAAACCATTCAAAGAGTATTGTCAAAATAAAAATCATTACCAAAGGCGTACAGAATTAAAACCCCGTTCTCTAATAGAATACACATAATGAAATTTAATACAAATGTGGACTGGGGTAGTATTATTAGTCTAGCACAGAGATGCAGAACTCTGCTACAATTGAAGCATGCGTCATACCTCGGAACACGTAACTCATCCCTTCCCTTCAACTCTCGCATCATTGTACCGTGCGTAGGGGGAGAAGAAAAAAGAGAACAGTCTGTATACCTAACGTCACAAAAACGTCATTGAAGGCTCCGGCCTTGTGGATGGGATAACGAACTCTTTCCCCATGTTTCCACTCCTCTCTTTCCAGTTCTGCAACCTGGTCTAGCAAAACTGCGCACCAATTAATGTTAAACTGGGAAAGAATCTGCGATAGATTTTTATATACGATATTGGCATTTATTGCCACCATGGAAAGAACATGTATATTAAAATTAATAATAATAATAATAATAATAATAATAATAATAATAATAATAATAATAATAATAATAAATGAGAGACAAAAAGCTGGATAAAATTCATACTGAGCACTATACAAAAGAAATTAATAAACCTAGAATTACCACAAAAGCAAAGATCTTCAAAAGCAGATAAAGTCACACCAATATTAACAGGCAGACATCGAACTGAAGTTAGAGTGCACTGGTATCCAAATTGTAAATAATGAAGGGAAGATAAAATTTCTTAACAGACAAAAGAAACAAATATCGAAAGTTAATTCAATATTCAATGTGAAGAATTTAGACAATGGTTTGATTTGTTATTCGCCATGAACATTTCCAAGGAAAAATTGGTATGACAACAATAAGTCGTCTCAATAAAAGCACTTCAAAAGTTGGACCTGCTCGGCTATTACGTAATTTATTTTGTGAAAAATATAGATTACTACCAGACGTTCATAAGTAACGGTGTGCACTGGTCACATCGACAGAACATAGGACGTTATTCAAGAGGACAAAGAAAAACAGAAGACAAGGGACACACACAAGATCTCTGTGAAAAATAGAAAAAGTGAATGTCAAGAAAATAACACATTCTTCCCCATTAAATATTTTTACGATTCAGTTCCCTTACTATGCTGCAAATAATGTTACCGCTTAGTTCACTTCCTAGAGCTATTATATAAAAGATATACGATCATTTTCTGTACACAAAAAACAGGAATAGAGTCTCGTTTTCTAGATTGGACAGAAAGGACATTCTTTATAGTCCCAATAATTAATGCATAACAGCATTATGAATTATACAGATTAAGTAAAGTATAGAATTAGATGTTAATAGCGTGTGGGAAAATATCAGAGATAGTATCAAAATTGCAGCTGAGCAGAGCATAGGTTATTATGAAACTAAGAAAAAGAAACCGTGGTTTGATGAACATTGTTGCATGGTAGTAGAAAGAAGGAAACAGGCAAAATTGAAATTCTTACAGGATCCAGTTGAGGAGAATAGAGATAATTATTTCAATGAAAGACGGGAAGCAAGTCGTACACTTAGGAATAAAAAGAGAGGTTACTTGAAGGAAAAACTGAATGAGGTAGAAACAAATAGTAAGAATAAAAACATTCGAGATTTATATAAGGGTATAAAGGAATTTAAGAACGGATATCAGTCAAGGGTAAACGTGATCAAGGATGAGAATGGTGACTTGCTTGCAGACTCTTCATCAATCCTAAACAGATGGAAAAACTATTTTGCGCAACTACTAAATGTACATAGGCCAAATAGAAATGATCGGGACGATATTGAAATACAAACTGCTGAGCCATTTATACCCGAACCCACGATTTCAGAAGTCGAAATTGCGATAGAAAATCTGAAAAAGTACAAGTCTCCAGGTATCGATCAAATTCCAGCAGAATTAATACAAGAGGGTGGAAGTGCATTATATAGCGAAATTTATAAACTTGTACTTGCTATTTGGGAAAAGGAAATTGTACCAGAACAATGGAAGGAGTCCATAATTGTACCTATTTTTAAAAAGGGGGACAAAACGAACTGTGGTAACTTTCGAGGAATATCACTTTTGTTGACGTCGTACAAAATTTTGTCCAATATTCTTTTGAGGAGATTAACTCCGTACGTAGATGAAATTATTGGGGATCATCAGTGCGGTTTTCGGCGTAATAGATCGACTATTGATCAGATTTTTTGTATTCGGCAGATAATGGAGAAAAAATGGGAGTATAAGGGTACAGTACATCAGTTATTCATAGATTTCAAAAAGGCATATGACTCGGTTAAGAGGGAAGTATTATATGATATTCTTATTGAATTTGGTATTCCCAAGAAACTAGTTCGATTAATTAAAATGTGTCTCAGTGAAACATACAGCAGAGTCCGTATAGGTCAGTTTCTATCTGATCCTTTTCCAATTCACTGCGGGCTAAAGCAGGGAGATGCACTATCACCTTTACTTTTTAACTTCGCTTTAGAATATGCCATTAGGAAAGTTCAGGATAACAGGCAGGGTTTGGAATTGAACGGGCTACATCAGCTTCTTGTCTATGCAGATGACGTGAATATGTTAGGAGAAAATACACAAACGGTTAGGGAAAACACGGAAATTTTACTTGAAGCAAGTAAAGCGATCGGTTTGGAAGTAAATCCCGAAAAGACAAAGTATATGATTATGTCTCGTGACGGGAATATTGTACGAAATGGAAATATAAATATTGGAGATTTATCCTTCGAAGAGGTGGAAAAATTCAAATATCTTGGAGCAACAGTAACAAATGTAAATGACACTCGGGAGGAAATTAAACGCAGAATAAATATGGGAAATGCCTGTTATTATTCGGTTGAGAAGCTCTTATCATCCAGTCTGCTGTCCAAAAATCTGAAAGTTAGAATTTATAAAACAGTTATATTACCGGTTGTTCTATATGGCTGTGAAACTTGGACTCTCACTCTGAGAGAGGAACATAGGTTAAGGGTGTTTGAGAATAAGGTGCTTAGGAAAATATTTGGGGCTAAGCGGGATGAAGTTACAGGAGAATGGAGAAAGTTACACAACACAGAACTGCACGCATTGTATTCTTCACCTGACATAATTAGGAACTTGAAATCCAGACGTTTGAGATGGGCAGGGCATGTAGCACGTATGGGCGAATCCAGAAATGCATATAGAGTGTTAGTTGGGAGACCGGAGGGAAAAAGACCTTTAGGGAGGCCGAGACGTAGATGGGAGGATAATATTAAAATGGATTTGAGGGAGGTGGGATATGATGATAGAGACTGGATTAATCTTGCACAGGATAGGGACCGCTGGCGGGCTTATGTGAGGGCGGCAATGAACCTTCGGGTTCCTTAAAAGCCATTTGTAAGTAAGTAAGTATGTCTGTGCTCTTTCCATCTAAGCTATACAGAGACCCGATTCCCAGCGCCGGAGGAACTCTCCTCCTTTGTGTTATCATTAGCATAATATCTGCATTTTAAACATATATATATATATATATATATATATATATATATATTTCTGGAGAACTTTTGATACTTCTAATTAGAGGACCTTGTCGTCCTCTGTTGAATATTTTGTAATCAGTGCCTAAGTGTAGTCATCACATAAATCGGGTTTCGGCATAGAAAGAGCACTCAGCGCGCCTAGCTGAGGGTCCTGGGTTCGATTCCCGGTGCCGAAACGAATTTTTCTCCATTAATATGTATCTATGTAATGACTATAGGCCTACTTAATCACAGATTACAAAATATTAAACAGAGGACAGAGAAGTCTTCTAATTACTATATATATATATATATATATATATATATATATATATATATATATATATACACATATATACACACACATACACATATATATACATACATATATAAAAATGATAAATATATATAATCGAGCTTATCCTCCATAATATTTATATTAATAAAATATAAAACTAAAAAGATAGAAATATAAATAATAATATATGAATTAAGATAATTTTATTGTACACTGGTAGTGAATGCTTTAATTTTTTTCTTGCTCCGTGATTTTTAATGTTTATTTTAAGAGTTGAGTTGATGAATAGAGTTGTGTTGAAAATACGTTGTGATTATATATATATATATATACACACATACATACATACATAAGTTACACATTACTTTTATATTAACGAAAATGTTTATATGAAAGTGATATAAATTAAATAAATTAGTACCGGTTTATAAAGAAATTATAAGTCCATTCCCGTCTCTCCATATTCTGGAACATAATCATTCAGATAGTTTCTAATCGTTACTACATTAATTCACGGACAGCAGGAACTCATCCTCAGCAAACTCTATTTTTCTACACAGCATTTCCCTTGGGTTTGTTTCCGTCAAGTAACTCAGTGTACCCTGCCATTTATACCACTAATGCTCTATTACCATCACTTCACTCCCATCTATCGAATGTTTTCACATCCCTATCAGGATTTACCCTAAGCCCACATTTGGGGGTTCTTCAACCTGATACAAGACCACATGGCAATATTCCCATGATGTGGGACCGGCACAAGCACATGCGGGGCCTCTAACTTCACAAACAACAGCCTATGGACAGAGAATGAAGACATTCCTATAATATGTTATTAGAACCAAAGCCCCTAAATTCTATGCCGTTTAATAGTAGCACATACCGTCGCTGCTTACTATGATAATAGGTGACATTATCGATTGTATTATTGCTTGATTGACGCTACACACCTTCATTACTAAACGCATTATTGCATCATCTAGAATTCACATGAATACCGATTACAATAGTTCTATCGGTTGTACACGACATCAATACTGATTGCATTTTTACATCATCGGTAATTCACATTAATAACGACTGCATTATTGTCATATCGATAGTACATAACATCAATACCGATTGTCTTATTTTATCATCGACAAGTCACATAAACATCTATTGTAATAGTTTTATTGACACTACACAGCATCAGTACCGATTGTGTTATTGTATCATTGGTAATTCACATTAATACGGACTGCATTATTGTTATAACGATAGTACACAATATCAATAACGATTACGTTATTGCATCACCGACAATTCATATTAATACCGACTACATTATTGTATCATCGACAATTCACATTAATACTGATTGCATTATTGTTATAACGATAGTACTCAACATCAATACCGATTAAATTATTGCATCACCGACAATTCACATTAATACCAACTACATTATTGTATCATCAACAATTCACATTAATACCGACTACATTATTGTATCATCGACAATTCACATTAATATCGATTGCATTATTGTTATAACGATAGTATACAACATCAATACCGATTGCATTATTGCATCACCGACAATTCACATTAATACCGACTACATTATTGTATCGACAATTCACATTAATACCGACTACATTATTGTATCATCGACAATTCACATTAATACCGATTGCATTCTTGTTATAACGATAGTACACAACATCAATGCCGATTGCATTATTCTATCATCGCCAATTCACATTAATACCGAATACATTATTGCATAATTGACAATTCATATTAATACTGATTTCGTTATTATATCATCGACAAATCACATTAACCCATTAATGCCCAGCGTATGATTAAAAATACGGGGTGAAAAACATTTTTTCATTAATTTCCCTTTGACTTCAAGTTAACAATTTTTTTCGTGTAGGCAGTACATGGATGTGGTTTAAGATTCAGGCATTGCTGAATGCTCTGTGATCGTTTCTCTTGTTGGTATGAGGTTTCTAGTTTGGATCTTAAAGAAAAGAAAACATTGATTGGAATAAAGGTACTTATTTTCAATATAAATTATATCATGAATTATGAAACTAGTTCTAATATTACTTGTTAGGTATTCGTGAATAATTCAGGCCATTTGGTGTACATGTATCTTTGTATAGAAGCATAGCAAATTCAATTTCTAAATATGGTATGATATATCATACGCTGAGCAGTAACGATATCATTTTCTGTATATTCTGTTAGATGAATTCTCCTTGGAGCATATGTGAAATGGACGGCAAAAAACTTACAAACTATAAGCCTAGAGCAGTGGTGTTCAAAAGTGGAGTTTTAACTCCAACCCCCTGGAAAGAGGTCAAAGGGGTATACTACGGAATACTGACGTATTATCTCTTCCGTGCAGGGTGAGTGAGTAGGCTACTCGAGACAGTGGTGGCATTTAGCTTACTGATGTTTATTACACAATTCGAGAAACTGTGAAATATGCCGTAATGAAAGATTATCCATATATCATAAGATCTATGGAAGATATGTATCAATACTATCAATACCTTGGCATTTTGCTTTTGTCTGGATATCTCTAATTGCCTTCGCAAAGAATGTACTGGGAGATTCGTCCTGATAGCCATAACATTCTAGTTGCAAACTGTATCACCAGAAACAAATTTGAAACAGTTCATCATTTCATTCATTTCAATCACAATAACACAGTTGACAAGAATGATAACATATACAAACTTAGGCCACTCTTCAATCGTCTAAATGAAATGTTCCGGAACATGGTTGACATTGATCCAAATTCATATTCAGTTGATGAAGCAATGAAACCATATTTTTGTTATCACAGCATCAAGCAATTCATACGATGAAAAACAATCAGATTTGGGTATAAACCTTCGTGCTTGACGATGCCTGCAGTGTACCTTATAAAGTTCGAACCGTATACAGGGAGAGTCGAACGAGCACCAGGGATGACTCTAGGAAATGCTATTACATAGATGCTTTGTGTTGGATTGCTACCTGATGACAGTAAACTGTTTATAGATAATTATTTCACTTCCTTTGGGTTATTGTAAAAATTTTCAGCAGTAAATATCACGTGCTTTGGAATTATGACAGCTGATGGAATTGAAAAGGCACCTCCAAAGAATCTGAAAAAAAAAATCCGTTAGAGGTACTTGCCATGCCACCAAAGACACATCAAGTAATTTGACAATGGAATGACAATGCTCAGGTCACTATAGCAACAAATGTAGCAACACTAGATGTAGTTTCTTTAGGCTTATGCTCACGGTGGAGAACTATGGATAAGAGGAAAATCATTGTTCAACAACCGAAAGTTATAAAAATGTATAATGCGTGTATGGGTGGTGTGGACATGTTTGGCAAATTGAGAGGACTCTATCGACTTCGACTATAGTCCAAGAAATGGTACTGGCCCTTTATCAGATTTTATATCAATGGATCAGTAGTCAACTTGTTGATGCTGTACAGACAATATCAGAAGGCAGTATCTTTGCTGGAATTCACAAGACAAATTGTAAAGTCATTGCTTGCAACACCACTAATGGGCATTTCTAAGACTGTAACACCTAAAGGGAGAAACAAGTTCTCAATGAAACACATTATAGACTTGATCATCTAGTTGTCTGGTAAAGCACTCGGCGCAGATGAGCTTACCGTGGGAAATGTGCTAAATTTTGTTGCGTCAAATGTAATGTTGATCATCTTGATACTTGTCTTCTAAAATATCATATAAAATGAAGGAAACCGAAAAAAAAATGTTGTTGAAGTATCTAAAATAATAATTAAAGTGATTAGACAAGGATATATGGCTCTAATATCAGTTCAAAATTCCTTTCTTACATTGTAGGGGCCTAATAAGTATTTGTATGAAACTGATACTGTAACTGCCCAGCGTATGTTATATCATACAGGTCATATCTACCATACCGGAAGAGAAAAATTGTAATTTTTGTGTATTTGTACTCAGTAAGTTATAACAATTATAATATTATAAAATTATATGATTATGAATTCCTTTTTTATCTGGGCATTAATGGGTTAATACCCGCAGTATTATTATTAAATTGACAGTACGTCCTACACAACATCAATATCGATTGATAATTGTTATCATCGACAATTCAGATTAATACCGAATGCATTATTGCATCATCGACAATTCACATTAATACAGATTGCATTATTATATCATCGACAAATGACATTAATACCGTCAGCATTATTGTTCAATTGACAGTACGTCCTAGACAACATCAATATAGATTGCAAAATTGTTGTCATCGACAATCCGCATCATCGACAATTCACATTAATACCGAATGTATAATTGCATCATCGACAATTCACATTAGCACCGAATGTATAATTGCATCATCAACAATTCACATTAATACCGAATGTATAATTGCATCATCGACAGTTCATATTAATACCGAATGTATTATTGCATCATCGACAGTTCATATTAATACCGAATGTATAATTGCATCATCGACAGTTCATATTAATACCGAATGTATAATTGCATCATCGACAGTTCATATTAATACCGAATGTATAATTGCATCATCGACAATTCACATTAATACCGAATGTATAATTGCATCATCGACATTTCATATTAATACCGAATGTATAATTGCATCATCGACAATTCACATTAATACTGACAGCATTATTGTTAAATCGATAGTACACAACTTCACTGTAGATTGCATTATTGTAACATTGACAATTCACATTAATGCCGATTGCATTATTATATCGACAAATCACATGAATATCGACTGAATTATTTTTAAATCGACAGTACGCGACAAATACCGATTGCAGTAGTTTTAACAACAGTAGGCCTATACATCATACCAATTGCATTATTGCATAATCGGTAACTCATCTTAATATGGATTTCATCATTGTTATATCGACAGTTCACAACATTAATACCAATTTCATTACTGTATCTTCCACAATTGAAGGGCTCAGAGCCAAAGGGCGACCAACCCATAATTTTGTATTGTTCATTATTAAACCTTTTTTCAAAACTATGTGTGTTCAGTTCAAAGTGTGTCATGGCTCACTGTATGCCGTCATGTGGCTAACCGATGAGCCTAGAGAATTCAATCTTCCTACACTTCCGCAAAGGCGTATTACCTATGTGCCAGAGAAGTTGCCTGGCAAATACGGCGTTCATTCTGAAAGGTACTTACCGATACGTACGGTAACGCCGGTATTGTCAAGAATGGGAACTGTTTGGAAACACGTACTGAAGTGAGTTTTTTTTCTTTATGTGGAGAGGGTTAAGACGATTACTTACGTATTTGTTGACATTAACTTCGACAGTCAACATGGACACAGAGCATTTGTTTTGTACTGTGGAGTGTTGCCGTTACCGATAATAACAAATACCCTGCGTACGATTTTCCCGCGCAAAATACAATTCGAAAGAGGTTATGGCAGCAGACTGTACAGACCGCCATCTATTGCTACGACGTTCAAGTTATACCGCACACGTTCTCAAGTTCAGATTGAACGCCTTGAATAATAGGCAACTTCTCTGACATAGAAGCTGAAACTCGCTTCAAATCGCTGACTCACAACATTGACGTCATGACACACTTTGAAATGAACATCATCCAGTATACATCGTTGTTATATATTCACGATATTTTTTTGTATTTATTCAATGTAGACCAATTAAAATAAATTGTGAAACCAATCATTTTTGTTAGGATCCTCTTAATATCAACTCTCATTTACTCATTTTGTAATTGTGGGTTAGTCGCCTTTGGCTCTGAGTCCTTCAATTCACATTAATACCGAATGCAATATTGTTATATGGGCAATTCACATTAATACCGAGTGCATTATTGTTATATCGATAGGGCGCAACTTCAATACTGGTTGCATCTTTTTAAGGCAGACAACATCGATAACGATTTCATTTCAATAGTGCACAACATAATTTCAGATTGTATTGTTGATTTATCTACAGTAAATCTTCTTAGTTAAAAATCGAATTATTCTGTATGTAAAATATTATCTTTATATTGCAATCAGGATATATCACTTTTTCCCTTTATTCCAAATCTTCCAACACCGCTGCCTTTTTCTGGTTGGTAACTCACAGCCTTCTTTCATTCATTCATTCATTCATTCATTTGTAATGCGTGTTCGTAACGATCTGTTCTGTTTTAGTTATTCACTTTTAAAATACGGACTGGTGCAAATGTCACTTAACAATTCGGGGGTTTAGAGTCATAACAGAGTATCTACAAAATTGGCCATTTTGACATATCTACATCATTACTGACTTGGGGAACCAATATATTTAATGACAAAACAGCGGAATGTCTATCTTTAACCGTTACGGAGATAGTGTGCTGCGTATCTACAAATGCACGTGATTATTTTATGTCAGAACAACGTATCTCCTTATACGTTAATTTAGCTCCATATATTACGCTATGGTGTTGAATGTCAGAACAGCGTATGTGTAGATCCGTTGTTTTGTCTCTAAATGCGTGTCACTTATTTTCAGATACGAAATCATAATACAGAGTATCTGCATCCTTATATTCACTAACTGTTGGCGTAATCCTTGAAATAAAGGATTTTAAAAATTATTGTTATCCCTAGTGCACTCCAATTCTACATATTGTCGACCTGGTTGCCGAGTTGGTATAGCGCTGGGCTTCTATGCCCAAGGTTGCGGGTTCGATCCCGGGCCAGGTCGATGGCATTTAAGTGTGCTTACATGCGACAGGCTCATGTCAGTAGATTTACTGGCATGTAAAAGAACTCCTGCGGGACAAAATTCCGGCACATCCGGCGACGCTGATATAACCTCTGCAGTTGCGAGCGTCGTTAAATAAAACATAACATTTAACATTTATACATAGGCCTATTATCGGTACTTTCAGTCATGCAAAGATATCGTTCAATGAACTTGTGCTGAGCAATCGATGTGTTTTTTAGAGGAATAAAAATTCTTGATCTCCTGAAAAATGAAAAATGTGTTACTGAAGAGAATTCAGATTCAGTTAACGTCCGCAATGCCTTTTCAACATTAAGGATCAATACTGAAGTCTGCACTGGTAAGATTATATACCGGTAATGTTGTTTCATTACTAATCGCTAATATTCAATTTTAGAATTTTGATAAAATCAACAGATGTCAAGTGCGTTATAATTGCTTATAAACCATTTTACTTAAAAATTAGTCACTACGTACATACTTCAAATCAAAATTATCCCTTTATGCACATTCAGAAAATTACGGCCATATTCCATAATCTGAAAGTTCAGAATATCTACCAAAGGCAAATCAATTGCTGGACGGTCGGTTAAACCGAAAGATTGCTCAAAATGTACAAGGAAATGCAATTTCAAATTTACTCAGGCTGAGTGGTTACAAATTCATGAAGAATTTTGGAATTTAAATGAGACATATAATCAGATTTTAACCAAAGGTAGATGGTGAAAAATGGTAAGTCTGTCAGGCATACTTTCTTGCAACACTCGATTTGCGTGAATCGTTCACACATGAAATGCTGTATGTATAAAAGGAATGAACATTATATAATTTCGAGAGATCAAAGAGGACAGCACAAACCAGCTTGCCTAAGTCAGATGTTGTAATGGAAGGAATTACATTTCATATTAATGATTTTCCAAATATCACATTATGCCTGAAAATATTCAGAGAAAGAGTACTTGCCTCATTAGTTAAATCGTAGGAAAATGTTCAAACTGTACGTTGAAAAGTGTGAAAATGATGGCATAACTACTGAAAAGAATAATTTTATCGAAATATATTCACAACACAGAATTTAACTTGCCCTTCCATTTGCCTAAAATGATTTGTGCGATACATGCTACAGATTTTCTCATATGAATGCCACAGGCAAAGAAATTCACTGTCAAGGTCAGGATGCTCACAATGAACAGAAATGTTCAGCGAGGGCTAGAAAAGACAACATTGATGCGGAAGCTGCAACTGGAAATCCATTTAGCTGAATTTGATCTGGAGGCTGTCTGCTACTGTCGCAAAACAGATGCTAAAGCATTATTTTATCGGCGAAGATTGGCTGTGTAGAACTCAACTCTATACAATAAATTTTATGTAGAGAAGTCACATGTTATGTGGAGTGAAAGAACTGCCAAACGTGGAACTGCAGAAGTTGCTTCATGTCTTTTTAATTTCCTACAAAAATGCAGATGGCAAGGAATGGAATTCCTTTTTCAAAACATGCGGTGGACAAACCAGAAATATAAAATATGTCTGTTATGTTTCTGCATGCTGTTGGGCATCTTGACATCACTTTAATCAATGATATGTCCTTTGAGTCAGACTACAAATAGAGTACGACTCTGATCATGTCTCAGTAGAGAAAAGAACAAAATTATTTTACATCGGGATGATTCACTATTGTCAGAATGACAAACAAAAAAAACCATATAATTGAAATTCAGCGTGTACCGAATTTTTCAGAACTGAGGCGCTACATGAGAAAGGACAGAAAAGTTTTCAGTGATATGAATAATGTCAATTGGCTCAAGATGGCTTGGTTTCAGTACAAGAAAGAAAACTTAGAATACGCTTATTTTAAATACAGCAACAGGACTTCTCAAGAATTTGAGTTTAGAAGAATACTAATCCGCAGAACTAAACCAAGAATGCGAGATTCTTTTACACTCCAGCCTTTGTTTTCTTCTCCAATTCCTATTCAGAAACAAAAACTTAAAGATCTTCTGAATCTACGCAATATGGGGATTATTCCTGACCAGTATCACCACAATGCTATAAGGAATTAATAAATAATGTTACAGACGGGAAAGAAGCGAAAGTTAATGATGATGATAATCAGCATTGTGATGCACTTGGAGAGCTATGATAAGTAGAGAAATCCGGTTAAGAAAGCCAGCTATAACGGCTAGTAGGGGGATCATCGTGTTAACCACACGATACCTCTATTTTAGTTAGATTCCACCTCTGCTTAAGCATCTATACTTGAGGCCAGCAGCTGGCTGGTCGGTCTGAACCCTTAAAGTGCTGTAGCGCTACGAATATTATTATTATTATTATTATTATTATTATTATTATTACTATTACTATTACTATTACTGAGGACTATTCCTTCTTCAATATAACAATTTTTTACTATTGTTTCAGTGATACAGGTTTGTGTAAAAGTCATTGCACTTTGTTATGGTGAATTATGGTATATTGCCATCAGTTTAGTATTTCAAGCATTTTGGCATATTATCCAGCACCTTGCTAATCAATATTAGAAGAAAGACTTATAAAACTGTTTGTTTCACAATAATTAGATGTAATTACACAATAATATATAAATAATTCAGTGCATTATTTCTATTGTCATTAATAATAAACTCAAGTGTAACTTGCAAAAAGAACAATTTATTTAAAGTCAAAACAACGTATCTACAACACAGTCTTTTTTTTTCTTATGTAACACTTGGCTTAAACACAAAAGAATTGTTGAGCGGATGTAAACATGCTCTAATAACAACGAGTTATCACATATGTCGCACACAATAACATAGGCGGTAACAGTGATAGTGTTTCAGTTGTTGCAAAACTTCTTTTGCATTTATCTCAAAACATGAATTTTGTAGATACGTCGTTATGACTCTAAACCCCCGAATTAGGACTATAAAGACACTTTATTTTATATCTTAAGATGGTTCACAAAGAAAGGCAATTTTGTCATTCTTGTGCTTCTATTTATTTGTAGATAGTTTCTCTGTCATAACAAAAATATACATTTAGACCTATAATCTAAATAAATGAAGTAATAGATTTGCCAAATTACTCTGTATCTTCTTAACTTTTTCCTACAAAACATCATTAATGAATTTTGATCTGGTTGTCCAACAGAAATTTTTGGATTAGAATTTTTATTATTCCCTAAAGAATCAGTATAGAATGGAGCCGCGAAAAGTATTTCGAAAAAAAAAAATTCACAAAAGTCACAGAGAATTTAACTTTTTAAAGAAAACAAGTACGTAACACACGAGCTACACAAATTTTATATACAAATATTACAAATGAAACATCACCAACTGTAATATAATTAACTAAAAAGAAAATATATATATTTAGCACATAGGCGCTTACTGCACTGACCACATTCATCTGGAGTCGTTACCTGGCAACGGACAGGTGTTTGCAGTGCAACATATGTACCAGGCGCAGCAATTCACGAATAAATGAATGTCATAAATACTTCACGGCCGGAACAAATGAAAAGCCGTTGCCCCTGTAATAATTACAACCCACCCGTCATATGCTAGCTTACGAGTAACGGCTCTTGTTCGTGGTGGTTGAAAGCTCCTGTAATGAAGCTGTGTCAGAGCCGCTTGGTTGATGGAATCCATTCGTGGTTGAAGTCTTCATTGAGGTCCGTATCTAGGTGATTTTTCAGCACCAACTTAGCGTTACGTTCAATACTTAGATAGAGACTGGCAAACATGAAGGTACACAACCCCGGTAAACATACACCCCCTCCCCTCTTAAAAATATTCACATGGCCACGGTAGAATTTTAGTCACATAGCGAAATGGTTCTTGTCCTAAATTCAGATGATGATGATGATGATGATGATAATAATAATCATCATAATCATCATCAACATTTCAGGGTGTAGATCTTAAGTCTGTTCTGTTCTCACATTTTCTTTCCATCTTTTCCTAGTTCTTCCGACATTGGGGTTTTCTCTGGGTTGATAATCTAACATTAGTTTGGAGTAATAATTATCTTCCATCATGCATTCTGTCAATATGATTTATCTAGTTATTTATGTGACTTTTTAATTTATAAGTAACGTCTTCAATATTTAGTTTATCTGTTATGTCAGTCATGTCAACTGATGCCCATAGGTGCAAGCGCGCTTTAGAGCTCAGGAGAGCCTGAGCGCTTTACAGCGGAAAAGAAAGAGACAGACGAGTTAGGTAGTACATGTCGCTTGGTCCAGTTGTATACAGGGATGGCCAGCACTGATTTAATGGATAAAGGGAAGAGAACTTATTAAAACTGTATCCATGTTAATTTTTAGATTTGGATGAGAAGTATAAATGCATTATAAGAACGTAAGTTTTAATTTTAATCTAAATTTTTACAAGTTTGATTTTTTATTCAAAAGAAATAGTTTATCAACTATTTTACAGAAAAAGTAAAATTTTCAGATATGTTTATTTAGTAGTCTTACAGGTACTGAAACAATGTTTTCGTAAATCTAATATATCGTAAATACGTATTACTGAAGATAGTATATTGAAAATTTTGAAAATATTCGCATGGAAAATATTTGTAAGTAATGGAATTAACAAAGCAACTACTGTTCCATCATAAACAAAAGATATGTGCCCATGTGTTCATAAAACGTCAGATCTATAGCTTCAGCAGATTTCGAGAAAACAATTTAATATTCTGATGATAGGAAGTTGCATATTAACAAAATCTGAGGACCGAATGAGCAGCGCTCGTGTTCGGTCGCAGTTCAGATATATTATTAATATAAGAGGAATATAGAAAATAAAATAAAATAAAATAAAAACAAATTAAAATTACAGCTACAGTGAAATTTTATAATATATTAATATAACAGGAACATAGAAAATAAAATAAAATAAAATAAAATAGGAACTAAAATTAAAAATACAGCTACAATGAATTCATATAATGTAATATTAACATAGAGACGAATAATATCGTACGTGAATAAAATAGGACACTTTATGAAAAAATATATATTCCGAAATTATATAAAACAAATAAAATTTAGGCTGATTAATTCATACACGTATTTAACCAAATTGAAGACATTAAGACGTTTCTAATTTTCTTGTTATATGTTAGTGGGTTACATTTTGGAAGTTCTGCTTGTAATTTAGCTAAATAATTATATGTTTATTAGAATTCTGAAATTAATTTTACATTGAGGTGATTGGTCTTCTTATTGGAGCTCGTGGTGTGATTCCCAAGTTCTTTGAACGCTTCAGGAAGACTTTTGAACTACCACAGACACTTACTGCTGACATCATAACTTCAGTTTTGAAACGCTCTTGCCAAATTCTGAGTCATCATATTCACTCTGTTTAATTTTTTTTTATTCACTTTCTATTCATATATGTTTATTTTAATTTTCTTTCTACAAAATTTATGTAAACATTTAATATTGCAAAATTCATGTAGGAGAGTATAATGAGTCCTTCTGGGCTACCTCCAATGCGAGGCAGTTATTACTTTACCTATTTCAACAGTAACTGGGATGCCTCTTTTGTGTAATGTGAGCACCGGCAATATCTTATGTCATAGAGAGATTTCTTTTATTTAAATTTATAAAATATTCTTCACCAATAGACATTAGAACTATTACCCCAGGAAAATTTCACATTAGCTATTCTTTATTACGTCAGCAATGGCAGAATAACCTGTAACTAAAGAAATGTAGTTATATTTATTGTTATTAATGATCATGTCAAATGTGTCTTAAGGAAACTTGTTGAACATGAACAGCTTCATTTATTTCAATGAGTAAATATTTTCCTTTCTTATAGCTAAAATTTAGTACACTTTTGTCTGTATTTGTAACGAATTTGAGTATTTCATTCTAAGCAAATATCCGCTCTCAATTTATGACATTTTTATGCTTATAGTGCTTTCTAATTGCAGTCCATTTTCTGTTATTTTTCGGATTATATTTACATCATTACGACTTACAATTGTGTGCATGTTACAGATCAGATCATGTCTCTAATTAAAAGTAACGACGACACAATATGAACATTCAGCAGCTGAATATATCCCTAACCCGACAATAAAACAGTTTGAATCGACGAGAAACAAAAGTAGCGCATTTGTGTAACTTGAAACTCACCCTCGATCAGAATTAACTCATGATTCCAGCTTGCGACTCATTAAATATCACATGCAAGTCCATTGTTCGACACATTACCTCATCTCAATACATTATCACCTCTAATTACGCGTATCACCCCCAATCCAAATGAAAGCTAAGTCGTTTCAGTGCCAAAAGGGATCAAAGTAGCAGTGATGTCAAAGTCCGATCAGATGGAAATATTTTCCGAGAACAAATCAAGCACATATCGAACGTCTACAAAAAGTCACTGTACAAATTAATTATGAATTCTCTACCAATATACCGTAATTAAAATGTGTGTTTCAAGTCTAAATTGCAAACAAAATAAATTGGGTATCACACTTACTATTTAGATCCAAGGTTCAAAGACTTAAATCCGGGGGAAGGCAATGGATTTGTAAGAGCGATGTAATTTCCTAGCATGGCTTCTTTCAGAAAAAAAAGGATAGCTGAAGGTTCAGATCATACATTTACGGCATATGGCAAGATTTACCAGCCATTTGTCATCGATTAAACATTTTCGCACTAAGTCTGTCTCTATAAAGATCTTATTTCAAACCATTTCTTTCCATTAAAAACTAATTATTACACAAAGTAAATCCATTTAAATATCTTCGATATACATTAGCAACTTCGAAGAGGTAGACATTCCAAAGAAGAAGCTTATCGTAGCAGGTCATAACCCTAGAACTTGTAAGGAGGAAGTCTTCGTAGGTATTTTTGGAAATAAAATAGATTAGTACCATAAACAGGTGCTACTTAGCAACAGCGAAGGCAACTTAGTAACAATCACCATTTTTAAGTCTCATTTCAACACTGTGTTTACTGTTGTGCTCATACTGCTGCATTTACCACATGAACAGCTTCCCCATTATCATCATCATCATCATCATCATCATCATCATCTTCATTATCATTATCCCATCAGTGAACGGATCATAAAAAGTAAGTTACGCAACTGCACGGGTTGAGTCTTTCAGATCCATTTTCTAAATATAAAAAGGGATATTTATTTGAGTCATTTAATAATAGTTATACAGTTAACATAATACATTTGTGAATTTCGCACATTTCACAACAGTATAACCTATAACAATTGAGTCATATAATATATAATATATATATATATATATATATATATATATATATATATATAACGCGATAACACGCTAGAAATTCCACTTCACGCATCGTCTCTGTATTCCTCATCCTTCACTGTTGCTACCTCTCGTCACTGGAACTCTCTGCCGCCTGAAGTCAAGGGCTGCCGAACATTGAATTCTTTCAAATCCAAGTTAGAAAATTATCTTATGACGAGTTGCCAAACTAACTTACTATTATGACAAGTGTTGTATTGCATGTTTCCACGTATTCACATTTTTTTTATGTTCTAATGATATTCAACTTATTTTATATTTTTGTTTTCATATTTTCCGATAATGTTATATCTCTAATGTGATAAGTTGAGCTATATATAATCTTAATTTTCCTTATTGTGTGTACTTAGAAATATTGTATTCACTGTATACTTTGTACTGCACTATTTTATTACTACTATTAGTATTATTATTATTATTATTATTATTATTATTATCATTATTACTATTCCTCTTTATTATTATTATTATTATTATTATTATTATTATTATTATTATGAATAATTGTCTCTTTTTGTATGCCTCATTTATTTTGACCTGCTGTTCACATATTATTATGCTTTTTTCTTTCTTTCTGTATGTTATATATTATGTCTGATTTCTTCTTATTTGTTGTTTATTTTTTATTATTATTATTATCTTATTCAGTTTTGTGTGTAAAATTGTAGTGTAATTTGTTAATTTGTAGTGTTTTTGTAACGCAGTCTTTACTCCTGGTTGAGTGTTAGAGAAGGCCGTATGGCCTTAACTCTGCCAGGTTAAATAAATCATTATTATTATTATTATTATTATATATATATATATATATATACATATTTAGCAATAGGCCTACAGCAATTCGCAATCTGTACCGTGTGTCTTTTCTTGCACTGCACTTAAAATTGTGTCCAATATCGGGGATATGTGATTGTTGTAACATTCATAAATAGTGCGTCGTATTATATCACGTCTAAAATCATCAAATTTCTTTAATTTCGTAACCGTTTGTAATGCAACCTGAGTTTTCTTTTTAGGAGTGTTATACTGGGTTACATTGATATAAATTATTTCTTCACTAATGAGCTCGAAACAGTTTCAGCAATTGGTGAATCACATTTGTCTTCTTCTCCTTCACTGAAAAATAGGCATACACTTTTTTAATAATACGTGGGAATTATCTCTCTAACGAATGATCTTTTCCAACAGGTGAAGTACGAACATTACAATTACTGTCATCATCACTATGTTTTCCACACTCAACAGGCTTCAATGGTCGCCATATATTCCACTATTTTAATGTACACTAAGAAAACTAAACAGATAATTAAACTATATACATTCCCAAGTCGTTACAGAACTGGCAACTATGTGGTGTTTACCTCTGCGCGGAACGAAGGAAACAGCAGTAACTTGTATGGCTTTCTGCATTCAGCCCTACCTGCTGGTTTTCCTCCGAGCGATCGTACAGTATTTTCATTCCGGCGTGAAAAGTTTAAAAGTCACTGGCAGCACAGATCATGTATAGCCTACAGCATCCAGACAACATAACAAAACTTAATCGGCGAAAAAAACATAAAATGACAGAATAGCCTATCACGTTTCCTCGTTAAAATAAGACTCTCACAAAGCTACAACCCATGGGGAAAACTGTATCAAATTGTAATCATGATTGTGTCTACCATGTAAGATTAAAGTGATTACTAGTATTACATATGAAAAGATGGAATGTTAGACCTGAAGTATATGGAAAAATAGGATTTTACAGCAAACAGTACCTAAGAAACTTTAAAAACTGTCACAAAGCTGCCGAATTTTGCGGTAAAGAGAAATAAATGCAAATAATAATAATAATAATAATAATAATAATAATAATAATAATAATAATAATAATAGATTTAACACTTCGGTGACTAGTTACACACTGATAAAGACTATCACAGACATTTTTCTCAAGTACTTTTTTCAGATTCACTACTTTTACTTACAAGTCATTATTACCCTGTTTCCTCGTCTACATACACTGGTTCCGTCGGCCTAAACTGTAACGTCGGGCTTAGCATATTAACGCTGAGAATGTTATTACACCAACTAATAATAATTACCAACAAAGATCAGTATCTGTACTAAGTTTGCAAAACTATGCATCGGAGGGTATAAGCATTTCAGAAACTATTGCTAAGCATCCAATTAAAGGGAATAAAATAGGCCGTTACCGTCCCAAGTAAATTGGAATTCATTTTACATGCATAATGCATTAATTAATTAATGTATGAACAAGTAATTCAATATAAACACACCCACAAAATCAGCACAAGTGCTTACATACGTAATGTATAATTAATTGCATTATACATAACAATAAATCAAATAATAAGCCTGTTTCTGTTGATAATATATTTTACCCATGATCCTTTCAGGCATTCGTTTGCATGTGAAACGTGCTTATTCAGAAAATCTAGTGTATAGAAGGCAGTGGTCATATTTCGCTGCTTTCAAAGCCTCCATTCAAGAGGCACAGCAAGATGGTTGTGCATTCAGATCCGTTGCCATGGCTACTTGATAAAGCTTGCGACAATGGAAATTCGAGTGGTGTTGGGAATCGACTCGCTTTTCAATCGATTTTCGGAATCTGAAGTTTCAGTATTCGTAAAAAAAAACCCGCACACTATTCAACTACGTACAGTGCCAGAAAACTTTAACGCTCAGTGAAAGCAGCGAGTTAAGCAACTTACTTGAAGATTCGAGTACGTAAGAAGAATTACAAAATGATGACTTACACATATAAAGAGAAACAGGCAGGGATAGAGATAGACAGAGACAGACAGGAATAGAAATACGAAGGTACAGAAGAGAAACAGACATAGACGAGAATAGTTAACAGACATGGACGGAAAAGAGAGAGAGAGAGAGAGAGAGAGAGAGAGAAAGAGAGAGAGGGAGAGAGAGAAAGAGAGACGGAGGTATACATGATCAGAAAGAGAGTGATGAAGATAGAAAGGGACAACAGGCAGGACTCGGAAAAGAGAGAGGGACACAGACAACAAGGCTAAAGAGAGTCAGGTAGATCTACAGAGATAGACACTGATGAGGCTAAGAGAGGGACTTGATGGGATAAGAGACATAACGAGATAAGAGAGACATGATAAGAGAGATGACGACATAAGAGAGATATGTCGAGATAAGAGATAGACATGTCGAGATAATAAAGAGACATGACAAGATAAGAGGCATGACGAGACAAGAGAGAGACTATATAGGAGGTAAAGATGCAGAGGAGAGAGACGTCGGAGGGGTTAAAGAGAGCGAGAGAGGGAGGGAGAAAAAGAAAGAAAGAAAGAAAGAAAGAAAGAAAGAAAGAAAGAAAGAAAGAAAGAAAGAAAGAAAGCGTCACCCAGACAGAGGTTCAGACAGGTGTATAAAGATTTAGTTATAAATAGGTAGAGCTACAAAGAGAGAAATAAAAATAGTCTGTGAGTAACAGAGAAAAAATATAGACAAATAGGAATGGAGAGAGAAAAGAAACAAACAGGAACAGAGAGAGACAAACAGGAACAGGAACAGGAACAGGAACAGAGAACGAGAAACAAAAACAGAAACAGAGAGAGACAAACACAAACAGGAACAGAGAGAGACAAACACAAACAGGAACAGAGAGAGACAAACACAAACAGGAACAGAGAACGAGAAACAAAAACAGAAACAGGGAGAGACAAACACAAACAGGAACAGAGAGAGGCAAACACAAACAGGAACAGAGAGAGACAAACACAAACAGGAACAGAGAGAGACAAACACAAACAGGAACAGAGAGAGACAAACACAAACAGGAACAGAGAGAGACAAACAGAAACAGGAACAGAGAGAGACAAACACAAACAGGAATAGAGAGAGACAAACACAAACAGGAACAGAGAGAGACAAACACAAACAGGAACAGAGAGAGACAAACACAAACAGGAACAGAGAGAGACACACACAAACAGGAATAGAGAGAGACAAACACAAACAGGAACAGAGAGAGACAAACACAAACAGGAACAGAGAGAGACAAACACAAACAGGAACAGAGAGAGACAAACACAAACAGGAACAGAGAGAGACAAACACAAACAGGAACAGAGAGAGACAAACACAAACAGGAACAGAGAGAGACAAACACAAACAGGAACAGAGAGAGACAAACACAAACAGGAACAGAGAGAGAGAAACACAAACAGGAACAGAGAGAGACAAACACAAACAGGAACAGAGAGAGACAAACACAAACAGGAACAGAGAGAGACAAACACAAACAGGAACAGAGAGAGACAAACACAAACAGGAACAGAGAGAGACAAACACAAACAGGAACAGAGAGAGACAAACAAAACAGGAACAGAGAGAGACAAACACAAACAGGAACAGAGAGAGACAAACATAAACAGGAACAGAGAGAGACAAACACAAACAGGAACAGAGAGAGACAAACACAAACAGGAACAGAGAGAGACAAACACAAACAGGAACAGAGAGAGACAAACACAAACAGGAACAGAGAGAGACAAACACAAACAGGAACAGAGAGAGACAAACACAAACAGGAACAGAGAGATAGAAACAAAACAGGAACAGAGAGAGACAAACACAAACAGGAACAGAGAGATAGAAACAAAACAGGAACAGAGAGAGACAAACACAAACAGGAACAGAGAGAGACAAACACAAACAGGAACAGAGAGAGACAAACACAAACAGGAACAGAGAGAGAGAAACACAAACAGGAACAGAGAGAGACAAACACAAACAGGAACAGAGAGAGACAAACACAAACAGGAACAGAGAGATAGAAACAAAACAGGAACAGAGAGAGACAAACACAAACAGGAACAGAGAGATAGAAACAAAACAGGAACAGAGAGATAGAAACAAAACAGGAACAGAGAGACAGAAACAAAACAGGAATAGAGAGAAAGAAACAAACAGGAACAGAGAGAGAGACAAAAACAAACAGGAACAGAGAGATAGAAACAAAACAGGAACAGAGAGATAGAAACAAAACAGGAACAGAGAGATAGAAACAAAACAGGAACAGAGAGATAGAAACATAAACAGGAACAGAGAACGAGAAATAAAAACGGGAACAGAGAGACAAAAACAAACAGGAACAGAGAGAGACAAACACAAACAGGAACAGAGAGAGACAAACACAAACAGGAACAGAGAGAGACAAACACAAACAGGAACAGAGAACGAGAAACAAAAACAGAAACAGAGAGAGACAAACACAAACAGGAACAGAGAGAGACAAACACAAACAGGAACAGAGAGAGACAAACACAAACAGGAACAGAGAGATAGAAACAAAACAGGAACAGAGAGACAGAAACAAAACAGGAATAGAGAGAAAGAAACAAACAGGAACAGAGAGAGACAAAAACAAACAGGAACAGAGAGATAGAAACAAAACAGGAACAGAGAGATAGAAACAAAACAGGAACAGAGAGATAGAAACAAAACAGGAATAGAGAGAAAGAAACATAAACAGGAACAGAGAACGAGAAATAAAAACGGGAACAGAGAGACAAAAACAAACAGGAACAGAGAGAGACAAACACAAACAGGAACAGAGAACGAGAAACAAAAACAGAAACAGAGAGAGACAAACACAAACAGGAACAGAGAGAGACAAACACAAACAGGAACAGAGAGAGACAAACACAAACAGGAACAGAGAGATACAAACACAAACAGGAACAGAGAGAGGCAAACACAAACTGGAACAGAGGGAGACAAACACAAACAGGAACAGAGAGAGACAAACACAAACAGGAACAGAGAGATAGAAACAAAACAGGAACAGAGAGATAGAAACAAAACAGGAATAGAGAGAAAGAAACAAACAGGAACAGAGAACGAGAAATAAAAACGGGAACAGAGAGACAAAAACAAACAGGAACAGAAAGAGAGAGAAACAAAAATAGGATTACAGAGAGACGCACACTGACAAATAGAAACAGAGAGAAATAGGAACAGAAAGACAGACACACACAAATAGGAACAAAGAGAGAGACAGTAGACAAGACAGAAACAGGAATACAGCAGGAACATAGAGAGATACAGAAACAGGAATAGAGTGAGACAGGTAAACAGAAACAAAGAGAGACAAATAGGAGAAGAGCGAGAAGACTGGCACAGTCATTCAGACAAGCTTTAAGCAGCAGTTCCTATTCTCATACGAGTTCGTCTGCCCTGCAACTCAGGGTAATTGTAGAGCAGGTATATAGCACCGATAATACATATAATGCCATACTGTAAAAAAGGGGCCTGTAAAAATGTGTTGATAGATGTTAAATGGAAATAACTAAATACAGATCATTTTAATTTTTATGTAAAGTGTCCGACCTCTCTCTCACTCTTTCTTTTTTTCCTTACGCATCCCTCTAATAATCGAAGATGCTTCTGAGGAGCAAGTAGTAAAATTTAGATAAAGAGTCGACAAGTCGATATTTAATCTTACAATTTACTGAAAATCTACATGAACAAACATTGAAACCACGTTGCCACTTTGACCACTACAGCGTTGCCCAAATCAGAAGTTCAAATCACGTAAGCCATTCCGTTGTTGCAAACTTTTTTGTAACTCAAGTGGGAGGGAAAAGGTGAAAAAAACTTTTTAAACGACTTTGGAAACTTTCTCCACCGCTAAGGCTCCAAGCACAGCGCAAGGGATAATTTTTAAAGTTCTTAATGTCTAATACTCTTTGCATAGGGAGTGTGTTCGGCTCTTGCTACGGCAATGTGATGATTCCGCGTCTTTCTTAAACCGATTACAAGTCAGTTTATAGTTTGCGAAACGAGTTTTGCACGCAATACGCGTACTCCAGTGTTGCCAAACTTATAAACAAGGTGTTATGCACAATGATCGTCAATGCAGAAACTTGTAAAGATGTGAGGAAGAAAAGAAGCCGAGTTCTCATGCAACATAAATTGCTTCCCTTTAGACAAAAATAAAAATGCAAATTAACGCACGTATTTCTGTACCCATATACCCATGTCCTAGTAAAATTGTTGTTTTTTAAACAGTTTTCAAGTTTCTATTAGGCCTACTCGACTCCTAAGAAATTTATACTTTCATTACATAATTCTTTGCATTATATTTTAAGATTTGCCACTATACCGAATGATAATAAATAGGCCTATCACGACAAACATACGTGATTTGTTATTCGTTCACACGTTTTACAGCAATTCTCTTCCCTTATGTTTTAATCAAAATAATGTTTATAACTTATTCTGTTGAGCCATGATTCACAAGATATACTCAGATGAAACCATACATTATGCATAGCTAAAATGAAAAATAAAATTTTGTTACATAAATTGCACCTGGGAGGCATTCTTTGTAATCCATACAGATACTTATACTTTCGTTATAGTAACTGTTTCTGTGGAAATTCGCTTACACAAAACCGGGGTTTACAACTATCATTGTTAATACGTTAAGAAATAGAATTCGTTTTCAATGCAGTCGTATCGCCTGAGGGAGTAGAAACTTATAGGCGATTATAACAACAAAAGCTGAAAGACGTTCTGCGTATTAATTTAAACTCCGGTTGCATAAACATCACAAATTATAGTCAATAATATTAGGATACTTTTCAGTCAATACTTATCATTTAAAATAATGAATTATATCATTGAGTATAAAAATATATATTTATTTTATTTTACGACGAGCGTTTTCGCCTTACGGCATCATCAGGGCTCATCCGTATATAATAAAAACACATTACAAAATATCTGGTTGACAACCTACAATATGCGTGAATTGAACCATTATGACAAAACTAGAAAATCAAATGAATTTTAGGAGCATGTTAAAGTAGAGTGCATATGAGATTTTTGAAGTATTCGCACAGGATTGTAAATACGGAAACACCAGAATTGCAAAGTACATAGCATTATGTACAACAGATGTGTCTTATTATAAAGCAGTTAAAAACTGTTAAAGGTTATACTAAATGATATAATTCATCGTTTTAAATTATAAGTATTGACTGAAAAGTATCCTAATGTTATTGATTCAATGGTAAATTATCTGAAAACAACAATGGCCGTAAAATGATCACAAACTGTAATTCATTTCTGTTCGAAATCCGGCAACGAAATGAGTTGTCTTTATATACAGAGAGTAACAAAAAAAGTGGGTAAAGTATGTACAGGAGAATAAATGGTTATATCAACATGGATCCAGAAATGCTTGGTTTGTCAGTAAGACTTGCAAGTATGACCATAGTGTACTCCAGTACATTTGTTTGCTGGAATTAGTATAACAGTCTATTCACAGTTCCTTAGAAGAACTGCTCAAAATTTCGTCCTCTTGCTAAATACAGGCAGCAGCTCGTCGCCTCATCGAGATCCGAACATACTTGGCCACCACACTCACCAGATCTCAACCCATTGCATTTCTTTCTGTGAGGTAACTTAAAGTCGTTGTATATTCGACTTCTGCGGATAATAAAGGAACTCTCCGTCGGCGGATTCTGCAAGGCTGTTAGACAATAACTATGACAAACATTTGGGAGAAAGTTTGGACCTCAGTGATAAGACAAGCCGCGGTCTCTGTTCAGGCAGCAGGTCTACATTTTGAATACTTCATATAAGGAAATGTAAACAGAATGCATCATAATAATTCCAACAAATGAACGTACTGGAGTACACTATGATCATATTTGCAAACCGTACAAAGAATTTCCGAATCCATGTTGATGGAACAATTTTTTTCTATATAAATGAGAAATCCATACATGAAATTCTGTCCATTTTTTTTAATTACACCCTGTATGTGTGTTGCACAACACTATCTCAGATTAAGTGAACTTGGTTTAGTAACAAGATAAAAAAATTGGCATAGAATTCCTGTAATTGCGTGATGCGTTTTATGCTGTTCGTGATTGCTATTATAAGCATGGTTGGAATTGTACGGAGTTTTTGATCTGAAATAAAATTGATATTTCTTTCCAATTCTATTTTGAACTCCCCGTATTTAATTTTAACAAGGCATTTGTGTCCTAACTAACCTGCAGAATTTTTTCAACATTTTTCTCATGTCTGTGACATGAAGTGAAGTATTATACTGAACAAATGTCTCAGGACTCAAGAGTTAACTTTGTGCCACATGACGACACGCAGACAGTAACACCACAACAACAAAGCACTCATTATTAAATTCATTGTTCTGTTACACGTTTCAGCATTCTTTTCGAGAATTTGGAAAAATACCTTACAGGTTATTACAACTCCAATTTTAATAAAAACGGAATGCAGTTACAGATCATGAAGATTGTGTACAACAGAATAAAAAACTTACAACAGATTTAAAATTCTGTGGGTATTAATGAAGTATGTGAACGATAAATGAAAGTAAAATGCTTAAAACAAAATCAGTTTTTCATTTAGGTATAATACAGTATTGTAGCCTATATTTTCTTATTTTTTGTGAAAGTATCCTAGTTTTTAAGGACATCTCGCATTTTGGGAAGAAGACGGCCACAAGTGCAAAAAATTGTAATTTTGAAATACATGTACTTGAAGTTTAATGATTAATAGGTACATATGATTTAAGGTAGTAGTACCATACAGACAATAATTACGCCCTGATTTCGAGTTTAACCTACCGCTTGTGGCCATATAGAATCAAACAGATAAGTTTTTTCTATTAGGCAGCAATATCATTTCATTAATTTTTTGCATTTGTGGCCCTCTTCTTCCCAAGGTGCGATATGTGCATGCCACTTTATAGTGCATATGATTGTCCCGTAAATACACCATGCCCCACTTAGAGCGATCGAGAAATAAGTGCTAATTTAAAGTATAAATAATGGTTTTATAACATAACTTTTTGCATAACTTGATGTAAAAACTCTCCGAGTTTCGGAGAATGGTCAGTGCAACTCGATGTATGCGCCTCGAGCTACCCTGAAGACATCTAAAAGGTAGTCAACCTTCTGCCAAGTGTTCCATAACATTTGTGGGGTGATTAGCGCAGCTGCATTTATAATGTGTTGTCTCAGTTTTTTCAAAGTGTCAATATCACGTTTGTACACAACATTTGTCACAAAGCCCCAGAGAAAGGTCAATGGGCGTCAAGTCGGTTGACCTAGGTGGCCAGGCATTCAAGAAGTCACGCCCTCCTCCATAGTAATGGGGTGGAGCCCCATGTTGCTGAAAAACCGATTCTGGGAGGAGTTGATAAACAAAAGTTCTGCAACATGTTCAGATACACATTCCCTGTGACTCGCCTCGATGAAGAAGAATGGTTCAATGACGGAATATTCTACTGAATGACGCCAGGCTTGTTTCCACGATAAACGTTATTGCGCATGCGCATGAACATGCAACTATTTTTAAACCATTGGTGCATAAACTTTAACAGTTCCTGCATCTTGTCATATGTAAATCAAAATAATATCTTCATCCAATTTTAAATGGTTAGCATTTATTTCTCGATCCCTCTAAGTGGGACACTGTGTATAACGTTTCTTTAATAACATCATGTCCATAAAAAAAAAAACAGTATACCTGCCTTGAACTGAAGAGCGCTTCTTAATGTGAATGAATTATGTATGTAAATTACTAAGTGTTACAAGAATTTAAATACTGTTTTCGAGTTACAAGATGAAAGCAATTCAAAACTGCTTAACGTCGAACAGAACCGGTGGTAGTTGATAGATTGCTTTGAAATTAAACATGGACGAACACGTCACTTGGGTCCAGTAAAGGTGAATCGCCCACTCGCCAGTGACATCTGCCACTCGAGGAAAATTACGAGCACTCACATGCCATCTATTAGATTAGTTCTGAAGTTGGAACAATAGAAGCTCTTGCGGCGATGATTAGAACCAAAAGCAGGAGCACGTGACTAATTTCTGTAATAGCCCCACTTCAAGGACAAGTGGACATCTCATTGTGGCTAGTGTCGCTCAAGGAAACTTCTCTTACATAGATAACTACGAAGACTATGACAACAGGCAAAATTGGAGTCTTACCTACTGAGTAAAAACCAAACATTTTATTTTATTTTACGAGTAAGGATAAAGCTGTCTATGAATTTACTTTATCACTACGAGTTAGACGCTCATCATTTACTACAATGTTCAACAATCTCTGAGTTTATAGATAAACCCGACAGAATAAACAGGCGCGTCGAGTAAGATCCGATAATTTGAAACTCAAATATTACGAAAACAAACAATTTTCTTCTATTTAGCCATATCAATTTGCTTTTTACTTCATTAGTTAGTATTTAATTATATTTCGATATTAATATCATTGTATCACCACCATCTTACTTTCCTTCCCGTCATAATCGATTTTATCAATTTTATTGACCCCACATACTATTCGCCACGTTTCTTAATACATTTTTTATGTGTAACGTCTGTATTCAACTTACACTAATAGGAAGAAATAAAAAGGATTTTGTGGGAGGGAAATTCAACTGCCATGGAAATGCTTACCGTCATATCCGATGTGAAATCTTGGTCTATCCAAAGGCCTTTGCTATCTGGAAGTCCAAGCAGTGTTCGATGTAGTAAAGCCTCTTGACGCAGAATGTATCTACTTCATATTATTGCAATTAAATTAATGTTTTAAACTGCTATGAGATCTTTACTGTTTCGGATTTTCGTGTGTTTTTCGTTACCTGGTTCCAAAATTTTCGCAGTATCCAACTTTTAAATTGAATTCGTGTGCGACAGGTTTTATTATTCAGTACCTAGTTTTCTGCCATAGAGAAAAGCGGGTAAAATGATTGTTCTGTAAATCCTTAATTTTGTGTTTCTAGACAGCAATTTGGAACTTAATAAATTATGGTCCACAAAATATCTATTTGGATTTATAATTCTAGTTTTTATTTCTTCCGCTTTATAATGTGTTCCACGATTCGTGGTGACGTCCATAAATTTTGTTTGTTTGTTTTCTCGTTCATTTACATTAAAACCCAAATGTTCATTTTCACGAAGCAAACTAATTTCTTATGAGATCTTTATAAGCCAGTAATGTTACGTCATCGGAATAAAGAACATGTCAAATTTGACACCTGAAATGTTGCGAATAACGAAACTATTCTCTGAACTTATTTCAGAACATATTGAGTACGACTGAAAATGAGTCATCTTCCTGCCTAACTCCTGTATCAAAATTGGAGGTACCGGTACCACCGAAATGGATAGTTTTTTTTAGTTGGTTATTTGAAGGGTTCAGAGCCATAGTGGGCCAAATGCCATTTATTAAAAACGGAGAAAGCAAGGGTTAAAGTTAAATGAATACCATAGTTTAATGAAGATTGACATATCATTTAGTTTTAATGTGTATACTTTATATTACTTGCTATATGTTTCCATTGAATTATGGTAATAACTTCATTTTAACCCTTGTTTTCTACGGTTTTAATAAATGGCGCTTGGCCCACTATGGTTCTGAACCCTTCATTTAACGATGCTGTATCAACTACTAGGTTATTTAGCGTCGATGAGATTGGTAATAGCGAGATGGTATTTGGTGAGAGGAGGCCGAGGAT
This sequence comes from Periplaneta americana, assembly GCF_040183065.1. Classification (NCBI taxonomy): domain Eukaryota; kingdom Metazoa; phylum Arthropoda; class Insecta; order Blattodea; family Blattidae; genus Periplaneta; species Periplaneta americana. The sequence goes on from NC_091133.1 coordinate 56,560,222, forward strand.
TACCTGGCATTCACCTTACGGTTGGGGAAAATCTCGGAAGAAACCCAACCAGGTAAGCAGCTCAAGCGGGGATCGAACCCGCGCCCGAGCGCAACTTCAGACCGGGAGGCAAGCGCCTTAACCGACTGAGCCACGCCGGTGGCTGAAATGTATAATTATGAACTTCAGTTTTACATTGAATATTGGCCATTCAAGTAGAATAACCTAGTTTAACAATGCAGGGAGAAATTTCAATCGTATTAAAGTCTGCACAAAAATCATGATGCTATAACAAAATGAAAACTGCAAAATGTCAATTTCGAACTATAATTTTGGAAAGTTTATTTCTTTATAATTCTGTGTTACAAAATTATGCACTAAAACCACAAAGATTGATTACCCTGGATACCTATAAGCCACTCTTCCATTTCCTGCACGAGTCTGGTCGGAATTGCCGATAACGGAATTAACGTCGCTACCTATTTCCACATCGACAACAAAAGACGAGCGCCCGGCGCTTCACCATTTATGTTTCCTTCCTCACTCCGCTCCCAAGACAGGAGCGAACCAGTTATTTAAATACACAGCATTTCAACATTACGATTTTCTGTCGCGAAGGAAACAAATTGAGATGTTGATTCTTTGAATGTAGCAACAGTGCAGCGCAGTCTAACGAGAAATAGTACGATGATACGAAACTCCTAACACGATCGTGAAGAGGAGCTAACTGGAGACTCTAAATGTGGAATCACTGGAATTCTTGAATAGAAAGTTACTTCAATTCTATTAACAAGCTCACACGTAAACACGAAAACGCAGAAAATTGCACTCAAACGGCAAAAAAGCGAAAGTACGCACACATGCACTCATAAATACGTATGCTGGGTGTTCATTTCAAAGTGTGTCATGACGTCACTGTTGTCAGTCAGCGATTTGAAGAGTTTCAGCTTTTATGTCAGAGAAGTTGCCTATTAATCAAGGCGTTCAATCTGAACTTGAGAACGTGTACGGTATAATTGAACGTAGCAACAGATGGCGGTCTGTGCTGTCTGTGTACTACCATAACCTCTTTCGAACTGTGTTTTGCGCGGGCAAGTCGAACGCAGGGTATTTGTTATCATTGGCTGCGTACGGCAACATTCCACAATAAAAAATCATATGTTCCGTGTCCATTTGATCGTCGAAGTTAATGTCAACAAATACGTAAGTAATCGTCTTAACCCTCTCCCCATATCCCGACAGTAAGAAAAACCCCCTCAGTACATGTTTCCAAACAGTTCACATTCCTGCCACTACCGGCGTTACCATACGTGTCGGTAAGTACTCTTCAGAATGAACGCCGTACTTGGTAGTCAACTTCTCTGACACATAGGTAATACACGTCTGCGGAACTGTAGGAAGATTGAATTCTCTAGGCTCATCGACTAGCCATATGACGGCATACAGCGAGCCATGACACACTTTGAACTGAACACCCAGTATACCTCAAGCACGCATAATGAAGACACGTGCATACACGAGGCAGAGACGCACAAACGTACTCCAAGTCGTCGCGAGCATAATGGCCAATCAAGCACACAAACATGCACCCATAAATAAAAATAAGCACAAGAAATAAAAACATGGAAAACAAGGCAAAGATAAGCTTGCACAAAATAAAGTTGGAAAAAATTGAATTACGTGTCCGGCAGTTGGTTGTGTATGTATTTATTCACATTGCAAATGGGTAACTATCCGGTGGCAGTGGTAGCTAATTACACTCAATAATGACTATAATAAATACAATTAATAATAAATACTAATAGTAATAGTAGTAGTAATAATAATAATAATAATAATAATAATAATAATAATAATAAAATTAACAAGCAGCATCCTAAATTAAATGAAGCACGATCACTTAAAATAACATTTAAAGTACATCTAATTTGTATCTTAAGCCTAAGTTCGAACTAGAACCCACGAGTATGATATGTTCATATCTGCACAAGTACCTTTCAGCACTACACATTTCGCTGTGAACTCACTCACTGCACTGGTACTACGACATATTCCACTGATACTATCCTGATTTCACTAACACTTCAAAAACATTTCACTGTTCAAATAACTTGCTTTACTACTAGAAACTATAAAACTTCACTGACACAACGCACTTCTTCACTAATATAACACTTCAAATAACAAAACATCAGTTATACCCTTTAAATAGTGTATATTAGTAATGTCCTTAAGCCTATTTTTAAATACATTTTTAGTTATTGGTAAAGCCTTTAGTAAGTCTGCAGGTAAAGCATTCCAGTCCCTGATAGTACGATTGAGAAAAAAACTTTCCAGTGTCTGTCCTCTGTCTTCTTTCCCTCAATTTATGTGAGAGGTCGTTCCTTGAAGAGTAATTTAGCGGCTGTAACCAATTTTTTTTATTTCTCTCAAGGTAGGCTAACCTCCGTATGTTTTGAACATTGCGCATAATCGAATTTCAGCATAATGTTCTACGGTGACTATAAAAATAAGACAAGGTATGGCTTGAACATTTATTTGCATGTTGTCACTTTTTTTTTTACAGATTTCAAGTGATGCCCTCGGTATCTTATGGTTTCTTGCAATCTTATTCACGAGACGTTACAATAGGCATGGGTCTTCTACCTGTATCATGTTCTTCAGATCCTGAATACAGTGTGGTTTGAAACATTGCTTCTTTGAGGTATGCCCACGGAAAAAACATCGGTTGTGAAGTCTGGGGATCGAGACGGTCAGTTGATATCGTCAAAACAAGAAATTAAGCATCCAAAGAAAAGATATCTCAACCGCAGTGTATCTCTGGCAGTATGGCCGTATCCCTGTCTTGTTAAAACCAAATGTCACCCCTATTTACTACGTCTCTGAATAATGTCTATAACATCTAATGTAATAACCCTGGCATTATAATATTGAAAAAAATAGGGACCTATGATGACTCTAGCAGAAACAGCACACCATACGGTCACCTTTTCACTATGTATTTGGCTCTTCATGCAGTGCACAGAGAAAATTTAGTTGTTGTTGCTCTCATGTCATTTTACAGTTCTGCCAAACTTATCAGATTCTAGGTTTCATGAACAATGTCCGGGTAAGATTGCAACAAACTACTGGTATAAAATAAAGAGAGGACCACTTGAAATGTCTCAGTTTATAGTTCATTATGCAACGACCCTATAATGATAGTAATTAAGAAGCGAGTAGGGATGTTTATGAAACGAGCGCAAACGAGTTTCATAATTTTCATACGAGCTTCTTAATTACCATTATAGGCGAGTTTCATACGACTTTTTATGCTCGACCATATTTCTAACTTGAAATTATTCATTTTATTTGTATCTGACCTTGAGAAATACCTCGTAAATTGTGAGATGTGCGCAGACGAGAAAGTATTGATTTTTTCCGAGGAACAGATGTCCACATTGACCTTGATAGCCCATAAGAACCTACAGAGTAAACTAAATATTAACTTCGGTATAACATTGAAATTAAATTAGACATTGAAAAACGAGATGACAAATTGAATTTATTTGAATATTATTTACAATTAACGCTAATTATTATAGTAACAGAACATAACCTTCTGCGACAGTATTGGATTTCCAGCCTCCGTGACTTTTCGCTAATTCTCTTTCGATTGCATATCCGAGAATAATCGATACTTGCGGTTTTATAACGGTACAAAGCTGACTTGTCATTGGCTGAACACCTGTAAGCTGACTTGTCATTGGCTGAACACCTGTACTTTAATGAGTAGGTGTATTTTAATGACATGCATTAAAGGACTGCTACCAGGTGTATAATTACTGCATTTCGGCATGGTCGAGCATAAAAAAATATCAACATGTCAATAAATTGCATCGTTCAATCATATCTATAAAAAGTCAGGGCTAAAGATAACTACCACAAACAACACACCATATGTCAATTTTTTCACTAGCCTATAATATAGTACCTAGACTACGTTGCTGCTCTTATTTCATCTTACAGTTCTGCAATACTCGTCAGAACCAACGTGTCGTGAACAATTTCCGGGTAAGACTGCAGCAAACCATAAGATAAAGAGGAGATGCACTTGAAATGTGTCAGTTTAAAAAATAATGTGTCTAATTTCACTGTCAAGTCATATCCTGCATTATTTAATATTTCTAAACCTTGTAGCTACTTTAAAACAGTATGCTTAAATTCATCAAAACCAATTGCCGTACTCCGTAGAAGAGAAACAAAGATTATTACCACGAAAATTGGCAATAAGTGGAACATTAATTTATACACTAAATATCATTTTTTTTTTTTGCTATTACGACCACCACAAATATGCCTCTTTCGTATGGAGAAAATATTAAGAGTTAAAAGTGCAGTAACCCTACTTAACAAGTATTATGAACTATCAGATTCTCAAACGTTAGAAGCATAAAAATGAGCATCAAGGAGCATATGGAGCATCACTAAGTAGGCTACTTCAACCCAAATAGGCTTAGTGTTCACCCATAATGGAATGAGTTGTGTGCCGATTGTGTTGCTAGGCTAAGCGGGCTCTATCAACCGATCGACGTCACGCAAGCACAAGTGGTATCCTAATTTTCGAGATTGAGTAGAAAATGGTAGGATTATTGTGGAGATGGGGGAAAAGACAGAACCCCGAAAGAAACCCTCATAACTTAGACTTCGTTCACTACAAATATAACTCCACTATCGCCGATGTTTCAACTCTGATCAACGGACATCGTTAACACAGAACTCTGTATCGATGTATCACTAACAATCAGTTCATTACGACGCCTCCGGTAAGGTGAGCTGAAACGAGTCGTATAGGCCTATACTTTTTAATAAAGTACGATTTTTAACACAAGAAATTTCTACACATGGATAAATTGTATGTGGCTCTCTTAAGATCGTAAGGTAATGCAATAATATTAACACAAAGTGAAGAACAGGGCTATCTTTTAAAAGACAGCAGAGCTTTTACGAGAAACGTAGTCTGCAAAGAAGGCTTTTACGCTTGAGATGAGTAAAATCTTGCTCCATTATTTTCTATCATGAGTTTGTTGGTTTCTTCATAGTGAATTATATTTATGCATATTTATATCGAAGAGATTTCGTTGATATTTAAAGGGCTCTCACTACATTTAGAATCAGATCTCATGCTTAACTGGGGGAGGTGTGACTACATTAATTCTTGTAACAAAGACAGTAGAGCAGGTTTAGCGTCGCTAATATTGGGGGTATGGAAGGATAATAAAATTGTCAACGAAGGAGAGCGCCTTTGTCCACTGTGCGGGGAAAAGGACTCCTATAGACATATTTTATTGTCGTGTGTCGAATTGCAGAAAATATCTACCACTCTCTATGCTAAGTCAGGATAGGAGTTCGCTTGCATGTTTTGACGTCATGGGGAATAGAGAATACGAACAAAAGACTGGATTGTTCCTCTTGAAGGCGTGAAGGCGAGACAGATTAGAATTTCAGCTATTGAAGTTTGTGATGCAAACTGACGAAGAGATAATGGCATCTACTTAATTGTACACTTTTATGTCTGTTTTAGGTTAGGATATTTTATACAATGTGTTTTGTTTGTGCCATTTTCATTTTAATCTGTGTGTTCTTTTAGAGAGTGGTTGAATCTAATCATAGGTGAGGAGGGTGAAAACTACAAAGTAGGACTTGTTTTAGGTACAAAGCACGTACGGGCAGAAGACCCGTGCATTGGATTTAAGAGAAAATTATAATAATTTAGTACATCTGTATGTATAATATTACTCAATAAATCCATCTATCTAAAAATATATAATAATGGCGGTGTTTGCGCAAACCAAACAAGAAACCACCACTGCAGAATTTTCGACGTGTAAGGTGACTTATCAGACTTCTCTAAAGGATCAGCGAGTTTCAACTGTTTCATTATGTGCCTGTCTTGTTCTGGTAACTAGCAGAGATATGTTTGGAAGCGGAGAGTTTCTACTGTTACCAGGAAGTTCTCTTCTACCTTTCTTGCTTCCAAAACACATGAGATGTCTTAACTGAAGTAATGAAGAACTGGAAACAGGGTATCACTGCTTTTAGTTAGCTTCGTATATCCATCTTGCTCCGGCAACATGTAACATGAATTAATGGTAGCTATAGGAACGGCGTGTTTCAACGGTTTTCAGTTGGTTTCTTATGTCCGTTTTGCACCGGTAGCACGCAAGATGACTTAGAGGTAGCTATGGAAACGCATCACATGTCTCCAATAGTTGAACCTGACCTCAAAGCCGTTTTAAACATCAAATCTACGGCGGAGCTTTCTAATTAACTTGATTGGGTGGCCTGCAGGGGGGGGGGGTTGGCATTAAAGAGTACATATCCAGGGTTCCTTCAGCTCTCAAAAGTCTCAATGTAGAAAATTAATTAATTAGGCAAGTCTTTTGACTCACGTTCGAACTTACGGGACAGTGATGTACTCTTGTGTTTGAATAGGAACTGAGTAACAACTTGCAGGGAGAAATAACGGTTAATCTGCGTTAGACCAGACAAGTTCCTCCTCCCACTTTGAAAGAATATCGTCCAAAAAGAATTCAAGGTCTATACTTTTACGGAATGAGGCTGAGTTCATGGCCGTAGACTGAATCTCGCCAAAGATATGCTCTCTGTTGTTAATGCGATATTCTGTGTTGTCAGAGGGGAAGCATATTGTCCTCATCTCATTTCATCGTGTATCCGCTCATTGTACTAATAAAGAAAAAGTTTTGATGAAAACTTAGGCCTGAGCCTTTTCTGTGGTATAGAGTGACAAACAATAAGAAAGAGGATATGAAGAAATCTAACAAGGAGGGAAGTAAAAAGAGAGAAGGATGGAGATAAATAAGCAAGGAAAGGGGAAAAGTAAGAATGTAGTTGGGGATGGAAAAAAAAAAGATAGACTACAAGAGGAGATGGAAAAAGCGTTTTAAGACGGGAAGGAAAAGCTTATGTTAAGAGAGCAAACAAACGATATGGGAGAGAAATATGCAGGAAAAGTGAAGGAGGAGGGTGAAGACAGTAAGAGTGGAAGAAAAGTTAACGGTAAGCTTAAGTAAAGTTTAATATTTACGCTATAGATGAGACGTCTAATTGGATTAAGCGACTACGTATCGATAGGAAAAAAAAAATTTGATCCCAAGAAGGAACAGAATGTTCTCATTTTTGTTGTAAATTCCAGAAAGTTTCTACAGGGGTATGCATCAACCTTCCGGCGCATGGATGCATGTATTAATCTCTCGAATTCAAATCCTGCTAACGACTGTGGACTTTTGTAAGAGTGATATTAACCCATGGCTTCTTTTGAAAGGTAAATAAAGTCGGCGACCCATGATAATGATTTACGGTACGAAAAAAAATGCTTTGTATCTTAGAGAGAATTCTAGAAAAAAAGTTCAAAGTCCACGAGTTACTTTCTCTAATAGATCTGAAGAGCAGTTTGTCATGAGATTATATAGTGCTTTAGTGATATTATTAAAAACTTTTAGAGGTAGCAGAGGTGATCGATATGAACAATTTTCATAGCCTATGGGAATCCATATCAGGGAAAGTCTTCTTCTATAGTTACTAGTACTGCATTAATGTACAAGTATGTAGTCAGATTGTTCTCTATATCATATTGGTAAACCCTGAGGGTGCTATTCAAGGACATTTCGCTAGCCCGCGCTACGAGCGTGCTAAACTAGCCCCGGCTATCGACTGGTTACTTGTACAGGATTCATATCATATCATATATCATATATCACATCACATCACATATCATAATCATGTCATACCATATCATATCATGTCATACCATATCATATCATGTCATACCATACCATATCATGTCATACCATACCATATCATGTCATACCATACCATACCATATCATATATCATATCATATCATATCATATATCATATATCATATATATCACATCATATATATATATATATATATATATATATATATCATATATTCTGTATAATTATTAATTTCAATTCAGGAATCCGCCCCTGAGCACGAGTTCTACTCTTTCAGGGGCGAGCTAAAGTTTTTCTGTATATATTATATTTTATGTTACAATTATATGCAAAATAATATATATATATATATATATATATATATATATATATATATATATATATATATACATACATATAATATATCATATCTCATATCATATCATATCATATCAAATATAACATATCATATCATATAACATATCACATATCATATCGCTAACACTGTTTTATGAATACAAAAAACGTTAGTTCGCTGATCATCCACCAGAAGTCCGCGCTAAGAATGTCTATGAATATGGCCCTAACTGTTCATTCTAAGGGATCTTGGTAAACCATTTGTCTTCTTTAATGTAATGTAGAGCTGTATATTGTCATGAAAATGTTTCTAAACATTACTAAGTTCATGTGAATATTATAAGGAATTTGTTTACTTTACAGCGTATATGACGATAGCTAGCTAGTATCGAACTCGTGAGTAATGTACTGTATCCTTGTATGAAGTTAGGCCTAATTGTGCCAAGCATTATGTACGATTAGAAGCAATACCTTTGGTTCCTCTAGTTTCTAGTTATCACAGAAACATTCGTGTTAAGAGAACTTACTGTTACGTGTTTAATTTATCGAATAGCAAATTGAAAATGAATAAAAAGTTTCATGCTGTATCAGTCAAAATATCATTTACGATGCTATCTGGCTTATGCCATGTTTATGAGAATTCACTCGCGTCACTGACATGGTAGGGTAGAGGGCATTTGTATTCAGAGTCTGTGCTACTGGGTTGCGGAACGTCACGGCGACGTCATTCAACGCCGGTGGACTGTGGACGGGGAACCAACGCTTTCCCCATGCTTCTACCCCTCTCTTCCCCAGTTCTGCATCCCTGGTCAATTGCCTTCTTATCCTATTCGAGTTTATTATCGCATTATCGATAAATCTATCCTCTTCGATTTCAGATGTCTCATGCGGTTACTTAGGAATAGTATTCAAACACACTACAACCGCACAATCAGAGAATATCTGAACCTGACATTTCCAGAACGATGGATTGAATAGAATAGATACGGCCGGCAAGATTACACGATACTATACCGTGTGATCTTTGAAAGGAATGGTGTATGGGAACGCCTGTGTTTCGATTGTAATGGAGGACTTTTGTACACCTACTGTGCAGGTGTATGTAAACAAACAGTTCCAAATCATTTCCATCGGTATGAAGGCCGTCTTTCATGGTACCTTCCATCATAATATGCCCGTAACAAAACCGTACAGACTATTAGTTTAATATATTATGTTTCATTAATGGTTCTGCTGAATTAGTGGTGTAAGATACTTTATTTTGTGTACTGTATAAGAGTGCAGAAGAATTCAACTTCTACGGTGCAAAGAAAACAAAAAATCTCGCTCCACGTTGAATACTGTCTTTCTGCCTACTCCCCTACGATGACTGACTAGGTTAACCGCCGTACGCTGAAGTCGGAGAAGTTGCCGCATAACCCAGGCGCTACATTACGCTCCATGATCCACATTTACGTGTCCTTGCAAATAAATTAAGATGATATTGCTGTATGTCGCTTATACAATTAGTGACCAATCCCGCATAAGAATTCGTTCAGTTTCAATCTTTAACGTCATCTATCGCTGTAATATTGCCGAATAATCTTGTCGCTCCTGATTCGCAATGTTCTGCATATGGAAGATGACTTTTATTTACTGTGAAATGTTGAAAATATACAATCAACTCCAGATTTACAGCGTATTCCGAATCTCACCAGACCGGTGGACAACAATGACGTCACGCTGCAGCGGAATAGGAACAAAACTGCTGGAAGGATCGATGGCTGTCATGGCGACTGTGTAACTGGTTATCTGTGTTACGCTAGTAAAATTTTGCGAAATTTCCGTACTGCCATCTCTTTCAAAGAAAAGAGATCATAAACAACTTATTTCTTGAACTAGTAGTAATAACTGGTCCGTTGACATGTTCGCTCATAAGCCATTAACATATTGTTTTTACGTTGTGCTCATTACAAACAATACAGCAGAACTAAAGCAAAACACACCGCCATGACACAACAGTGCACGACGTCATTCGTCTGCTAATTCCGCCCTAAACAAGAACCAATCAGATTCACTGATGGCGGCTGATGGAGACTGGCACCACCTCTTCAAGCTGATGGCACCGGTGCGACACCGGTGGAGCATCAATGACGTCATCGGTGGAATTCGGAACACCGAGATGCCATCGGATTGCTCACCGGTGAGATTCGGAATACGCTCATAGTGAACCTCTGCAGACTTACATATTTCGTTCACTATATCCGAGGTTCACTAATTACGAAGTGTCTCTCTCCTAATCTTAAATGACAGGAATGAATGAAATTGTGAAAAAGAAAATAAAATACTATGTAATAATTAAAATATTTCATTTTTGTGGAATGTTAATAAGAATTGATTTAATTAAACTATGCTGCTGATTCACGTCCGCTTGCGAAAGACTGCGTTCAAGGTCACTTATAATATTCGCCTTATCTTCCGAAGAAAACAATTTACGCTTCGACATTTTTATGCAGTACATTCACTGTTCGAACACTAGAAATGCGTACTCAGTCTTGGAATTTCCTTGGTCTCTCAATGGAAACTGAGAAGGGGTTGAAGGAGTTTGAAAGCCATTGGAATCTTATCTTCATTTATGCTCTGGACGTAATGTGCGTTCCCTTTTAATAAAAGAAGACAATTTCATTTTCGATGCTATCCGTCATAATGGAAATGTTTCTGAGAACAAAAGGTAAGCCTTTGACGGTAGAGGATTAGAAATAACAGTAGAGTAGTGTGCCTGAGAACGGAATGGCAATCCTTCGACGGTGGAGTGAAGCAAGGTCGTCACTCGTTGCCTGGATTTACAGTACAGCTCATTGTCTAGGAATCACTAATTCTATCTTTGTCCTTTGACTGAAGGACTAAGAAACTTAGAATGTTGTTTTCAACACATTCTTTCAATTTTATACAAGAAGGTCTGACTTCAAATAAGAATTTGTCAGGATACAACTCTTGTAACTTCAATTTTTGAGGTTCACTATAACCGAAGCGAGGGTTCAGTATAAACAGAAATATTAATATACTTTTAATGTATGCGGGTCGGGACCAACGATTTACCTTCACTATAGCCGAATGTTCACTATAACCGAGTTCACTATAATCAGAGTTGACTGTATTCTGTAGAAGATCGAAGTCTTTTCTTTCAGTTCATAGTTGTTCCGTTTTATACTCAATATAATGAAGAAGCAAAACCCAAGACTCAACTATGATAGTCCTAAGTTCATCGGGATTCCTTAAGGAGATATTCTCAGAGAATTTCGGTAGGGTGAGCCAGTTGCCAGGTAACACTTGTATCCAACTAAATCTAACGTAAACATAAGGAAAACTCAAACACCTACGTAATATGTATCAAGGAATGAAAACCAAGGAAAAATTCCTTGTCGGACTCGGGAATGGAACCCGAGACGTCCTGGTCAGTAGCTAAAATTTCTAACTATTACACAAGCACTCAATTATAACACAATGTATAGATTACGTGACAAATTTAATGTGAAGATATTCATCTCCCGGTTTATTTTCTTACAATATTATTATGTACGTCCCTATGCAACATCAAATCATGGAAGATGAGATTCTGAATATTGCCTTTGTGCTAAAAAATGATGTCATGTTTCAGTGAGAAGAATGTGAAATCGATGACAGCGTTGATGTTATGGTGCAATAAAATAAAAGTGCAAAAACGAACATGGTGATAGTGGAGCAGAAATAAACATTTTACGTCCCAATTTTCAGCTCTTAAAATAGGCCTATGGCTGATTTATAAACCTGAAGAATGTTCTGGAAATTATAGTGTACTACAAAACCAGACACGAGACCAAAGAAAAGACATGAATTTTATTTAAGGCATACTCAAATGTTAGATGAATTTGGATGTAGTCTGCCTTCATGAAAAAACTTTCGCTGTTCTGATTTTTGCACATAACTCAACCATAGATTTTTAAACCGCTATTCCACCTCCCGAAAATAAACCGCACATCAGGAGTTAAGTCGCTGGAGTTTTTTTAACATTAACCATGCAACTGGTCATGGTCACCAATTCTGTCCATGAGGTATGTCCTGCGTAAATATTTCATTTTGAATTCACCACTTTTTTTTAAAGAGTCACGCAATGTAGAGGATTAAATTATTCTAAACTTCGGCGAATTCTTTTTATCACCATGGAGGGACAGCTTACTTGTGATTAAACGCGAAATTTAAATTATGTAAACGCGTACTATTTCCGTTTCCTTTATAAATTATGTCCAAAACATAATATCAATATAATATTTATAACATTGGATTTTGGATGAGATAATATTCTGGTTACATCACATACACATTCTCTTCCACACAACTCACCCCACTCTGTACCGTATCTGGTATCGCGAGACTGCATCTTACCTGCAAAGAAAGAAAAACAGATTTTAATATTTCATTTAAAAATAGTTTTAAATCCACAGACCTCAAGATTGATTTCCTTCATTAACAGGATTATACAGCACGACGTACTTGATTTTGCTCTTACCGCCTGAGTTACTTTGTTGGCCTAAAGGGAGCAGCGAATAGGGATTATAAAGAATGGACACTTCGCGTCGGTACCTTTGATGTAGCCGGACTGATTTCAATGACCTTCAAGCCAGCTAGAGTATGAGATTCTGCTTTCTACCTAGAGTTGGCGCTGACATCACACCAGCTAGCAGTCGACACAGCGGAAATATAACACATATAATTAATACAATTGGATCCATAAAATAATAAATTAGTCATTAACTGTATAATGTCTAGACTCTAGAGTTCCTTTATAATGAGAGTTGAGACGTTGACCCCAAGAACAATTAAAATACGTAATGATTTGATAGCACTGAAAATAGAAGAAGAAAACTCTTATGAGAAGTAAAACCGTATACCTATATTATATTATATACAAATATTAAACGAATTTTATACATAATTTTATAATGTATTATATTATTTTATAATAAAAAATTATTATTACAACTAGTTCGTCACTGAGAAATAAGGAAAAGCTGTTAACTTGAATTTATTTGAAGCAAAGCGATACTGGATTACGCAATAAGGCAGGCGATGTTTGAATCCTGTGTCTCAACTCTATTCTCAACAACGAGTTAAGAAAGCTCTTTCTAACTCGTTGATTCTCAATTATTATCTTAGCCTATGCTCGATTACACTAACCTCTAGCGCTTGAAAGTAGAACTAAACGCTGGCGCACAGAGAAACAAAACAGGAAAATTGGCTCAGTGTCCATTCTTTATAATCCCTATTCGCTGAAGGGAGTTTAAGAAGTGTCAAATAAACCTTTACTACCTGGTCAGTACTCTCATAAAATCTAGTATCATCTAAAATTGTAAGGAAAAGTGGAAGTAGGCTAAATCTGTGAGTAGTAATTAATTTTTCTTCTTTAAATTCCTTTTATTTCATACGAACTGTAGCGTTTCATTTGTTCATTTTTCGTAAAAAGTCGCGACGAAAATATTAGTCTGTGTTTCTTTAAATGATATTTCATATGTGCGTCATTTCCAATAAATTTACTGCTAGACACTGAAAATGAGAGAAATACGAATAGTCCAGCAGAAAAAGTGTTGAGAGCATATAACCAATATCACTCAACAAGAGCGCAGATATCCACTATACTAGGACAGCAGAAGTGAGCAGAGCGCGTATCGAATAATCTACTATTTCACACTACAAATAAAGCGCCCATCATTTTCAGTTTGGACAACCATTAAGAGGAGCTATCGAATAGTCTGAATTGAAAAGCTGAAAATTTCGTTTTAAATCCGATCAGATCGATTCGAGAACTTTCGAGAATTATCTACGTCGAACAGTCATCAGGTTGAAGTTTGGTACACAAACTTCACTTTGATCAGCCAATTAGCCATCGGCATGGCAACGCGTGGAAGCAACAACAGGAAGCTGTTGTACCGACACAAAGCCCCCTGCAACGCGCGCGGCGCTCTTGAAGGATTCCAGCGTTAACACGTCCTCCCTATTTTATGACACTCGACTCGACGATCGATTAATCTCGAAGCGTGCTGCCCATTGTTTAACTTAATTAACAACAGCTTCAATCATCGCATGCGAGGTTCGTGCAACAGTGCAACAAGAAGCATTTTGTGGTTTCAGTGAAACGTGCAGTAAACTTATGTGTAAGTATGATATTGAAGTTATGGAGTGATACTAGCTATACTGTAATTAATATGTTCTAAGTGCATAATTAAACGAATATATTGAAGTGCTAGCGTCATTGTGTACAAAATCAATGTCCTAGATCTTGATTCCCTGTACGGAAACGGAGAGTTATCTCCCTTCTCCTTGGGGCTGAGTATGCGTGTACGAATAAGCAACTGCTGTTGACGTGCTTCGTTTTGTCTGGTCATGTGTTTTAAGAGATAGTTTTGCACCCAGAGATGGAATATCGAAATAATTTAGATCTGGACATAATACTGGTTTCATATTAAATACCTTTGTGCGAGATCGTGCATATTTGCTTGGTTTCCGCACAAAACCAATCCCCGGAAAGTCTAAAATTCCACATTCAGTATTCCCAACCTAACACACACAACAATTTCCCTCTTCTTACCGCTTAAGTGACATTGATTTTACTGCTTTAGGCTTTTAACATGTTATTTTTAGTAATAATTATAAATTGGAAACTTACCACTGCAATTTCACCTAAATTGCACTGTTAATTATTGTTTTTAAATATTTGCAAAAATTAAGTAAACTATAAAACTCCACTAAAGTTACTGCATTCGTGATGCAAGTAACATTAAGGAAGCCGTGAAAAAATCAACAAGATTCCAGACTCATCATAGACTGGGGAAAAAAAAGACAGAGTTATATCACGGCGTGTTGGAGTATTGGAGTATAGTAAACACAGAGAACATTTTAAAGCAACAATGTTGAAGATAGATATTTTCGTTTTGCAAATTTGCCGTCATTGAACAGAAACCAAGATGGAGATTTCATTGTAACTAATTAGAAATTCCTCTTTCAGGTATGTAATAAACGATCTTCGCACAAAATAATGTACGATACACGAGCGGTACATTTTCTTTCAATTCTCCGAAATTAAAAAAGCTCAACTACGTTTCGCTTTTTTAAACTTTTCCTCGAACATCAAAATTTCAACATACCGCTCTTGTAACGCATATTACTATTACCTTTACCTCTACGAACAATTTTTGTAATGGTCGTTTCTCAAGTAACGAGAGTGCAGTAATTTGCTCCAATTTTAACTGATGTGAGTTTTGACATAGCCTATCTATGCAATGCACAATTTTTAAACCGACTGCAATTTGTATTTTACTTATTTTAGATAGTCCCAGCTTAGATTAGTTGTGAGGGAAAATTTAGTGTCGCATATAATGCGATACTCCATTCGTAACAGGAATTACCTATATCAGAAACTATAACCGTAATGTCGTCCTTTATGACCTCTGTCGCATTTCATGTGCAATCGTAAAATACGTCCGATATCGTTCTTTTTATCTATAGCCATAGGCTACATACTGGTGAAGACTTAGAGCTAAATAGGACTTACAAAAAATTAATTAATTTTTAAGAGTGTAGGAGAAAGTAAACAAAGTCATAGAAAGATTAGTAACTTTACTGAAAATTAGCTCTGACGTAATAAGAAGAAAGCATGTTGTTTATTATACACACAGATGTGTTGGATATTATGATATTACCTAGTAATCAAAATATCGATATGCGGGATATGTTATCTCTCTTCCCATTTAAACCAATAGGCCAGTGGTCGTCAGCACTCGCTGAAATGGGTAGAGTGCATAGAGGGTAAGGAAATATGCTCCGTCGTTCACAAGGGATAGAGAGACAGCTTGCCAGCCAGCAGCCACGAATACATGCTAGGGCAGTGTCTTGCCCGAGGGTAAGAGACGCTAGCTCGAGAGTGCAGTGTTCTGATGACCGCTGCAATAGGCCTAGCCTACACCAAACAGCGGGACTACAATAATACAGCCTGACCGGAGGTTTATGTGAGCAGTAATCACATAACAAGACAAAAAAACACACTTCACCGCAGTTCGCCCATCACAAGATTAAACGATTGACAAAAAATCGTCAGAAGTATCATTTATTCTATGCAAAAGTGATCAATACTCACCGAACTGCTGAAACACTGCTTCAGCTATTTTAAAGTCTTCGTTAATAAAAACATTATATGGTTTTATTTATATTGTACACTGGCATTGAAAGATATCTGACCTACGATTTTATAATCGTGTAAGCGAACTTTTCAACCACGGGATAAGTCAGAACCAAAGATATAACAAATTGACAAATTTCGAAAAAGTTCTGCTAGTTCTCAATAGATGGCATTGTTATTGGGGCAGTTAAAGAAGTGCATGGGAAAGTGATTATGTAGATTCAGCATAAATTATTATCATAATTGCCAATATCAGCGGTTTCCAACAAAACCCAGTTTTGTTTTACAATTAACAGAGTGATATAAAAAAATTGAATTCAATATTGCGTGTATATTTACGTATGATTGACAACTGAGTTATTTTCGCAATCTATTCATAGAAGTAATAACTAAAGAATCCACATTTACACCAACAAATTATCGATCACTATCGATTAGTAGGGTCAGATATCTTTGAACGTCAGTGTACCAGTATTCCACTGTTGTGCGTTAAAACCTGTGCAATCGCCCTATAATACGACACTGGTATTAAAAGTATGTACTTTTCTTCTGCGGTATTTGAAAATACCCAATAAATACCGAATTTTAACGCTATTTTCAGTAGCGAAAAAGCCACTGCTTCCAACTAACTTATAAAAGGGCCATTAAGTCTCTGACCCTTCTGAATTCTATTGTAGCTTTGTAGCTTATTCAGCTATAAAACTACCAAGGCTTTCAGGAGATAATAATAATAATAATAATAATAATAATAATAATAATAATAATAATAATAACAACGACAAGTATTAACAGCAACAAAAATAAGAATAACAATGACACTAACCGTAAAAATACGAAAAGAGGAAGAACAATAAAACAGTAACAACAATAACAAAAACAGTAACTTTTTTTTTTTGTGATATAAGTTAAAGGTTGGTAAATTGTGATACGAGCAATATTGTGTTAGTTCTTTTTGAGAATTTATAATTTTACTGAGAGACAGAAGGACCGGTTTTGTGCAGAAACTTGTCCACGAACATTCCCTTAATACAGCGTTGTCAGACACAGCCTAAACGGAGCGGAGCTCTCCACTATAACTCGTTGCGTGCTCCGGTGCTTCCACAGACATAAGCAAGTTCACGCTCCGACTGGACGTGTCTAAGCACCACAACCGGTTTCGGAGCTTACAACTCTGACACTACTGCTTTAATACGTTGACGCAGTTAATTTTCAAAAAGAACTATCAAAATATTATTCATATCACAATTTACCAACCTTTATCCTACACTCGTACACAATACTGCAGTTATCCACCATGATCGCTAGAAGACAAGTTTGCCGAGACCGATACACTGATAGACGGTACGCCCATCGCGGCAAATGCTATGATATAGATGAGCTGATGGTGAAGGGTTAAATAGGAGTTAAGGTAGATGGCTGGTGCCCTTTTTGAATTTGCACTATATTACAGTAATCCCGTATGGCCAAAAAATGTGAGAGAAAACTGTAACACAACGGAAAAGAAAGGAAAAGGAACAGAAATAGAGACGAACTTTAATCCAGAAGTAGATCAGTGATTAAAATGCGATGAATTCCAAACAGGACAAAACCAATAACCGACTCGTTCGCCGCGTGCCACCTGGCGAACGGCCAGCGAACTCCCACGGGACCAGGAGTGTCAACGCCGTCACACCGAAGTGCCCACAAACCAATACCTCAGGCGTACACTCCGTTAAAAGTTCAACGAGAATGAAGTCAGCCATGTTCATACTTACAAAACGAAAATTTAACTAGAAACTACTAGCAATTATGACCATCGGCGTATTCCGAATCTCACCGGTCCGGTGGCATCAATGACGTCACGTTGCAGCGAAATAAGGAACAAAACTATTGGAAAGATCGATGGCTGTCATGGCGACTGTACAAGTTGTCTGTGCTACGCTAGCAAAATTATGCGAAATTTTCGTATTGCCATCTCGTTCAAAGAAAAGATAGCATAAACAATTTATTTCTTGGACCGGTAGTAATAACGGGTCCGTTGACATGTTCGCTCATAAGCCATATTGTTTTTACGTTGTGCTCATTACAAACAATACAGCAGAACTAAAGCAGAACACACCGCCATGACACAACAGTGCACGATGTTATTCGTCTGCTAATTCCCGCCCTATACAAGAACCAATCAGATTCACTGATGGCGGCTGATGGAGACTGCCACAACCTCTGCAAGTTGATGGCACCGGTGCGACACAGGTGGAGCATCAATGACGTCATCGGTGGAATTCGGAACACCGTGATGCCATCAGATTGCTCACCGGTGAGATTCGGAATACGCTCCATGATATCGTAAAAACTACTGTTAGAGTACCAATCATTCATGGTGTTCTGCCCAAGGGCAGGTCTTTCACTACAAAACAAACATTCTGCAATTTTTCCTATTTTCCACCTTTCCCTTAGTCTCCGCATATGATCCATATATCTTAGTGTTGTCTATCATATGATATCTTATTCTGCCTCGAACATTTCTTCCGTTCACCATTCCTTCCAGTGCATCCTGCAGTGGGCAGTTTCTTCTTAGCCAGTGTCCCAGTCAATATCTTTTCCTCTCACTGATCAGTTTCAACATTATTTTTTCTTCACCCACTCTTTCTAGCACAGCCTCATTTCTTATTCTGTCTGTCCATTTCACACACACCATTCTTATCCATATTTACATTTCAAATGCTTAACTTCGTCGTAATGTCCAT
This sequence comes from Periplaneta americana, assembly GCF_040183065.1. Classification (NCBI taxonomy): domain Eukaryota; kingdom Metazoa; phylum Arthropoda; class Insecta; order Blattodea; family Blattidae; genus Periplaneta; species Periplaneta americana. The sequence goes on from NC_091133.1 coordinate 56,579,211, forward strand.
GTTTCTGTCTCATACAATGTCAATCGACACGAAGCACTTCATTAGTCTTTTCCTGAATTATTTATCCACAGGTCCGTAGAAGATGCTTTTTCTATTAAGAGCTTCTTTTGCAATTGCTATTCTCCTTTAGACTTCCTGGTAGCATCACATTTTACTACTTAGTAAATCCCAAGTATTTGAAGCTGTCCTCTTGTTCTAGTGCGTCATTTCGAATTCGCAACTTTATCTTCTTTTACTTTTCTTCCGATAACCATGGCCTTCGTCTTGTTTGAATTTATCTTCATCCCATACTTCTCACAGGTGTCATTTATCTTTATTAGCACGTCCCTTACGAATTACCAATTGTAATAGAGCCTATTTCGCCAACCAAAGCTTATTTAAAAGCAAACTAATAACAAAAGAAGCCAAATTAAGATTATATTGGATCATAATAAGGCCAATTGTCATCTACGCCTGTGAAACTTGGGTATTGAAAAAATCAATAAAACAAAAATTGCTATTTTTTTCAGGAGGATATTAAGAAGAATCTTTGGACTCTCCAAGGATAGAGATGGCAACTGGAGAATAAAAACTAACAAAGAATTAAATTATTTAATACACAATCAAAATATAATAAATTTCATCAGGGCTGTGAGGTTACGTTGGTTTGACCATGTTAAAAGAATGGAAGACCAGAGGCTAGTGAAAGGTATATATAAATGGAAACCCATGGGAACTAGAGCAGCGGGTAGACCGAAAATCCGCTGGGAAGATGATATTGTGAATGATTTGAGGAAGCTAAGAATCACGGATTGGATGATGGTCGTAAAGAATAGAAGTTCCTGGAAAAAAAAATTGTTGAGAAGGCCAAGACATTCAATTTCGAAGTTGTAGTGCCTTGAGAAGAAGAAGAAGAAGAAGAAGAAGAAGAAGAAAAGAAGAAAAGAAGAAGAAGAAGAATGCCCCTTAGTATCGTCTCCTCTTTCGCTAACAAAGCCATATAAGCAACAAATCTTATACACTTTGTTCTTCTTGCTTCTAATGTCACCCCTCCCATATTCTGAAAACAGTTCTTCACTAAATCCTCCAAGGAAATGTTGAAGAGGTTAAGTGATAAAGGACATCCACGTCGTTCTCCTCCCTCTATTACATTTCTCAATGAAATTTCTTCTCCTATCCTGACTTTGACTCGTTTCATATGTGGAATATAAAAGACGATATTAAGATTTAATTACAAAACAGAATAATCGAAGACAGAAGACAATGGGAATGATTAAATACTAGAAATTAAAACACATAACGGACTACTGAAGAAAAGAAAGAAAAACTTGAGAAGAAAATGTATTCAATAAATAAACAAATACACAAATAAATACATAAACAAAGAAACCATAATAATGATACAATGTGCGAGAAATCGACTTTTACAGTCGGTATAGCGCTGGCCTTCTATGCTCGAGGTTGCCGGTTCGATCCCGGCCCAGGTCGATTGCATTTAAGTATGCTTAAATGCGACAGGCTCATGCCAGTAGATTTACTGGCATGTATAAGAATTACTGCGGGACAAAATTCCAGCACACCGGCGACGCTCTGATCTGACCTCTGCAGTTGCGAGCGTCGTTAAATAAACCATAATCTTCTTCTTCGACTTTTACAAATTCTGAGGGATTACAGAGTAGACTGAAATGAACAATTTCAGACCACAAAGTAAGGGTCGAAAATGTTTATTTACTTGTCCAAGGATCTAATTCTTTGATGTTGTAACACCTGAGAGACAGGCAATTGTCTGTTTACATTTCAAGTACACGTGTTCTTTGTGTTTTCAGTTTAGGTCACCGCCCACTTGAATTTGGAATCTCTGAGGAATTCCGCCAGTAACATTTGATGTTAAGGTGGAAACGTTGAGTCATTATTATGATTGTGGGATGTTTTTTTTTTCAAACCAGTGCAGTAGTAAACTGTACTCAGAAAGTTACGTATACCTACTGTTTTTATTTCACATTCTTTCGCCATCAGACTTATCAATACACTGTATGATCATTCTGAAACCTGTAATCTACCACCTATATTATTATTGACTTTGTCATTTAGCAATATTATGACCTGCAATAGTAACTAAGCATTTTCGAGCCTCACTTTCTTATTTGAAATTGTTTATTTTCGTCTATAATCTCTCAAAGTGTTTAAAAGTCGTTTTTACGCATCGGGTTAATTAAGTAAATAAGTAATATAGGACGAGTTAAAAGATCCTTAACACCATCTAATATAAAGTGTAAAGAAGTTATGCTGGGCACAAATGTTCATCATAGAAAGAGGTTACGCCCAGAGAAGCCATATTTGTTATGTATCAAGCAGATATCCGCCATAATTGAAGGGTACACGGGAATAGCGATCAAGGTCCATTTTAGAAAGTTTCGAGAAAAACGAATTTCAAAGTTTAAGCACTTAATACTTTGTTATGTGTGTATTTAATAGAAATTGACGTAGTGGAATGTAAAGAACGATGATTTCTTATTACTAGCTAGACTACATGACAGTACTTCCTTTCCACTATAAAATAGCATTATTAACTCAATTTCGATTTTTGATGGACCTTGATCGTTTTTCCGTGTACCCCAACTCAACAATTTGAGTGGGAAGTTGGTGGTGCGATGCATCAAATAAGGCTGAAATTTCACGATAAATGAAGCGATGAAAGTTTTTCAACCTACCTTAAGCAGTAAACGCACTACTGTAACCAAAATAAATAATGGGATAACGAAATAAAAATAACTGTAGAACGAAAGAGCGCGAGAGAAAGAGAAAATGAAGGAAATAGGTACAGAGCAAAAACTGGCCGCAAGAAGAAAGAATGCGAGGACAGAAGAAAGAAAAATTAGAAACAAAAAAATTGAAATCAAAGATATTAACGATAACAGAACAATACAGAATAGAAATTGTAATTAAGAATAGAGTTCAGTGAGAAAATTTATACATTACTTCTATGGTTCTTTTTGTTGGTAGAGATAATTAGATCAAACACGGACTAGATCCAAACAACACGAATAAACTGTGTGGAGAAATAAATAAAGTGAATTTAATCTTCTTCAACGGCCTTCATCGTGACACCCCATCAGCTGTCAGCTAATTCACCCTCGTTGTCGCATCACAGCAGAATCTCCGCACAGCGAACCCACGCGGAAGGATATTGAAACAATTCCCGGAAGGGCTGTCGAGTCGAAGTTAATTTAGAACAAATGCTGGCCGACTCCTCTTCAAACGTTGCCGGGAGATGAACATTTCGTTTCTAGTACAGGAGGGGGCACGTTTCAGCTTGTAGTTATACTACCAGAGAAGTCCAAGACCATCGAGATATGGAGCATAGAAAGTTAGGCTACTTTCTTACATTCAGACCGTCATAAATCTGTACATATATGATGTTCTAGTGTTTATGAAAGAACATTTGCAGGATTTTAATATGAGAAGTGAGATACAAAATCATACAACGAGGAATAGGCAATTATTAGATTATCCACTTTGTAGACTTAGTGTGACAAAAATACTATAAATTGATTGGAATCAAATTATTTAATAAGCTCCCTGTAAACATTCAACTTCTTCCTGTTGAAAGTTATAAAACAAAATTATACAGTTGGTTAATTAAAAACCCACTTTACTCAATAAATGAGTTCTTTGAAATTGACATACATTTTTAAACAATGCAGTTTTAAATGTTATGTTGTTTAAATTTTTTTTAATAATGAGATTTTAAATGACACCTAGTGGTAAATCAATTTACATTTAAATTTCAATGTATTAATGAACAGAGAAAATTGCACTACCTTATGTAGCATTTTTTAAGTTTATTATTAACCTCTGTTTGTAGTATTCTTAATTAGTTACTAAACATACGACAACTAGTACTTGATACTGTCTTATCTAGTAAATATAGTACTTTTAACTTTATATTATGTAATTTGATAAATATCTACATTATTTTAATAATTACATTTTTATTTCGTCTATCTATGAAATGTATTGCAGTAAGATTGTAACATTTGACAATGTCTATAGAGAAGTTTTTCATTCAATGACAATAAAGATGATGATGATTATTATTATATTATTATTATTATTATTATTATTATTATTATTATTATTATTATTAGTAATTCTATTATAAATTTTATTACATGCGACAAACTTCTTTTGTGCGAGATCGTGCGTATTTGCTTGCTTTCCGCACAAAACCAATACGCGGTAAGTGTGAAATACCACACTCAGTATTCCCAACGTAACACACGTAACAATTTCCCTATTCTTACCGCTTAAGCGTCATATTCATTTTACTGCTTTAGGCTTTTAACATATTATTTTTAAAGACGTTCAATATAGTAATAATTATAAATTGGAAACTTACCACCGCAATTTCACCTAAATTGCACTGTTAATTATTGTTTTTAAATATTTGCAAAAATTAAGTAAACTCTACAACACCACAAAAGTTACTGCATTTGTAATGCAAGTAACATTAAGGAAGCCGTGAAAAAACCAACAAGATTCCAGACTCATCATAGACTGGGGGAAAAAAAAGACAGACGTATATCACGGCCTGCTGCAGTATAGTAAACACAAAACATTTTATAGGAACAATGTTGAAGATAGATATATTTGTTTTCCAAAGTTGCCGTCATTGAACGGAAACCAAGATGGAGATTTCATTGCAACTAATTAGAAATTCCTCTTTCAGGTATGTAATAAACGATCTTCGCACAAAATAATGTACGATACACGAGCGGTATGTTTGTTTTCATGTTCTCGGAAATTAAAAAAGCTCGACTACGTTTCGCTTTTTCAATCTTTTCCTCGAACATGAAAACGTCAACATACCGCTCTTGTAACGCATATTACTATTACGTGATTATTTTGCACCAAGTACTACAAAAATGATTTCAGACAGCTTTTTAAAAACGTTAACATAGTAATAAAATTAACATTTATCAGTTTTGAAATCCCAAAAAATGTAAATAAAGATTTCATGTAGACCTATGCCCACTTGTGGCCATGCACGTATATACTGTACATTATGCAGAAACGTATGAATTTGGCCAGATACACAAAAAAGTATGCACGAACGCAAGCATGGAGAAATGTCTGGAAGCACGTATTTTATCTGGAACGCACGTAAAGTACCAGAAAAAAAGTAATGGGCTGAGTCTTATGGCAGTCCTGCATGTAGGCAACAAGGTTCGCAATACTGTCCACAAGTAGCATACAAAGAGGCACTTTTGTTTACTGCACATGCGCAATACGTTGTATCTGGAACTTAAGAAATTAAGCGCCTCACATCTTTTTTCGGAAACTGTACGTACACACGTATTCGATAAAGCACAACTTAAGTATACGGATATGCTTATTTAGTCTGGCACGTACTATTAAAAAGTACGTAAGGCTACTTATATACATGCATTTTGTTAGACACTTACAGACAAGTATTGGGTCAGGCACGTACACATGAAAACACACGTACACACGCGTACAAGTATTTGGTCAGCTACATACACATCGCATACAAGTATTTGGTCAGGTACTATGCAGAGTGTTAAAAAAGTATCCAATATTTTAGGAGGTACTAGTATGCATCAAAACAAGAAAAAAAAATGTCGAATAAACATGGGTCCTATAACACACACTTTCTGAGATCTGAACACTTGTTCATAGGAGGTGCTCAATGTGACGCCCATTTATGGCAGTTCCTCTGCCCTTCGACGTAAGGAATCACGCACTCTTTGAAATTGACCTGGTTGTTCATGAAATTTTAAGCTGAAATTCTCTAACATCCTCTGTATGTGAGAAACTGTATATGTAAATTAGACTGAAAATGTAGCTCTCAGCTTTGCAGATACAGAAGAAAATGAGACTGACGTTACTTAGATGACGTTTTGGCTCGAAAATCTTACTCAGATTCATTTTAAAATATTGAGAGATTTCAAATCCTGTATCAAGTTTACTTAAACAAAGTCACTTCTTATTAATTCCCATTATTCCACTACCATTGCATTACCGGATTGATTAAATGTTAAAATATTCACTTAAAAGAAGAGCAGATGTGTCACGAAAAGTAATTTATTTACCATGCACGGATACAACAGCTGTTGTTAGCGTCGGACGTCAGACCCTGTGAACGATGGACAACCAATCAAACCACAAGAAAAAAGATTAAAAAACAGAATGAACGCTGTCAAATACAGGCCAACGAACATAGTTGTGGTAGTGATAGTGCATCCCATCAAAACAGCATGTTTGGTTTACTACTGTATCACGATATAGCGCAGCCTTCAAATCTAATCTAATATCTAAACCTACTTCCAATTATACTATCCAAAAAATACGTTATATTTCGTACAACCTTTTCAGGCTAACATTAGTGAAAGACGAACAAGATGGCAAAAGAAGACGGAGAAAAGAGCTATGAAAAAGAAGCCTCAAGCGAATCAGCTATGGAAGCCTGCAGGTAAAGAGATATGCAAGAACGTCCAGAGGAAGAAGTACGCAAGAAAAGCTCACAGAGAAAGAGGTACTGTACGTAAGAAAAGCTCGCAGAGAAAAATGTACACAAGAAAAGTCTACAGAGGAAGAGATACGCAACAGAAGCCCATGGAGAAAGAGGTAACAGGCGGAGAAAGAAGTTGCAGAGAAATCTACAGAGAAAGAGTACTGCAGGGAATCCTACAGAGAGGGACTGCAGAGAAGCCTACAGAGAAAGAAGTACTGCAGAGAAACCTGCAGAGAAAGAGGTACTACAGAGAAACCTGCAGAGAAGCCTACAGAGAAAAGGGTACTGCAGAGAAGCCTACAGAGAAAAGGGTACTGCAGAGAAACCTACAGGGAAAGGGTACTGCAGAGAAGCCTACTGAGAAAAGGTACTGCAGAGAAGTCTACAGAGGAAGAGGTACTGCAGAGAAGTCTACAGAGGAAAAGGTACTGCAGAGAAGTCTACAGACGAAAAGGTACTGCAGAGAACTCTACAGAGGAAAAGGTACTGCAGAGAAGTCTACAGAGAAAAGGTACTGCAGAGAAGACTACAGAGGAAAAGGTACTGCAGAGAAGTCTACAGAGGAAAAGGTACTGCAGAGAAGACTACAGAGGAAAAGGTACTGCAGAGAAGTCTACAGAGGAAAAGGTACTGCAGAGAAGTCTACAGAGGAAAAGGTACTGCAGAGAAGTCTACAGAGGAAAAGGTACTGCAGAGAAGTCTACAGAGGAAAAGGTACTACAGAGAAGCCTACAAAGAAAAATTATGGAAGCGAAACCTAGAGAGAAATAGGTACGGAACAGAAGGAAAACGACAATGAAGTTGATGATGAAAGTAAAGAAAAATAAATAGGAAAAATCTAGGAATAATCATACGATGAGGACACATTCAATCGCCTGTACTTTCAGGTGCACGAGTATTAAGTGTTGTCGGTATTTTCTAAGGGAACTCGTTTTCCAAAATAATTTTCTTTTACCTTTGCTCTATTATCATTATCACCAGGTTATACATCTGAAAACGGTAGTCTGCAGCTTGAAAGCATCTTTACGGGCAACTAAAAAGTCAAGCTGTTATTATAGATTGATCACTTTGCCTCTCCAACTTTGTATCGGCAGTTTTCTCTGAACTCTTAATGGCCAAGAAAGAATTAAGCTCTCCAGAGATAAATTGAGTAGGGATGAAGAAAATTGCATAAAGAGAGGGTTCGTGATTAATAACCATCTCCCTGCTGTTCCTGCGGTGGTTATATTCAAGCTCTTGGAAAAAGAGTGCATGCATAATTTGATAGGGGACGTCTAACTGCAGTCCGATACCTCTACGCTTAAACAATAAGCGACGTGGACGTCGCATGATAAATATACTGGCTATCTCTCAGTTTAACCGTGTATGCTAGCGACCAGTGAACTGAAGTACAGAGTTTAAATCTCGACAAAATCTATTCGGCATGTTTTCCATCCTCCATTCCGCATCGAATGAAGCATTGGGCCGAATAACTGTCTATGATACAATTTTTCAAAATCTAATTTTTAATGGAATAATCCTCTATATAGTCTTACAATTTTTCAAAATCGAATTTTAATGGAAAAATGCTCTATAGCCTATAGTCTTACACAGCTGACACAAAAATTGTTTTTTAATATCTGTATCAAAGGCGCTTCTACACGAGTTACAACCAAGAATTTCTTGGTTGGAACAACGGTCTATGTCACTAGTCACTTCTAGCGTATCCTGTTGTTTACATTGTAACGGGAGTTTTTTCTCTTTACGAATACTGGGTACTTGAACTCTGTGTATCAGGTTTCCGTTGATCTATTACGTAAAATGGACGAATGCAAGGCAGTGACGATTTATACGGTAGATATTGACCGGCTAAATAAATCTAAAAAAAAAATCCATACAAATTAATATTAATAAGTGGAAAGATGTGTCACGAAAGTCGCTGAGAGATAGTGGTATTGAGTACACAACAAGGAAGACGAAGTCCCAAGTTAGTGCGAAAAATCCTAAAAATCCTCTAAGTAATGTAAGTTCCTGTTTTATTTTTTCAGTATTTTATTAATTGCATTTTAATTGACAGATTACCTAATGTTAGTTGATCTATGTTGTCTTTTGCCACCATAGTTTATTTCAGAATTGTATTAAGGACAGATTTATGGAAATTTTTGTAAGGAAATGTGCTCACAGCTTGCTACTGATATCACAAAGGAGCCGTTTAAAATGTATTACTCTCTTACAGTCTGTAATTAAAAACCGTGAGTGTTATCGTCTTCATTATTATTAAAATTTATACTTAACAGATAAGTCATTTGTTGGGATGGATACTGAATATTCGGAACGGGGGTTCAAATTCCATCTCCCAACAAATTCCCAACTGTAATATTTAATTTTCTTTATTCGTTTGCTATTGTTATAATATCCATTAGTTTAATGGTGTCTCTACATCTCAATACATCAGTTATTTTCTAATAATAGTGTTATTATTTGGGCATGTAGCAGGTATGGGCGAATCCAGAAATGCATATAAAGTGTTAATTGGGAGACCGGAGGGAAAAAGACCTTTGGGGAAGCCGAGATGTAGATGGGAGGATAATATTAAAGTGGATTTGAGGGAGGTGGGATATGATGATAGAGACTGGATTAATCTTGCACAGGAAGGGACCGATGGCGGGCTTATGTGAGGACGGCAGTGAACCTGGGGGTTCCTTAAAAGCCATTTGTAAGTAAGTTGTAAGTGTTATTATTCGATCAATATTGTATGTTTATTCATAATATGACATTGAGTGCAACTTTAATCAATTACATGGTGTTAATTCATAATAATATATAGCATTTAAAAATGAATGTCAAATATTTTGTTCATAATTTAACCTTTTTATTGATTTTGTATATTTTATAAAATTCTAATTGTATAAAACTGTTTATCGTCTGTATTCTCCAGTAGCATTTCTGTGGAGTTAAAAATGTTATAAACTTCTATGACTTTCAGTAATATACAATCGTATACTTCGCTTAATGTACAAAACATATTGATGGAATAACGGTCTATGTTGCCCGTCCGATAGCAAATTTATGAGCGAAATTAGAGTGTAACATTTTTCTTCCTCCTGCACAGTTAGCAGATGTAACATAGACCGTTATTCGGTCTAACCCTTCAAATGTTTCTGACATCCCCTGCCCACATACTTAATTATATATTTTAACAACCCTGTTGCTTAGCGTCGATAGAATTTATGATTATTACGATGAGATTTTAGAGAACCGAGTCCGAGAATTTACCTCTTTCGGGAAAAACTCAGAAAATTCTCAACTTCACAATTATTAGTGCAAGCGGAATTCGAACATGAATGTAACACCATCTCCAAGTACAAGTTCTGTTTCTCTCTCTATTACTTATCTTCTTCCTAATCCTTTTTCTATTCCCCTTTAGTTACTTCTATACCTTCTCCTCTATTTTATTTTACGTTCATCATTTAACGCACCTGAACTTTTGTTCACCGATTTAAATGTTCTTAAAATTAGACAAATTTATTACAATTCTTTATTAAACCTTATACAAAAAAATAGCAATAAATTCAAATTATACCATTATAAATATAGAACTAGAAGATCCGACTTGATACGACTGAAGGAACCGAAGTTATTCATAAGCACAGCTTGCACGTACAGTACAATTATTTAGTCCTGACAGTCGCCGACAATGTGCGCCTGGGTCAGGCGAGTCCATTAAGTTACGCCGAGGGATGTTCAGGTTAGTCTGTCGCCTCCAGTCAGAGCGATCGGATGTTACGCATGCGGTGTATCGTTGTGTTTCCAGTACAGTTAAGCAGTACTGTATTTCTTTACCGACCGCTCGCCCTTATTTCTACTCCGGAACTCTCCCCACTACTATTACTTCCACTCTTTCGCGTCGCTGAGCTATCAGACTAAATAATCGGTCTGTACTTTGGTCCTACGCTATGTAACAAAATAATGAAGAAATACCCAAGTTTACGAAAATTTAGTTTTAGGAAATAAAAAAAATACCATGAGGAATATTATTTAAAAAAAATGCATTTGTTCACTATATATATATATATATATATATATATATATATATATATGTACAAGATAAATGGTAAAAATTAAAATTGAATTTGTAAGTTAATTTAACTAAGTTTTAAACTCGCTTTATTCCTTATAATTAGGTTCGTCATTATTAAGTGTATTTGAATCACGAAATCAGTGATGATTCCTATTTATAATTGTACAACTTCTTTCACTAGCAATAAATTTATTATATTAAAAAGTCAGCTTCACAAGTCCAATTTCAACTTGAGATTATGTTGATTATAAGTGACTCTTACTCAACGACATGTTAAAAACGGAAGTGTTGGCACACTTTCTTCCATGAGCAATCGGACCCTGGACAAACTTTTGTATTGCGTGTAGTGTCATAGCCAACTAAGAAATATTTCAACAATAAAATCCTGTACTTACGAAAAAGAATTTATTTCTTAACTAGACGTCGTAATTTGGCAGACGTTTTAAGATATTATTAGGTTTTTTTCCCCTTCACAAACCAGCCCGAAAGGAAATTGCCAACTGCTATTGAAATGGAAGAGGGCGTGTCTTAGAAGGCCAAGAAATCAGTTGGTTGTCATGGTTTCCGTCCTTAACTCGGTTTCTCTGGAAAAATAACAGAAATTTGTTGCTCTGGTAACGGACGACGTTGTTTCCGCTTGGAACAGACTCACAACTTCGGGTCATGGCCGCAATCAATCCAAGCCTCATTAGAGAGAGCCTCAAATTCGTCATTCTTGCTGGCCATGGAGAAGAAACCCCGACACAATTTTTTCTCTGTAACTAGGTAAAAACTTTTAACTTCAACAAATGGCATTAAATATTGAGTAAATGTGGTGTGATTTAGAACAGGGGTGTACAAAATTTTTCCGTGATGCATGAAAAGTAATTTTCATTAACCATGAACGTAAATTAGGGTAAAGGTTGGTAATGTGATATAAGTAAATTGTGATAGTTGTTTTTGAGAATTCATTGCAATTTTACTGAGTGAGAGGGAGATCGTTTTTTTTTGCGTCAACGTATTAAGGGAAGGTTTGTGGACAAGTTTCTGCACAAAACCTGTCCTTCTCTCTCTCTCAGTAAAATTGCAATAAATTCTAAAAAAGATCTATCACAATATTATCAATCTTTACCCTACATTTTATTATTATTGTTTTATTACAAAACAACATATAAACTCAGGGATATAGAAGTCATCGGATTAATGGTGGGCGTTAGAGGGACCATAACAAAACAATGTGTGTCATTCTGTCATAAATTTGGAGTCCCAACAACAATTAAGGAAATTTCTATTATTGCTTTGAAGGGTTCTCTGCAGATTTTACGGCGACATTTGTTTTTCAATTCAAATTACAGTTGAATTTTCTTAGTCTATTTTTATCTGTATTTTTATAAATTTTCATTATGTGAAATATTATCTACTGCAAATTTTAGTTTCGTATAAACAAATTTCTTGTATGACGTATCTTCTCATATACTTGCTAAAATTCAGTTCCTTTACCAGGCTGCTAATGATATTTTAGTTTGTTATTTAATGACAGTTTAAAATAGTAGGTTCTATGACGTTGGTCGGATTGGTCATATCACGATGGAATTTGTATACATAAGGTCAAAGATTCTCCATGCTATTCCTTAACATTTGCTTAGTTGGAGAAAGTCTCGGAAAAAAACCAACAAGGTAAACAGCACAAAAGGAAATCGAACCCACGTTCGACTGCAGATCCCGATCAGCAGGCTAACGTGCCTACCGCCAATAATCTAGGTTAGTTTATTTAAAAAGACACAAGTGGCTAGAGCGCTGGACTTACAATCCTGTGGACCCGAGTTCGATTCCCGATCTACCCCGATTTATAACTTGTGTTGCACAAGCTCGTGGCCCAGGTAACGCAGAGGTTTCCTCCGGGGGCTCCAGTTCCCCTGTGGCATCCCAACAAATCTCCATCATCTCATCTCATCTCCTCGCGGGAATAATAGCATAGATCAGCCTTCTATGGCACACCATGGGCAATGACTCTGTCAGTAAATCTCTACAAAGGAGGCTTGGTGTAGGTAAATGACGAAAAGTCAAGCAACTTAGCCCCATTAGCAAAAAAAAAAAAAAAGTATTCAGGAGGTTCCTTTTGTTACCGGCAACGAACAGCGTTCAGCTGTTGGTGTCATACAAACAAACCGTAAATTTGTCGTGTCCGCGGACGCAGAGAATATAAACGCATTGTACAGAGCGTTCGGGTTAAGAGTGCACCGAAAAAGCGTATGAATGGGTGGCAAACGACGTAAAAAGTAGCAATTTCGACCTTAACCTCCCGCATTATTCAACACACACAACCTACTAATAACAGCATGCACAGAATTAACTTATTATATTTTTCTTTCTTAACGAGTACTATTGTCAACGCATTTCGAACTGGCGAATCGAAGTCAAGCAATCGACTGCATTTGCGATGCGTGCTTACCCCATTCCTGGATCATTCTCCTCAACTAAAGTCAGCTGGGACAGCCAGTGCCTCGTGTGTGGTTTTGTACGTGACTTTGATTCACCAGTTCGAAATGCGTTGAGTTTATCCAGTGTTACAGAAGATGTTAAAATTCTTGGACTAGTTTCAGTTATACAAGGTTAGTAGTACCTTCACGGGCCGAGGTGTTTCAAACTCTTACTTCTTGTGAAATACGACGCAGAGATTTCTTTGAAAAACATTACAATGATGTGCCAATATCATTGAATTTTGTTCCTGTATATCCCTTTCTTTTGGCTTAACGTTATCGTTTAGCGATCCCGCTTTCCTCTATCGAAGAACAAGTTATCTAACTGCTTGGAACTCGAGCACCAGGATATCTCTCGCTCCCTTAATTCCATATACAAGTCTCAAGATAGGTTACGTTTTCTAGCGTGAATTTTTCGACCGACATTTCATTGTATGACTTGAGGCTTTCCCGGCGTTTGATGTACAATAACTCTTCTCGGATTCTCAGCCAGGTAAGTTGGAGATTCGCTTCCAAGCTTACGACGGTTAGCTCTGCCATCTTCTTCATTCCCTGAAGAAGAAGGCAGAGCTAGCGTCGAAAGCTTGGAAGCAAATCTCCAACTCACCTGGCTGAGAACCCGAGAAGAGTTATTCGACATTTCATTGGTCCAACAATGTAATGCATTTCATACACATACTGAAATTACATCTATATACAAACGTAACAAGACGTCTTGATCTTTGAGAGCCGTATTCATAGACATTATTAGCGCGGGCTTCCTGTGGATGGTCAGCGTTTTTCGTGTTCATAAATCAGTGTTAGCGATAGGATATGATTTGAATTCTGTACAAGTAACCAGTGGATAGCCGGGGCTCGTTTAGCACGCTCGTAGCGCGTGCTGCGAAATGTCTATGAATAGCACCCTGAGAGACTTACCAGATATCATGCTGCACACTGTACAATAAAGAGCTTTAAATGGTGGCCCGACATCGGCAGACTGCGATTCGGCCAGTTCTCTCGACCCAGACTGGAAACGCGAACGCTGTGTCTATAGTAAAATCTTATTTCTGCCACGTATGAAATGTAAGTTAGTATGTTATATTCTGAGTCAGTAATAACTTTTAAAACACTTGCTATAGGTTACAGAGTGTTTATGAACACTTACGACGAATTTTTTAGCCAACTCCACACATGGTAATCCAATGGAATAAGGTCGGGTGACCTCGGTGGCCAAGAAATGACTCCACCGCGACAGATCCAAAGCCCAGGATACGTTTCACTGAACTTACTACAACCTAACGTTTTGGTTGCGTCCGCATATGAGTACTGATGAAGGAGACTGACGCACGTGATTTTTAAACAGCTGTATGTCAGGTACTGTTAAGAACAGGGCATATGTTCAAATAAACTTTTTTGTTCAGAATTACTGATATCACTTTTCACACCATGTACCTTTCCACCTAATTCACCCTATATACAGTGGGGTGATATAAGGCATTCGCCGTTTCACCGCCTCCAATTCTCCACGCTTCTCCGTTGTAGATATCCTACTCACTTAGCTGTCTCCTGCTCGTTGCTTGTCCACCGCCTGTCTTCATGTCTTCCTTGGACTACGTCTTCCCCCAACTTTCAACAGGTGTATAATTCCATAATCTTTGTGGCCAACGTGTTTCCTTCATTCTCCCTAGGAGTCTTATCTTCACTGTCCTATCTGTTTCTTCCTTTACATCCATTTGTTCATTTTACAATTGCATTGTTACTATTCTCCAGCCTACACACTCTGAAATTTCTCCCTAATGTATAAATTTCTATGCCTCCAGCTATTGTTTTGCCTTTCATTTCTTTCCTACATTTTAGACTTAACAATATGAAAAATCTTTCTCCTATAGTGTGATACTCTCTTTCTCAGTGGTGTTTTTTCCACTCCACTATAATCTATTAAAATGCTGAACTGGCTTATCCTATTTTTATGGATTATCTTATCCGGGATGATTCTAATTGTACGAATTACAAGACAAAGTATTGTAATAATAAGTGATATACTTCCGAGTTTTTGATCAACATACAACATCCAGGATCTTTTGTAGTGGGTTATTGATAGCTGTCTAATGTGTACAGCGATTTAGCTTTATCTATAAGCTAGGCTTCTTCATTTCTTTACATAGGCTAATCTAAGTCTTCAATTATTGGGGAAATACATGAAACATCGTTGGTAGTGAAATGATACTATGTTATATCGAAATAACAAAATAACGATTAATCCAAACCAACACTGTTTACAGTCTACAATTTTCCTCTGCTTCGCCATCTGGACTAATTAGCTTTACCCTTTTGATTTCTCATCATTCGGTTATTTCAAAATTCCAAATTCGTTATATAAATAGGCTACTGATTCGTTTGCAATTAAGAATTATTTTGCCACAAATTTATATTTTATTATTCATCTTTCTCTACAGGCTAGTCTGCCTAGCTCTAAAACAAATATAAATTTCCACGTCAAAAATACTGTGCACCAAACTGTGCTCAGAATTATTTATAATTATTTCTTATTATTTAGGTTTTATATCCGTTACAATATTTGCTTTTATCTTATGTTGTTTGTATTAAAATAATTGTTCTCCGAAGACGATAAAGATTTACTCCGAACGTGCACAGACACATTCTTAGCTATTCGGCCTATTCTCGTCGCATTATCAGGAAATACGACGTTTCTTAGATCGTCAGCTATTAGTATGAGGCGTTATGTTCCCATCCAAATATTACTGAAAGTAACGAATTTATTTTCTTATGGAAATTATTCGGTTGAGAAGATTTTATCATCTAGTCTGCTGTCAAAAAATCTGAAACTTATAATTTATAAAACAGGTATATTAACGGTTGTTCTGTATGGTTGTGAAACTTGGACTGTCACTTTGAGAGAGGAAGAGATATTAAGGGTGTTTGAGAATAAGGTTCTTTGGAAAATATTTGGGGCTGAGAGGGATGAAGTTACAGGAGAATGGAGAAAGTTACACAACGCAGAACTGCACGCATTGTATTCTTCACCTGACATAATTAGGAACATTAAATCCAGACGTTTCAGATGGGCAGGGCATGTTAGTTGGGAGACCAGAGGGAAAAAGACCTTTGGGGAGGCCAAGACGTAGATGAGAGGATAATATTAAAATGGATTTGAGGGAGTGGGATATGATGATAGAGACTGGATTAATCTTGCTCAGGATAGGGACCGATGGCGGGCTTATGTGAGGGCGGCAATGAACCTGCGGGTTCCTTAAAAGCCATTTGTAAATAAGTTAATAGGCCTACGTATAATTCCTTGCCTTTTTTCATTATACGCAGTATAAAGAGAAGTAATTATTTACATTATGATAACTCTAATAAAAATATATGCATATTTAAAGTTTAAATGGATTATTTTGCTAAGATGAAGTAAACCTGGTCGTTATTCACGAGAAGCAAAAAATGGAGGACTGGAGGCTCTACGAAATAGTAAGTTATTACTGTTAAAATCGCATCTTACCACAAATAATTTAAAAGTCTGGTAGGACTGCACGGTTATCTTCGTCTCTTTTTGTGGCGAGAAAAATAAAATTTGTCTTACAGCCCGGAAGGATGTTCATAACGTAATTTAATTTTTATTTATATCATTATTTATATCATTATAGTTTATCATTACAGTATTATGATGAAAAAAATGAATATTTCAATATTTTCACGGCGATACAAGTTTTCAGCACAGAAAAACCGATTTTGGTTGGGCCTTCTATTTGTCTATCTGTCTCTCAACAGCAATTTCTCTGACCAATTGGTCGGACTTTGTTCATATTTAGTACTTATCAGTCCATTTGTCTGGAAATTAAACACATGCAATGCAGTTTTAGTAAAAAGGAATGAAATTTCATTTGAAAACAAAATCACATAATGGCAAGCACACCACCTACACGTAAGCCCAAATATTATTTTTCTTCGGATGAAATTCTCGCCAAATATTTTTCTCGCCCTAAAAATAACTATCTCGGCAAGGTTCCAAACCGAGAACTTGAGACTTAGTAATAAGCAAGGTCAGCATTAGAATATTAAAGAGAAGTAACTCTAAGGCCCAAATTGTAGTTTTCTTCGGAAGGAATTGAAGGGTTCAGAACCATAGTGGGCCAAGCGCCATTTACTAAAACCGTAGAAAACAAGAGTTAAAATGAAGTTATCACCATAATTCAATGGAAACACATAGCAAGTAATATAAAGTATACACATTAAAACTAAATGATATGTCAATCTTCATTAAACTATGGTAATCACTTAACTTTAACCCTTACTTTCTCTGTTTTTAATAAATGGCGCTTGGCCCACTATGGCTCTGAACCCTTCAATTCTCGCCAAAGATTTTTGTCGCCCTAAAAATACATCTATCTCGGCCAGGTTTCAAACCGTGAATTTAAGATTTAGTAATAAGCAGGGAACGGATTTATATGGACTAAAAATATATGAAATATGTAAATATATATGTAGTTATTTTTACCAAAATATGGAATTAAATATGGATTTTTACCAAAATATGGAATTAAATATGGACTTAAAATTATAAAAAAATGACTATGTACGTTAAATATTGGTACATTTTAATCAAACTAAACAAAAAATATAATGGACGTACCTTATCTTCCAATGTAGTTTCAACAAAACACAATTTTTATTGTCTGTTACCATAACAATAGGTTACAAACATTTCTTTCAAGTGCTGAAAAGTGAATCTTCTTCTATTGTCTCTGAGGATAGATTTATACTGACTAAAAGAGCGTTCGACGTCACAAGAAGTTACTGGTACATAATTCAATTTCACAATGTCTGCTGGGGATAAGGCCAAGTTAATCTTCACTGTTGATTCACCACTCATCACAGCAACAACCTTTTGTAGTTCTTCATATCCAGGGTTTTTTGAAAGTACAGTGTCCACCTTAGCTCTTACTGCATCTGCAACTTTACCTCTACCACGATTCAGTTGTTCCACAGTACTATTTATAATTTCAAAACTTTCAGATAGTGAAAGGTGCCTATTTTGGAGACTTTTGAGCGTTTTTATGATGCATGAAAATGTATGCTGAATGTGAGCTAAGTCATTCTTCACACTTATGTCACAGGTAACTGTTTTCGCAGTATCAATTGAGACTGCATCTTCAGAGTCCAATGCAAGGAGAACATTGTTAATAGAGTCTATATGTTCGGCATAATATTCAACTGCTTCTAGCCATGTACCCCATCTAGTTAAAATTGGCTTTGGTGGCAATGGAATTTCAGGGTACATTTCTTTCAACACGTTAACTCTACTGGGAGCTTTGAGAAATACTTTTTTCACTGATGAAATCAACAAATCTACTTTAGGGAAATTGTCTCTGACCACTTCTGCCACACGATGAAATGCATGCGCCACACAAGTAAAATGAGTCAATTTAGGATATACAACAGATAATGCTTGTCCAGCTTTGACCATATAAGGGGCAGCATCGCTAATAAAGAATAACACATTATCGTACATAATACCCTTTGGCCACAGGATACCCATAGCTTCGTTGAACAGTTTAACTATAGTTTTGTTATTGCACTTTTCTAGAACATCACAATGTAAAAGAATTCGTTCAGAATATTGTTCACTTAACAAACCGATAACTACATTACCAACAAGTCTACCTTCTTTGTCGGGAGTCTCATCAATGGAAACCCAAATTGAACTATCTTTAATTTCATCTCTTATCTTCTGTATTGTCTCATCGTAGATGGATGGAGCATACGTCTTCCTAAGTGTTGACTCATCCGGGATTGTATGTTGAGTATATTTTTCAAGGAATTCCCTGAAGACCTTATTCTTTAGTTTGTAGAGAGGAATATCAGCAGAGATGAGAGAACGGCACAGGTCGATGTTAAACTCAGATCTTACATTCGATGTTGTTGGTTGTGTTAAAAACAATTGTCTCTGCTTGGAATTTAGTTGTTTGTTGGCCTGATGTTTACTAGTTGTAATGTGTTGTTGCACCAGGAACTTTTGTGTAGATGATACTGCACACTGACACAAATTACAAAATAATATTTTATTGTCAGTTGATAAACCATCTTCTTTAAATTCTGAAATGTAACTTGTTAGTTTTGATTTTAAATTGACTGAATGACGTACTTTTGGCATATTTACCGTCTTTATAGTATGATTTACAAAACTGAACCTATGTGTACTCTGACTGGCATTTAACTGTTGAGCTGCACAACTGAAGTCTGTTAAAAATTTTAAATTAAATTAATACAGTTTTGTAACTTACTTTCCCATTGTTGATAGGACTGCTAATTTTCAAATAACTCTGATGTTAAAGGGATTACTGAACATGTGTTTAAATCTCTATTGTTGAAATGTATTTTTAAAAGTTAATGGAATTTTGTTTTGTTTTATTGTTAAACCTAATATAATATGGACTGTTTTATATGAAATATGGAAAATATATGGAAATTAACGAAAATATGTACTAAACTCTAAAATATGGAAAAATATGGAAAATAAAAGTAGGATTTTTCAACCCTACACATTGTGAAACATAAAGATAATGCAAAATATAAATTATATTAGCTTTATAAGTAAATATGTATTTACATATAAATCCTTTCCCTGGTAATAAGCAAGTCACCATTACAATATCAAAGAGAAGTAACTAACTACAATTTACTTATTATTAATATCAACGTGTCAACCAATAAGAATTGGTCATTAACATATTTGACAAACTGGTTACATAATAAAATAACAATAAAAAGAGTACCGTAATAATAATGATAAATATTTTACAATACATGATTATATGTTTATAAAGTAAATTAATCAAATTTATTATTGTAAGTTGGCATCTGAAGGCAGGGAAAAGAAATACACAGTAGAACTTCTGTTTTAAGGAAGTTTGTGACTCTCATATCGTTCGTACGAATACGAAAGCGAACTTTTTTTTATGAAAGATTCACATGCTACATCACCTTTAAGGATCCTGAATAGACATTGTAGAAATTGGATCTTGGCGTCTGGAATATAAACTATGACATTTCAAATAACCCAATTTTTCTCGTAACCATTCTTGGAATCAATGGACATAAATCTGTACGGATATAAAGATATGGATTTTCCTTTGGTATTTTCTAATTGAAGTGTATCAGTTTCAATAGAATTCCAGACTACGGATGCATATTCAAGCTTTCATCTCACTAATGTTAAGTATTAAAAGTGAATCAGGCAATCGGGCGTAGAGAAAGAATGACGTATTGGCAGCATTACACCCAACATTCCAACTATAGGATTATAGATTAAGTCTAAATACTCGTGAAAATGTAGATTACTGTCAAAGAATACCCAATCTGTTCTGTTAATATGATTATTATTTTAGTTTGATTTAACAGAAGTAGATTTTCTCGAAAAAGTTAACGATAAATGTTGTGAAACATTAACAATGGCATAGGGTGACCAGATTCACGTCGATAAAAAAAGAGGACACAAAGCTTAAAAAACGAGGACATTGTTCGAAAAAAGGAGACAGAAAATATATATTCAGATTTAGGTTTATTATACTTTAAATTATGTCAATATCAATTTTATTATAGAATATTTACAGTACAGATTTAGGCTTATATCATACTTAAAAGCATACTAATATCTATTTCATTATAAAATAATTATGAAAAAAACTTAATAATGTTTTCAGAGTTAGCTACATATGAGCCGTTCAGAGCAAAAGTGGTGTAAGTCAAAATTGGATAATGAGGTTTAAAGTAAAAATTCTGTAAAATACAGCGCAAAGTTATTAATATGTCGTTCTTGCTATCCACTGACTACTAATAGTTTAAATAAAGTGGATATTAATTGCTACTTTGCCTGTATTTTACAGGACGTTTACTTCAACCCTCATTACCCATTTTTGACTTGCACCACTTCTGCTCTGAACGGCTCATATGAAAGTCAAGGGAACTATAATTGAATTTTTATTTCGAAAGCGTAACTTGTGACACTTTCGCGCATGTTACATTTTTAACCAGAGTGCTCTTTACTCTTTTCTATAACATATTGTTGTTACAAATCATAAAATAAGTCACATATTCCATCTATAGAAGTGGATAAGATATGGACTTCTAGTTTGGGTAATGTAATAAATGCTACTGAAGTAGTTTGAGCAGAACAGTATATGTTACGTTTTCGAAATAACCGTTCAAATATTAAAGAGGACAGATAAAATCTATATTGATTTAAGCTTAGGCCTATATTATACTTAAAATTATGTCAATATATATTTTATTACAGGATACTTATGACAAAACTTGATAATATAAAATGATTTTACAGTTATCTACATATGAAAACAACAAGCATAACAAATAGGAGCAAAGAGAGTTATAATCATAGGCGAAGAGTATATTCCGTCGTTGCTGCTGCCACCTACAGCAAATTACTTGAAGAGGCGTCAAATCAGATAATTTAAAAATATCAGGCATACAGGTAACGAAAAGGAGGACATTTCTTGATTTTTTAAAATCCCCCCGGACCCCGGACAAAGGCGTAAAATGGAGGACATGTCCGGACAGAAGAGGACGTCTGGTCACTCTACAATGGCATAATAACTTTACCTAGAAGCGTTTGTTGCAATATAAATAAAAGAAAGCATCTTAAAATGGTAGATACATTCTGAAATATAGCTATATAAAAGCACACATTCGTAGGCTAATCTCCCACCATAGCAAATGATGAAACCGAAAGTTATCCCACCACCTAGCTAACATATTACCGCGGTGAAGCTTGCAATTGAGTCAGCTGAGAGCTTCATTCAACAAAATTACCTAGTAGCAAGGAAGCCTGATGTATTACCTTCCATAAATTAATTAAAACCGGATTAACTTATCGGTAAGGCTCCCGCGGGCCTGCAGAATAAGCCTTATAGCCGGCTAGGCGTGGTGCGTCCAGATGCTCAGTTATTGATCGGTAGGTCGGTCGGTCTCTCACAGCCTCCTAAAGGATCCACGCGGCCGTGGACACGTCCGATACGGACACTACACTACACTTTAAAAAGATCCCTGCAGATACACTTATGCATTTCATATACTTCTGTATTATACTGGGGGTTTCCATGAAAAACGGACTGACTGAACTTCAATAGAAGTAGGCAACTAGGAATTGCTGCATTAACGAACACCTCGTAGTGAATTCTTATTTACATAAGCAAAAATTAAACCATCTGAATTCTGAGGAGAGTATACAGTATGGCCTACTTTCCTTTAACGTTGCTACCTACAAACACACATACAGGGCGATCCGTTTGGGTGTGTATAAAATAAAAACACCGTAAAACATTTACTACTGAACTATGGTACACAGACTACTCAATATACCAATGAACCAACAGGATTACAACGAAGAACTAAACATAATCAAATACATAGCACAAGAAAACGGATACAACCCCAACATAATAGACAACATAATACGTAAGACAAAACAAAACCACAAGAAACAGAAGAATAGAACACAAACACAAGAACACAAAAAATACACCACACTAACATAGGAAAACAAAAAGAAACACACACAAAATTGCAACCTCATTCAAGATATTAAATTACAACATCGCATACAGAACAAATAACACTCTAGAAAAACATCTCAACACACAAACAGGCGTATACAAACTCAAATGTAACACCTGCAACAACTTCTACATAGGACAGACAGGCAGATCATTTCAAACACGTTACAAAGAGCACATCACAGCCATAACAAAATTACAAAACACCTCCACATATGTAGAACACATCACAAATGCCAACCACACCTACAGAGACAACACAGACATGGAAATACTGCACATCCAACCAAAAAGCCAGAAACTCAACACACTAGAACAAAATGAAATATAAAGACACACGAAGACACACCCCAACGATATTCTCAACACACAACTCAATTTCAAAACACATTCACTCTTTGACTCTACACTACGAACGCACCCACACAGGAAACAAGAGGCGCCAACACCAACAACGACCAGTTCTGAAGATGACCCAAAATAGGTCGAAACATGTTAGCAAGGTACGTTAAAATTTAACACAAGAAAGACTTCTCATACATATTCCGAACTTTATTTGTTGAAACTTTGTGCATTGGCTACGACACTGAAAGATGGGAGATTCCACAGAGCTCAACATGACCCCCATTGCGAACCCTGCACAATTAATAACGGTGATGCAATTCAGCCCATGTCCGCTGTAACATAAGAGGGGAGATTTGTTGAAAATCTTGAGTAATTTTTATTCTCAGATCATCAACATTCCGGGGTTTCTGTGAATAGACAATGTCTTTAACAAAACCTACACGAAGAAGTCAGGAGGGGTTAGATCTGGGGACTTTGGGGGCCAAGCCAAGAGATAGCTGTTTCTCGTACTGGGTTTCGCCTGCGGCCCCTGCATGTTTTTTTAACACAGAACCTGTTTCTACAAATGTCCGATAGCACAACATTATGGAATCGTATTTAGGTAAATTACTGACGTTGAAATTTCCTTTGAACTCTTAACACTCCCAAAATTTAGCATACCTACTAAGGAACACATTGTGCCCGCTGTTGATTTGTAGTAGCCGTTTTAATCATCTACGATTTTCATTTGTCCTTTCAGATTATGCATAGTTGATTGTCACATATGGAAACTCCCATCTTTTAATCATAATATAAGCAGCAAGAAATTTTTCCTAGTATCATAATAGCTTTATAATAATAAATTAATATTATCCATAGCCAAACGGATCAGACTGTACAGTAAACCGTTCAGCGATTTATTCTTTGAGATATTTCAGACAAAATAATTTGATAAAATGTTTTGCGTTTTTGCTTCCTTTTCGAGACAAAAACTGTTTTGTAGGAAACATTTCATAATGTGTTTTGGGAAAGTCATTGATTTAATTCCCAACATGCTTTAGTGTTCAGTCAATTCAAGAGAGCAGTGTATTATGACAAATTATTGAAATAATTTTAGTTTTGTCCTTTAAGTATACAGAAATTTAATCCTAACAAATGTAACTTTATAAAATTCCTTTGTAGAACGAAAAGTTACATTTATTCGGATCAATTTCTGCATATTTAAGAACAAAACTAAAATTATTTCAGTCATTTAGGTATTATCATAATACACTGCTCTCTTAAACTGACTAAGCACATTGGGAATTAAATCAACACCTTTCACGAAAAACGCTATGAAATGTTTTATATTAAACAATTTTTATCTTGAAAAGAAAGCAGAAAACGAGCATATTGTATTAAAATTTTTTATTTGAAATATCTGAAAGAATAACCCCCCGAAATTAATGACATTACTTATGGTTCACTCATTATATAATTGGTCATAAATTTAATTTATCTGAATACCAAGAAATCTGAATAACACTAAGTCCTATGTAGTATGATATTAATAAATTTAAGTTCAATTTGCAATGAAATCACTTCGTAAATAGAACGAACAAGTGTATACCAATTGATTTTTATTCGTTTAATTGTGAAGTTAATGCGTATCCCGTTAATATAAACTTAAAAATGTTTACGAAAAAAGAGCGGTTAATTATATACATATAACTTTCAGAAATGTCAAGCTATTTGAACAGCATGCAATGGTCACAGTATTTGTTCCTAAATGATTCAAATTTTCTACACTAAGCACACTATTCAGAGATGATGATATTATATGAAAACATAGTCAAAGAATGTTGGAACCCCATAAGTGACACTAATATGGTATCACTCACGAGGAAACTAAGCCAAGAGATAATGAGGTAGGGGAAGCCAGTTTCTTTCCCTCTCCATTGCATACATCGCTGACTAGTAACATACTTTACTAATCAGGCTACATAACTATACTTAAATGTAAATTCAACGAGAATCCTAAATATACAAATTCCAACGCAGATGAAACTGGTATGCGAACATTTTAATAGTTTTTATCACTCAATGATAATAAGGAAGGACAGATTCTTGTAGAGAAGTGAGTGATAATGGTATGCACAAAATTAACAAAATGTGTAAGAACTACTAAACCAGTAGACGAATGAAAGTTCTGTGTAAGAGACACCGAAGCTCTCACATTCTCGCTTGTCTGGCGGGGATACGAGAACTAATACGTAAAGAGATATATGAGTAACGGCAAGCAACCACCAGAGGTATGGTATACAGATATTAAGACTGGAGAGGAGTACGACGGGTGGTAGTGCCGGCTTAGTCAGGTAGCACAGTCGACACGCAACTCACTCCATCACAGATGCACAAAAAGCGTCTTTGTACTGAAGTACCTACGGACGCTGCATGTTCCGCCCAATAAGCACTTTTATTACTAAAACATAAAAGTCATAGATAACACTATACAACATGAAATTTGTCCTTTTTATAAAAATATGTGTATTCGATGTATTTTGTGATGGTAAAAACGAATCTGCAGTTCGTTTTTGTCCAGCACGTACTGTTTTTCCAAAATAAAAAAGTTATTTAATGTTAGTGAAATGTTGCACTACTTTCATCTTATAGGATGCAACACTTTCCTGACGGCTACCTGGACTTCTTTCCAAAAAAATCTTGGTGCTGTAAGTGATGAACACGGGGAGAGGTTTCATCAAGAAATATCTACCTTCGAAAAGCGTTTTAGTGGACGGTGGAATGCAAGTATACTGGCTGAATATTGCAGGTCACACATTAAAGAAATTGCCGAATCTGTCTACAAACGTAAAAGGTCAAAAAAGACATTTTAATTTGTGAATTTTGGCCAAACAAAAATGAATTGCAAAACAAACAAAAGTGGTTTATGTGCTAGTGTAACAAATTTGTGTAAATAAGTGAAGTGCGTGTACCATAATAATGGTAGGTGTTACAAAATTTTGCTTTGCAGAAATGAATTCGGCACCTTTCATTTTGTTAAAATGACAGTTTCATCTAAAGGACAGAAACAAAGTTTCAATTTGTTGTTTAGTGTAATCAATAGTCTTACTGTAGGAATGAAAATACATTTGTCTCAGTTTAGAACAATGAAAAATAGACGAAAAATGAAAAATGGTGTATTTATTATTCTAAAATGAACGTATTAAGACATATTATGCCGAAAATGTCAAATGCAACTAGAAGAGGATTATGATTATTCCTAATCTCCACTCCTAATCACTACTTAAGACGTGGCAGTGCTGTGTTGATCTCCTCCTAAATTCGTAGCTTCCAATCTGTAATTATTATTATTATTATTATTATTATTATTATTATTGTTATTATTACTGAGTCCTAATTTTGTTTGCTCTTATTTCTATACAGTGTCAAACGGTCTGCTCTCATGTCTTCTAATATTCCATTATTTCACTTCCCGGCCGAAGCCATTTATCTTGCTGCTCTGAAATATTTCAGTACCTTTCTGCCTGATTTCTATTTGAATAAGAACTTCACTGCAATATAGAAGAACGAAACTGAATAACGTCCTGTAGTATCAAATTTTGTCTGCTCATAAAAGAAACGATTCAAGACCAACTAATAATTATTATTATGGAAATAAATATTTTATTTTGATTATTAATAATTATACACAAATAATGTAATATTTTTAGCTACACAATATATTAATAGAGGATCACTTTTTCTGTATTTCATTATATTTTTCCGAGGCTTCTTATATCAATTTTTGTTGTACTATATTAAAAACTTAGAAAACAACACATTGGCACAAAACATAATCGGAGTATAAATGCTATTAATGAGGAATAAGACTTTGGTTTGCATGTTTCTGTACAAAGAATTACAAAAGGAACTAATTTAAAAGACAATGACGAATTTAAAACTTTCAGAAATAGATTTAAAAAGCAATAGAAAAAATTATATAAAGAACTCAACGGGACATTGAGAACTGGGAGACTGTAATGGCACCTAGGAACGTAAAAGCTGCAAATGTCTTGTTAAGTACGTACTACAATGGATGAGAATGAAGTATAACAGCGAATAATATTTACCAATAATAATTACTCGTACTTACCACGAGATTCCCTCTAATCGCTATCTGTCGGAAGTGTTCGATATTTAATTCTTTAAGTTTCAATAATGAAGTTAATAGCTTTCTCTCTATTTCTTTTTGCACACTTGAACAATGAATATAATTTTATTTGAGGATATCATTCATTCTTTCACTTTTAAATGGCTTCACTCAACATCTCAAGTATTTGTTCCACTAGATAAAAAAAAAAAACAGCCGTGATGTAGCGGCAACAACTCTGACAGGCGTGCTATGCGTGAAGTCTACGTCGCAAGGCTTCATTCGCCGTAATGAGAAATGAAACGCTGTCTGCAAGAAGGGAGTATAAATCTCGAGTTCAAAATACAGTGAGTTTAGAAAGTAAAGACCTATATCCCAAGGACCACAACCAACTTCTTATTACCGATTGGAGATGAGGTCGCTGCTATCGCCACAAACAGAAAACATGCAACGAGCTCAGTAGTTCGGACTCCTGCCGTCGGTAATCGGAACTTGGCTGACCTATACTTATCTTCCGATGTGTAAGTATTTCCTTTAATCACTAAACATACAGGTCTTTCATTAAAAAATTTCCCACTCTAAATAAGTACTTCACTTAAATTTAATTTAGATATTGAGGGGGAAGTTCAAAATCAATGTCAATGGCATTTTAGATTTCACCAACTCCTCCAATCCCCATTTCAAATTTCACATAGCACCCCTATATTTATGATACTTAAATTTGAAAGAGTATTATTCTATTGTTTGTAGGCTACATAGCATTAATTTGTTCTCACATCTTTTATTTTCTATCGTCACCTGGCAACCTGCATTATTATTATTATTGCTTAAAGCTGAAGAGAGAGAGACAGACAGAGAGAGATAGATAGAAATAAATCGTCGGACCTTAATTAAAGATGACCACGAGGATCCGGAAATTAATATCAAATAAATATATTTAATTAAGTATGAATATTGTAATAAAAATAAAATGTAATAATTAAGCACCATTGATTATCAATTCTAAAATAAAATCTTAGAAGTGGACCTTATAATTATACTTAGAAATAAAAGATTTTATTTAAAATTAGCATATCCTTAATTAAGACTTTCTGAGTGGTATAAATGAAACTGTATAATCTGCAGGGAATATTTAAGAATTTGCGAGATGATTTTTTAATTTCAAAAGCTGGTATTGATAATTGTTTTAAAAAAGTATACGTAAATTTTGGTAAAGAATTCCGAGCACCAAAAAGTAAACCTGTCACTGACCAATTGAAGAGATGACGTTATACTTGACACTAAGGTAGGGAATAGAAGACTCGTAAATAGCCCCCTTTTCATGACAAACCTGATGAGCTTGGTTTGGATCTCTCTCCATGCGTATAGTTGGATCTATTATAATAGCCTTTTGTTGTTGCCTGTTTATTGCTATTATATCCGCTCTTCTGTGAGAGTCGTCTTCAGAAATACAGTGGACCTCTTCATGAACTTCCCAACACTTGTTCCGAAGGAGACAGGCGATAGCTCCAAGGACTCTATGACGTCTGTTGTTACGCAATAACTCTCCTTTCCTACTCTTAATTACAGGTTATTTCAGTAACAAAAACCAATATTATTAAGGTTGCGTACTATAAAACTATTTAATAAAAATTTAAAACAGGATAGAGGTTAATAAAAGCCTAATTTAAAGCCTTCTTATCAGTTAATTTGGCCTAATATGCGTTTCATCCATATGCAACAATCGGGCAATCAGAAAAACGTGAACAGTAAACATATGAAAGTTTAATTTCCTTTAAAACCGAGACAGAAAGTAGGTAAAAGTAGGTTTTGCATGGCTGCAATTGAAAAAGCTGGAGGACGATGTGTGAGGATGATTGTCCTACCACACATATGATTATCACCAACGCCAGTGATTTATAAGCGTTTTGACAGAACATTTACAGATCACTATCTGTCACTACATCCCGAATTAATCAAATTCTATGCTGTCATGTAAGCGTAACTGCGTGCTTTGAAATGGCATCAATACACCGCACTGTACATAATAAAAACATTAGACAAGTTACTGCTGAGTGCTCGTTTAACCTTGACTAAAATATTTGTTAGAACGTTACTCAAATGGATTTTACATTCTCATTTGCGGATTGTGGCTTTCTAGTGAAGGATGCCTCCACCACTGTGGATGAACTACGGATAAAGCCTCCAAATTTTGACTTTAGAAAAAATGTCTGATAAATTTTGCCTGTATCCCCATCATTCAGAGGATTCTCTTACGTGCTGTAATATGCAAGGCAGCTTCCTCAGTTTTATTTATTTATTTTTTTTTTGCTGTTGGCTGATAACAGCGTTTCGCCTTATCAAACACACGCATTTAAGTTCCATTTATTTAGTAATAGAATTATACTACAACTACCCCTGTGCTTTTATGAGGAACTAGATATATCTCATAGCTAGTCCTTCGGTCCAAATTTATCTAAATTGGATTCGAGTATATTCTTTCAGTATTCAGAATCTAGCAGTGGAGGAAAACCGATAAAGAGCTTTAGAGTGGATGAAGCCTTTCTACTACCGAGGCATCAACCTCTTCATTACACATCATCCCAGAGTGTCCAGAAACCCACAAAATGTGAAGTTGATTATTCCTCAAAGTCTGAGTATTTATGAACAGAAGACCTAACGTTACGTGCATCAAGGAAAGTTACCACGACTTCAGGTAGATACCGTCCTTGAAAGTTTGTACATTGTAGAGTAAAAGTGACCTAAATTTAAAATGTTCTATTCAGTTGGTACTTCAATACTTTATACTTGTGAAGAGAAAAATCATACCTTTCGCCACAGTGAAGACAAATTTTTGCAATCTTTAAGTCCCAATTTAACTAAAAGTGTAAGGTAAAGATTGGTAATATTATGATATGAGTAATATTTTGATAGTTCTTTTTGAGAATTTTTTTACAATTTTACTGAGCGAGAGGAAGATCGTTTTTTTTTTTCAAGTATTAAGGGGAATTGGACGTTATCGCATGCAAAGTAATGGTAAAAATAGCCTATCTTCAAGCAGTCATAAATGTAATACTATTTATCACAGCTATTTCATTTTTTTAGTGATATATGTATACACATTAAACTTTAAAATGAAAAAAGAATGGTTAATCTAGTGTAAATCTTACCCTTAAATTAATTTTTGAATTTAAACATATGTTTTATATAAACTCACTACATACCTGTGATTAGGTACACTCTATTCACTTATCATAGCACATATTGAATTAAAATTTTGGCCACTTGCTGCTAACAGATACTAAAACATACCCTACTAAAATTATTAAAATATCTGTAATATTATGGGTATAGGGCTTATACTAATCTTCAATTTTTTTAAATTTATTGACGGTGATGATTACTATAAGCCCTATGCCCATAATATTACAGATATATGAATAATTTTAGTAGGATATGTTTTAGTATCTATTAGCAGTAAGTGGTTAAATTTTCAATTCTATATGTGTTATAATAAGTGAATAGAGTGTACCTAATCACAGACATGTAGTGAATTTATAAAAAAAATTGTGCTTAATTAAAAAAAAATAATTTAAGGATACAGATTTACTATGGAGTCACCATTCTTTTTCATTTTAAAGCTTAATATGTATACACACATAGCTAACAAAAATGAAAAACCACTGATAAATAGTAGACTATTATATTTATGACTGCTAGAAGATAGGCTATTTTTACCATTATTTTGCATGCGATAATGACCAACTCCCCTTAAGAGAGTATTCGTGGACAAGTCGCTGCACAAAAATGGTCTTTCTCTCGCTCAGTAAAATTGTAATAAATTCTCAAAAATAACTATCAGAATATTAGTCGTATCACAATTTTACCAACCTTAACCCTGTAGTATGAATTAGGCCTATGTTTAATGTCCTCGTTGAAAGTTTGTAAGGAATTCTCCACCATATTTGCCAACAGAAATCCAGTATGAATTTTGAATTGGCCACCCCCAGGAAGGAGAAGAAAGGGACGGCCTCGACTTACATGGAGAGGAGGAGTTGCTGAGGCCATGGAGGCTAGAGTGTTGGAAAATGGATGTTGGGATGACCGACAACAATGGAAAAGAGGAATAAAAGGTAACCACTGAAAGTGGAAACGCCTATAAAAGTAAAAGTAAGTAAATCCAGTATGATAAGAGATCTAATAAAGAATTATTTTTATAACTTTCTCTACAGTTCTACTCGAAGTGTCAAATATTTCAATTCCAACAGCCTACCAAGAGGGTACTTGAAAACAGTTGATTTTTGAAGCAGTAACTTAAATCTTAAAAGTACAGTTTTTTCCTTTGTACGACCTCTCAAAGAAGGAGTCTTAGACTATTTGGAAAGTTTCTTCTTAAGATGAATTTCTTTTGGATTAACATAATATAGTAACTGTTTCACTCGCTACCTTCCTTTCGTCCTACAGTAATTCCATTAGCGATTTATAACACAAATCCATAATCACAGACAATTCTTTACCTAGGACTTAGAATTTCATGCTGGAAACATTTTGAATTATTAATACCACTCAATTCATGGGACAGTGTTACTGAAATACTTCCGTTTCTTCTTCCTTCAATCCACCATTTCCATACATTTCACACACACACACACATTTACTACAGATATAGTATAGCCCGACAGCAAACATTTCAAAGTGCGTAGAAACCAAACCCTCCTACCGGTCATGCTGGAGTGGGGATTAAGTCACTCGCCATGAAACTCTTGAAGAGTAAAGTTCTGCTCCTGTGAAGTACGGTTTACTCTAGATAGTGTAATATAGCATTGTCCTATTCGTACTACGTTGGCGTATTTCAGGTCAATCTTAAACTGTAAATTGGTCTATCTCTCTGTCACGCAACTCGTTAACAGTCTGTAGGTGTGGAACAATGACGTCATACACTAAGCTGGAACGGAAGCTTGTCTTGTCTTAGTGAACTATAGGCTATCCACTAAAATTTGTTTTTAAAATCCCCAGATATTTCCCCCCTTTTCTAGACAGTCATTTTCCCACTGTATTACAATTTATAAAATGAAGCTGAAAATAAAGTAGACATCCATAAAGCAACCTTTAAAATTTTACTATTTTTCAAATTATGCACAATTAAATGATCATCACATTATGAAAACCTGCAAACGTCCATTGAACTTATTTTCAAACACATCACAGTACTCTTATTCCTGGAGAGAGTGGGTTTCATCTTGTATAACTACAAAAGACTGTCAGGTTTCTTTCATTATCCTCCTCTTCGTTTGTTCTAAGTTTTTCAGCGTCAAAGCAGTCATTTTTCTTCAGTTTTAGCACTTTGTTCCTCCACTGTTTCTGCTCTTCTTTCAGATTTTGAACATAAAATGCATGAGCTTTCCTTGCAGAATGGATCATATTTTCATTAATGGAAACCTTTTCAGTTGCTCCATTGTTTGAAATGGCATCATATTCTTTTGATCACAAGAGATTCTTGCAATAGATTATCAACTAAAATGTCTTTATTTACGAAAATTCCACGCTCAAGGGTGACAGTTCCATGAAAGAATGCAAGATCAATTTTCAGAAACGAAGCCAACTGCTTTAAAACAAGAAAAGAACTAAAATGACAGTTAAAAAGGTTGAAACCGAAGCTAGTAAATGTGCACTCCTCCGTATTTATTAGTACCTACAAAACCAATGTCCTCATCTAATACAATGTAATAGTCCTAGTACTGCCTGGTATGCCTATATGTATGATTGTGACAATAACGTCACTTTCCTTACAGATTCAACTTCTATTTAATTCTTCATATGGTGGATAGTATGACTTCACATTACAGCTGTCTTCGCCTTCCAAAATAATTTAAAAACGCAGAATTATGTATCAAGTTCTTGTCAGGAATCAGATCTGTGACAATAACGTGTCACTTTCCTTATAGATTCAACTTCTACGTAATTCTTCATATGGTGGATAGCATGGCTTCACATTACAGCTGTCTTCGCCTTCCAAAATAATTTAAAAACGCAGAATTATGTATCAAGTTCCTGTCAGGAATCAGATCTGTGACAATAACGTGTCACTTTCCTTATAGATTCAACTTCTACGTAATTCTTCATATGGTGGATAGCATGGCTTCACATTACAGCTGTCTTCGCCTTCCAAAATAATTTAAAAACGCAGAATTATGTATCAAGTTCTTGTCAGGAATCAGATCTGTGACAATAACGTGTCACTTTCCTTACAGATTCAACTTCCACTCGAGACTTTATTTCCGGCACTAGAGAAGGCTGAATTCCGCAATCTCCCTCTCCCTCAACAAGGGGATGAACGATGTGGGTTAAGGAAAGCAATTTACGGACGTTCCGTCTTCGTCAGGGACAACTACCCCCAAGCAGTCCTAGAGGGTTATTTGTTACAGTGCCGGACATCCTCCGAGGGGTTGGTCCATCTCAGCCCTCCTGACAGGCAACCACACCCCATTTCCCACTCAGTACACAAGTCTTGTGTCCCTCTTGTGTTTGAACTGCACCCTGTAGCCCTATGGAATCCCCACCAAGCTGCCATTGTTGTCAGTGTTGAACTGTTTGCATTTTATACCAAAAGATTTTGCCTTAGAAACGATCTAAACTCTTGAAGCTGTACATTTAGACGCTTCCACATCAGTAAGAGTTGCTAAGCAACGAATCACCATGTGGATTGTCTTACATATTGTGTGTTATCTTTGTTTTTACCATGTAGGCTATATGTTTCTGATTATTACTTAAGAAGTACTATGAATTAATCCCAACAAATTTTAGACAGAAGTGAATCAAAATTAATATAACATTTGAAAACGGCACGATTTGAAAGTTATCGATGCAGACTATTCGAAAGTAAATATGGACACAATAATCTTCATTTACCCGTACATTGTAACCCTATTTAACCTTTACATATAACAAGGATTACGGTCGGTTACAAATTAAATACATAAAAGATTTCAAGACTAAATCCGATGTTAATAGATATCTAACTAAACAAAATTATCATTTGGATGAACCTTGTATTAGACTACAGTAGTCAAACCGAAGAGTTCTTTAAATTCGATTTATATACTATTTAATAAATTGAATCAAGAAATGCACACTTTAAATTTTAGTGTATTTAAGAATATCTCGCACAAATGGCTTGTTGACAATCCCTTTTATAATATTACGGAATATCTCGATATTAGTGTAAATGTTTTTAATTAATCTTATTATTATTTTTTCATTCTTACGCTTCTTAATATATTTTATCTGTTATTTTATTATAATTATATATTATGCTGTATTTAACAATGTCTATAGCGTATCTTCATGCTCATGACAAAGATTTATTTATTTACGTATTTATTTATTTATTCATTCATTTACGTACTTATTTATTTACGTACTTATTTATTTGCTTAGAAAATAAAATTGGAGATAACATGAAAAAAGAGATAAGGCAGAAAATAAAATTGGAGATAACATGAAAAAAAAAGAGATAAAAAAGATAAAAATGCAACGTACAAGTGTAAATACAAATCGTCGTTGTTCCTGCAATAACTCCTATGTGCAAAATATACAATTTCTCAGTAGGAAGAAAAATCACATTCATTCATTCATTCATTCATTCATTCATTCATTCATTCATTCATTCTATGGCAGTAGTACATAGGACATTGTCAATTCTTAAATTTTCGAAAGAAAGAAATATAATTACATATAGGAGATTTTATTATTTGCTGTAACATTTTTTAAATTTTTTAATAGAGCAAAAATCTGAAAATCGATAAATATGTCACACAGGAGTTATGCAGGAACAACGACGAAATGAAAAATACAAATGAAAAATGAAAAATGAAAAAAAAAACAGACAAATACGT
This sequence comes from Periplaneta americana, assembly GCF_040183065.1. NCBI lineage: Eukaryota > Metazoa > Arthropoda > Insecta > Blattodea > Blattidae > Periplaneta > Periplaneta americana. The sequence goes on from NC_091133.1 coordinate 56,614,143, forward strand.
ACTACGTAAATAAAAGACAAAGATACAGATATAAATGAAAAATACAAAATAAAAAAGAATAAAGATTGGATAAATATAGATACCATAACCAAAAGTTGTAAAATGTAGCTATAAATGATAAATTACAGAGTAATAAATAGACAGCAATACAATTTAAAATCATCTACCTTCAGTATATTAATAAGAAAATTTTTATATTTCTTGTAAGAAATGCTGAAATCTAGATCCCATGTTTTACATATTTCATTGAATTTTGAACACATTTTAACACTGGTGATTTTTTTTATTGATTAAGTCCTATAAAAATAGACTACATTATCAAGATTCAGCACCGGATATGTAAAGTGAATGTAAATAAACGAAGTAGAATGTTATAATGATGAAAGAACAACTTTTTTGTTAATTATTCAACATCTCAGGTTATTTAGCGTCTGAATGAAATGAAGGTGATAATACAGGTGAAATGAGTCCGGGATCCAGCACCAATAGTTACCCAGCATTTTCTCGTATTGGGTTGAAGGAAAACCCCGGAAAAAACCTCAACCAGATAACTTGCCCCGATCGGGATTTGAACCCGGTCCACCTGGTTCCGCTGTCAGACGCGCTAACTGTTACTCCACAGCTGTGAACAACAACATCTATATCGGTCGTTAAATGTTGAAATATAATGAAAAATTACTCGTATATTGAATAAAAGTCAGATAGTTATAAATCTACTTGAAAATAATAATATCATGGAAATAGATTGAGGCCAAGGATAAGCAAGAACAACTCACAAAATTATAAAACGGTTGTTGGTAGCTTTGGTAAGTCATCAATTAACTCAGTTACCACCGAGATTATTTAAGTACTACCACAAATTCTTCTTTATAGACATTAAAATAATACAGCCAAGCCGCTAACGTAAGATCTTTCTCAAACTAAACCCCCGCTCTAATCCCTCCAATACAGTCTGTACGAGATAAAGCATGGCCAAGAGCAGCGAATATCCTTGGTTTAGAGAATATTCTTCCTTACAGACTGCAATGCAAATATAATCCCTCAGAGGGGATGCCAATGATTAGAAAGTCCACTCTCGAATCGAGAGTGCGAGGGTAGCAAGCCCAGGGTATCGATCCAGTGACCTTCCAAATACGGATACGATGACGCAATGCCGTCACGTTCCGTTTCTTTGTACCATCCCCGTTCCATTTCTAGGAGGCAATTAAGACCGAAATGAAACTCAGACCCAGTGACGGAATGCCAATGAAGTGGAATAGGAAACAGTGCATTGTGAATTGCACATAGTTCTTGCATTTATTAATGCAAACATTAAACAAAACGGCTTTCATTTCGTAAAAATGTTCACAATGATATTCTTCTTTTCAGAATTTCCAGTGAGTCGCCTCTTGTGTTACGTGGTAGTAATAGATGCTAATCTACATCCGTGACGGTCAGATCATTTTAGGTAATTTTATATTGCGCTGATGATCTTAAAGTAATTTTGAAATCACATACCTTGCATTTAACAGCTGAGCAATAGGTAACTCATCCCATTCATTTTATAAAAATGGTAACAGTATATATTATATTATATTATATTATATTATATATTATATTATATTATATTATATTATATTATATTATATTATATTATATTGAATAAGCAGTCGTGGACAGCCGATAAGGGGTGGTTCTCCAGCTTGGGGGTTGGGCGAAGGGGAAACAATTCATCATCGTAAAAAACAGCTTGTTACGAATTCATACAATAAGCCTCGGTGCGGGCTTATGTGAGGTCAGCAATGAACCTGCGGGTTCCATAAAAGCCATGTGTACGTAAGTAAGGTAAACAGTATACAAAGGAATTTTGTCCATCAACATGAAAGATAATTTACATTTTTGTGTAGTTTAACTAACAAATTTAACCATTTAACTTACTAAACAATAAGAGTTTTAACAGACTTCGCAGAAAAACATTACTTGCAGATTATGAACTTATAGAAAGCCATATTATATATATAATACTTTGCAATATTAGTAAGTATAACACTGGTCAACAACGATTTTGTTAAAAGTATAATTTCTGCTGTTTCTTATGTAATGTCATCTGCGGATTCCAAACGTAAAGTCAGAATTTTTCTACCATACATCAATTTTTTTTTTTTATTTTACAAAAATCGATTCATTGTTATTGCTACATACAGTCTTTAACATGGTAATTGAAAGAAAATATTTCAAATATTTCATTTCATTGCATTAATAATTGACTTATAACTATAGATCACTGTTACCTGTGAAGTCAGAATTCATAAAAACGAATTTTATTCCTCATAAGACTGTGAGAGTTAGTATTAATTCTCAGTTGATTTGGAACTGACTATCATGAAACGAGTTTCATAACCCGTGTTTTTTTTATCCTAATTTTAAATGTGGTAAAAGCATCTTATAAAGTGAAACATACCTCGAAAAACTGTGTAAATCACAAACTATTTTTGTTACGTTTGTGGTTAATTAACTTTGAAGGCACACAGGTGAATTTTACTACACTAGTTAAAAGAGCTTATGAGTGTTTTTTGATTGCAAAATACACGAGGACAGGAACTGGCCCCCTGAAATGTTGTGCTCCATGTAATTCTATTAGCCTAACTGATCGGCTAAAAGGATCCCGTCATACCTATGTCTTTTCCAGTTCCAATGGTATACCGGGAACCTAAGAATCAGTCAAAAGACTGTTACTTTTTAGGAACCACAGATCAGAAGATTACAGAGAACTTGCCAGCGAGCTAATTCAGAACTATAACGTGATGGAGTGTCCTGTATCCCTCTAAACAACTTCTTGGATTCTCATCTACTTTTTCTTTCCTCAAAACTTTCGAGTAGTGAGCGACGATTCTGGATTCTTTTTTAATTAAAAGGCGCTATCAGGAAAAATGGAGCTCAAATATTGTCACACTATGCTGGACACTCAAAAGATGTTCCTCAAGCGAAACAGACTATAGCCTAAAATGTATTTCACACACATTTTAGGTAAATAAATATGATTTTAGGTAAACTGTTACAAGGCACCAGTAGTAGAAAAGTCTGAAGTACATTTCATATAATTACTCAAAAACCATGGGTGATAGAAAAATTGTGAAAACAGATATGAAATCAGCACGAAAAATGCTAAAAAAATAACACACTATCTTTTAACAATACACATGTTTAATTTTGTTGACCAGTGTAATTTAAGAATATAAAGAAAGGAAATTAAAATCATAAGGTTCAAGTAAGACCTATCATTACACAAAATTATAATAAAGAAAGAAATAGTAGGCCTAGAACAAGTGAACACATACAAATACCTCGGAAGTGACATCTATAACTGCTAAGTTAAATATCATTCAGTGTTCAAAATATCTCAAACACGAACTATTTTGAGCATTTTATAATTTTTTTATCTTTTTAAAAGCAATTTAAGAGGCAGGACTGCCCTTAAGGCCTAAACCGTAAGTATAAGACCCAGACATTTAATTTCAACTAGCACACACAAAATTTAAACATTTTTAAAAGATAAATCACATTCCTACTACTTTTAAGTAATTACCAATTAATTTACAACATGGAAAGGAGTGTAGGGTAAAGTTGCCTATTTCCGTGATACCCCTAATCCCGTGATACTTTATTAAAATCGAATGTCAATCAAACCTTTGAAGTTCGACCATAGCGCCAGACATCTTTCTCAAAAGAGTGTAACTTTCGCTTACTTTTGAGACATCGGTGAACCTCGTAGCAGCATACCCAATCCCGTGACATTCAGTGAAAAAAACGTATCACGGAATTAGGAGTATCATGGAATTAGGCAACTTTACCCTACATTCCCACCAGTTCTCATGAACTTTTTCATTTAACACTGAGAAGATATCAAATTCCAATTAGCGCTCACAAAATCAAATATTTAAAAAGGAAAAATCAACATTTCTATCAGTACTCTCCGATTATACAAGTGCCTTTTTACAACAACAAGAAAAGCATGTAATTTAGTTTATTTCCACAATTCTCACGAATTTAACTATTTGAAAGAATTGAGAAGAAACCTAATTTCAATTAGAAATCACATAATTAGCCGCTCAACACGGAAAGTAATCAATACCCATCAATACTCACGAATTTAAGCATTTAACATGGAACGGAGTCTGGTTACTGAAGACAGACCTCATCTGTCTCGAACTCGCGTCATTTGCCGTGGGGTGTCATCGACAACACAACGTGCGATCCATCACCTTGTGCAAACACCTGCACCCCCGCTATGGGGGGTGGATATTACACGTGCTTTACGAGGGGTGCTGTCACACGTTACATATTTGCGATTTAAAATCTGAAACATTGCCCCGCGGATGGCTTCTCTACTGTTTACAGTCGTCAAGCTCCCAGCTGTCAGTTATGTGAAAAATAAGAATACTGTACATAATATTTCAGAAGTTATTAACACTCGTGTAGTGATGACATATTACACAGTCTTGTTCCATATATTCGCAGTAAAATCTTTATATTTACATATATTCAAAGCAAAATGTTTATTTGAACGATAATAATGGTACACTTTTGGTTCGCACTCCCGATGAAGCAAAGGTTGTGGCCGGGAATGGGGTTTACATTGAATAATTAAAAAGTAATATTACAAGTTTAAGCTTACACTAAAAAAAATTATTATTTAATTGTTTAATTTAAATAATCACATGTATGTAAGCAAAAGTAAAGTGCTGAATATCAAAACTATAATAGAAGAATACAATGAAATTCTATCGGGTACAACACGGAAGAATCGGTTAACTAGAAAGTACAAGTGCCGATGGCCCATTTAAACAATAATAAAATGAAATGAAAAAGTATTAAATAACAGAATTGTAAAATAAATACAAAATATTATGTAATATAATGGAGTAATATATTACATACATAAATGATATTCTAGTTCTATTTGATTTATTGAATTTTTAAAGACTCACAACATATTTTTTTTTTTTCCAAAATTTCATGTAAGAGAGAAATATAAAAAAAATGAAAAATAAAAAAAATTAATACTTACTTACTTACTGGCTTTTAAGGAACCCGGAGGTTCATTGCCGCCCTCACATAAGCCCGCCATTGGTCCCTATCGTGAGCAAGATTAATCCAGTCTCCATCATCATATCCCACCTCCCTCAAATCCATTTTAATATTATCTTCCCATCCACGTCTCGGCCTCCCCAAAGGTCTTTTCCCCTCTGGCCTCCCAACTAACACTCCATATGCATTTCTGGATTCGCCCATACGTGCTACATGCCCTGCCCATCTCAAACGTCTGGATTTAATGTTCCTAATTATATCAGGTGAAGGATATAATGCGTGCAGCTCTGCGTTGTATAACTTTCTCCATTCTCCTGTAACTTCATCCCTCTTAGCCCCAAATATTTTCCTAAGAACCTTATTCTCAAAAACTCTCAATCTCTGTTCCTCTCTCAAAGCGAGAGTCCAAGTTTCACAGCCATACAGAACAACCGGTAATACAACTGTTTTATAAATTATAACTTTCTGATTTATACAAAAATTAATAAATAATTATAATTGTTAGACTACTAATCAGTATTTAAATCAGTTGAAGTGCTTGCTTTTTAAATAATTTATCATTGGAAGATGCTAATTTTGAATGTTTTTAATGAAGTTATTATAAAATCTCGGGCCGAAATTTGAGGCATGCCTTAGTCCTGCTTCAGAATTGCATTTGGGTTCAAAAGATATGATATAATGTGTCTTCTTGTACTGTAACCATGGTCATGATAGTTATTATTTTTGTGGTAGTATTTTAATAGGGTATATAAGTATATTTGTTTAATATTCAGTATATTAAATTCCTTGTACGAGTATATGAGGCGTGAATGATAATCCATTTTTCTTAACACATATTATTATTATTATTATTATTATTATTATTATTATTACTACATTCTATAAATATGGAAATTTTAAGTACTTAAACATTTTTATTTGCATTCATCCCCTTTATTATTCATGTGCATTTGTTTATTTAAACATTTTATGAATTACATTATGTATTACACTATGATATTTGCCGATTTCATGAAGGAAGAATTGGTTTACCCGTTTGTATGAAACATCTATTTATTGTTCACTTACCCTATCTACATAACTTACTTTCTAACTTACGGATTTTGTCTACGTGACTATTTTATTAATGATGCAAGGTGAACCAACCAGGGCTAGACTCCTAACCGCACTCACGGTGACTGATTCATACGTAACTACGCAACCATATGCGGAGGATTCCTTTCGCGCTTTTGCAGTTAGTATTGTGTAGTGATGTACTTACAGAATTCACAATTCATGTTCGAAATTACATCCTTGTGATATCTGGCAGGCTGCGCATCTCTTAAAGATATGTCCAGCAACTCGCCGCAGTTCGTTCTTGGAAATGGCTCGAATTTATGTCATGTAGTGGTTATTCGTGAAAACTGTGTTTTTTGAGTGTTCACGTAACCACTGAGGTGGAACCATGCTTCGTCACTACAAAAAATTAAGGTGGGGTCAAGTAGTCCATCATACACTGACTGTTGAACCACACGCAAAACGTAAGTCTGCTCTGATAATCGGGTTCCGTTAAACTCTGAACTACACGAATTTTGTAAGGTTTTAATTTTAATTGTTTCGTACCTCTCATCACTGAACACTCGCACCCCTACCTGCTGAGCTACAGAGCGGGATGATGTCGCTGGATTTCTATCTAGTCGGTGACCAATTTCATCTAACATCTCCACAGAGAGAACATGCTTCGCACATATTCGTTTCTACCCAATACTGATCAAATTGTACGACATGTCTTAATTAAATTGTAAATTATTGCTTTAGAAGGCTCTGACGGATCAGGGAATGTCTGGCGGAAGTTTATTACAACTTTTCTCCAAGATTCATATTTCACAAAATTGTCATAAGTAAACACTTGTTTTCAAGGCTTTATTTCATAATGGACACACTATTGCACTCTAAATGTACGGTATACAGCTACACCCTCACTGTAAGAACGTGTTTACATAATTAAACACGAAACGTACACGAGCAAGAGGTCTGATCACGGCAATGTCGCAGCAGTTATTACGCATAGGCCTACGACTTTCCGCTGACGCCGGTATAGCCCTGGCTGACTCACTCTGTATTTACGTATATAGGCCCACATTTTATTAATTCATGCAACTTATTTAAATAATTATGTCAGACAAATTTCTTAATTAAATACATTAGATATTTATATTTTCACTTACTTTCGTTATAACGTTTTATGTAATGCATTTGTTTATGTGATGACTTAATTTATTTCTTGAAGATATAAAATATAATATATACATATAAACAGTACATACATACAAAATAACTTATGTTGCACTGCAAAATAACTTGTGTGGTTCACGTAGCAGTTAATTTTATTTAAGCTCATAAATGGAGGACACTATAATAATAATAATAATAATAATAATAATAATAATAATAATAATAATAATAGTAATAATAATCATCATCATCATCATCGTCCTTGCAGGTATTAGGCCTAGTGGCCTGTTACGGTCTCCGTCCATCTTTTCAGGGGGCGTCCCAAAGATCGTCTTGCATGTGGTATATAGCGGAGAATTTGTCTTGGGAGTCTGGAACGGTCCATTCTATTGACATGGTTAAGCCATTTTTGTCTATAGTGGTTGAGATGTTCATAAATAGGTGTAATTTTCAATTCTTTTGTAATTAGTTCATTCCTTTTGTGGTCAAGCAAGCTGTAGCCAGCAGTCCTCCTTATAAATCTCATTTCCGCAGTTGTTAGGCGTTGAACATCTGAGTTTCGGACAGTCCAGGCCTCACTACCATACATGAGGACAGGTGTTGCTAGAACTTTATATGCTTTTAACCTGGTATAATAATAATAATAATAATAATAATAATAATAATAATAGTAATAATAATAATAGTAATAATAATAACAATAATAATAACTGTGGTGGTTATAATAGTAGTAATAAGAGTAGTAGAATAATAGCAGCATTATTTTATTTAACGATACTCTCAACCACATGTCATTCAACGTTGAAATATAACGTGAACGAGTAATGACACTAATTTTGTTTGAAGCGCCCTTTCAATGACAGGATTCTTTTACATGCCGTGAAATTACGACCCGGGACTCACAATTTCTCTTTTCTCCGCAGGAAGACATGCGAACGATTTTATATTGCTCTTTGAAATTCACCGTCCTCGGCCAGATGTTAATACGCGGACCTCGGATTCGATGACATAGACGGTAACAGTTGCCATGATAATTTTATTTTTACTCTAATTCGTTTAACTTTCAATTTATATCTCATAGTATAGGCCTAGAACAGTAAGACTTCTCTAGTAGTCAATCGTCTCTATCTCTAACAGTTAAGAAAATTTTATTATCGTCCAATCCTCGTTCCCATGCATTTGTACTTTCTTTAAAATTTCAATTTTGCGATGTAATACGTTCTGCACGTTTTCCAGAATGCGAGATTGACAAGACAAATTACGATCGGAAGTACAGAGAGAACAGTATCAATTAAAAAATAATATAAAACCCCAGTTCACTTGTCAACAAGAATGGCGGGCAGTTACAATGCATCAGCTAATGGTTTCACGGACGTAAAATATATTCAGAGATATTTACAGAAATAAAAATTAACTGCATGACAAGAATTGAATGCAAACAAACCGAGGGATTATCTGTGCATGCGATTTTTTCTAAATAAAACATGACTAATCAGGATTCGAAAATCCACACACACGCGTTTTGCGGTTCCATTAAAAGAAACAAATCCGGTAAAACAGAACATTTGCTTAACAAGGTGGAAACAGTACAGATTACGTGACAAATCAGGCGAATTCGGTCTGTCGAAATTGCATTTTTTATCTCTCTCTTTCCTGAAACGACAAGCTGTCAACCCGGACAATTAGGTCTGTTTATAAATGCAGGTGAAATGTACGTAGACAAACATACACAGGCTTCCTTCCTTAAACGCCTCAAAACATCTCTTAGAGAAATAGGAATAATAATAATAATAATAATAATAATAATAATAATAAACAGATTTGTACACGAGTGCAAAAGGCAGTAAAAAAGGTACATTTTAAGTTTTGTGCAATAATGGCAAATTTGAAGTAAAATTCATTCAACGGTGACCACAAATCGAAAGACATATGTGTAATGGACTGAACGAACATAAGAAATTCACTATTTTGAATTTTAGAACAAACGGACTTCAAACCAAACACTTTAGTGAGTGGACGACTAAAGAAACCATTATCGAACTAGAGAGTGGGAGTAGACGAGCAAAGGAGTCAAGTTAGGACATTGCAACGAGAAAATTGCGTATAAATGCTTCCTATCCCAGTATTTGGGAGTTACTGGAATTAACGGGAAACTTACAAATGATTACAAATCAGCAAGAGAAAAAAACATACAACAGATTCAATTTAAACATTGCAATATTGGAACATCATCAGATAACACTAAGTCTTGAGTAGAGTGTCACTAGTTCAAGCAGGGAAGTTCTTGAAAACTTTATCTGTAATGGGGTAATAACCATAATAACCCTATTTATAATTGTACTATTAGCTGTTTAGAACTCTATGGAACGAAAAACAGTCTGTTCGTCTTTTGGCGAGATCACTTTTTTTTTCACTTCGGACAAAATTTGAAGCGTCATCTGAGGAATTAGGGTTAAGCTGTTATTTTCTGGAGTGTATCCAGCTCAAATAGTTTGCCAGTTAGTAAAGCTCCTATGTATTGCAAAATATTTTTGAAATATTGGCTACAAAACCCTGCACTCCCTCGGGGGGTGGGGAACTGAGAATTTGTGAAGTTATAGACCAACTGAAAACAGAAGAGAAAGAGGAGGAAGAGGAGTTGGAAGGGAAGACGACGATAGAGGACGAGCAAGAGGAGAAAGACGAAAACAGGAACAGGAATAGGAGATTGAGGACGAAGAAGAGGAGACGAAGAACGAGGGGATAGTGGACGAGAAGGAAAGGACGAGACAAAAAACGGGACGAGGAAGAGACGAAGATATTGGAGGAGACAGAGGACGAGGGGGAGAGGAGACGAAAGATAGTGGACGAGGAGAAGCTACAAAAAAGGAGACGAAAAAAGGGCAAGGAGAACGAGTGAAGAACAGGATGAGGAGGACGAAAGGCGACGAAAGGAAGTGAAGAACGACGAGGAGAGGAAACAAAGGCAGGTAACGAGGAGGTGGAGGAGGAAACGAAAACAATACAAGGAGGAGGAGATGAAAAGCAAGAGGACGATTAGAAGGAAGTGAGGAGACGAAGACAATGGAAGAGAACGAGGAGAAAAAGATAGTGGAAGATGACGAAGAACAAACAATAGTGAAAGTGGACGACAAGGAAACGGAGACAGTGAAATAGGACGAGGAGGAAACGGAGACAGTGGAGGACGACAAGGAGGAAACGGAGACAGTGAAAGATGAGAGGAAACGGAGACAGTGAAATAGGACGAGGAGGAAACGGAGACAGTGGAGGACGACAAGGAGGAAACGGAGACAGTGAAAGATGAGAGGAAACGGAGACAGTGGAAGAGGACGAAGAGAAAACTGAGACAATGGAGGACAAGGAGGAATCGGAAATAGTGGCAGATGACGAGGAGGAAACGGAGACAGTGGGAAATGACGAGAAGGAAATGTACCATGGAAGAAGACGAGGAAGGAAAGGAGACCGTGGAAGAGGACAAGAAGGAAACGGAGACAGTTGGAAATGACGAGGAGAAAACGGAGACAGTGGGAAATGACAAGGAGGAAACGGAGACAGTGGGAAATGACGAAGAGAAAACGGAGACAGTGGGAAATGACAAAGAGAAAACGGAGACAGTGGAAGAGGACGAGGAGAAATCGGAGACAGTGGAAGAGGACGAGGAGGAGACGAAGACAGTGGATGAGAAGACGAAGGCAGGGGAGGAGGAGGAGGAGTCAAAGACAGCCAAGGAAGTACAAGTAGGAAGAGGAGATAGAGAAGACAAAGACGAAGATGAGTACAGTATCAAAACGAAACATTATTGTGGACATTTTAAGGCTGATACCCCAGATTCATCATTTCGGTTTTGGTTGACTTAAACAATTTTCTATAGTGTGATATTCAAAACTAGTCTTTCAACAATAAGGAGTAAATTATACAAGTAATGCGGAGGGCAAGATAAGAGTGTGAAGGAAAATGCGTAAAAACTTAATGAAATATGGAACCTATGTATTCGTATGAAACTCTCTTCACAGTTGTACTGCCCAAGAGAAACGGCGTAGGATCTTTCAGAATAAAGAAAAAACTCCTATTAAATTCATTATAAACGAAGTGTCTTGTTATGCAAGTTTCTCCCAACCATTTGCTTTCCACGCAAATCATATTTTACCATTACTTATTTGATTATCACGAAGATATCCTATTAATTTTAAGCTGCAATTTTTAAAAACATGAAAGTACACTATCTTAAAAAGCAAACTCTAATTCCATTAACTGTTCAACTTGACACAAGTAGCTATATTTGCAACTAATCAGGAACACAATGATCTTTGGATTAGTATTCTAGGCAAAAAATGTAATTTTTCTATGCAATTTTCCTTCCATTGTTGCTCTATTTTTACCATATTTTGTAAGACTATGGAAATAAGAAAGAAACTGGCTACATAAAATGTCACCAATAAATAGGAACTGAACTTCGGCTAATCTTTAACTCTGTAACTCTGCACCACTGTGTTGCTGTTTGCTTGGCGGAACTGTACATAGAGGTCACAGGTCAGCGCGCTGAAAGCGAGCTGGAGGTCAGCTAATGACTCAGTGGGGCAGTAGGAACTCGCTGGGATTGCGTACCTGCGGGCTCGCCTGCCTCACAACTTCAGTCCAGATATGCACCATTAAGAAACCAATACATTGCCTTCAGTAGTAGGTTCCCACGACAAACCGATCTAGGGTAGCAACAAAGTTAAATTTGAAGTGTTCGACACTTCGTTCTAGTTTAGTAGCAGGTCAATCGGCATAGGTCAACTGTTCAGCAGTATATTCAATGTCTGAAAAAACACATTTGAGTATAGGAATCCTGGATATATAAATTTGTACACACATAAACACGTGTTTCATACTATTTTGCAATATACGTGATATGAAATCTGTAAAGTCATTCGTAATTTGTGACGTAATTGGTAACTTGTACGTATATATTTGCCCATGGTGTAGTGGAAGAGAAGACTTACAGCCTTAACTTCAAATGAAATAAATGAATTTATTATTATTATTATTATTATTATTATTATTATTTATTTTTCAATGTGGTATCTCACACACTTTTTATATCGGAATTGGAAGCAAAATGAAGCTCACTGTATACCTATTGAGTGTATAAAACAAAATACGGAAGTAAGCAATCCCAGACGTGTGAAAACTATTCATAATGATCATTCAGTGTTCTTCCCAAGGGCAACTCCTTCACTGCAAACCTATCATTCTCCAATCTTGCCTATATTTTCCGCCTTCCTCAGAATGATGAGGCAATTTATTTTAAACCTATATTAATATATTAAATGGAAAGATAATCTTTTAAAAAATTTCGTATTTTAGCATAAACATTACATAATTACAAATAAATGTGATACACTGAACTAAGAAATAAAAAAAGAGAGAACTGAATAATAAATTTCAAAAAGATAATAAGACGCAGTATAATGAAGTGAAAGACGAATTGAAAATTTTGTTAAAAATTGACAAGATGTAGGGGAAGCTAGGCTAATTCCGCAGTACGGGTAATTCCGCAGTAGTGCAGAAATTATTTTACTGCGATTTTACAATAGCGTGAACTTAAGTTTTGAGAGGCTGTCAACAAGAGGCATGTCCTCTGCAGTGCTATAGAAAAAAAAAAATCAAGGATATTGGTCGACGCCTCTGTCGGCAATACAGTGAAACCTCGAATTTTGGTTGTTTTTTGTGTTTTGCTACACAGCTGTGAAGGAAGGGAGCATTGTTACATATAAATGGTTCCTTTTATGTTACTTTCATAATGTATTTCATAATTATTTAATACTGCGGAATTAGCCAAGTCCTATTGCGGATTTATCCGTACTGTTGCGGAATTACCCGAGTCTTCCTTTTTCAACTGTAATGTATGTACAACTAAATATATTTGCATTTTAATAGGTCTCTTTATCTCATTTGGTAATGAAAGATTTCGTCCATGTCTACATACCTTGATAATATTTTTCAATAAACATTTTGATAAAAATATGATAGATATACTTCTTAATATTGCGGATTTAGTCGAGTCTCCCGTACAGGAAAAATAAAGGAGTAAAAAATGGGATGATATTAAAATCTGAAACATCAGGAGCAAGTAAAGGGAACACTGGATAATAGTAATGAGGAGCGAAAGACGTAATAGCATTATTTCATTTAAATGGCGCTTTCAAATGCAAAGACTTCTAACGATTAAATTAAATGTGGACAAGAAATTGCTGACAAATTTTATGTGGAGCCCTCTACCAGGGTTCTCTTATATGCTGTATTTGTACACAATTTATCATCCTTTCAAATCCAAACTTCCCTCAAATGTAACAGTCAACGAGGTAACCGCTAGTACTACATGCAAAGGGAGTGAAGAGCGATATGTAACGAAGAGCGTGGAGGATAAAAAAGAGTAGGGCACGGATAGAGTAGAGCGAGCAGGGCATAGATAGAATATGGCTTGGAGAGTAGGGCATAACGAGTTCAGGACACGAAGAGATTAATGCATGGGATAAAGAGATTAGGGCATGACAAAGATATTAAAGAGATTACGTCAGGGCATAAAGATATTAAAGAGATTACGTCAGGGCTAGGGCATAAGAGAATACTGGGTGTTCATTTCAAAGTGTGTCATGACGTCACTGTTGTTGGGTCACCGATTTGAAGCGAGTTTCAGTTTATATGTTAGAGAAGTTGCCTATTATTTAAGGCGTTCTTCAATCTGAACTTGAGAACGTGTACGGTATAACTTGAACGTCGTAGCAACAGATGGCGGTCTGTACGGTCTGTGTGCTACCATAACCTCTTTCGAACTGTGTTTTGTGCCGGCAAGTCGTACGCAGGGTATTTGTTATCATCGGTTGCGTAAGGTAACATTCCACAACACAAATCAAATGCTCCGTGTCCATGTTGACCGTCGAAGTTAATGTCAACAAATACGTAAGTAATCGTCTTAACCCTCTCCCCATATCCCGACAGTACGTATTTCCAAACAGTTCACATTCCTGCCACTACCGGCGTTACCGTACGTATCGGCACGTACTCTTCAGAATGAACGCCGTACTAGCTAGCCAACTTCTCTGTCTCTTAGATTATACACCTGAGCTGCGGAAGTGTAGGAAGATTGAATTCTCTAAGCTCATCAGCTAGCCACATGACGGCATACAGCGAGCCATGACACATTTTGAACTGAACACCCAGTATAGTCGGACATCATTCAAAACATAGCGCTTCCCTTATCGAGTAGCATAATATGACGTCATTGTTCCACACTCACTGATAACCAGAGGCGTAATAGAGTGGTACGTCATTTTATACTTTAAGGTTGACCTTAAATACGCTAAGGCAGTAGGAATAGGGCAATGATATATTATACTATATAGAATAAACCGTACTTTACAAGAGCAGATCTGTTTTCTTCAATAGTTTCAAGTCAAATGACTGATCAGTAGGAGCATTTGGTTTCTGCGCACTTTGAAATTAATGTTGCCGATTGTTTAAAATAATTCGGAAGGGCATAAAGAGAGTAAGATAGGTTATGAAGAATGCCGGGCATAAAGAACGTAAAGCATATAGAGAAAAGGGATTAAGGAATAAATTGAATAAAAGAAAACAAAGAAAAGTGAAAGTTGAATATAAATAAGAAGATCGAAGTCTAAATGCGAAAAAGACGAAAAGAATTGGAAGATCAAAAACAGGTAGAAGTTAATAAAAACAGTAAAAGTAGATCAAATGCCACAATAAACTAAATTTTGAAGCAAATAATTAAATAACGATGGAAGTAAACGAAAGTAAAAGGAAAGTCATATTGGAACAGAGAGGGAAATATGAACATTGTAACGGTATATTTGGAGAGTTTATAATGTAATCCGCAGAATGTAAATTTGGGTATCTTTCCTGAATATGTATGTTTACAAAGCGACTTCCGGTGTAGCAGTTTTTTTTTTTACTATTTCTGTGCACATGCGTCGATCGCCTTCGGCCCCCACCTGGATGGTGGAGGCGGAGTGGGTCGTCGTGTGGAGGACGGTCGGAACGCGAGGCAGTTTGAGATCTGCCCTGATACGGGTGGTTAAGACGAGAGGATCAATTGATCTGGAGAGATCAACTGGGTTCGGGTTGACTTTGGTATGTAATAAGGTTACACCGGAAGTCTGGAGGTTGTTACTGTGGCATGGGTTATGTTGGGTTGAGAGAGTTTTAATGGATATGTAAAAGGGGTGTTCTTGGACGAGATAAAGCAAGTCTTAATGACCTTATTTTAACTGATTAGTAATTGTTCATATCCAAGATATTCTTGTTACTTTGGTTTGAAAGTTTGTTGTTAATTCTGTTTAACAGAAAGGAAATAATAAAAGGAGACATAATACATTTTGGGATTTTTCTGAACTTATTAAAGATTCCAATCAATACACTGATATAGTGAGTTCCCGCTTCAACATAGAAGACTATACAGAATTTTAACGAAATATAATCTACTGCGATTACAAGAAGAAAGTTAAGACAAGAAAATAGTGCAACGAAACGAATATTGTTAAGTTTAAAAAAATCTATGAAAGAATCAAGTGTGAAAGAAGCAACTAACATCAGAAAGAAATTAAAATACTATAGACAAGGTAGTGAACGAACACACAAAGCAAAGAACTGAAGGTGACTGGGCTGTGCCTCCCTGTTGCATTAAGAGCATGTGGCACAATTACTCCTGTCGCATTATATTTCCCTGCATGATGTGCATTAACAATGTCGCTAATTGAAAAATTAAATCCATGCCAGCTTTTAAAACAAAAACAGTGTCCGTCTGTGATTGACTGCGATGCTTTATTTATGAGAGAGCACTCCATTAGCCGGGCATTGTCGGCAGCGCCTCCTGCTGCCGCGTTCAGAGGGCCCTGATTTAATAATTCAAGCAGGATTATCTTGTTAATGTAAACTGGTACACATGTCGCAGGGATTCGGTTACCCACATTCAGTCGATAACGCATAAATAATCCAAATAATCGAGATTACTTCGTTTCTGCAGATAGGCATGTAAGGTATTTCGCGTAATCGCAAAATAACTAATATTACGGTGACGTATTTGACAGTTGAAAATCGCGGTACATCGTTGGAGAATAAAGTGGATATTCGAGGTCGGCGTATAATGGTAATAATTTATCTAAAGTATTTTATCAACTTCATAAATACTGAGAGATGGTGTGCCGATGCTAGGGTCGTAACGGACTTACAATCAAATTAAAATGTCAAAAGAATTCGAAGTGCTAAGAGGAACTTTCCACTTCAGTTTACAACAGACCAGAAACGAAATGTATTCTTGAGTCATGCAGAGATTCAGTCTTCTCTACTTCCCCATACAATTTGGGTACGAGTCCATTCTTTCTGTCTTTCATTTCTCTTAACCCCAAATATTTTCCCAAGCATCTTATTCTCGAATACCCTTAATCTCTGTTCCTTTCTCAAAGTGACAGTCCAAGTTTCACAACCAAAACAGAACAACCGGTAATATAAATGTTTTATAAATTCTAACTTCCAATTTTTTTTAACAAGACTATATGATAAAAGTTTCTCAACCGAACAATAGCAGGCATTTCCCACATTTATTCTGCGTTTAATTTCCTCCCGAGTGTCAAATTTATATTTATTTCCGTTGCTCCAAAATATTTGTCTTCAAAGGATAAATTTTTAATGTTCATATTTCCATTTCATACTATGTTCTGGTCACGAGACACAATCATATACTTCGTCTTTTCGGGAGTTACTTCCAAACCTCTCTCTTTATTTGATTCAAGTAAACTTCCCGGTTTTCCCCAATCGTTTGTGGATTTTCTCCTAACATATTCACGTCATCCGCGTAAACAAGAAGCTGATGTAACCAGTTCAATTTCAAACCCTCTCTGTTATCCTGGACTTTCCTAATGGCATATTCTAGAGCAAGGTTAAAAAGTAAAGGTGATAGTGCACCTCCTTGCTTCACCCGTAGTGAATTCAAGAAGCATTAGACAGAAACTGACCTATAAAGACTCTGCTGTATGTTTCACTGAGACATTTTAATTAATCGAACTAGCTTTTGAGAATACCAAATCCAATAAGAATATTATATAAAACTTCTCTCTTAACCGAGTCACATGCCTTTTTGAAATCTATGAATAACTGGTGTACCGTGCCCTTATACTCCCATTTTTCTCCAGTATCTGTCGAACACAAAAAATCTGATCACTGGTCGATCTATTACGCCTAAAACAACATTGTTGATCCCCAGTAATTTCATTTACATAGGGAGTTAATCTTATCAAAAGAATATTGGACAAAATTTTGTACGACGTCAACAAAAGTGATATTCCTAGAAAGTTACTGCAGTTAGACTTTTCCCCCTTCTTAAAGGTAGGTACAATAATTGACTCCTTACATTGTTCCGCTACAATTTTCTTTTCCAAT
Organism: Periplaneta americana; assembly: GCF_040183065.1. Lineage (NCBI taxonomy): Eukaryota > Metazoa > Arthropoda > Insecta > Blattodea > Blattidae > Periplaneta > Periplaneta americana. The sequence goes on from NC_091133.1 coordinate 56,631,861, forward strand.
TACAAGCTTATAAATTTCACTAGATAATGAGTTTCCACCGTCTTGTATTAATTCTGCTGGAATTTGATCGATACCTAAAGACTTCTACTTTCTCAGCTTCTCTATCGCAATTTCGATTTCGGAAAGTGTGGGTTCGGGAATAAATGGTTCAGGAGTTTGTATTTCAAGATAGTCCCGATCATTTCTGTTTGGTCTATGTACATTTAGTAGTGGCCCAAAGTAGTTTTTCCTTCTGTTCAGGATAGAAAGAGAGTCTGCAAGCAAGTCACCATTCTCATTCTTGATCGCGTTTATCCTTGTCTGATACGCTTTTTTAAATTTCTTTATGCCCAAAATAGTGAGTTAAGGTATTAAATCTACCTACAGCTGGCTGTTATGACGCCAGACGGACATGAACAAACCCGAAGTATGTTAAGTTCGGCTAGGATTGAATTCCTTTGAAACAAAATGGATAAACAGAAAGATCATAGGTTTGTTATTGTACCTACATAATATATTGTCTTGAACGACATCTTCTTTGTGTGCCCAGCTTATTAATATACATACATAAAATTCGAGAAATAATCTCATCAAGTACCACTCGTACTGTTCATTCACATTGGAAAAATGGAAATCTCTCGTGGTATTACTTATGATAATAGAATAGAGATGGAAAGAAATGATGACGCATAAATGAGAAAACAGGAGAACCCCAAGTAAAATTACCGAACCTTCTCCGCCACAGTCGTCAACATGATTTTTTAATGAAAAATAACAAATCTACGACTAGATATTGACCCTCCCAAAGATTTTACACTGACCAGCTCTTCATGGCTATATGCTGAATACGTTTCCACGATTTACACCGACAACTTTCGTTACATAATATAAAATTGTTTTTCCATAATTTGACTTTATGACTTGTCTATAATCTGGATAACTGAAGAGGAAACTGCTTACGCTGTCAACCACAGATGACATAATAATACGAAAAAAGAGGAAGAAAGTGAATCAAAAAGAAAACTAAATCACAACGAGGATTTCTTAAGTTTTTTTTTATCTAGGAAAAATTGAGATAAGCCTAAATGTATGGGGAATTAAACGTTGACCTCTTCGAAGGAAAATAATCAGTTGACCAAGCTACAGACCTGCCAATACGATGTGTAGAAGATGCTAACTGAGCTAAGAAAACTGTACGGGTAAGAGAGAAGGAGAACTTGTGAATTAACTGCGGAGAAGGAAGTATGGATGTTGAAACTTAAGGGCTCACAATGGTCCATTGTCTGAGCTGATTTAAGTGGGCTTCGAGGTGTTTCTCACTAACATGAAGCTTCTCACCAGAGGAGTTTCATGTTCAAGGCGAACTTAAGTTCACCATCTAGCTCTATTTTTGCATGGCCTTCGTCTTAAGGTATAAAATTTTGAAAAGTTTTTTTCTCATTAATATTATTGATAAATTACCGTCATAATAAAAATCTCTTATTTCTACGTTTCAAAAATAGACGAGTGTTTTACTATTACCGGTAAGTTGTTTTGGCTTTGTTTATAAGTTCATGTAGGTCCTATCTAATAAAATTTTTAACTAATAAACTATTTTACAACTACTGAAAAAAATGTTTAATTGTACCTTCATTTTGTATACAATTTACGCATTGATTAATCTTTAGAATTTAATTTCTGTAACCAGCTTATTTTCAAAATATATATTGTTTAAGTCTCAAATTATTTTATGAACTCAATAAGTACTATATTTTTTTAAATTGAATATCTTCTTCACTTTCACCCTTCATATGCTTACTGTAATAATTTAACGTTTCCAAAAACACTTATAAGTAAAAGCTTTGGCTTTTTCTGGAGTGATCTCATTATAAATTATACAACTTTAAATTTTGTGTAAAATGAATCAAATTTATTATCATTATCATATTCCTGTTATATTTTTAAATAGTCTATATTTGCTTTTCAAACTTCGCTATTAACTATACAGGGTGTTTCAGAAATACTTTGACAAACTTTGGGGACATGTTCCTCACACCAAAACAAGGAAAAAAGTTCACATAAACATATGTCCGAAATCCTTAGTTTTTTAGTTATTGATGAAAGAACATAATGAAATATCTGTTAGATATATTGCCAGCTTGGTAGCAAGTGTTGCAACTTTAATCAATTCAGAAAATCATAACAATGAAAGTTTTCGTTCAACGCTTTTCCAGTACAATCCAACAACTTAAGTTTGTAACCGATAATAATATTCATTTTCTTAGATAATCGAAAGAGGTTATCGATACAACTCTGCTGATGCAACCATTGTATCCTAGATGGCTATGTGTTGTCAAGGAGAGCATGATCCAACGAAAGCATGCGTGTGTGGAATCAAGAGGAGAACATTTTGAAGATTTGTTATGAGTTTCTGAATTGATTAACGTTGCAACACTTGCTGCCAAGCTGACAATATCTAACAGATGTTTCATTATGTTCTTTCATTAATGAATAAAAAACTAAGGATTTTCGAACATTTTTTCTTGTGAGAAACATAGCCCCTAGGTTTGTCAAACTATTTCTGAAACACCCTGCATTGTGCTATGATCTGAAATCTTAAGTATTCACATATATTAACAAAGGAAATAAGAACTAAGGGAATAGAAAAGCTTTAGCCTATTATTTTCTTCAATATTAGGCCTATATTACAGAAAGTAAATGAAAATGGGCAGTAGGTAACAAGAAAATTGAAATCGACTGTACCAATTTTTCATACAAAAGTAAATTATTACCGAAAACATTTTATGTACACATTTGAGTTCACTCATTAGTTGTGGCGGCAATCTTCCAAGTTATTTATATCGAACGGAGACCAACCTGGAAGAAAACAGTTGCGAAATACCTTTTCAAAACCAGAAAATCAAATTTATATCGTATAATTCTCAGACCACGAAAAACAAGAGAATTGAGTTTAAATGTTGGCTTTTCTTGCAACGTTGCTATAGCAACGAGCGGGTCCGTGTGAATTTATATATGCAACTTCCTACTTCTCGACTAATGCGATAAAAATTTCAGTCATAAACAAAAGAGGAATGAAAAGTAACGTCGGGAAATTTTTAATATTCATCAGTTATGGGTAGAGAAACAGAAGAAGCGGAGGATGAGTACACAGTCTCATTGCGCATGCAAGAATACCGTAAAAGCAAATTCGCGTCATGTGAAAGATGCCAACTTTATTTCTCGACTGAAATGCGGTTCAAGATCATTTTATTCTTCAGTTAAACCTGAAAATCATATCTAAGTATACATAATAACACCAGCATTAGTGATAAATTGACAAATTTACTGTATTATAAAATAGGCGTATTAAAGGTTTTTGCCTATTATTTAAGTGAAAAAAATTATTTATATTTCTGGTATGTTATTTTCTACTCTAATTTGTATTTTGACCTCCTGCATATGCAAGCTTACACAAAGATTCATTGGTATACAGTACATTAACATAATTTGTAGAGGATATGCCTAAGCACATGAGAATCCTGGTATTAACGCGTTAATCAATGTCTGGATTTTCACTTATCATAAATAGTTGTCAAAATGATACACTATACAGCAGCGAATATTCATTGTACAATACGTAGATACAGACAATAAAATTACATACTAGACGGTCAAAAGGAGGACATCAATGGAAAAGGAAACTTTTAGTGGGAAAAGAAGACATTTGGAAAAAAACTTAGGAAGAGACTAGTAAAATGCTTTATGTGGAGTGTAAAATTTTGTGGGGCAGAAACATGGTCATTAGGATGAAGTGAAGAAAAAGATTGAATTCATTCAAAATGTCTGTATAGAGAAGAATGATGTATGTAAAATGGAGTGACAAAATAAAAATGAAGTTGTTGTGGAATCTACGTGAAGAATAACGCTGAAACTGATCGGGAGAGAAAAAGAAATTGTCTAAGAAGAAATTGCCTACTGAAGGAAGCACTGGAAGAAATGGTGAACGGGAGAAAAGTTCGAAGACGGATAAGAAATCGTATTATATACAACGTTAAAATATGAGTCGATAGTACGCGGAGACTAAGAGAAAGGTAAAAAAGGAAGACTGGAGAATGTTGGGTTTGCAGTGATGGAACTATATGTTGGCAGAAAACAATGAATGAATGAATGAATGGTTGAATGAATTAACGAATTAATGTCTTATTAGACCAAGAGTTCAACTGCTGCTAAGCTAACTCTGCCAGTATGTCTCATGTCTATGTGTTTCTAATGCGCAATTCTTAAATCCAATTCTCCCCCACGTCTCTTATCTCGCAATATAAAAAGTGAACAAAACATAACACTACCACCAATACAATTGGAAGCAATCAAATTTTTGTCTTCTTATACAAGTTTTAAAATCCAATCCACGTACAGAATAATTTTTCAACGTTTCTAGTAAGAAGAGCCACTATATTGGCAACGAAATTCAAAGCAACAGAACCATTTCAGATACTACCTTCATGCAAGAGAAATTAATAAAACAAGTAATGTGAACCCAGTGCGAGAAGCAATCTAGAGAAGCCATGAAAATTCAGGTCAACTTCTTACGCCATTTCTGCGCTTAAATACTTGATAAATTCAGAAAATACTCAGAAAAGATATCAAAATGTTTTCATTAGAGATCAAAATTCATCAACAACTGATCCAGAAAGTAAAAGGAACCGAATCGCGTATTGCTCTTGAATTTTCTGCCCTTCACGGAGAAAATCCGAATATCATGAACCATATTTACTTTACGGACAAGACCCATTTTTATACAAATGGAACTGTCAACAAACAAAACCATCGAATTCAACGTTTGCTGTGCTCTTTCCGTTCTCGGTATTCTTGGATCAATGTTTGTAGAGAAGATTGTAAACGCAGCCCGTTATGATACGGGCGAGAGGAGTTTATTCCTGTCCAAGGGAAGCATTATATAGTCAATGAATTACATTTACAATCGCATAGAGGAAAACCTGATACTGTCAATAGCGCTTTGGTCATTTTGCACCATCAAACAAGTTACAACTTTTATCTCTAATTGCTGTCCAATTCGATCTGAAACAGGTCCGACTTGACATTTTTTTACAGTTAGGCTAAATTCGTGCGATTATTTTTAGGTCTTCAGCAAAGATACAGAATCTGAAAAGTGAAATGCTATTACGTAATAACAGTAGCCTACTGATGCCACATAGATAACATTTTTTTATAGTTCCATTAGAAATAATTTACAAATGGCACCGATATTGAAAGTATCTGGAATTAAGAATGTGTAAACGCGGTTGAATCGGATTAGAGGACGAATCGGATCAGTTAATATAAATTGCTGGTCCTAGAGTGTGCTAGTGAGTTCTTGCTGATACCATCCTCTGAAGTCAAAGAATGCTATTATTTGAGTTCGATGACCATAAGAAGTTGGCGTGTGTACGACCTGCTGGTGATAAATAGACTACTTTTTATAAGTTTGAGGTACGTAGATGCTCTGAATTTGCTATTGTGTTATTTTTTAGCTCTGGATTAAACAATTTTTTGCACACACATTATTAAAACGTACGCAACAAGTTATGTAGTAGGAAAAAACAGTCTATCTTGATTCTATAACCTCACCTGATGTTCTCATTTATTTGCTGCCAGTGCTGCCAATTTGCAAATATGTATTTTTGTGCATGTGCGGGCGAAACGGATCAGTGAATGGCGGGTAGTTTGAATTGCTTATTTTATATAGAAATGGCAATATTGTTTTTTTTTAATTCCGGATGGGTAGACTTCAGCACGAGGAAGACCCAGACAAATTGCTTGTCTTCTCACTTCACCAGAGAACATAGCACAAATGAAGAAAAAGCAAGAATTAAAAAACGAGAAGATAAATAGTAAGAAAGGATGCAGAATGAACAGAAAAAATGTGCAAAGAGAAAGTGAGGACATGATTGAGATTAACGATAGTGATGATGACGACGACGACGACGACGACGACGACGACGATGATGATGATGATGATGATGAGGATGTGGTTGTAGAAATAGACAATGAAGGGAGTGATGACATTTGCCAATTTTGTATGTTGAAATATTCTGATTCCAAATCTGTGAAGAAAGGAGAATGGATCCAGTGCCAACGTAAGGGTGAATGGTACCACGAGGTGTGTGTGGGAGCTAAGGGGAGAAGGACGTTTATCTGTGGAAAATGTGTTTGAAAACAGAGAAACTAAGAAATGTGATTTTGCTATTACTGAGCTTCTAATTTTGTATCTTATAGCATGAATAATAAGTTTCCACTGCTTTTTCTTTCAATCCGATTCACCCGCAATACCAATCCTATTCACCCGCCACTGGAGGATGATTCGGATCAATTTTAACAACCAATTAAATTGAAGAAAAATAAAACATAATAACTATTTCTGACAGACTGTTGCGTCAGACTTAAAGTTAATGAAATTATCTTTCAGCGGACAGTAAGAGACACAAGAATTAACAGCGTATTACAACTTTTATTTATAATTATTTTAAAAATGATCCGATTCACCCGCGTTTACCCTACATTTTGTTCATTATCATCATCATCATCATCATCATCATCATCATCCTTTCTCCTATTAGGCCACGTGACCTCTTGTGATCTTGTATTTAGGTTACCATCGATATCTTTTGAGGTCGCTCGAGGAATCTTTTCCCAGCAGGGCGAAAGTTCATAATTTCCCTTAGGAATCTACTGTTGGTCATTCTATTCACATGACTTATCCAACTCTATTGATGCTGCCATATGTAGTTAATTACAGATTCCATGTGGAGTTCTATTATGATATCATCTCTCCTGTGATCAAATTTTGTGTAACCTACAATCTAACATCACAAGCTGTTATTCTGTTAATATCGTTTTTTTTCCAAGTTAAAGTTTCTCTTCCATATGAGAGAAGAGATCTTGGGAGAATATATTTTGTTGATGTACTGTAAAGTTCGCCCTTTCGGTTTATTACATCCAGGGTGCTCTAAAATTCCCCTTACAAACTTCTAGGACTTGTTAAGGGGACTGAGTAGATAATATTTTGAATTGGAACCCATGTCCGGAAACGTACCGTTTCCGTGCTACAGCCGTTTGAAAGCAAGCACTGCCTGAACGTACGTCACGTGTCTCAACAAGTAATAGCTTCGCGATTCGTCCGCCTGCAGCGTTACGTGATGAGGGGTGCTTAAGTCAGATCCTCCATGGCCTTCACGATCACCGGATTTGACTCCATTGGACTTTTTCCTCTGGGGTCGTATGAAGAGTTTGGTTTATGAGACAGCAGAAGATCTGGTGGCACAAGTTGTGGTCGCTGCAGGAGAGATTGCAGATACACCAGGTGTGATAGAGCGCGTTTACCAAAACATCATTCGTAGATACAATTCGTGCAACGAAGTTGGTGGTCGCCACATCGAACCGCATTTGTAGCGGATTTGAATGTTAACCATCATTTGAAAAGGACAAAAACAGTTTAAGTTGAACTGTGAACCAAAGTGTTTGTGACAAATGATTCAGTTTCCATTTTGTTTCTTTGGTTATTAATGAGTTGAATTGTAAAACAAGTGATGTACTGGGTCACGCCTCATAATAAAATAAATTACTTGTAAAAGTGGTAGCGTTAAAAACATGTTTTCAAACGGCTGTAGCACGGATACGATACGTTTCCGGACCTGGGTTCCAATTCAAAATATAATCTACTCAGTCCCCTTAACAAGTCCTAGAAGTTTGTAAGGGGAATTTTAGAGCACCCTGTATACAAGAAGAGTGTGATCCCAAAATCTGTTGAGTCCACTTGACCATTTTTATTTATACATACATGATTTTTTAGACTTCTATCACATTTTAAGCTTCCTTTCTTCCAGAATAACGCCAATTCGTGCCTAAAAGTTTGTGTTATCGTGCATGTAACTCTTAAAGACTCGCTCAGTCTTAGACCGGTGGATAAAAAAAATCTAGCCCAGTCCTTTCATAAAAATGGACTAAAAGAGTTTTGGAATCACAGTAGTAGCCGTAGTAATAGCAGCAGCAGGTGATAGTAGTAAGTAGTAGTGACTAGTAGTAATAATAAAATTAGTGGTAGTAATAAAATTAATAGCTACAACAAAATTAGTAAAACTAGTAATACAATTAGCAGCAGTAATATGTAGTCATTCATTCATTTCATTTAGTGTTCTTTTTTTTTACAAAACACACAACATCAACTACGAAAACTATCTTGAACTTACGACGATTCCTAGCCATGATTACTCTAAATATTTTATTATCTTCATTATAAATTTTAACTTTGGCTAATTTAATCACTGTATATCAACTGTAAAGTAGTCATCAACGTAAAACAACATCCACTGAAATGCCAACGGCCTCTCTAAGCGAAATAGTTACAAAACACAAGAACATTAACTACGCATACTATCTTGTAACTTACGACAACTTTCAGCCATGATTACTTTAAATATTTTATTATCATCATTTTAAATTTTAACATTGACAAATTTTAAACATTGTATATTAATTGTAACATGAGCTATATGTATAAAATAAAACATTCGTCCAGTCGAAGTTCAAATTCAAAGATTATCTCGATATTCATCCTGTTTCATGTTATATCTACATAAAGCTCATGAATTTCATGTACCATATATATTGTTCTCTATTTTCCTTGTTATTTGCATAATATGTTATCATAGGTCCAGATAATATGTTTTGTTATATCTGAAGATGCCCTAAACGGCGAAAACGTTCATATATTGTTATTAAATAGCAAATAAACATTTGCAAGTTTATATGCCTTAAGATTGAAATTCATTAAATACTTATTAATAATTTAGTGTTCTGTCCAATGGCAGGTCTTTCACTGCAAACCCAGCTTTCTCCAATCTTTCCTATATTCTGCCTTCCTCTTTGTTTCCCCATATGATCCATGTATCTTAATGTCATCCATCATCTGATATCTTCTTCCGCGCCGAACTCTTCTCCTGTTAACCATTCCTTCCAGTGGATCCTTCAGTAGACAGTTTCTTCTCAGCCAGTGACCCAACCAATTCCTTTTCCTCTTTCTGATCAGTTTCAGTATCATCCTTTCTTCACCCACTCTTTCCAACACAGCTTCATTTCTTATTCTGTCTGTCCACTTCACATGTTAGTTTCTTTTCCATATCCATATTTCAAATACTTCTATTAGTTTCTCTTCACTTCGTCGTAATGTCCATGTTTCTGCACCATACAATGCCACACTCCATACAAAGCACTTCCTTAGTTATTTTTCCAGAGATCCGCAGAAAATGCTCCTTTCTCTATTAAAAGCTTCCTTGGCCATTGCTATCCTCCTCCTGACTTCCTGGCAGAAGCTCATGTTACTGCTTATAGCATACCTTAAGTATTTGAAGCTGTCCACTTGCTCTACTACCTCATTTAGAATTCGCGAGTTTATTTTCTGTATTTTTCTTCCTATTACCATGCTCTTCGTCTTATTTGCATTTATCTTCATTCCATACTGCTCACAGCAGCTGTAATTTAGCTCCAGTAGCATATATTTTAGTATCATTTCCTCTTCTGTTAACAACGCCATATCAGCAGCAAAATGTATGTACTTTATTCTTCTTTCTCCTACTAATATTCCTTCCATGTTGTGAAAACAGTCATTTTATATAAACTCCTAAAAGTCCTAAATCTCTCTTTTTAGCACCTAGAAATCCGTTCCCTAGTTATATAGTCATCATTGGGAACTTTTAAGGAAATAATTAAACAAGCAATTTACACATACATTTAAATAGTGTGACTAGGGTAGGTATAATTATTGGACCAATCCGTGTAGTTAGAACTGTTTTCTGCATTACGAAAAAGGAAAAGAGCTTAACTTTCTGTAGTCTAAGTCGTGAATGTAACGTATATTCCAATTTATAAATAAGCCCCGATAATAGAATATTCAACATAGGATTTGGATCTCTCGAGAAAAGAAATGTAGCCAGAAAAATTTATGCGGCGAATCTTGTATTAAAACAGTAGAAAGTCTGAATTATTTTATTGTTCAGACTCGTCGCTACGTAACCGTCGACAAGGAGATTCAGTTTATGACGCCTTCGGTAGCTAGCGAGAAGCTGGTGGTGACGTTTCGTAGCTTACAGTTGAGGGAAATTTGTGTTTTTGAGAAGGGAAATGTCGTCATTTGAATTCAACGACTTCAGCATTTTCTCCTCAGCAGTTTGATTTTGTTTAAACTTTATAGAGTTGGCAGCAGTGGTGGAATTACAATGAAATTCCAATAATAGAGAAACACGTCGGACAGACGCTTGTAAAACGCATTTATTCAGCGTATAAATGGCTTACGTCGCATGGGACTTCAGATGTTCTCTTATAATTCCTTTTAAAGAAAGTAAATTCAAATAAAAGGTGCCATAACAGTTTTCTACGTTGAAGTTACATGGTATCCACTCGGCAGTTATCTTATGGAACTATCTTCCCAGTCTGTGATGTTATTAAAAAGTCAGGAGACTTTTAAATCGAGTTAAACGTTAAATAAAAAACAACTCTATTCACAAATTAATAGTGTTTAATGCTAAACGACTAACAAATAAAATGTAGCACTCGTTTTGTTCAATTAATAATAGCTCCCAAAATAATTGACACATATTACAATTTTTTACAATTTACAATTTACATTTGGATAAATACCCGAAATGAGCATATGCTCGTGCTCAGGTACAGTCCAGTAGTCTACATAAATTTTACAGGGTTCAAATAATAATGCTGATGATATAAAATAATAGTAACAATAATAATAATAATAATAATAATAATAATAATAATAATAATAATAGAATAATTAAGCATAAGCATAAGAATAAGCATTTATGACTTTAATAAAATACACAACTCAAATCTCCATCTATCCCTTGTTGGTCTAAGCCAGTGGTCGTCAGCACTCGCTGAAATGTGCAAAGGGTAAGCGGAGCCGTCCCGTGTGCCCCGTCGAGCAGCAGGAAGCGGTAGAGAGCAAACCCGCTAGCAGCTACAAGTGCACCATGGTGCACTGTGTTCTCCGCGGGTAAGTGACGCTAGCCCCAGGGTGCTCTGCGCTGACGACCGCTGGTCTAAGCCTAAGCTATTATGAAAAAGGAGTTCACTATTCATGTATTACGGTCAAATACCTTACTATAATAATACCGGACAGCTGTATACTAGTAGCATTGGCGTGAGTGCGAAAAATCGCGTACCTGATATCTAGCGCAGAGGGATGGAATTACGTCCACATATACAAATATTAACATAGCGAGATTCGGACTATTGTTTAAAACGTGAGTTACTAATGTGGAATTATATATGAAACACTTAAGAAATGTTGAATAATACTTAACGTAAAACTATTATCTTATATCAAAGCTGCATATTATGAGAAATATTGCATACTTCATATTACTTTCCATAATTAATTGTTACATATTTTTTCTTTGGTTTACCGAGACAAAATCAATCTGATATTAGGAATGAATTTACAGTAATGTTTTATATACGCATAGCTGACAACTGCAAAGATAAAATTGATAGTAATCTAATGCTTGTAATAATTAGTAAAGGCATGTGGACAACAATAAAACTTAATTTGATAAAACCTTAAAATGCAAATACATTTTAACTTTTATTTATTTATTTATTAGGTCTAAATAAAAAACTACTTTGTATTTTTCTATCAACACAAAGACGAAGGAATTAGGCCTACTAAAGAATGTTGTTGACTTACGTTTTACGAACTGTCGGAAAATGAAAGTACGATTTGGAGCAATTTGTAATGCTGCAATTGTCAGAATTATAAACAGCACATATACACCCTGACATTTTAACACTAGTACTAATTCATAAAACTATTAACAAATTAACTAGCCCAGCAACAATATACATTGCAGTTGATTACAGCTTGTTTCGCGAGTATCTCCATCCCGGCAGGTAGGTAGCAGCACCATCGTCGTTCGCTCGTAAAACTGCTAGCTGTCCGGTATTATTATAGTAAGGTATTTGTTATGGTCTTGAATGAATTGGATCTTCCTCTAGTAATGGGATAATATAATAAAAACAGCACGGAAAATAAAACATCTCGGTAATCCCCATCTTTATAGCATATTTGTTTACAAGAAATATCACTGGTATCTTCCGAAATATTAATAGGAATGTCCGGTGTTAAACGTAAACGCTACAATATCTAATACTCGTACTGCAAGCACATCCAAAAGCCTAAAAATATGCAAGTAGCTTGGTAGGATTAATAGTTGTTAGAATGTTCTATTATAGGAGAAGGACTTAAAAAAGTGGCGTTCTGTAGATTTTGTACAGTCTGCCGTTAAATCGAAAATCGTTCCTTTTAAAGTTTAATCTGGTGATTTGCTAATGGGATCGGTGGAGCAGCTTTGCAAATTGACGGATTGTCTAAAAGCGTTAGCACTTTACATTAGTTCACCTGCTGAAATAGACATGAAAGCCTTTTTATCGCAAGATACAGGTGCAAACGCTTCCAGTGGACATCCATTCCGAAAAGTGCACTCGCGCGCGATATAAATAAAAGAGATCTACCACTGCAACAAATGTTTATAGAAAGTAAATTATTCTCCTCAATAAATAATAATTAAAATGTCCGGAAAATCAGTCAATCATAACGCAAAATAAATACACACAGATTTAAGTTGCGTATTAAAGAAATTACTCCGAACTAAATTCAGCATGTTCTGCTATTATATACGCAAGAGACAGTAAATATCAATACTTACCTTAAAACAATATACTTTGCATACTTCCAGTCGGTAATGAGTTGTAGGATAATATTCCTGGAAATTCCACAAATAATAACAGTATATTCCTACTATAAAAAAGTAATTAGAAAAATAACAGGTGCCAAATCTAGGAATCGTGTAGGACTATTAAAAAAACTACAAATATTGCCCATGGCTTGTCAGTATGTCTTTTTATTAATAATCTTCCTCATGTGTAACCGTGAAAACTTTGTAACCAATTCAACAGTTCATAGCATTAATACGCATCAAAAAATTACTTTCATACCCCATCGGCAAGTCTATAGTGCTATCAAAAAGGAGTGCGTTATATGGAAGTAAACATTTTAATAGCCTCCCTATGGATATAAAAAATGAGGGTGCTATTCATAGACATTTCGCTAGCCCGCGCTACGAGCGTGCTAAACTAGCCAAGGCTATCGACTGGTTACTTGTACAGGATTCATATCATATCATATCGCTAAAACTGGTTTATGAATACGAAAAACGTTAGTTCGCTGATCATCCACTGGAAGCCCGCGCTAAGAATGTCTATGAATACGGCCCTGAAACTCAAAACATAGGCCTAGTACTATTTAGGGGCAAATTAAAGAAGTACCGTCATTTCCCATAACTATGGTCCTGGAACACAACTATGGTCCACGATACAACCATTCAAAGATAATTGTAGAAGTAACATAGACCGTTCGTAGATAGCTACAGTACAGCAAAAATGTAAACGAGATACTACGTTATGGAGTACAAAATTTTAATGGTTTATCGTGGACCATACTAGTGTTCCAGAACCATAGTTATGGGAAATGACGGTACCTAATTTCTCATGCCTTCTATTCTGTAGGTGAATTTATGACATTCAATAACGCTTCATGAATATTCATATGTTGTATTAAGTATTGATACTAAAACTCTGTGTTGTACTAGTAGACTATATTGTAAAACTCTTCTGTATATATTTGAACTAGACTGTGACTATAATTAAGACTTGATAGTACTATTAAGATTTCTTTTCGTTTGACATGTTGCATATTCTATCTGTGAAGCAATGTACGAATACCATGGAATGTAAATAAATACAATACAATATAATACAATAACTATTTATTAACTTGGATTAATGTACAACAGATTAAAATATAGGTTGGATACTTCATGGAATTAAAGATGGTGGTTTTGCATCGTAAGTAAGGCATGAATGTTTGTAGTGAATATGACGTCACTAAATTGTCTCAAATAGAAGTCTGCTTAGAATATTTTCTCATAATCGTTTCACTGGTTTTATTCTTTCGTTTATGTTACAGATATTAAGTTGGTCTTTATATACGTGTATTTTGTATGTGTGGAAGTGTCAATCCAGCTATTAAACGTAAAAAATCTCATTCCTGCTGATTATATTTTTCTTTTATCGATTCTATTTACGTTGCAATTTCCACAACTATAAGTGAGCATAGAAACAGCCATCACTTTACACAATTCCATCTGAATATCTTTTCGTGTTTTATGGCTGAGAGTTGTTCTCTTAGTTTATTATCCACATATTCGTTTAAATTTATGTAATGTGAAACCCGGTGCTCCAAAAGTTAAAATGTATCACCTGTTAAAATGTGTGTCTTTTTCTGCTACTTAGTCACTTAAAACTCTCCTAAATCTAACAATATTTGTTCTACATAATATCATAATTCCAGATTTGTTATTAAACAATTTTCAGATTATAAGGAGCTATTATTTTCTGAAGTTTATATGTACTCGTAGATATATTTTTGGTACAAACTATGGCCAGGTCACCGGCTTAAATCAGGTTGTAGCGCGTTTGCCTACTATTCCGTAGTTAACATGGGGAATTTATTCGATTTCCGCTAGGACTGATTTTAACTGGTTGAGCTTTTTCTATGGGTTTCCCTTCTGTAATGTGAATTTCAACTACTCGAATTGCGAATTCTCGGGCTCGTCTCGCCAAATACCATCTCGCCACCATTAATTCCATCGACTCTGCATAACCTAGTAGATGACATAGCCTTGTTAAATAAAAAAAAAAAACTATTGTCCTCATACAATTAAAACCTCTCAAGTACTTTTTAAAAATATGGAGCCGCAAGGATAAGGAATTATAAATCATTCAGGTGACGTAAAGGTTGTAATATTGTGATACTAATAATATTGTGATAGTTCTTTTTGACAACTTTTTTTACAATTTTACTGAGCGAGAGAAGGACCGGTTTTGTGCAGAAACTTGACCACGAATATTCCCTTAAGAGCTACATTGACGCAAAAAACCGATCTTCCTCTCGCTCAGTAAAATTGTAAAAAAATGATCAAAAAGAGCTATCATAATATTATTAGTATCACAATATTACCAACCTTTACCCTACGCCCCGTGGCGTCGCGGTATAAGGCATCCCGTCTAAGACTCGCGTTACGGAATGCGCGCTGGTTCGAGTCCTCATGGGGGAAGAAATTTTCTCATGAAATTTCGGCCAGTGTATGGGACCGGTGCCCATCCAGCAAAATCCGGTTGCGAATACCAGCTATAACGGCAGGGGGTATCATCGTGCTAACCACACGATACCTCCATTCTGATGGTTGGATGATCGTCCACCTCTGCTTCGGCAGCCAGCTGGTCGGTCTAGGCCTTTCATGGGCTGTAGCGCCACGGATTATTATTATTATTATTATTATTATTATTATTACCCTACATATAATTAAAACCTCTTAAGCACTTATTAAAAATGTAAAGACGCAAGTCAAAAGAATTAGAAATCTTTCAGGCGAAATATAATTTCGGCTTAGACTTTAAGGACTTTAAGCAGAGCTAAGGGTAGAAAGTACCTGGCTGCAAGCCTGAATTTGCTGAATTACGTGTAACGCATCTGAATTCTCACTTTCTTTGTACCAGTCTCTTATTGGTTCAGCAGACCTACTTAAGGCAAGGCGATTTTAGTGAAAAGCATGAAGTGTTACTGAAAGAACACGGTAAGAATTCTCTAATTACTTAGTAATATTTTCTATTTGCGTATTTTGTAGTATGCATTATAATATACAGAGGAAATGTTACAAATATGGAATACCATTTTGTTTTTTTTTTTAATTTAGTAACCTACATGTTTTGAACACTGGTCGTAAAGTATAGTCCAGTTTAATGTTGAATGTCCCTGTGAATGGTAGCTACACACGACTTAGAAGTCCGTAAAATGTTATAAATTGTTTGAAAAAAATAATTTCCTCAAAATCTAACATATTTCCTTCATAAAAATGAAGGTACAAATATGGAATACTATTAACAAGTTACAAGATTAACAAAATTTCAAAGTCAAAATGGACTCTACTAAGAAAAGCACAGAACAAGGATTCAGCATCTTCATTAGAAGGGGTTTTCCCAACCGTAATACTTAATCCAGTTTAATCATCTCTCACATCTAATCTCGAACTTGTTTTATGGCTTCTTGCATTGACTTTTCATTTCATTGTTTTATAAATTAGGGGAGTATAAAGACAGAAATTGCTAATTGAATATAACCTCCCATACACCCACATATCCATCCTTCCAACCCGCCCACAATCCGCCTATCAATCCAATCATTCATCAATCTTCCCACACACTCTTTATGTATCTATTTCAGTTACAACGCCTTAAATGTTACATAAATATAGGTTAGTATTTTCTGTTTTAATGCAGTGGTATCTTTTGTTTGTACATATTTGTTATATGCGCTCTCCGAAAAAGTTATTCTGGAAACTGATTGCGAGCTATAAAATGTATACTTTAGTGGAATAAATCCCATAACGTTTTTATTGAAATATAGTTTCTGCAACAAAATACGACTTAATCAAATGTAACATAAAACACTCTGATACATAAAAACGGTTATGCCAATTTGAATGTAACATATTCCTTCTCATATAGTTTCCAAGATTTCGATACAAGTACAATATTTTTTGCATAGCGTTCGAAAACATCGCTTTCAATTCTACTGCCTATACATAGATGTTCATTAAGCAACAATAAAAATTCTCTCAAATAAAATTATAAAGTTTAAATTAAAATGTCCTCCTTGATATGTAACACAACAAATCAGCAATAGATTGATGGTCAACTAACCTTTATTGCATGAGCAAAGGATGTATCTAAACTAGGCTACGAACCTGCAGTTCAAAGATGAATTTATTAGTAATTTAAATTAAATTTTAAATTCCATTACTGCATATAAATGTTTGATGAATATAAAACAACTTGCGCACGTCACACACATGTGATGAACAAATGAAAAGCGATTTCCGTTTATGAGAGACGAGGGAGGAAAAAAAAATGGATACGGCAAGTCCATCAGAAATCATCGAAATACTGGACACGATTGAAATTCAACTGACCGTGAGGACACCGTAAAAAAATGAACATCTAAATGTTGGTGGTTAACAAAATTTTATACGTTTTATTAATAGGTTGCAATAATTGTTTAATAACTTGCAATTAAGTTATAGGAAACAAAACCTAAATTCACGAAAAGAAAGTGAAAATAATTCCTATAGGCTACCCAATATTGCCATGACTATTGTGTTGAAAATCTCGAGACACATTAAACAGAAAATTTAAAGTGACATAATTTTCATGCGAATGAATATTTCTAACTTTGTGCACTTAAAGTAGAGTAGAGGTTAAGGATAAAGTCGGAAAAAGTCCACGAGCAAATAAGATTCTCATATTGACCATTTCTATTGCCTCCAAATTTTTACTTGGGCGAAAAATGGCCTACAAATTTATCCTAAGGTCCATTACAGTTTGTTACATGCCACAAACCTACGACACGGGATCCTACCCGATTTGAAGGAAACCATATTAATAATAATAATAATAATAATAATAATAATAATAATAATAATAATAATAATATTAATAATAATATTAATAATAATAATAATAATAATAATAATAATGTCACTCAACAATTGCAAGATACCGCTTCAATTTAAACACACAAGCAATACTGGAAAACATACTGTAAAGTTTGTACGACACACAACTACTGCGTGAAGAGGATAGAAACAATTTTCGCAGCTTTCAATGGTAAAATAAACAATATAATGAGCATGAATCACATAGATGATGATGATGCGAATTATGCTGAACGTAATGAATGAATATTTATATGAATATACTTCAATGCAAAGAAATATTGCAATACATGGACTGAAGTAGCTACTGTTATTGTAATACTGGTAAATGTTTTAAACAAAAATTAGAATTCATTGCAAGGGAACTTTCAGCTTTCATCCAGAGATGTTTTTCACGATGTTTTGAATTTATCGAATATTTACCAGGAAAAGGAAAACTGTTAATTGTAAAATATGTAGTTTTATGTTATGCGTTAAAACGTAACGAGCAAAAAAAATTGTAAGGTCTATACACTTATATGAATGCAATAAATTCTAAGACATTTAACACGTAAATATACGCTGAGTTTGCGTTAGAAGGGCTGCCCTTGGACAGAACGGAATGAATGAATGAATGAATGAATGAATGAATGAATGAATGAATGAATGAATGAATGAATGAATGAATGAATGAATGAATGAATGAATGAATGAATGAATGAATGAATGAATGAATGAATGAATGAATGGATAATTTCCACATTGTTATAATAATTACTAAACACATGCAAACAAATTTCGCTATCTTCCCTTCTCCAAACATTTGTCAAATTCAAAGACAAAGAGTTGAATCTATAGGCCTACATGTAAGTAAACACTAGTTTTTCGAATCTTTATTCAGATTTTAGGTAATCCATATGATTTAAGAGTTTTGGTACAATTTGTTACTAATAAACCTTCGTCATTTTGAACAAGACTTGCGTAGTCATTTGTGACGTAAATTGAAAACATACACATACAAATACATTACATAACGTTATTCCAGGTAACTTTGGAACCAAGATTCCCTCTCTTTATTCTTAATTCATATAGAGTGATTCAGTAAAAGCGTGTAAAATTAAAGAGAAAATGGGGGTTGCTCTACAGAAAATTTTGAGATACGAAACAAACTTGGGACCTGCGAAGTAAGATTACGGACATAATATGAGCTTCAACACATGTATCGCTATCGCTGGCTCTTTTACATAGGTCTATTATTTACACTTATTGTTAACATTTATTTACATCTTAAAATGATTTTAATGTAATTTATAAATAGGAGTTAACAACGTATTATACGAATTGTGATTAACTCCCTACTCATATCATATAATGTAATGCGATAATGTAAATACGATAGACAGAAGAACCTTGTGGATGATATGTCAACAAACAAAACATCATGGAATGCCCGAAAGTAAGTATAAATGTAAACAATAAGTGTAAATTTAAATGAGAATATTAAACGTAAATACTAAATGTTAGTAGCTGTCATTTACAGCATCTGTTGTGAGGTACAAAATAGCATATTGTTAACACAGACTTGTAAATTATATGAAAATAATTGTAAGAAGTGTTCTTTTTTACTAATGTAGGGTGATAGAGATATTCCAATAGTCAATATAATGTAATATAATCTAATTATATTTTATTTAGAGTTCAGTCTAATTGACATATCAGAGTTTAAAACCAATAACACTTACAAATGTAAATGTTCATTACATATTACAAAATTGAAATGCAAACGTTTTCGCCCTTGGGCATCATCAGGCATTTGACTCACAATATCTTATACAATTTTTACTATATATTAGCTGTGAAATGCGTACCAGATAATTGAATTTTACAATCTTGTATATATTAATAAACAACTATTTATATGGTTAACTCTATGATAAATAACAATCTGAAATTTAAATGAGTATAGGTATTAAAATTATATATGATAAAATTGTGACTAAAACGTTGTATTGATCTTATATTTCAAATTATAAAATTGTGATCATTAAAAATAATATATTGCAGAATAATTCCACCACTGAATGGAGTGATAAATTATTGAGACCAATGCTCACACTACAAACACTCAACTAATGGAAGTGTATTGGCTTATTATGAAGATTAAGAGGAATCATATGGTTTTTCATCATGTTTTAATGATCACAATTTTATAATTTGAAATATAAGATCAATACAACAATTTAGTCACAATTTTATCATATATAATTTTAATATCTGTACTCATTTAAATTTCAGATTACATTGAACCAAAATGAAACATCCAATTTCATAATAATAAAATTATTCCAGCTGGAATAATTTTAGCCTTTTGGGTGGTTGATTTGGATATGAAATTTCTAGGATTAATATTGGTAACAAATTATTGTCTATTAAATTTTATTTATATTCAAGATTTATAGGTTCTACTGTATATGATTTATACCATACATTTCTGTTATTTATCATAGAGTTAATCATGTAAATAGTTAACTTAGAAAGCATGATGGAAATATTCAGATTGTCAATTATTATAGATAAACACAATATAATATTTTTTACTCAGTCAAATGACAAATCAATGTAAAATAATGACTTATATTATATGGTTATTAAGTTTTATATACAGCAATTTGCAATTCATGTATGTAAAACTTAATGACCATATAATATGTCATTATTTTACATTGATTTGTCATTTGACTGAGTAACAAATATTATATTGTGTTTATCTATGTAAATAGTTGTTTATTAATATATACAAGATTGCAAAATTCAATTATCTGGTATGCATTTCACAGCAAAGATATGAAAAATTGTATAAGATATTGTGAGTTAATGCCTGATAATGCCCTAGGGCGAAAACGTTTGCATTTCAATTTTCTAATATGCAATGATCATTTACATTTGTAAGTGTTATTGATTTTAAACTGTGATATGTCAATTAGACTGATCTCTAAACAAAATATTATTAGATTATATTAATGTAAGGTACTTAACTGTTGGTCATTCACCCATATGAAGCCAGTTCTGTACACAAATTTACCGACAGAGTCGTTGCCCAGGGTGCGTACTTAACCGTCGGTCATTCACCCATATGAAGCCAGTTGTGTAAACTAATTTACCGATAGTGTTATTGTCCAGGGTGCGTACTTAACTGTTGGTCATTCACCCCTACGAAGCCAGTTGTGTAAACTAATTTACCGATAGAGTCGTTGCCCAGGGTGCACCATAGAAGGCTGGTCTATGCTACACTTGTGATGAGATTGAGATTTGTTTGGATCCTACAGGACAACCAGTGTTCCCTGAGAAAATCCCTGTATTACCTGAACCACAGGTTTACACAACACATAATAAATCATGGATAGTCCGGAGTTCGAACCCGCGTCCATAGATTATAAGTCCAGCACTTTTGTCACCAGATCTTCCTGGCGGCTATTTAGAAACGTAAATAGATGTAAAAGAAATTGGAAATAAATGTAAATGGTGTAAATAAATGTAAATGATAAGTTTATATAATATGAAAAACATTAAGGGGTTAGGTACAGCTTACAGTAGTAAAATGTTTGGAAATATTCAACATTTTTTCCTCCATTACTGTATCTTGTACAATGATGAAAATTGGTATGTGTAAAACATTGTCCTTCTCCTTTATGAAAAAAAAAAATATTTTTATGATTTAAAAAAAATATACATTTTTTTTTTTTTTTTTTCAAAATTCAAAATGTGCAGTTCACTATGCAGTGATGAAGCGTTTCCCTCATAACTCGTAAACTTGTTAACTTTTTCATGTTCTCTCTTTTATTTTATTGCTGAAACTCATGTTTACAATATCATGCTCTTTCAACTACATTCCTTAATGAATATTTTTTTTATTTTGTGTTAGAAGAAAATAATGACATCTGACCATTTCGTAAAATGAATTTATTTTTTATCAGACAAATCTATCAAAGATAGAGAAGTGATCGTATATCATATTGTAGATATGACATGCATTAATACACACAAGAAATTTCATCACAGAATGTTGGAGAGTTTTTGAGTTACGTGGGAAACGCTTCAACACTGCACAGTCAACTGAATTTAAAAAAAAATATATATATATGAATTTTTTTTAAATCGTAAAAATATTTTTTTCATATAGCAGAAGGACAGTGTTTTAAACATACAAAATTTCATTATCGTATTAAATACAGCAATGGAGGAGAAAGTGTTGAATGTTTCCAAAATTTTACTGTTGTAAGCTGTGCCTAACACCTTAATCTGACTTTGCAGACCCGAAGTTCCCGATCTTAAAATGCCCTGCAGAGCATCCCCAATTTCTGTTTAATTTTTGTAAGCTTTTACTGAATCGAACTTTGTAACTCGTACCGCCTAGGGATCGTAATCAAGTAATATTTACCTAAGCGATATACTAAAACATAAGAGGACATTCGTTCGTTTCCTCTGCATAAACACACAAGAACAATTCCATTTCCTACGCCACCATTGCACTTTTATGGCCGAACCATCTGACCTAGCCTGAATTGAAATTCTACGATGGTGATAGTTTCGTACGTTCATGACGTCCTTTCTATTCTCGACTTTCAAAGGTAATTTAACTGACGTTGTGGTTATGGCTCGTCAGTATTATCGGTTAAATTATCATCATCCCACGGGAGTGGCAGATGGAGACTTACATCTGCGGTGCTCAAGGAGCCAATAAAATCACGGGATTTATCACCCTATTAATGAGTTTGCCATCGTAAAGGCCCCCTTCCATAGTTTATGAGAACAATAAATTATTGTATTATTACGTCGAAGAGATTAAACATCGCTATGGCAACGAGATGACCCACTTACCTGTCCAATGACGCAAGAACACGAATGACACGTGTCTCGAACTCGACACTTCCATCTTTTAAGAATATATATATATTGTGAAGTAAGTTCCAAGACTTTTTCTTTTCAACAACGTCCCAACTCACATTGTTTATCAGTCTCTGCTGTGCTTGTCATTGGGCTTACGCTATGAAATATTAAAAACTTGGCGAAAATTGTTAATTGCAATGGAGAATTTTCACGTAAGTAATTTTCCGTCAAAGGTAGATTGAAGTAAAGAAAACATTATTTATTGTACACGTATTCTAGAAAAACTTTTATCGCTATCAAATTTTTAAAAGATGACGTCACCAGAAAACTCAATTTCATTGCTGTGACGTCACAATGTGTTTCACCAACAGATGTTTTCGAGTCTAGACGCGATGAATCTTTCCTTCGCTTCGTTTTTTCATGCCTGCCAGCTGCTTATTCGTCTTCCGTTATAGAAATTTACCATGACATCCATTCTTTGCTAAAAACTTGCACACGAAGAAATTTCGTACGTGGTACTGCGTAAAGACATCGGTCTCATCGCCTGGACTGAGGACACATTTTATAGGTCACAATCATTTATAGGTCATTTGTTATCTCGTGAAACGAAATACTTGCGTGCGTCATAGCATAAAGTACGAATATTACAGTGGAGTAAGTAAACTCGCCTGCTACGAGTAGAAGTGTAGCGAGGGAGGGAAGCTTTTCAGTCCACTTTCTTGTTCCCCCGACGTGCACGTACATAGGTTTCAAGAGATACCGAATAGCCTATACTTCCCATTTACGCGATTGATATGGACATATTATACGGCAATGCCCCCTTAACTTTCTCTATAAGCACTATTTATTACTAGAGAAAAACAAACGTTTCTTTAATCTCGTAATTTCACATTAATAACAGAAATTAATGGTTCAGAAAGAACCAGGATAAATCAAAATATTTCTAGAGAACCGTTCTCTAGACTGTGACTTTAACGACTCGAACTTTGGTGTACACGAAACAGCAATAATAATAATAAATTTATTTATTTTTACTGGCAGAGTTAAGGCCATAGGGCAGGGCTGGGCAGCAAGAGCGGATTCTACTCTCTCACGGGGAGCTATATGATTTCTCGTCATCCCCTTTATTCCCCGCCGAACACCGCGCAGCGTTGATTCAGGCACGGATGAATATTAAGCGTCCCCGTTTCTCTTACACTCTGCCAGGTCACAAAGTATACAAGCAGTGAAAATTTAACAAAAATTTAAAGAACAGAATACTAACATATTGCAAAAAATAATAATAGCACAACCAAATCGACACTAAACAACATGAAAATAATACCATATCAGAAAACTTTTTTTGGCTCAATATGCTAGTATTTTGTTTATGAGAATATTATTTTGTATTATTTTTTTAGTTAGCGCTATTAATTCTATATTTTTCTATTTTAAGCTTTCTTTTCTTTCTTTTATATTTATACATTGGAATATAGTCAAAGCAACTCATTTAGTACAAATAGTTAATATGGAAAACGTAAGGAAAAAATATAACAAAATGAAATGTAATAAAATAATAATAAAAAAGAAGAAAAGGAATGCGGGAATTAAATCAAGTCGCACCCTTATGTAAGTGAAGGATTATATGACTTCCATTTTCCGCTAGTCTTCGTCAACCATTACTTTATCAGGACAAAAAAAATAACAATCGCCATGTAGCCAGCAATCCAATCACAAAGCGGCCAGTCTGAATCATGACCAACTAAATTGCTGTGCTTGCACACATTACAGACTCGTGCGTGCTATATGTCACATCCGTTTTTACATCCCTTGCAGATAGAATCAACGCACATCGCTATCTGCGATTATGATAAAAGACATCACTTCCATTTCGAAACTTTCCAATCTAAATAACTATGTATTGCAATTAAATTAAACTTAAATAAAAAACACGTCAATTAAGATATTTAGGGGGAAAGTTTAAAGCAAATGTTAATTGTATTTTAGGGTACACCCACTCACTCCCTTTGAAATTTCAAATGGCATCCCTATATTATGATACATAAAATTTAATGAGTAACGCCTATTCCATTTTTTTTTATATATCCCATTCATTTGTTCTCACATGTTTTGATTTCTATCGTCTGTCATATCAGAAAACGTAGTTGAATACTGTAATAATAATAATAATAATAATAATAATAATAATAATTTTATTTATTTATTTTATTTATTTATTTATTTATTTATTTATTTAATGTGCTGTACAACAGCCAGTGGCCAATTACAGTTCAGCACAAATATAACAAAAAACATAAAACAAAAATAATTATTACACATAAATATAATTACAATTACAATAATGACGATGAATGGATAACTAAGAATACTACGAGACAATGTTAATTGAGTATAATGCCTAAAAGAATACATAAATGATAAATCGTTGCCAAGAGCAAACAAAGTCTATACATTGAAGGGATCGAATTCGCAGCCATGCATGTTTGCATTTTTAATGCATCTGGAGACTGGTGAAAGAAATTTCGAATTTCTAATATAGAAAAGTTTGTGGGCTCTCATATCTTTTGTTGGAATACGTAAGGTAATATTGCTTAAGAAAGAGTCACAGGATATATCACCTTTGAGGACTTTACAAAAGAACAGATAATCTAGCTCATGGCGTCTAGCATATAGATTTTGACAATTAAAATATTCACATTTTCTCTCATAACTATACCCGGAATTAATGGGCAGAAATCTGAATGAACATAAGGATATAAATTTTCTTTGTATATTTTCTAATTTAGCCGAGTCCGTAGTTGTAATCTAGTTCCAAGCTACAGATGCATATTCGAGTTTCGATCGCACCAATGTATAGTATAGCATTAAAAGATAATAATAATAATAATAATAATAATAATAATAATAATAATAATAATAATAATAATAATTCTATACTAATACTAATAAAGGTAAAGGTAAAGGTATCCCCGTAACATGCCATGAAGGCACTTGGGGGGCATGGAGGTAGAGCCCCATGCTTTCCATGACCTCGGCACTAGAATGAGGTGGTGTGGTCTGGCCGCCTTTTACCCCCGGGAAAGACCCGGTACTCAATTTTACAGGAAGCTGAACGAACCTCGGGGCCGTTCTGCAAGTTTGGCACCACCTGGGATCGAACCCCGGACCTTCCAGTCCGTAGCCAGCTGCTCTACCAACTGAGCTACCCGGCCGCCTGATACTAATACTAATAATACTAATAATAATAATAATAATAATAATAATAATAATAATAATAATAATAATGTGTATGCCATATTTACTACTGTATGAATTATATTGCCACCCATATGTTTGGATCCTAAAACAAGCGCCGCGATTGTGCGACAACTTCTCCGACGACTGTGTGATGCGGGTCTGCCAGCATCAGCATAGCAGGCGTTTTATTAAAGCTATGTTTTATTAAATATTCGTGAATTCTTTTCTATGAAGTTTTGAAGATACACCCTTCACAGTTCTGAAGGAATCAGGAACGCTCTTCGGAGATGTTTATATGACAACAGAATATATATTAGAACGTTCGCCAGCTTTTCAATTATAACTTCTTCTTTTTTCTGCAAGACACATTGGAAATCGATATATCGAAACTTGGCAACTTTAGTTAGAGTTCAATAGAAATAAATTAAGACGGACTGATAAGTTTCCAAACGTCAGTTGTCACCATCTGTGACGTATTACCAACCCTTAAAAGTGACAACAGCTGTATTACCGTTTCATTTTTTGCATTCCACTCAAAATACCAGAAAGCAGTACTTCTTCACCTACAGTAGAGTATATTATTTCAGGCGATCTAAAAATACGTGGGAAAATATTTCAATAATAGGTAGAGTACATTTTTCTCTTTTTCTTCTTCTTCTTCTTCTTCTTCTTCTTCTTCTTCTTCTTCTCATCCTCCTCCTCCTCCTCTTTCAAGAGTTAGGTCACTTCACGTTTTATGGCTGTTCATCTAGTCCTTGGTCTTCCTGAACGAGTTCTCCCACTTACTTGATTTATTACATCTTATGTACACGTTGTTGCCTCTAATAGTCTATTTTTTTCTCATTTTCTGATAATGTTTTAAATCATTCCTCATATTTCCTTAGAAATTCTTTTAATTCTTGTTATATTCCTTACATTTATTAATTTCATTTGGGCTGCTGCAATGGTACTTTTTTGGTATCTAATTACTGGGATTAACAAGTTCATAGGAATTCTTCACTTTTGTCTCTCAAGATACCTTTGCACTGATAGACGTTGGATAGCTTCATTTCTGTCGCACTTTCTTATTAGCAGTTCCTTATGTTTTGCAGTATTAATACGTTGCACTACCTGCAATATTTTTTAACCGTCAATATTTTTCTCGCATGCCTTACAATATAGAACACTGCCATCAGTGTTAATAACATCACTCGAAAATTAACTTTGTAAGCTTTCATGTCTACTCACATTAATTGGTTTCACTTTCGATATTTTACCACTGTCACTATTCAAAAGACAATGCTCTATTTTCTAGATCCTTTCTTGTTGTGTAATCTATTCCACTGAGGAGGGGATTTCCCCAATTCTCGAGGCAAAGGCAATATCACGTGCCTCGTAAGCAGTTGGCCTGAGTATTAACTATTCAATGATTTATTTGTCTCAGTGATAATGATGTTATGGTGTGGCAACTAATTGTCATTTGATTCAGTTAATAATTAAAAAAAATAATAAATTCACTAAAGTAATCTATTTTAAAGCCGTTTTAGAGTTTTATTTTTCATTTGAGAGCTGAAATATGGAAAATAAGCATATATTTACTAAAATATGATGCAGTAATATAAAGAGCTTAAATAATTATTTATGTGCACAATAAAATTTCTTTCAGGATACTATAAAATTCGTAATTCGTAGGCCTACAA
Organism: Periplaneta americana; assembly: GCF_040183065.1. Lineage (NCBI taxonomy): Eukaryota > Metazoa > Arthropoda > Insecta > Blattodea > Blattidae > Periplaneta > Periplaneta americana. The sequence goes on from NC_091133.1 coordinate 56,659,282, forward strand.
TTAATAATTTAACAGTTTATCGATAACAATATTTAACAATACTGGGTATTCATTTCAAAGTGTGTCATGACGTCACTGTTGGTGAGTCAGCGATTTGAAGCGAGTTTCAGCTTTTATGTCAGAGAAGTTTTCCATTAATCAAGGTGTTCAATCTGACCTTGAGAACGTGTACGGTATGACTTGAACGTCGTAGCAACAGATGACGGCCTGTACGGTCTGTGTGTTATCATAACCTCTTTCGACTGTGTTTTTGCGCGGGCAAGTCGTACCCAGGGTATTTATTATCATCGGTTGCGTACGGAAACATTCCACAACACAAATCAAATGCTCCGTGTCCATGTTGACCGTCCAAGTTAATGTCAACAAATACTGTAAGTATGTAATCGACTTAACCCTCTCCCCATATCCCGACAGTAAGAAAAAAACTCACCTCAGTATGTGTTTCCAAACAGTTCACATTCTTGCCACTACCGGCGTTACAGTACGTATCGGTAAGTACTCTTCTGAATGAACGCTGTACTTGCCAGCCAACTTCTCTTGCACATAGGTAATACGCCTCTGCGGAAATGCAGGAAGATTGAATTCTCTAGGCTCATCGGCTAGCCATATGACGACATACAGCGAGCCATGACACACTTTGAATTGAACACGCAGTATGCAAAAGTATGAAATTTCTAATTCTGGTAATTACCCAAGTTCCGCAACTAGGTACATGGGACGGAATGGCATTGTTTTGTGTAATTTTAATGTTGTATTTATTTTTGTTTCATTTTTTAATACTATTTTTCAGTCACTATGATGAAATTTCTAGAGCTTATTATCAATACCTTTGTTCTAAAGTTAAGTTATATTGTAGTCTAGGTAACTGAAGGTGTAAATTATTGAAAGACTTTGTCAAACATTTTCTATCTTCGGCTATAGATTTTATTTATTTATCTATAGATATTTATTTATTTATCTATATTTATTTATTTAAATACTCTGGTGGAGTTAAGACCATCAGGCCTTCTCTTCCACACCACCAAAAATACAATACAAATACAAGAAAAATTATATATTTTTTACATTTTATACATAGATTTATCCTCAAACAGCTATTACTTGAGTCACTGCTTTGGACATGTTGCATAAAAATTCTGGGACTTTCTTCCTTAGGCCATTATCGATGATAATGAAATGGACAGAAGCACTCTTGAGCCTGGAATAAATTCCAGAAAAAAATTCTCTGCAAGAATCTGTTAAAGTCTTCAGAGAAAAATACGTAGTTACTCATCAGCTAATATACGAGGGAGAGTCCAAAAGTAACCTTGATAATTGTTTCATTAATTGAATATGTACAATAAGACTACAAACACTTTATCACTTTTAACACAGTATAACAGGAACACTTGGATTGAACGTAGTGGGGACTATGTTGAAAAGTGATGAAGTGTTTGTAGTCTTATTGTATATTTTAATTTAATAAAACATTTATTAAGGTTACTTTTTGACTCTCCCTCGTACGAATGTGCAGTAACATCAATGAATAAAATGGATTAAAACTAGTAATACAAAAACACAGCACAACTATGTAAACTATGTAGAATACAAGAACAAAATATTTTTAAACTAGAGTTCCATTACAAACTAATCAGAAGACCAGAAGTGTAACAATGAACAAATAGGAAAAACAGTGTTAAGACTGAGAAGGCACGCGCCACAAGAGTGAAGTGTAGACAAGGATCACGACATACTCGAGGCACGTACTTAGTGCCCTAAATTGACATTTTCCCTTTTTGTGGAGAGAACTTAATTATGAAGCAGTAAATTAGTTTTGCATATTTTTGAGGAAGCTTCAATCTATACCCAACAACAACTCTACGTAACAACATCGACACAACTAACTTCATCCTCGCCACTGTCGTCGTCGTCGTCGTCGTCATCATCATCATCATCGACGTCATCCTCGTCGCCACATTCGCTATAGTCTACTCTCGTCCCCACCAAACACCAACATAATCATAATCCTCGTTATCATCAGCAAAACCATTTCCGTCAGAGTAAGGAGAAGGTAGAAATATGGGCTACCATTTTTATTCCCCATAATAATAACAAATGGTATGACATATTGGAAATTGCTTGGAAATCTTTATTGACATACAAAGTAATTATTTATAAACACATTTTTCCAGTTTTAAAGATCAATAGTTGCAATAGATATTTGCATATTTGAAAGAAAGATGATCTGGTCCTCTATAGGTAGTGGGGTCTAAATATGGGCTACCATAAAAATTTGAAAATAGAATTGAAAAAACAAAGAAATGTAAGTAGGAAACGAAACCTGTGACACATCAATGCCAATATTCTGTAACAAATGACGCAAATCACGATAATGAAATTAGAGGACGTGTTAACGTCTTGGTAATATGGGCTACTTATCCCATATCTGACACATAGTGGTAGTCCATATTAGCAGCATCGACTCATGAAGGTTTCTAAGATTATGTATGGCAATTGTTGTTCTTCCTTTCCCCTTTTTGCTCTCTTGATCACCAGATGAATTTATTATCATACCCTTTTTATTGTGAATTTTATTTAATTTTCGTATTTCTTCTCTTATTATTTTATTACATTCCATTTTGTTATATTCTCCCTTACGTTCTTCATATTAACTATTTGTACTACATGAGTTGCATTTACTATATTTCAATGTATTTTACTTTATTTTTTTCTATTATTTTCATGTTGTTTAGTGTCGATTTATTATGCTATTATCATTATTTTTTTTGTAATATGTTAGTATTCTGTTCTTTAACTTTTTGATTATATACTTCGTGACCTGGTAGAGTGTAAGAGAAGGCCCTATGGCCTTAACTCTGCCAGTATAAATAAAGAATTTATTATTATTATTATTATTATTATTATTATTATTATTATTATTATTATTATTGTGATAGAGCTATTCTTAATCAATGCAACACGTCAAGCGTGATTTCTAAACACAAAATATATTTCTTTCAATAAATTTGAGACTACATATCTGCAAAAACTTTGAAATTGATGAAAAACACAAAGAACACACCACAAAGGCAACTGGTTTGTCTCTTTGTGCACGCAGACTGATGGACACGAGATGTACTTTTAGAGCTTTTTCGGTAGGTAACAACACCATATATAGTAAAAAACGAGGTAGCCCATATTACCACTCCTAGCCCATATTTCCTCCTTCTCCTCATGCTTCACACGGCTTTCTCCTCCCCCGTTAAAATTTTGTTTAGAACAAGATTCAACAATCGCTTTGCGATTGTGTGTTTTGATTACTGTTTGAAAAACGAACAGCAACACTGGACAAGAAATTAAGAAAACTAGACTCCAATAAACCTTCATTACTCAATCCCTGACTGAACTCGGTACACATTATTTTCAATGCATATGGCCTAGTACTGTCCATCACAGCTAACGCGAAGGACACGTGCTTCTGATTCTCGAGGAACTAGATCATAAACACTTCCATTGCATTACAACTTGTTTCTGATCTAGAGTTTCACAGCACGTAATCGAGAAGGCAAGATGGAGGTGACTTGTGAATTCCTCTAACACACAGAGGCATGGCGGGGTGGTGTGGGAGCCGTGGATTGCGGCCTGAATATTTCATGCATCAGCACGACCAGAAACAACAGCACAACATCGACTTCGATCAGAGGCCGCAAATCTGAAAACTTTCACCGGAATTCATTACGCCTTGCGATAAGCAGATCGCCTGACAATTCTCGCGGAAGCTAGCTTGAAACATCTGTGATGTAGATTTAGGTATGTAATGGAGTTATTATGTAGCCTACGCATTTGGAGGCTAATTTCTATCATTTTTATCCTATTTCAACATGTCTCAATAAAAATGGAGTGTCATAATTGTACACTTAAATTATCAGAACAATCCATACAGCAATAAAGAAATCAGTGGTCCAAACTAAAGTTGAACATAGATCGAGAAATCAAGACTAACAGCGCCCGCAAAGCCGAAAACCCGCACGACAGTATTGCTTACGTCGTTGACTGCTTGTAAGAGAACATTCAAGACATCGGGAGTGGTCAACTCTGGAACCAAGCAGCCTTGAATCGTCACAGTTGTTTATACAGACTGAACTTTTATCTTTTGCAAACTGTTATATATGTATAAACAATCAAGCATCCTATTTGAAACATCATCTCTATCTTTCAGTGTATGATATCCGTTCCCCAATCTTTATTTAATTACTATAGAGTATCTGGACCTTAAATTGCAGTATAGCGCTTATGGAGTGCGTTGTTGCGACGTCAACTGCAGAAGAATGCGCGCATGAGTGACTTAAGCTGAACGTTACAACTACATAAGCTTATCTATGAAACGTTTCTTCTTAATTTGAGAATTCATTTTACACTTTGATGTCTTATAGGCCTATATCTTATTTTATCTTGCACAAGTTTTATTTTAAGAACCTCTACACACACACACACACACACACACACACACACACACACACACACACACACACACACACACACAAAATTACTATCCTTACTTGTATATAATGGGATATATTACACTATAAAATTACTTTGATCGTCAATGCACGTGTCCGTCTCAAGATTGAAATGTACATAACTCCGTGATCTCCATGAGGCAAAATTCGAATGTGTATATGTTGTACGACAGCTGCAAGAGTTATCTCGGCGCGTCAAAGCGAAATAGAACAGATATCCACCACCCTCTCCTAAATCATAAATCTGGAACTAAATGAGCTACAGACTTGGGGTTTGTTTTAAAAATAACTTCCATCTTCGAAGGACATTTCTCCCGCTTTGACCCAATGTATAGACAACGCCGAAAAAACTTTTCCGCTGGCTGACTTTTTCATGTTTTCGTGTGAAAATTTCTGGCTACGATTAAGAAGAAAGAGACATTCTGTATTTTATTTTCATTTAAATGTAGATTTAAACTTACGTACGTGGAGAGTGAATGTTCCTTTACCAACAGTGAAAAGGAAAAGTTTCTAACGGATTTAATATAGGAGTTATGATGTGATATGTTTTGTGTAGCGAAGATTTTGCATTTGGGGTAAGTTTTCATTATATGACATTTTAACCCTTAATCACTTCTTTAAGACTTTTTCATTCACACCAACAGATGCAGCTTCAAATTCTTTACGTAACTATATATATATATATTCGTGTGTTTCAGTCGATTACTATATATTTTACGGAAATATGGCAACCTCGTTAGATTAGAAAATGATAGCGCTTATGGTGAAATTCGTAAGAAGGAACGAGACGAATACTTTCAATTTTTTGCTCTACTGCAATTTAAGGTACGAATACTCTATAGGCCCTTATTAAAAGGATAGGAATTTCTTTTTCGTATGTTTGAGATCAAGTGTATAATCTCAAATAAAAAAAATATATTAACGCTTCATTTAAAGTTATGTTCTATGTTTCTTAGAAATGCAAATTTGAGAAATTTTTTTCTATCTATATAACTACAGATAACATTTTGATAACTATGATACTGTTTTGTTTTGTCTTTTTGTATCAATTAAACATATCCAATGTTACTTATTTCAATGACATATGTTATTCAAAGTTATGAAATATTTCTACGCCGACCAAATGCTATTTCGAGAATGATAAGCAAGACTCGAAGCGCAAGAGAGTTACGACAAGATACTCGAAAGACAAGTGCAAGGAACACAGCGAGCGAGAGGGGCAGTTAGTTTTAGTTCATCTCTAGTCCCAACCCTCTACGTAGTCTTAGTCATCTTGTATGTCTTCTTCGTCCAAGTCGTCAACTTTTACATCTTGGTCATAGTTGTAATGTTGTATGTTGCCATTGCCTCAGTCGTTTTCGTACTCAGTTTTATCGTCACCCTGCTGGTCGTCCTCTCTTGTGTTGTCGTCGTTTCTTCTTTGTTGTCCTCGTCCTCTGTGTTATTCTCGTCCTGGTCATCGTCGTAATCTAAGCTGTCTTTATCCTGTTCGTTGTCATTATAGTACTCCTCTCCATGGTCATTTTCTTATTTCTCTTCGCATTTATCTTTCATATCACCATAAGAAAGATCATCTTATTCAATGCCGTAAGAATTCTGATTAACAATATGATTTTAAGCTTTCTCCTGTCATATAACCCGCACAATGTAAATTATATATATACTTTTTTATATTTAAGTATGATTTTACTATTTTTGTCATTGTTTCATTATGTGATTCACTTCTGGTAGTAAGGAAGAAAAGGCCTCATATTCTTAACTCTACCAGAACGAACAAACAAAGAAACAACAAACAAACAAAGAAACAATTAACAAACAAACAAAACAAACAAACAATAAACAACAAACAAACAATAAACAACAAACAAACAATAAACAACAAACAAACAATAAACAACAAACAACCAAACAATAAACAACAAACAACCAAACAATAAACAACAAACAACCAAACAATAAACAACAAACAACCAAACAATAAACAACAAACAACCAAACAATAAACAACAAACAACCAAACAATAAACAACAAACAACCAAACAATAAACAACAAACAACCAAACAATAAACAACAAACAAACAAACAATAAACAACAAACAAACAAACAAACAATAAACAACAAACAAACAATAAACAACAAACAATAAACAAACAAAAAACAAACAATAAACAAACAAAAAACAAACAATAAACAAACAAAAAACAAACAATAAACAAACAAAAAACAAACAATAAACAAACAAAAAACAAACAATAAACAAACAAAAAACAAACAATAAACAAACAAAAAACAAACAATAAACAAACAAAAAACAAACAATAAACAAACAAAAAACAAACAATAAACAAACAAAAAACAAACAATAAACAAACAAAAAACAAACAATAAACAAACAAAAAACAAACAATAAACAAACAACAAACAATTAACAAACAACAAACAATTAACAAACAACAAACAATTAACAAACAACAAACAATTAACAAACAACAAACAATTAACAAACAACAAACAATTAACAAACAACAAACAATTAACAAACAACAAACAATTAACAAACAACAAACAATTAACAAACAACAAACAATTAACAAACAACAAACAATTAACAAACAACAAACAAACAACAAACAATTAACAAACAACAAACAATTAACAAACAACAAACAATTAACAAACAAACCAACAATTAACAAACAAACCAACAATTAACAAACAATTAACAAAAATAAGTAACAATTAACAAACAAACAATTAACAAAAATAAGTAACAAACAATTAACAAAACAAACACACAAACAACAAATAAATAATAAATAAGAAAATAAATAAAAATATCTCTTCTTGATGGTGAGAATTATCTCAGTTGCAAATCTTTAGTTCTCAAACAGATCATTCGGACATGTGTGCATTTATAAGGAGATAGCTGTATCGTAGCAACCAATTACATACAACTGGAACAGAAAGTGGATACAAATTTGACGGTCGAGGCTACGTCCTGCATGATAACAATGTGCTTCCTTGGTATGCGCGTCACCAAGAAAACATTTTTCTTCCGTTTCATTTTCCCCTGTTAATACAATATGACGCGAAGAAAACATCTGCCGAACGATACTGTCACAAGCTCCCACCCGCATCCTAATACGGTACAATCCGAAAACTGACAAAAACGACACAAGGGCTCTCCTTCTGCAGGTGCAGTCCACATTTGCTGCAACTAGATTTCAAGTACTTTGAAATATTTGAATACAGACTGGAAGAGAATTTGCATCTTTTCTTTATTGTAGACGGTGTTATGACGTCAAGAATAGTGCAACTCTCTCTTTACCACAATAATATGCACAATGTGCCAACACTGAGGAGAAATGACTTCCTTTGTGAACCTCACAACACTCAGCAGTTTTGCTACTTCTCCCCTTCGAAGCCAGTATAGTATTAAGGTGGTACTGGATAGCTAGGGTAAACTAGGTAGTTATTGACCAGTATACGGTGATTGACCGCTTCCTTTTTTCAAATATATTGTGAATAAACCACGATCGTGATTTCACTTTTTGCTGCATATACCTCTAGTAGCAACCCTTATTTGTGGTTAGTTGTCGCTGTTCATCCCACTGAGTTAGTGTCTGTTGTCTGAGAGGACTGAAATCGATTGGAAATGCAACTGAATCTAAACAAGTGTAAGTAACTAGAGAAATTGCTAAGAATAATGCATCCAATAATTTATTTATTCTGCAAAGGATACATAAATTCTGGTGCTCGTTTTTACACTCACAGTGTGAGAAAAGGTATAAGGTTTCCGTCCACAGAATATTATTTTGTTAAAGTTTTTATATGGCATAAAAATGCCCCGTGGTCAATCACTATAAAGTGAATGGCCGCAAACTACAGTGATTGGTCGTTCATAAATTATTTGTTAGAATAATGACCAATTTGCTCCAATTCTATATATGTTATCGGTTAAATGATGGGGATTTTTACAGGACTGATACTATATTATAATGCCTAAGCCAGGTAAAGTGCATTATACAGGGGAAGCTTTACGAAACGCTACAGAACCTGTCCACAGTGGATTTGATTTAAATGAAGCTGCCAAGAAGTTTGGTGTCCTAAAAGCAACCTTAGCGTCCAGAAGCAAATATCCCGTTGAAGGAAAAGTGTTCTTTGGTCCTCGTCCAGTGCTGGGTGAAGTCATTTGTAATAACATCAGAGAAATGACACACACTTGCTTCTGATAAGGCACAAAAGAGAAAAGTGGAAGAAGAGGCAAGAGAAGGAAGGAAGCGAATAAGAAATGAAAGAAAAGGCAGCGAGAAGAGTTCTTTTCTTATTTTTTTAACTTGGTTATTTAACGACACTGTATCAACTATGAGGTTATTTAGCGTCGATGGGATTGATGGTAGCGAGATGGTATTTGGCGAGATGAGGCCGAAGATTCGTCATAGATTATCTGAAATTTGCCTTACGGTTGGGCAAAACCTCGGAAAAACCCAACCAGGTAATCAGCCCAAGCTGGAATTGAACCCGCGCCCGAACGAAACTTCGGATCGGCAGGCAAACACCTTTGCCGACAGAGCTACGCCGGTGGCGAATAGTTCTTAATGAGAAATATCAGAAGAAGAGAAACGAAACAGACAAGAAAAAAGTGAAAATTGTGAAAATGTGTTGTTCAATCACTAATAAATGAGTATTCAATAACTGTGCAGTAGACGGTCAATCACTAATAAGCGTGTGGTCAATAACTGTGCAGTAGACGGTCAATCACTAATAAGCGTGTGGTCAATAACAGTGCAGTAGACGGTCAATAACTGTAAAAGTGGACTTGTTGTGTTTATTTAATTTATCTTTGCATTAAAATTTTATTTTTTCTTTTGTTTATTGATTTTGATTTGTTTCTGAATCTTCACTTGACCCAATGCCTTTAAAATTCTCTCAATAAGTTACCACTGTTTTCCGCTATTTCATTGTTTTATTATTCATTAGCTTAAGTGGTCAATCACTATACAGTTTACCCTATCTAGGCATTTCTTCTGGATTGGATTAGATTGTAAACGATATAGTCTTCACGTTCATATTTAATTTAAGGAGGATATACAAGTTTGAGCGTCAAAAAGCCATGTTTCAATGTATTTTATATATAAATATTGGACATTTATCTTTACGTCAGTCAAGGAATTTTTTCGATAAATACAAACTTTTAGTAGATATGACAATGAACGTGTGAGTGTGTGCTTATTTAGCTCTTCACACAAAGTATATTTAACGCTCATTTGCCGTAACTTGTATTTTTCAAAAACGTTTTTGTGGAAATTCGGTAAGTTTTTAATATACTGGAGAAAAATTTTGCATGTAACTGACTTTCATACTTGTGAACAAGATGAACTACAATTATTGCTATAACATGTATAGTTTATTTAGAAAAAAACTAAAAAGAAAACATTAAAAAAGTACCTTCTCATAAGAAATTTAAAAGATGTATACTTCTATTATAGACGTTTCAAAGATTGTAGTTCATATTGTTCATTTAACATTCAGGAATAAATAGAAAAAAGAATGACTCAGAAATATTCATATTTGTACACATTATCATAAAAACGGCACATTAGTGCACACAAACGGCCACTTTTTTTATGATAATTATTATTCATAATGGTGAAACTTTTAGTAAACCTGAAAACAGTGTATAATTGCAGAAGCTGTGAATACTGAGCATGTCAAATTGCAAGGTGAAAGAATCATTAGTTGCTGAAATAAAAATAACGAATTTCCTTCATTTTTAGTGTTTAAATCTGTGTATCGCCCCTTAAATAACGGCGCTATTGAAGCAGAAAATATAATTGAAACTAGTAACTGAATTCATGACGAATAATCCGAGAAAACAATGTCTACGGAAATAGTTCAGGTGTGGCGATAGTATGAATGCGACACGAACTACGGGAATTTAAATCTTTACGTTCAATTTATCTGGCAATTAATCATTTTTTACAATTTATTTTTGTTTAGTACTTTTATGTCATCTCCCAGAGTCCAGTTAATATATTTTTTGTTTTTTTTTTTTTTTCTCTCTCCCAACCTTTCCTATCTTTCCAGTCTCTATCTCTAGTAGTTTCTCCTTCACGCTTCTTGAAATGGAATTTGTTTATTTTTTCTAATGTAAATAAAGTTATAATTCTTAGAAGCGGTGCATATAAAATAGTTAATACAGATAAACGACTTTAAATAATACGATCACAATCTGAGATAAATAAATTACTTTACTTCAGTATAGAAAAACTATTGTATGATTAATTAAATCTGTGATTTATGTTTGTTAGGGAAAGTACAGCGTTGGTATTAGTAGGTTTAGTATTTATTTATTTAACCTGGTAGGAATAAGGGCAACAGGCCCTCTCTGCCCCTCTACCACGGGATTACAACTACAATATAAGGAATAAAATTACATACAATTAGTATTAAATTTACAATTATAATTACAAACAAAATTACATTTAGTATTAAATTTACAATTACAATTACAATAAAAATAATATGTGAATATTACCTGACTAATGAAAGCTAGATAATTTATCATACAAAAACAAAGAATATTTTGTATTTACTGAATTACAAATTAAACCTACTAATAACAAAATTGCATAGTGGTGAAATTACTGGATATTGAAATATTTTCTGACTAGAGTAATATGTAGCTAGTGGACGATGTATACAATGAAGGGGGAAAGGAACTGGCCACCCTACCCCATTGCCTGTTGCCCTAGTTGCCTCATAAATGGTGTAGTTTTGTTATCACTGTGGGGTTCAGACCTGTCTTCGGACAGTTGACTAAACAACGACAGCATATGTGACACCAAAACAAAAATGTTTTCTTTGGCAAGCCTTCTGTGCACAGTTATTTCTGATGTATTGTCAGAATTTTCCTCGTAGTCAACAGCTTCGAGACAATTTGCCTATCGGAGTAACTTTCAGTAAAATATATTTCCGAGTCTTTATTTGATAACAAAAAGACATAATAGAGATACAGTCGAAATCAAACGATATGCTTCGTGTCTTTTCATATTACACAGAATAAATTTATAAGTGAAAATAGATTTCTCGTCAAGGAAAAAGCAGCTCTTGAAAGAACTGAATTTGTTGTTTGTATATACGTGTATGTATAAAATTAATTATTTTCACTATTCGCTGAAATTGATCGTTATCTCTTCTACACAGATAGGAAGCATTCCTCGTTATTCAAGGATTACAGTCACATGTTTGGAATGAAATTTCAATCCTCGCCACAAATAATTCAAAAAGCCAGGAAAAGCTGGTGCTTAAATATTAATTGGACGTTCTTTGTATTGAACGAATAACTGCTAGTTACAGTCACTTGTAAATATCACTTTTTTCGAGGTTTGCCAATAAATTATTACCACTCTAACCGTTTCTCTAAGTTGTTACTAGGCAAGTCCCCTAGGGCCGTATTCATAGACATTCTTAGTGCGGGCTTCCGGTGGATGATCAGCGAACTAATGTTTTTCGTATTCATAAACCAGTGTTAGCGATATGATATGATATATGACATGACATGATATGATATGATATATGATATGATATATGATATGATATATGATATGATATATTATATATGATATGATATATATGATATATGATATATAATATGATATGATATGATATATAATATGATATGATATGATATATGATATGAATCCTGTACAAGTAACCAGTCGATAGCCGGGGCTAGTTTAGCATGCTCGTAGCGAGGAGTAGTGAAATATCTATGAATAGCACCCCTAGATACAACCTCGCTAAGACTGAATAATATCTTTTCGCATTTTATCAGTTTCTTTTAGTGTTATTTAAATACACCGTATCAACTAACTTATTTAGCGTCGCTCGAATCGGTGATAGCGAGATAAATTAGTGGATTCACTACGGAATTATTTAACATCCTTCTTACAGTTGTGAAAAACCTCGAAAAATACTCAGCGAGGTGTTCAGACCAAGCGGAAATATAATCCACGCTCCAGTCCATATCCAGACCAACATGCAAAGGACGTGTACTAATGTCTGCAATGTTCGAACATGAGAGAGGTAACCAAGACATTACAAATTTCGTCTTATTTCATTTGAAAAACTAATCGCGATATCTGTGCTAAAATTCTTATGCGATTAAAACATGAAAGAATGGGAGTGGAGGATAGTGAATATTTTTATAAAAAGGTGAAACAAACACGACAGGACTCCTCCTGCAGAGCGAACATCGGCGAATATCACATTTCACCACACTCGACAAACTTGAAACAAACATAGCGCTTGTAATGCACGACGCTAGCTTGTATTGCCTAAGCTACGTCGGTGTTTTTTTGTTAGTTTTAAGTACCATTTCCGTAAATAGCAAAGTATTACTCGACCAAGGCCAGTGGAGTCCTGCAGCCCGGAGCCGTGGCGCTACTGCTCCTGCGTTCGTAATACCGCATCGCGATAGTTCACATTACGCCCGCGGCTCCACTCGCCTCACTGGAGTAATATTACATTTCATGTTCATGAACTTAAGGCCTCATTTCACATACAATAATATAAACAGGCCTATTTACAGGCATGAGAAATTTCACATGTTACAAAAATTATATATATATATTTTACTGATGAATAAGATTCGGATAAAGTAGCTGTATCAGGATAGGCATCCTTGGTCCATGGGTTTCGTTTACAAACATTAACTAGTTGTAGCGTCTCACCAAGCCGACAGAAGTGACGACGTATATTCAGTTCCTATCAGCTGTACTGTCCATTTTTAGCTAGGGTATGGGGAGCGCTCTTCCCAGCAGGACGGGAATAATGTTTATTTTGTCTGAAGCAAGTCGAGACCACATCCTATATAGCTATACAACATATCATGATACAGTTACTTTATCCGAACCTTACTGATGAATAATAAAATTCCAAAAACATTACATTCACAGACATTTTTTTTTTCTAGGGAAACACAAAAGTTACAGAAACATTTTATTAGACTTTTGTTCAGTAATTTATGCCCTATCACCAATATTTTTTACAGTTTATGTTTACGCTCTGTAAAAAAATAAAGGAAGTAATAATGTATTATTAATTATAATAAGCGATATAGGCTATAGAACTGTATTACAATTTTATTCTGAAACTCATTACTTTCGCTTTACAAAATCTGAAATTGAACTCTGCGTTATTTTATTATTTTTTTACATTATTTCATCCTCTAAACTATCCTACAAGATAATGTTAATATTATATTCATAGTCATATTTATTAGCATCATTAGGCTTTCAGGTAGTAGTTTCCCTCCCATCACTCTGTTATAGTTTTTTTTTTCCTTCGGTTTTAAAGCTGAATTAATCTCAGCATTGCCACATTAAAATTTTTCCGCAAATTTTCTTTCAGATAATTTCAGTTTCCCTGATATTTTTGACTCATTCCTCCAACGATTACACAATTCTCATTTTACTGAACATGTTTTTACTCGTAATATATTCACATAATGCCAAAAGATATGGAAAGGGAGCAAATGTCACACAGGTAATCCGCGGCCAGGCTCTAAAGATCGTGTTCGCCTGTTACAACCCTTAACAACTCGTTTTTCGCTATACCCAGCGTATTTCGAACTGGAGGATCAAGGTCACGTACAAACGTACAAACCACGTACGAGTCACTGAACTGAAAACTGAGCTGAAGTAGGCCTACTGGTAATCCCAGTTGTCCCAGCTGACTTTAGTTGAGGAGAATGGTTAAGGAATGGAGTAAGCGTGGCAAATTCAGTCCATTGCT